>NC_080087.1:121671143-122292643 GCF_950005125.1 Chionomys nivalis | reverse complement strand
TGGGATCTGTGGCACAGAACACACACACACACACACAAAGTTCCTGCCTACATGTGAGTGTGCGCACACACATACACACACACTTGGAGAACTTGCTCTCCCTCCCACCACCAGAAGCTGGAATCAAATTTCCTATCAGGTTCCCCGAAGCCAGGAATGTCCCCTGTTCTGCGGCCCCACCCCCCAGGGCACTTGGCACTTCTAGAAAGTTCCAGGAGCCCTTCCCAGGGGTGCTTGAGGGCCTCTGACCTGGGTTCTGAGTTGATTTGGGTTTGCTGGGACAGGAGAGCCTGGCCACTGGTTAGAGAAACAGGGAAGCGGGCGGCAGAGGTGCCCCCTAAATCAACTCTCAGCTGCCCCTGCCAGTCTGTCCACCCTACTCACCCCTACCAGCTTCAGCCACCAGCTTTTAGCAGAGGCTATAGAGTTCCCCACCCCCAGCCTGGCCAGCAAGGTGGAGCTTGGGATGTCACCTTGGCCACTGGCACCCTGTCCTGGCCCAGTTCAGGCCGTGTGATTCAACCTGAGCTGAGTAAGGCTGTACTGACCCCGCCAGCCCACAGAGCTCAGGCCCATCACCCTTGGCCTATGACATATCCCCACCATGTCATCACCATCCAGCTAACATTTGCCTTCTCCCTAAGCCTGTATCCCCACCCTAGGTGACAGCTCTCTCCCTTCCAGAAGGTGTTCCCCTCACATGAGCACCCTCCCTACCTCACCCCCAAGCCTTCCTTTGGGACAGGGACTTTAGGACTGAGAAAACCTCAGTTCAATTGGCCTGAGCTTAGGAGACCCCCACTGCTGGCAGAGACTACAGATGGATACCCCCATCTGTACCTGGTACACTGTAAGGGCTTAATAGGTGTCCCCTGAGTCAGACCTAGCTGAAAGTCTCCCCATGACTGTGAGGCCCCTGTCATTTAATCGTCTCCCACATTCAGCCGTCCCCTGCACCGCAAGCCCCCTGCCACAGCTCATGTTCAACCAACAGCTCCTTCAGCCCACTGGGCCTCTCAATCCCCAGTCTAGACACTAGGGGCATAGTGGGAGACCAGGACTCTGTCTTCCCCCAGTGTCTTCCACATTTCTGACATTCCCAGGATGCAATAAGCTCTCTTCTCCCAAGGGGCCTTTGTTTATGCTGTTCTGGCAGCCTGGGACTCTCTCTGTCATCCCCAGTCCTTAACGAGTCAAATCTGCTCAGCTGGTAGGATCCACTCAAGGCTGCCTCCTTATAAAGGCCTTGCCTGACTGCCCACATTACAGTGGGCCTCAGTTAGTCCTTTCAGGACCCCATTGTCACCTCGTCTGACCAGTTCACAATCTGAAGTCTCCCTAAGCAGCTTCCAGCTGAGCTGTCTGCCTGCACTAAACTATTGCGCATCTCACTCAACCTGTATCCTCTGCAGCTAGGACAGTATCTGCTTCAGACTCTGGACCACACAGTGTCACAAGGTCCAGGCAGACCAGCTTGTGATCCAGAACCAGGCATGGATGTGCCCATGATCCAGAACCAGGCATGGATGTGCCTGTGATCCAGAACCATTCATGGATGCACCCGTGATCTAGAACCAGGCATGGATATGTCTGTGATCCAAAACCAGGCATGGGTGTGCCCGTGACCCAGAACCAGCACTAGCATGGATGTGCCCGTGGTCCAGAACCAGCACTAGCATGGATGTGCCCATGATCCAGAACCAGGCATGGATGTGCCCATGATCCAGAACCGAGAATGGGTGTGCCCGTGATCCAGAACCGGCAATGGATGTGCCCTTGATCCGGAACCAGGCATGGATGTGCCCGTGGTCCAGCCCATGATCCAGAACTGAGAATGGGTGTGCCCGTGATCCAGAACTGGCAATGCATGTGCCTGTGATCCGGAACCAGGCATGGATGTGCCTGTGATCCGGAACCAGGCATGGATGTGCCTGTGATCCAGAACCAGGCGTGGATGTGCCCGTGGTCCAGAACCAAGCGTGGGTGTGCCTGTGGTCCAGAACCAGGCATGGGTGTGCCCGTGGTCCAGAACCAGGCATGGATTATGCCCGTGATCCAGAACCAAGCGTGGGTGTGCCTGTGGTCCAGAACCAGGCATGGGTGTGCCCGTGGTCCAGAACCAGGCATGGATTATGCCCGTGATCCAGAACCAGGCATGGATGTGCCCGTGGTCCAGAACCAGGCATGGGTGTGCCCGTGGTCCAGAACCAGGCATGGATGTGCCCGTGATCCAGAACCAGGCATGGGTGTGCCCGTGATCCAGAACCAGGCATGGATGTGCCCGTGATCCAGAACCAGGCATGGATTATGCCCGTGATCCAGAACCAGGCATGGGTGTGCCCGTGATCCAGAACCAGGCATGGATTATGCCTGTGATCCAGAACCAGGCATGGGTGTGCCTGGCTTTGCGATAGGACATCCTTTTTCCAGGCAGTTCTCAGGATGGTGACTTGATGAGCACAGTCTGGGGCAATGCCAGTGCTCACTTTGGTAGGTGCCCTTAGCAGTGCCCTGCTGTAGGACCATAGGAGCCTCTCAGTGGACAGACACTCAGCAAGTGTCCCCAAGTGTAGGCACACAGGCAATGGCAGTCCAGAACTCCCTGCATGGTGAATGTAGAGTTGTCTGAGAAAATGCCTTCACCCCACTCCAGGGGCACCTCAGCACCAGGGCCAGGTCCCCACCCCAGTCCCACTGAGCCTCCATCACATTCTTAGCCACCTGTCTCTGGTCTCCTCCAAGGACAGTGGTCCTGCTGCCTTCCTTGACTCTCTCCTGCTGTTATTCTAGGCTTGGCCAAACCATGCTTCTGGCTTTCCAAGACCAATGAAACATTCAGGATGGTACAGAAAGAAAGTGTGGCAGCCAGCTGTAAGGGGGTCTCTGCCCTCTGCTAACACACACACACACACACACACACACACACTAAACTGATGGGGCTGCTTTGTGTAATCTTTTTATTATTAATTATTTATTTTATATGCATCAGTGTCTTATCTTATTCAAATGTATTTCTGAGCAATCACGTGTATCCCTGGTGCCTGTAGAAGCAAGAAGAGGGAATCAGATCCCCTGGAACTGGAGTTAGAAATCACTGGGAGCTGCCATGTGGGTGCTGAGAATTCAACTTGGGTCCTCTGGAGAGCAACCAGGGCTCTTTACTGGCTGAGTCATCTATCCAGCCCTGGTTTGGGTAATCTTGACTTCTACCACCATCAGTCCTGGCTGTCCACCAGGCTTATGGAGAAAAGCTGAACCGTAAGAGCTGAGCCTTGAGGCTGGTTAACCTCTATTGATAACTTCATTTAATGGGGAAGTACCTGGGAGGTCGATCAAGCACGCCCCTGGGTCTGTCTGTTCTCCCAGAGAGGAAGGAAAGAATGCAAGTATTGCATCCCATGGGGAGCAGATGGAATACAAGTGAGAAAAAGAAAACACAGACATCACAGGCTGGCTTTCTCCCCCACCTGAATCACTTCCTGGCTAGCAGGAACTGCTCTACCAAACCACACCCCACAACACAATGAAGTAATGCCTTTGAAACCATGAGCAAAGTGAGTGTTTCTTCCTGATGCCTGTGGCTCGGGTGTTCTGATGCAGGAATAAAGGTACAAGAAACCAGCCTAAGGTGGAAGTTAGGTGTCTCTGTTTCCTGACTGCGGCGAGGTGAGCAGGCCTGTACACAAACTGTAATGTACTGGGCCACCACAGGCTGAAGCGGTCATTGACTAGAGCTGAGGCATAATTAGCTTTGCTGCCTTCAAGTTGGTCGTCCGAAAGTATTCTGTCAGGAATGGAACTCTAACACGACAGAATCATGTAGAACTGGCGGTGTGTGTGACTTTTGGGGCCAGCTAGGCAAAGCATTGTGACTTCAGTCTTGCCCTAGCTGAGGAAACCAGTTACCCTGTCTTGAGCATACTCCAGCAGCCTGCTCACCATAGCCCCACCAGACCCAGCTGCCATTCCGACTCAGTCTCCAGTGACCCCAAAACTAGAAGCATCCCATGCTACCATTCCTGCTGCACAAGCTGAGGAAGACCCTCTTTCAAACAGTTAGGTTTGGCAGCCATATTCACACAGCAGTAGATAAACAGTATGGAAATCAAAGCACTGGGCCCCTCAGAATGTGAAGCCAGGCCCGCGCTGGCTGATGGGGAGCACTCATCAACCCTCCCTGGGCCCCGTTGTTTCTACCCCTTTCCATTCTTCTCTAACTCCTTCCCTTTTGCCACCGCTGGGCATTTGATCCTCATGTTCCACAAAATAATTCCAGCAAGGCTGGGAATCCCCAGCCCTCGCCCCCAGCTCCCACTATGCACCAGTTCACACCAGTTACCTTCCCATAGGCTGGCTCTCACCTCCAGTCTTGTGACCATCAATCCACAGGCCATAGCCAAGTGCTGACAGATCACACCACATTTCCAACTAGAATCAACTCCTCCCTGCAGCCTGCTCCAGCTTCTACCCCCAGTCCGTACCCTCAAAGGGTCTGGTCCTGCCATACTAGCCTCCATTCATTCAGAGATGGTTGCCCCTTCCCTTACAGAGTCACCACACACACACACACACACATACACACCCTGCTTCCCTGCATCAGAAAGGAGGTCCTGCTCAATCCACCACACAGATGGGCTCAGTAAACACATGCAAGCTTCCAGGTAGGACTGTCCCCAGCTAAAGCCCCTGGAACAGAGCTGGCATTTTGGGGGCCACAGAGCAGGTACAGTGGGTGGGGTGAGCCTATCACCTATCAGATGAGAGCTGGAATATGTTGCGGTTGTGGCAGCAATTAAACTAATCTCTCTCTCTCTCTCTCTCTCCCTCCCTCTCTCCCTTCCTCCCTCCCCCTCTTTCTCTCTCTCTCTCTCTCTCTCTCTCTCTCTCTCCCTCCCTCCCCCCTCTTTCTCTCTCTCTCTCTCCCTCCCTCCCCCCTTTCTCTCTCTCTCTCTCTCCCTCCCTCCCTCCCCCCTTTCTCTCTCTCTCCCTCCCTCCCTCCCTCCCCCCTTTTTCTCTCTCTCTCTCCCTCCCTCCCTCCCTCCCCCCCTTTCTCTCTCTCTCTCTCTCTCTCCCTCCCTCCCTCCCCTTTTTCTCTCTCTCTCTCCCTCCCTCCCTCCCTCCCCCCCCCCTCTCTCTCTCACACACACACACACACACACACACACATGCAGCTGTACCTGCTGTCTCTACATCAGAACCTAAGCTGCAGGGAGAAGTTCTCAGTCTAGGTGCAGATGTAGCTGTGTGATTTGGGGAAGTTACCGAGCCACTCTGAGCTTACAGTCCCTCATCTGTAAAATGGAGCCAATGATATCATGTGTGTCACAAGGCAGGATTAAATGGTTGTCATCGTGCTGCTGCAGAGCCCTGTGCTATGGCCCCTCATCTCCAAGGATACCCTCCCAGATCCCCAGTCAGTACTTAAAGCCATAGATGGTACTGGCCCCAAGGTGCATGGTACCTTGTTCTATTTGTAAATACCTGGGATAGCATTTAACTAATAATGTAGGCACAGGAAGTAAGGACATAAAGACAATAGAACATAGCAACTCACAGTTACAAAAACCATCTCAAACTAAGGAATTGTTTCTGAAACTTTCTTATTTTAGAACCACAGCTGGCCTCGGGGAACAGAAGCCTTGGAAAGCAATGCGGTGGATAAGTAAGAACCCGCCCTGAGTGTTCAGTCTAACTGTGGTCAACAACATCATCATCATCTTGACCCTAGTTATAATAAGGGACACCTGGGTTCCTGTCTTAACCACTTTCATTTTGCTGTGTGGCCACTGAGCAAGTCACTACCCTCTCTGGTCTCAGCCTCTCGCTCTTACAGGCAGCCTGAAAGATCCATAGGCCTGTACCCTCATAATTAGATGGCTCAATGTTTACAAAGACTGCAGAAGTTTTTTTCTTGGAATGACCCCAGGTACAGTAGCTGTCTCTAGCACTCTCCAGTGACCAGTGTCCCCTCCCCCCAAAACATCCAGGGTGACCCACTCATCTGTCTGCCTTTCTCCTGGGCTTAGGGTACCAAATCAGATGTACCCCAACCCTGTTCCAGCTATTAGAGTCTGTACCACCTGTGCCGGTCTGTCCCCAAGCTGGGGTTGGATATGTTCCCGGATTCCTGGGCTGGAACCCAAGTTTGCTGTGACAATCCTGAGCGGTCCCAAGCCCTCCAGCCTCCCACCCCACAGTGCTGTCCCCTCCTGACTCCTCTAGGGCATGCGGCAACTGGGAGCCCCAGTGCAAACAGAGCCGACCCTTCCCTGGCCGCCAGGGCCGCTGGTGCTTCCAGTTCCAGACGTGTTTCTGGAGCCGTGGGAATAACTGTCTGTAGATGGCAGCCGGAGTAAGTCTGAGCCACAGCAAAGACAGACAGACAGACACCCGCATCAGGGTCTACCAGCCCTCTCCCTCCATGGAAGGGGAACTCTCCTTCTGGCCCTAGAAAGGTGACCTGGGGGCTGGCAGGAACACAGCCCCCTGGGACACAATTCTCCACTCCCCTTTTGGACACTGGGTGTAGAGACAGGGCAGAGAAAATCACCGTGTTTCCTGTCTCCAGATGTCCTTCAGGCTCCTGAGAAAGACAGACACCTGGACAGTTGTGACCTCCCAGGTCCTTGGAGAGAACCAAAGGCACAGATCTATCCACAATGTCTTCCTGTGCTGACTCCCTGAGGTGAGGCACTGGGGACTGACTACCCATTAACCTGAAGCCCCAGGAAGTCCTGCCCACCTAGCCTGGCCTGCATGGCACTGAAGGAACAGAGCCCCTGTGGAGAGGGCTTTTGATCACTTCAGTGTGGGGAGCTGCACCCCAACCCCTCCTGTGACCTGCTCTGTCTCAGCTGGGCTATGTGGCTCTGGGCTGGGGTGACTTCCTGCCTTGGGAACACAGGAAACCACATTGTTGGGATCTAAATGGCCTTTTCCTCTAGGACTTGGGTCAGAAAATGCACACACAGCCTCAGCGTGCACCTGACCTGGCCGTAACCACCCCAAGCCTTGGCTCTTCCGCAGGCACCGGGTCACACATCTGTTCACCCAGCCATCAGTGGGCCCTGCCCATGGCTTGGGCCTGGAGGTAGGCAGAGGCCACAGTAAACTGATGTTTGGTCAAACATTATTCTAGGGGTTTCTGTAAACTTGTTTTTAAAAGCAAAATTAGCATGTAAATCAGTAGTGGGCTTTAAGCAGAGCATGTTACCCTCCAAGGTGTGGGTAAGCCTCGTCCAATCAGCTGGACACTGAAGAGAAAATTACCGGCCTGCCCCAGCAAGAGGAACTCTGCCAGAACCCTGTGCCCGAACTTGAGCTGCAGTTTATCCCTGACTCTCCAACCTAATGGCCATTAGTAAACTAAAACTTGCCACATCCCCACTGTCACACGAGCCAGTTCCTAAAAATCAATTTCTGCCTATCTATATACCTGTCTACCTGTCTGCATCCTATTTACCTGTCTGTGTCCATCCATCCATCTATCCATATATCAATACATATTTACAATCTGCCTTTCCACCCATCCATCCTTCCATCCTGCTACCCACCTAGAGATCCATCCATCCATCTATCCATCCATCTACTCATCCATCCTTTTATCTACCCAGAGATCCATCCATCCATCCACTCATCCACCCATCCATCCTTCTATCCACCCAGAGATCCATCCTTCCTCCCATCCTCCATCTATCCATCCATCCATTCATCCACCCATCCATCTACTCATCCATTCGTCCATCCTTCTATCCACCCAGAGATCCATCCATCCACCCATCCATCCACCCATCCACCCTTCCATCCTTCTATCCACCCAGAGATCCATCCATCCATCCATCCACCCATCCATCTACTCATCCATTCGTCCATCCTTCTATCCACCCAGAGATCCATCCATCCACCCATCCATCTACCCATCCACCCTTCCATCCTTCCATCCTTCTATCCACCCAGAGATCCATCCTTCCCTCCACCTCTAGCTACACACATTATGTTGTCCCTGCTTCTCCAGAAATGCTAACTAATACAGACAGAAATCTTGAGGTACTGGGCGCAGTGTGCTTCTGAGAGCACAAGAAAAGGCCTTCTAGATCATCTCTCCCAGTATGCATGTTCATTTCTTTTTTGTTTGTTTGTTTGCTGTGTTTTTGTTTGTGTGTTTTTAGTAAAAAAAAATACAAAATTAAAAACCAAAACCTCTCCATAGCCCAAGCTAGCCTCAGACTGAGAATCTTGTCAGGGACCATCACACTGGCTCCCAAAGCCTTACTTTTTGTTTTGATTTACTATTACGAGTTTTTTTGTTTTGTTTTGTTTATTTTGAGACAGATCACACTCTAATCCCCGCTGGCTCCAACTCATAGCAATCCTCCTGCCTCAGCCTCCTGAGTATTTCCATCACAGGCAAGTACCCATCATACCCTGCTCCCAGGAACTGTCAAATTTTCATTGTTTTAGTCAAATTGCCTGTACAGTTTGCTTTTGTGTAGAGTCTGAAAGATACTGATGAGTCTGACAGCGTGCCACACAGGGCCTCTACCTGAACTCTCTGCCTGCTGTCTCTTTAAATCCTGCTGTAATCTGATGGAGAAGGTTTGCTCTTTGTCCAGTTGTGAAAAGGGAAACTATGAGTTGGCATGTCTCACTAGGGCTGGCTGCCTCCATGGGCGTGTGCTACTCCGAGGAGGCCACATGTGGCTACTCCCTGCTTCTGGGCTCACCAAAAGACAAGAGACAAGAAGGAGCCTAAGCTTTGATGCCAGACCAAGTCTACATGGCAGCTCTTGAGCTCCCAAGCTGGCAATGTAGTCTAGTGGCTAGGGCTCTTGACCACAGCTCTGAGTCTATCCATACTCCTACTGAGGCCCCACATATTCATGAGACACCCCTAGAACACTTCTGCCAAGGATCTGTAAGAAACTACCATTTAGACTGGGGAACTCCTACACATCCCTCAAGACCCAGCTTGTATACTCCTTCCCTGACAAAGACTAACTAGGATTTGTTTTCTGTGCCGAGCAACCTCACCCACACTTTAGTACCAGCTCTATCCATGCCTTCTGTGAACACCTGACTGTCTTCCCGGATATTGGGTAGCTCTTAGTGTCCATACCCCTGTAATGACCAGTCCTGAAGATGGCTCAGCTTGCAAGCATCAGAAGGACCTGCAGGTACACAGAGGGGGAAGCAGCACCTGCATTGGGTGAGTTAGCTGACCTTCCCAGCTATCTGACCTCCCAAGGGAATTTTCCAAGCACTCCCTCATGTCCCTTGTTGAGCATCCCTGGTCCAGTCTCCTAGGCTATTGCAGTTTCGCCATCCGCCAGCCTAGTCCACCCAATCCCAGGTACTTCTGTCTCTCTGTGTGTATGTGTCTGTCTTTTCTTCATTCCCTTGCTGGCCCAGTCAAGTCAAGTCCCAGAAGTCATACAAGGGCTTGTCAACCACAGACCCTCTGCTAGAGAAGAAATTGTACAGCCATATCTGGTGGCCCTGGATGGATGGGTCAATAGATGGATGTGGACAGATGGATGGATGAAGGGATGGATGGATGGATGGATGGATGGATGGATGGATGGATGGATGGATGGATGGATGAAGGGATGGATGGATGGATGGATGAAGGGATGGATGGATAGATGGATGGATGGATGGGCAAATTGCATGGATAAATAGACAAACAACAGAAGGATGGTCAGATGGGTAAGATGGATGGAGGGCAGTATGGATGGGCAAATTAGATGGTACATTCACCTCATGCCACCACAATCCCCTTGTTCCACAGCAGATTTGATCCACGCCGACTTCTCCCACCCCTGGCCCAGTCAAGACAATCCTACCCCTTCTGCTGAGGTTCGCATGTGGCCAAGTCCAGAGCCATCCCCCCTCCTCCTTGCTGGACTGCTCCTGGACGTCATGTGGCCTGGTGGTGTCTGGATTGGAGTCCAGGCTTTCCTCTGGCCCGTGGTCTCCTCTGCCTCGAGATTCAGGGTGAAACTGGGAGACTCCCATACATGTGGGAACCAGGGCCCCTGCCTTCGAGAACTCATGGACTAAGTCATCAGGGAGACTAGACACAGATATCTGAACACCAAAGGAAACTAGGCAGAGATGTGCCCACAGTCACACTTCAAATCCTAAAATTCCCTCTTTCCCTGCTCCCACTGGAGCCTCTCAGATGAGCGGGAAACTCCTGGAGGAAGAGAGTGGAGAGCAAGGGGAGACAGAAGCCAGTTTTTGTGACCTGAAGGTACAGGGCAGAATGGGTCTATTATACAATAAAAATGCAAAGCCTCCATAAACCCTCTCCATAGCTCCCGTGTGGAGTCCTTGCTAGAGCTCTTGGGAGGGAGGAGGGCGACGCCATGTGGCTAATCCAGATATTGCATGCATTCTAGATTGCTGGTTCGGTATGGGCCATAATGTCTATGAGCCATTCATGTCTTTCCTGGACACATACACACAGACACACACACACATTCCTACTTCCATACACAACTGCTTTCCCTTGACCCATTCAAAATTCAGATCCTGAATTCCCTGCTCTAACCCGACCAGTCAACACGAGACACAATCACCACCAACCTCAGTTTCTTCACTTAGAAAGCAGATATAAGACCAACATCTTGCAGATGCTGTGAGTACCGGATGAGACGATGCATGATGGCATGTGGTCCTCAGTAAGTGCCTTAGCAATTGTTATGGGTGCTAGTATCCCCCGCCTGCCCCCTCTGGGCTGGACACATAGGGAGGAAGGAGCACAGGCTGAGAGGCTGGGCAGGAAAGAGCACACAAATCCCTTGGCATGGGGAAGGATGCGGGTTGAACCTAGTGGGACTGTAGCTAAGGGCTGTATCTCTAAGGCAGTGGGACTCCAATAGCTTTAACCAGGGCTTTGGTGTAACTATATGCACACTCTTCAGACCAGGGAAGCTGCTGGAGCCTGGATTGGAGAGGCAGCTGATTGGCTGGGAGACATAGTGGGAAGCGCAGCGACTAGGCCACATGGGGACCCTGGTGACAGACAGGATGTGTGGCTGAAAGGAGAACTGCACCTACAAGAGCAACTGGGGACGAGGGTGTCAGTCACAGGTGCTGATCGCCCTCTAGGATCTGTGACAAGACAGACTTCTTGTCTTGTCTCTGGGACAGAGAGGCCCTTCAAAAGCACATAATAGTGACTGGAAAAGTCCAGTAGCCCACAGTGATTTGGGGCTGCTTAAAGTCAACCCAAACCACCCAAAAGTGGCTCAATTTGTTTGTGTCACCGCTGATGCTAGGCACATGCCATTCCCGTGCCTTGCATGCACCAACCATGCCTTTTGCATATTCCAACTGCACATTCCCCATGCCAAACGCCTTCCACACAGCAGGCATGAACCTTCCCATGTACCTTCCACACGCCCACCACGTTCCACTTCCTAACCGCAAACCCTGCCACATGCCAACCGCACATCCTCCATATACCAAACCACAGCTGTTACATGCCAACCATGTGCTTTCTGTCTACCCATCACATGCCTTCAGCACACTTCCCACAGCCGGCCATGTTCCTCCATACACCAGCTAAGTACCTTCCACGCTTCCCAAATCTAACTATACAGCTTTTCACACAGCACCATGCCTTTCTCTCTTGGTTTGTTTGTTCTCTTTTCAAGACAAGGTTTCTCTCTGTATCCCTGACTGTATTGGGGCTCATTCTATAGACCAGGCTGGCCTCCAAATCAGGGAACTCAGGGATCCACCTGCCTCTGCCTCCTGAGTGCTGGGATCTAAGGCATGCGCCACCACCACCCGGCTCCATCCATCAGA
Organism: Chionomys nivalis; assembly: GCF_950005125.1. Taxonomy (NCBI): domain Eukaryota; kingdom Metazoa; phylum Chordata; class Mammalia; order Rodentia; family Cricetidae; genus Chionomys; species Chionomys nivalis. Next base: position 122,280,829 of record NC_080087.1, on the reverse strand, counting down.
GCTTGATTTCTAAGGCTTCTACATGACTTTTACCCACCTGCCACAACCCTTTACAGGACTCCTCCACCCCAACCATATGCCACCCGCCTACCACCACATCCCTACGCTGTCTGCTCTGCTTACCATCCACATTAGGCCTGTATCTTCATACAATCTCACCTGCCACACGTCAGCACACACTCCACATGCTTATCATCTAGGTTTTCAATGCCTACAACAGATGAAAGACGGGCACATGCACCCAGCGGTGACCCCACCCACCCCAACTAGACGGATCCAACAACAACAGCAGCATGCCCTGGGTCCCATTGGTCACGAACCTTTGCAAACGCAGCCCTCCCGAGTGATGGCCTGGCGGCAGATGCCACAAGGTTTCACCTTCTTGAAGGCCTTCACCTTGAAATGGTGGGTCTTGGGGGCCTCCAGGTCTTCTGGCTGTAGGAAGAGAAGCCCGGAGGTCAGTCAGATGAATACTGAGGTACCAGGAAGGAGGTGGGGACAGAGGAAAAAAAACTGGCAGGATAGAGAAAAACCAAGGCAAAAGCCCCAGAAGGAAAGAGGTGCCTCAGGGTCAAGAATGGTACAGAAGTAATGGACATTCATCCCAGGATCCCAGACTAGCCGTATCAGTGGACAGGGCCAGGCAGTGACTGTAGACTAGAACCCAGGGGTCACCCTCCATGGCTCCCATCCATATTTCTCCTCACCATTACTCTGGTGTTAGGATGCGAATTAAAACGCAGTTAAGCAACTAGGTTTAAATGTGCAAGGTCCTTTATTTACTTCCCTGGGACCATAAAGCATGGAAACCAAAAGGAGTGCACAGCTTGCCCAGGGCACCTCAGTTAGCACCTCCCACACCACATCACACCAACCACGCACCCTCCGTGTGCCTTCTACACACTAACCGTACACCATCCCATACTGAGGGAACTTCTCTTGTCAGTGAATTACTTCGCTGGATCTTAAACTCTGCAGAAATGGAATTGCCAGTATGCACTGCGGTGTGCAGGGCCCCTCATCCAACATTTGCCTGTTCTGATGGAATGCAGCCGCTCCTTCCGCTTCGCCCCTGTATAGTTTTCCATTGCGTGAGTGCAGCTACTTTATCCATTCCACTGTGGGTGGTCCCTAACTTCTCCAGCCCACATCCCAGCATGCCACTTCCCTATCTTCTCTCAAACTTTCCCCTACTCCAGGAGGTCTCTTCTACCTTTATTTTTATTTCCTATTCTTTTTTTAAGATTTATTTATTTATTATGTATACAACATTCCTTCCATGTGTGCCTGCAGGCCAGAAGAGGGCACCAGATCTCATTATAGATGGCTGTGGTTGCTGGGAACTGAACTCAGGTCCTCTGGAAGAGCAGCCAGTGCTCTTAACCACTGAGTCATCACTCCAGACCTTATTTCCTATTCTTTACAATATCAAAATATTCTGGGGATCAAACCCAGAGCCTTGAGCATGCTAAGTGTGTGCTCCGCTGCCAAGCAATACCCCTAGTCTTATGAAAATATAGTATGTTACATTTTATTTTATTTCTTTGTGCCAGTGAACCATATATCCCTGGAACACACAATCCTCTTAAGACCCTATCTGAGACTGTCCTGCTTCCCCTGTGAGAAGAGCACCAGGCTGGCTCTCAGAGCGTGCTTCTAGCTTACCTGTCAGCTGTACCTAGGCTGGCAGGTCACACACACACACACACACACACACACACACACACAGAGTCATCGGTTCCCCTCCAGACAGCACTACAAACACATACAAAGTTCTGACCGTCTGTCCTGTGTAGCCTCACAAGAGAGCACACGACAATGCCCACTCCACAGCTCATCTCTACATGGACTATGGACTTCCTGCTCGGGGGACTCCTGGAGGAAGTACTGCATGCCACAATCTCACTCCCCCCTGTCTCCACTGGTCCCTCTTCGGCAGGGACTGGCCAGGACATAGACACAATCTAGTGACCATTTTGGGCACATGCTGAGGCCAGGCCATGGGCTTTACGTGTGCAGAGGAGTCCTGCTCTCTAAGCAATCCTCCCACTCCTTGTCCCTGTGCCTCTCAGCTCGGAGACATGGCTAGAGAGGACAACTTGGTTTGGGAGTGGTCCATACACTTAGCAAACCTGGGACTCCTGTCTGACAACACTAGGTGCCACCAAAACACAGAGATGCAGGCAAAATGAGGCTGGGTCAGGGGCAGCAAGCCAAAGAGACAGGAAGAAACAGACAGGAGGAGGAGGAGGAAGCAGACTGAGAGAGAGACAAGCCGCAGAGACTCAGACAGGGCAGACTGAGATAAGGGCAAAGGAGAAGAAAGGCGCAAGCCACAAGTACATAGAGAGAGCGAACATGAATAGAGGCACACAGCGAAGAGGGAACCAGGAGACAAAGAGGGACAGACAAGGACTAGGAGCTCCCAAGGGCCACACCAGGGAAGAGTCGAGCATCAAGACACACGATGACAGCAATGGCTTCAAAGAGCCCATTGTGAGAAAAAATAACAAACGAAGAAGTCAAAATAGAATATAGAGTCTCGAAGCTCCTCTCCTCCCCAGGCGTCTAGTGACAGAGGATGGAGCTGGGTGTGGTGGCACACCTAGAATCCCCAAGTTCAAGGTCAGCCTGAGACAGACGCTGTCTCAAAAATAAATAAAGTGGGAGATAGATTTCCCAGACAGATGCCAATCAAGTGTTCAAAGTAAGCCACCGTCACCCGGGCAGGATGAATAGAAGTCGCGCACCTGGGAGGGCTGGCCGCGAACAAAGTGTCACTCTGTGATATTCCTGCCAAAAGCCACAACCTGAATCTAATCGAGACCCAAGCCGAGGCACCGGCTACAAATGAAATGGCCTGGAGCCTTCACAAGTGACAAGGTTACGTAAGTCAAGGGACGGCAGAGACTCCCAGACGGGAGGAGACTCCAGACACTGCAGCAAAGGCACTGGCTGTTTCTGAACTAGATGTCTGTGGTGGCCTTAAGGACATCTCGGGGCACCCAGTGAAATGCCACAGTATCGGAGCGTTAGATAGTAGTGACATCCTCACATTGTCAACCTCTGATAATGACCTCTGTACCCTACGAAATCCAAGTCCTTGTGGGAAAATCAGGAAGATATTTAAGGTGGAGTGGGGGGGAGGGTGTCAGTAACTCACTCTCCCAATGTTCAGGAGAGAACAGTCTTTGTGTGGTGTTTTCAACCCTTCTGAAGCTTGAGACTGTTTTGAAATCAAAGACAGACAGGCAGACTAGGTGAAAGGTTGGGGAAGCAGAGGCAAGTCCAGGGCAGAGGTAAAGCAACCTATGAACAGCGTCCAGAGTCCAGCAGCGCTTCCTGGTGGTCATAGTGAGCAGCAGCTCTCACTGAGCAGATCCTGAATACCCGGCCCCACACCCCAAACGCCAGCCAGGGGTCTGCTAGTCCAGACAGCTACAGCCTGGGTCTAGTGAGGGCCCTCCATTCTGCTGTTCCCCCACCCCCCATTTTCCCAGCTCAGACTTTGGTTTTCAGACTTCCTGATCAATTTTGTCAGACAGCCTAGGGAGGGGCCCCAGCCATGACCTGGCCAGGGGGGAGGGGGGGACGGGGGGGAGAACACAGAGGGAACTTGACTTCTAGCTGGAGGACTTTGTGAGGTAGGCAAGAAGGAATCCCAAAGTACCCCAATCCCCCTCCTCCTTTCCATTAAAAGAAAAAAATATTTGACATTCCAGCTAACCTTCCCAAACTCCCTGTCCTACACCCCCACGTCCAGTTCTTCTGTCAAAGCCTTACGAAAAGTCCTTTTTCCCAGAGCACAGAAAAAGTCCTTACTGCCTAGTGGGCAGGAAGGAGGCGAGTGATACCTTCCAGACTGTTAAGAGAATATCCAGGCTCATGTCTGGCTTTGTGATCCTGCCTTCCTGTCCTGTGATGCCTGAATTTATAAACTGCGGTGGACTTAGAAGGCAGACGATGCTCCAAGGACTCTGACCTGCTTGGACCATCTAAGCAGCCCTGGGTGCTCTTTCCTTCCAACTCTGACAGAAGAACACTGGGCCTGGAATCTGGAGACCTGCTCCCTAGGCTGTGTGGCCTTGCGAGCATCAGCAAACTTCTCTAGGCCTCCAAGTACCCAATACAGTGAAAAGCTTAGGTCTGCAGTAGACAGGGTGAGCGATGAGGGACTCCATGACAGCTGTGAGGAGTACTGGATGTGAGGGACACCTATGGGGACCACAGTCACGTCTGTCATCCCAGAGGAGGAGCAGGGACTCTGCTAGCCTCAGCGTCCCTCACTAGGAAGCAAGGTGTCCAGTGATGCTATAGAAAGGGACAAGACAGGATGGTGGAGGAGAGAGTGTAGAGCGGGTGAGCCTCCTCCTTCTGACACTCAAAGAAATGTCCCAACCCTGAAGACCAAAGGCAGACCTTGCCACAAGAGCAGGCTGATATTTGAATCTGGCTGCCACCCTGCCCTCCTTCCCCATCTGGGATTGCTCCTCAGGTTCAGGCAGAGGATGAGAAAGAGGCCCATAAAGTCAACAAGCCCATAAAAAGTGCAGTGCCATCCAAGGGCGATGGCTTGTTAGGACAATGATTGCCGCTTTCCTGACAAGCGGCAGACAGCCACATGGGGCACAGCCAGGCCCTTCCCTCCCTGGATTAGCAGGCAAGCCCAGAGGCAGAGGGAGACATGGCTACAATGCAAGGAGGGGTGTTCTGGTGACTCCGGCCCTGTCCCACCTTCCTACAGGCCAGAGTCAGAGCCAGGAGAAGGGAAGGGGTCCAGCTGGAAGCCATTCTACCCTGCCCATAAGCTCCAGCAGTGAGGGCTTTCACAGCCTCAAGCCTTGGCCCATCTCAGCCCTTCCCTCTCTCCATTCAACGAGCCAGAGGGTGGGGCACAACTGGCTGGACCATCAAGGGCCTTAGCCAGGCCTTGGTCCTGGTTGGGAAAAGCTGCTTGCAGGCAACTCCCTGCCTCAAAGGGCAGAGAGGCAAAGGGTTGTGTTCTCCAGGGGTCCAAGAGCTTCCCCCACCCACTGTGAGAAAAGCCTCAGCTTGGCCCTTGTCTGTGGCTAAGCAGTTCTGGGTGACTAGAAAAAGACAGAAGTCTTCTGGCCAGAGAGCCAGGCATCCTGGAAGATGGGACAGCCAAAAATTGAGATAAGCGTCACCCTGGCCCCTGCCCCTGCCACCTGGCCATCCAGCCCTCGAGGTCTCCTCGCCCTTCGTCTGGGGGTCTCTGAGCACCTGCCCTTCAGGTTTCCCCCTCTAGATCACCTTCTCATACCCCTCTCGAGCCCCCAATTAAGGGCCAGCCGCGTTCTTGGTCACCCTGGTGGAAAACTCTGAGTCAGGCTGCTCCCCACCCTCCCCCACCCTCCCAGCAGCCAGTCGCCAGATCCTGTGACTTTTGCCTCCTAATTCTCTCCACAGACCATCCCTCTCCTGCTTTCCAGTTCTGCTCCTCTGCCCATTCCTAGCCTTGTCCCCTCGGCCTCAGGCTGTCACAACGGCTTCCAGGACCTCCAACGCCATCAGAACAACTTGAACTCTGCAGGGCCATAGCCTCACACTCACCCCAAAATGCTTCCCCTGGCCTCCCGATACCCAGGGAAGAGCCTGTGCTAACTCATACTATCAGGAAAATCATCCCTACCCACTCCCACCGCCCACTCCCAAATCCACGCAGGCTTTTCCCAGGCATTGCACCCCTAAGCTACCATTCTGTGCCTCCATAACCTTTTTTAAAGTAATACAATGCAGGAACTGGAGAGATGGCTCAGTGGTTAAGACCACTGACTGCTCTTCCTGAGGACCCAGGTTCAGTTCCCAGCACCCCCATGGCAGCTCACAACTGTCTGTAGCTCCAGTTCCAGGGAACCTGGCCCCCTCACACAGACATAAATGCAGGCAAAACAGCGATTCAGGTAAAATACAAATAAACAAATTATTTTTTAAAATCCTAGTACTAAGGATTGAACCCAGAATTCTAGGCAAGTACACGACCACTCAAGCACATACCCACCCCTTTGGTATCTGGTTTAAACACAAGTTCAGCTTTCTCACACAAAAGTAGAACTGGGTGCTCTGGTCCCAAGTTCCAGTTCAACCCCCATGGCTGGTTCCTCAGTGCAATCCAGCCTGATCACTGTCCTAGCCAGCAACTTCCTGGCAGCATCTGCCATCTGGCTGGCCCAGCTAACTAAGTCCTCTCACCATACAGGGACTGTACAAAATTGTCCAGGACCCACCTCTCTACCAGCGCAACCTTCTAGATCTCATGACTTTAAATTCTCCAGTTAGAACTCCACTGGGGGAGCTGCTGAGACAGGGCCCAGGGCCTGCCTCCCAATCCCCGACCCACATGAACCTCCCATATCTCTCCTCACCCTCACCACCTCCACCTTCCTCCTCTCTCTTCTCCTTTCCTCAACCCCTCTTTCCTGCTCCTCTTCCCCCTTCCCAAGCTCTTCCATGACTTAGTCCCTGGCGTCACTGTATCGAAACCTTCTGCTTCCCTGAGTGAAATCAACCACAGAACCAGGAAGTCACAAAGATGTAGACAATCTGAGGACTGTGAACAGAGCCAGGTACCAGATGGCCTCCTTTAGCCCTCGCAGAAACAGGAGGCTGAGGAACCACCCTGGGTCATGTAAATGAGGTAAAATTCAACTGAGACTCCGGTCTGTCAAAGACAAAGTCCCAAGTCCTGCACTTAGTGTGATCTCTGACTGAGGTATCCCCAGTTGTCCAGAGTGATGATCCCAGGAGAGAGGCCTAGCGTTCTATCACACCAGTGTGCCTGGATAAAGAAAGAGTCATCTACCGGCCCCTGTCTTAATCACCCTCGGTCATTCTTAGCCCTTATACTAGTGTTCTGAGATGTCGCTTCTTCTGGGAACGTAGTTTGAAGATTTATCTTCTTGGGGCTCAGGCGATGATTCAGTGATTAAGAGACACTGGGCGTTCTTGCAGAGGACCTGAGTTTAATTCCCAGAATCCACAAGGTGGCTCACAACTATCTGTAACCCCAGTTCTTTGTTGAACTTCCATGGGTACATGGCACAGTGCATACATGCAGGTGAAACATTAAGACACATAAATAATTTTATTTAAAAAAAAAAAAGAAAATGTATCTCCTGAACTGAGTTTGGTGGCAGAAGCCTGTAATTACAGCATTCAGGAGACAGAGGCAGAAAAGGAGGGCCAGTCTGAGGGCAACCTGGGCTACACAGCATGTCCAAGGCCAGCCTGGGCTACATGGCAAAACTTTGACTCTAAAATACAACCACTGGGGACTTAGCTCAGTTGGTAGAGCACTTTCTCAACATGCACAAGTCCCTGGGTTTATTACCAACACCAGGTAGAATCAGGCATGGTGGTGCATGCCTCTAACCCCAGCACTTGGAAGGTCGATATAGAAGGATCAGTAGTTCAAGATCATCCTCATACATAGTGAGTTCAAGGCTGACCTGAACTACACAAGACCATCGTGTGTGTGTGTGTGTGTGTATGTGTGTGTATTACTAACCATTCCCTTGCTAAAGTCCAGATGAGCGCCCTGCTTCTTGGTAACACTCATACAAGTTATCGTTGGCTACAAGTTGCTTGAAGCACCACCCCCCCCCCAGTGATGGACAAGGCAAAGAAGGAGTTTAAGTGGCCAAGCAGTTAATTGGTTTCTCACCACAATCTCCCAAACCATCCTTCACCTTTTAGGGTGCTGGATAAAATCTTCTTCAACCCAGAGGTACAATGGCCTCCCCAACCCATCCCCTTGTCTCAGAAACACTGAGTTCATTGGCAGGGCAGCCTTAAACATCCCTCTTCTCCTCCACAACCCTCCTCTATTGACCAAAGATAGACCACTCGTCCCTTCCTGCCTCACAGAATCAGTGAGGTTCAAAGGAAAGTGTGCAAGTTGAAGACATGCACATAGATGGATAAGGCACAGAGAGAAAGCTGCCAGGACACATATCACAGCCCAAAGCAACCGGTTTGAGGGGGTGAGGGTGGTGGCTACTTCCTAAAGGTCCATGATTAAGGAACACCCAGGGAGGAACCTGGGGGATGGGCCAGAGTGGAGGAACACTGCTTATGGCTTGTTCTCCATAACTTGCTCAGCTTACATTTAAATACAGTCCATGCCCACCTGCCCAGGGACACCACCTACAGTGGCTGAGCCCTCCCACATCAATCACAAGTCTATAAAATACACACACACACTTGCCTACAGGTTAATCTGATGGAATGACGGAAGCAAGTCTTTGACTGAGGCTTTCTCTTCCCAGGGATCAAGCTGACAAGGAGAGAGAGAGAAAGAGAAGGAGGAGGAGGAGGAGGAGGAAGAGGAGGAGGAGGAAAAGGAAGAAGAAGAAGAAGAAGAAGAAGAAGAAGAAGAAGAAGAAGAAGAAGAAGAAGAAGAAGAAGAAGAAGAAGAAGAAGAAGAAGAAGAAGACCCTAACCACCAGCACAGTGGGGGAGGTAAGATTTGCACCCAGACAAGTCATGCTCTGAGCTCTGTAGAGGAAAACCTGAACACTGGGGGCTTTTGCACTATTCCTATGGCCTCATTCACATTGACCCTGAATGTCCTACTATGAAGAACTTTCAGGATGGAAAGCCCTGGCTGGCTAAGCAGGAGACCACCTTCTATCCTGCCTCTACTGCTTGGTATTAGGGGAGCTGTAGTTTACTGAACTCTAGTGTGTGAGAGGCATTTGCCTGAAGGTATGTGGATTCCCACTGAAATTTTAGTAACTGGGTACATGACTTAGCAGCAGAAAGCTCATCATGTGTGAAACTGTGGGCTCCATCTCTAGCAGTGGGGGGGGGGGGCTATTAGCCCTACAGGTAGGAGGAAAACCCAAGGCACAGAATGTGAAAAGGCAGCCGTAGTTACACAGCTCAGGAATGCTGGGACAGGGTCAAACCTCAGCATGTGGCCCTTCCTGTCAATCCCATGGAAAGACAATGTGCTATTTCGCCTCTACCTGTGTGCTTCACGGGTCACTTTAAGGAAACAGGAGGGTTTGGTTGCTGGTGCTGGTTAGGACCTTGCAGTCTGACTGGACCCCCTCCATCAGGGAAGAGGAGCGAGAAGGCCAGGTCAGTGGAGGAGCAGCCTGACCAGAACTGCTCAAGGAACACAGGGGCTCATTTAGAACCTTCTGACTGAAATATTCACTCAGCCCTCGAAAGGATCTCGAAAGTTCAGAAACTGGGACCTGTCACCGTCTACAGCTGGCCTTGGAGAACAGCATCAAGTTTCTGGGAGGTCCAGAGGAGTCAAGGGACCACTCCTTGGTCACTGAGCTTGCTCAGGGCAAAGTCAGGGCTGAGCTCGGTTCCAGTTCGTGGTTCGGGCCAAATGAGTCAGCCTCCAGCCTGAGAGCCAGTGTCCTCGCGAGAAGGAAAGGATGCAGTATGCCTCCACACTGCACACCAACACAGTCAATGAATAGATGTGTGATCGTTTTCTCAATAAACCCCATCAACTGTGTAAACAGCAACTGGAAGCGTTTGGTGGGAAAACCAACTTCCGCATAATGCTTTTGCTATGGCCTCAGCTAATAAAGCAAAGTTGGCTCCTAGGGCTCGTGAGGGCTCTGGGCCACAGATGTGTGACTTCATGCATGTAACATCTGCAGCGCTTCCCAAAAAGAACGTGTGAACCCACATGCCCTGGGCACAAGGCCTGCTTCCTTCAGACCCTCTCCTGATTGGCCCCATTGAGGCTGCACAGCTAACCAGTTCTCAGCCCCAGGAGAGCTAGGCAGAGTCCCTGAACAGTTAGAAGAGACACAGCCCTCACGAGCCCGGTCCCACCATGCCCTTCCCAGAAAGATCCAGGCCCATCACACCCAGATACATGGGATTCCCCTAAGCCAGGGAGGTGTGGAATAGGAGAGAGACCTTGGTCCCCAATCTTTTGATCTTACTCTGTATGTCTCACTACTTTACAGATAGGGAAACTGAGGCTCAGAGAAGAAGCAGTCTTCACTAACGCTGCCCATTTGGTAAATGGAGTTAGGATTCGAGCCCAGAACTGCCTGATGCCGCACAGCCAGGTCCCTCTCCATGCAGATGGCTCCCTGGAGTGTTTCCATAGCCTCCTCTGTCTAGGCCCTTCTTCTGATTGGTGCCACCAAGTCCTCTCCCCTGTGGCTGCCAACAAACCCCAGCCTGATCAATGCCCACCCTAGAGGAAGAAAGACTGTGACAGTAGCCACAGGCAGGACACAGCATTCCGGGATGCTCCCTCTGCCAGTGTGTGCCCTCCCCCTGGAGAAAGACACAAAGACCCTGGGTGGCCTTAGAAGGTGGAGAGGGAGGATATAAGGAAAGATGAAGGTTCTACTGGTTTAACAAAAGCTCAAGGAAGACCATCCACACCTCCCTTGAGCCCTAGGCCCTGTTCCCAGGGAGGGCATCCACATTCAAAGACCTCACTGTGTGCCAGGCACTGTGCCGGGCACTAAGGCACTCTATGCCAGCAAGTTCTCTAAAAGTTCCTTTCTCCATTCATGAGGAAATTGAGGCACACTGGGTTGAGGCCCTTTTCTCAAAGCAGAAGTACTTACTGAGTGTTCTTGATGCATTCCATGAGAGCCTAACTGCATCCTTCCTGCAGGACACCCTACCCCACCAGCATCCTCAGCCCAGACAGGAACATGGCCAACACCCTCATCTCACAGACAGCAGCAGCCCATCCAACTACTGGAACATCCCCTGTCTGGGATACTTCATGGGTCTCCATCTAGAGACAGACATCTCATGGTACCCATGGGCCACCCAAAACCTTCACCTCCTCCACAGTGTGGTCCTGAATACCTAGTCCCTCCCCATCACTTCCCTCAGCCTCAGCCTGCCCTTGGCTTGACAGCTTCCTGAGGACTAACTGTCTAGAACAGAGAAAGGGCAGGCAAGCCACATCTGGCCGCTCACCCATCTGAAGCCCCTTCCCCCAGCCAGCCATGGATGGCTCTCAGCAAGCTCAGCCCTCCTGACCCCTGTGCATACCTCCCACAGCCCTGCAGAGTCCCTCTGAGAAAGGGGTCTCCTCTTACCCCACTCCCTGCAGCATCAGTCCCTCTCCCATCCCCCTTCCTAGGATCCTCTGCCCACCACTGCTTCTAGTGTAGCCTTCCAGTGTGGTTGCCGGACCTGCCTGCAGACCCCTAGCCCTGCATGCATCTTCTCAAAGGAGAGACAGGCAAGGCAGGGAAATCCTGATAAGAATGGGCGACATTGAAGGAAAGGTCTAGAAGAGACAAACATGACAGAAACAGAATTCCCGTTGGCATGGCTTTTCGGGTTTAAGATCCCAGATGACTGTTCTGTGTCCCCAATTCCCCATCTCCCACCCCAGCCCATGCACTGACCACTCCTCCTCAGGCTCATGCACCGTGTTACTGAAGGGAGTGATGATTTCCACCTCACTGTTCAGAGTAGCAAAACAGGCTCTTAAAAAGAAACAAAACTTTCTGATTCTGCTTACAGTGCCTACTTCAACAGCCGGCTGATGAGAAAATGAGATTGAAGGACCTATAGAGGCAGAGGCAGAGGCAGAACCCAGAGCCTACGGCTTCAGTCTATTCTATGCATACTCCCTGCATCCCTACCCCCACCCCCACCCACCCACCACCCTGTAAAGGCTCTTAGCGGGATAGCGATGGGACCTCAGAGCTAAAGCAACAAGAACCTACCCAGAGCATGCAGGACAGACAAATCCACGTCATCTTCACAGGGTCCGGTTCCTGTGCTGCGGGCCACGTGGGGGCCTACCAAGGGCCCCCCCTGAGCTTGCAGTGCCCACCGAGCAGGCAGAAGGGAGAGCAGAGTCCTAAGCGGCTGGTTCAGTCAGCATCTGGGCCTCCACTCCCCTCCTACACCCCCCCTCCTCGCCACTCCTCCCCTTGTCCCAGCCTCCTCTCTCTTCTCTCCTCCCAGACTCCACCGCTGGCTAGGGGGTAAGAAACTCAGCTTAGCAGGGGGCTTGAGACGGAAAAGGGCCAAGAGGTGGGTGTCTACCCACAGCAGGGCTCTAGGAAGCCACACCCTCCACAAGCACAGCACCCCTGGAAGCCATGTAGGCCCCCTCCTGCCTCCTCCTGATCCGGGGTCTTGCAGCCGAAGATCTGCTCCAAATTGCAGACCAGTGCAGGGACCCCACTCCAGAACCTTCCAGAAGATCAATGGACAGACAGATTCTGATGGCACAGTCTCTACACCCCCGGGCACCTGGGCTTTTCCCCAAGATCCCTGGCCTTGGAACACACACTCATTTGAACACATGCAGCTAACATGGACCCTGCTGCAGCAGGCAAGCTCCCCAGAACAGGACAGGCCTTGACATAGGAGAAGCTGGTGATGGGAGGCAGGGCCCTGCCCCTAGGCTGTGGATTTCATCCCAGTTTTTTTCCCCAATTTCTTCCTCCCCTTTCTTTCTTTCCTCCAACATCTGTCCCAGCCCTTCCTGCCCTCTGAAAGGGAGCCCGCTGCAGGCTCCTGCGAGATTCGTCTGTTTTTCTTGACTGTACCCTGGGCCAACATTTGGTTTGCATTTTCCCACTTCCTTCTTCTCCTCCTCCCCCTCCTCCTTCTCCTCCCCTCCTCCCCCTCCTCTTCCTTTCCTCCACTCACCAGCTCAGCTCTGGCCTTCCCACCCTTTCCCATGTAGTATCTTTACCATAGTGCCCCCCAGTCCTCCCTGCTCCTGCATCTCTGCCCAGGGGGACAAAGAGGCCAGGAAGAGGACAGTGTTCAGGACCACATACATTCCCAGGAAGTCCTGCAGGGAGTCTAACAGAATCTGTCCCAGGCTCCCTACTGTCTGGGTACACCCCCTCCCCAAAAAATAATAAACGATTTCCCTCCTGAGCTCTGGCCTGGCTGGAGCAAGTGAGGGGTGGGTGGAGGCTGTGAATAGTTCTCTAGAGCTGTCCAGGGAGGGACAGGGACTCAGCCAACGCCCTCTGTGGACGCACAAACAGCAGGAAGTGGTCCAACTTACAAACACACACAAGGCCAAGGACGGGGCCCCGCCCAGAGTAGGCACTTGAAGACCATTTGCCTGGACTGAGTCACTCAGCAAGAAAGTCCTCTGGCCTGGGCTCCGATACACATGTCTGAGCCATGTGGACAAAGGATTCCAAGTCCCCTGCCTCTCTTCTACCTGTCCAGGATCATGCTTTGACAACACAGCACAAGCCCAGAGTCATGGGGATCTGTGCAGCCAGGTAGACAGTCGCCCAAGCCAGGTAGGCAGTCTCCCAACCCAGTCAAGCTATTCACCTAGAGACCCAGGAAGGAGAGGAACACACTCCCTTTTCACCTGAGAAAAACCTACCCTGCCAGATACTCAGGCTGTGGACTACATAAAGGACCAGCTAGCAATTGCATGGTGAGGGAGCAGAGGACACTTCAGTGAGATGTCTAACTCTGGTCCTTCCTAGAGCAAGTGCCTAAGTGAGGGGTGAGGGTGGAGAGCCATCTCTAGGCTATTCTGCAGAGCTCTGGGGCTGGGAAAGGGGGCTTGCATCCCCTGCCATCATCTCAATGCCTGTCTGCATCCCTAAGCCCAGGTTCTCCTTTCCCAAACCTGCTGTTAGAGCCCAGCTAACAGTGGCTCAGAAAGAGCCCTGGTTTTCCACGTAGCCATGAGGATCTACAGACGGTCACCCCACACAAACCCTCCTCCTCTCTTCTCTTGGTTGGAGCACACAGCAGAATTCTCTGAGTGCCCTAAGCACTTGCTCTGCCCAGGTCCCATCACCAACCCTCCTGGATCCTCATTCAAGGGCTCCCCTCCTGTTCCCATGGCTCTTGGCTGCTGTGACAGACGACATGCTTCCCAGCTGCTGCTTGGGAAGTCTGGGAAAATCACCTCGGAAACCAGGCCAAAGGCACAGTGACAGTGACACCAGCTTGTCTGACCTCAACATACCTTGAAGGGACTCGCCAGTCTCCTTTTCTGGAACCAAGGCTACCAAAGGGTCCCCTTAGAGGAATCAAACTCCCCTATCCTTCTTCGCCAGGTCTCTTAGTGGCCTCCCCTGTACTTTAACCCTTCCCTGTAAAGAAGTACTTTCTAATGACTATCTCACTGTTGGCTGTTAAATGCTAGGCTTGTTGCTTTCAGCTCTTCATAACTGGCTATGTCCTCCCTGAGCTGGACATAGGAGTGCCCCTGTTTGTGTTCCTTGAGCCAACAATACAGAAAATGATGAGATGCCTCAGCAAGTCCATGAGCTGTCCTCTGACCTCCATACACACATGCACGTGCATATACATACATACACACAGTGACATATACATGTGTGCATACACAAGGAGATATGTAATAGATAGGTAGATACATACATACATATATACACAGTGACATACATATGTATGCACATGTGCATACATAAAGAGACATACACAATAGATACATACACATATATATATACACACACACAGTGACAAATGCATGTATGCATACACAGAGACACACAATAGATACATACATACTTATATACATAGAGAGATATAATTTTTGGTTTTTGAGATAGGGCCTCACTATTGGAGCCTTGGGTGGTTTGGAACTCACTATACAGAAAAAGGCTTCAAACTCAGATATTCACCTGCCTCTGCCTCCTAAGCATTGGGATTAAAGGCATGGGTCATCATGCTGTGTTAAATGAAATTACAAAACTAATATTTAAAAAAGAACATGGCATGATGGTATAAGCCTTTAATCTCATCACTGAAGAGGCAGAGGCAGGTGGATGTCTCTAAGTTCAAGCGGCCAGCCTGGTCTACATGATGAGGTAATGAGCTGCAGGACAGCCAGAACTACACAGACTAGAAAAACCCATCTTTAAAAAAAAAAAAAAAAATGGATAAGTCAACCAATAAGCCAACAGGCCTAACATATTTCCCTACTGTTAGCATCTCCTATCCTCTCTCAAACCCTTCATTCTCTCCTTGCATAGATACAAGCGGCCCTACCTGCTACTTTTGCCCAAGCTTGCAATGCCCACCCGTCATCAGGACCCTGGATTTCTTCCTACTGCCAGTCATGACCGTTGATCTGAGTTCCAGAAAGCTGTAGACTCACTAGAGGTTTTTCTCATCTTGGGAGCCCCATATTGGGTCTGGGGCCTGAATGTGTTACATGCAGCAGACACCAGGTACACACTGGTGAGCTGGCTGGGTTCCCTGTGGGTGACTCCAGGGGCCCAACCACACCCTGTGCCACCCACTTCCCAACAGACAGCTAGGCAGCCATTACCTAGCCTCATTTCAGCCCTCCCTTCTGCAACAGAGACCTCTGGGCTCCTCCCTCTAGCCCCCTGCACTGCAGCCAGCTGAAGAAACAGGCTTGGCTGTAGGCTGGGACCAGTGGTGGCTTCCAGACACCCAGGGAAGGTCCATGGGCCTGGGAGTGGAATGGTATTAAAACTGGCTACTTCACTTCTTCCTCCACTCCTCAGTATCCTTGCCTGCAAAATGCTCAGGCTGATGGTCTCCAGTGCCCACCTCCCCCACCCCCCAGCTCTGCCCCTTGCCTTGTTAAAACTTTCTAGAGTAAGGCCCACCTGATCCATTCTTCCCACCCCTGGAGCATGTCCCTCCAGAATCCCTGCTAGTGTCTCGCCTGATTCTAATTATGGCACTGAGCCACCCCCTGTCCTCAACTGCCACTCCCTGTCCCCACCTGCCACAGAATCTGAAGGTCACAGAGCTCTTCAAGCCAGCGGGTCTGAGTGTCACAAGAAGAAACTTCGGGGCCTGAGGGAGGGTGGGAAGGCGAGCAGAAATGCGGCTGTGGGGTTCTGGCTCCAGCTTCAGGGCCAGGCACCCACATGGGCGCCTCCCCTGCTCTTCCAGTGACTCTCACTACTGAAGCCCCAATGTACATTTTTATGCAAAAACTGACTACAAAAGATGAATAATATAAATTTTAAAGTTTTTTGTGTGTGTGTGTGTAACTTGTAAGAACAAGCTAAGTATCTGCCAGAATGAACTCTGGGACACGTCTCACCCCACCCCAGGTCCTGTTACGCAGATAACCAAGTGCACTGTGCTCAAGGACAGTGGAGTGTTCTCCCGGGGTTGCATTAGGATACAGCTCACAGTTCTCAGACTCCCAGACCCCAGATTTCCCAGGCCCTCCTGTTTCTCCTAAGGGTCCTGCTCAACAGACACCACAGGGCCAAAGGTATCCCTCTGCTCTTCCTGCACTGAGCACTCCTACCCTGACGCTGGACACCTCAAGCCTACCTTTAAGCCAGAAGAGGATGCAGAAGGCTGGACAGCCCAACTGTAGATCCCCATAGCACCCAGCCGCTAGACACACATCTTCTCCTCCCTCTCCTGCCCCCCACACCAGACTCTGCCACTTACTCCATTCCAGGAAAGACTGACACCCTCTCACCAGCCATCCTACCAACACTCATCTTAAAGGTGCGGGGAACTGAGGCACAGAGAGGCTGAGCAACTTGCTGGAGTCACACAGCTAGGACTGAAGCCATGGAGCCCCAGGCATCTGATGTCTCATCTCCCGGAGGTAGAGCTCTTTGTTTTGTTGTCCAGGGAGCACTAGGTGGTCGCCCAGGAACAGGAGTCATGCTCCCGTGTTCCGGAAACTCTCCCCTGTCCTCTCTGGGCCTCATTCAAGAGCTGATAATACAACTCCAGGAAGGGGGTCAGCTGCCCGCCCATGCTCAGCAGGACAAAGGTGGACACGACGCACAAAAGGAAGAGCTAAGGTTAAGTGCTCCTCTGACCTGGGTCAAGATGAGACCTACTGACTTTGTGATGGCGGGCAGGAGCTGGACCCTGCTGCTTCTAGGTTCATCCTTTCCGACAAGCCATGCCATTTCCCCCATCCATAGGCACTCTTTGAGGTCTTGAGTCTGGAAGCCGGCAGCCCTGGCAGAGCCTCTGGACCACTCTCCTAGATGGCATGGCGCAGCTGTGCAGGTAAGGAGTGGGTGGGTTCTCCAGTCCTATCAGCAGACTCTGGCATGAGACACTAGCCCAGAGCTTCAGGCACTTCATCCTGATGTCCGCTGAGGCCCCGCACAGACAACCCCAGGCCCCCCTCCCAAACCCAACACCTCTCTGAGACTAAGGCTGCTCCTCCAGACTCCAAAATTCTGAGTGCCCTGCGGGAGGGAATTTAGAGTCTCACACAGGCCCTAGCCAGCCTTCATTTCCCCAGCCAACACAGGAAGGATCATAGACACATCCTGCACTCCCCTTCCCCCACCTCCCCTCCACCAGTGCCCTGGATGGGGACGGTGTCTGGGCTCAATCCTGATAATTTTTAATAAGCTCCTTCCCGGCTCCATGATTTTGATCTCTTTCCCAGCTCTGATTTCCTGCCTGACTCGGGCCCTCAAAGGCTGTAAGAGACAGCTGCAGCTGTCTATCGCCCATGCCACAGCCCCCCAGGTCAGCCCTGGCCCCAGGAGACAGAGTGGGCCACGGTGGGTGAATCCTCTCCTACCCTGCAGATGAGGAAGGGGAATTGCTGGACGGCTGGATCCACTGACCTGGTCCTGGCTGGCCATTTCTCACTGCAGACTGTTCCCAAAGCCGGAAAAACCAGTCTCCCGCACCATCTGAACTCAGAGCCTAAGGGACAGTGGCTGGGGCTCTAGCGCTGCACTCCCCAGAGGCAGTGCCTGCCTCCCAGCCAATCCCCAGAGACAATGGATTTTGCTGGAAGATGGTGAAGCATATCTTACGTGACTGGGGTAGAAGCCCGCTGGCACCTTTCCCCACTGCGGAACCCAGAGAGAGAAACTGAGGCACTGAGGCAGCACCAGTAAAAAAAGGAGCTAGAAGTTGCTGAGGAGTAGGGCTAAAGGAAAGAGTCACTACTGATAGCCTCCCATGCCTGAAGGAGGCCAGAGTGAGGTCAGGACAGGAACACCCTTCACTTTTGTTGAGACCCTTCAATAGAGCGAGCACATTGCTAAACAAGCTACAAGAATCACCTCACATTCCACACTGCAATCCAGCGATACAGATGTTTTTATAATTTCCATTCTACACACAGGAAAACTAGTACAACTAAGTGCCATAGCCCAGATTCTCAGCAGGTAGGTGAGAAAGCCAGAATCCAAAGGCCGGCTCCATCACTGAGTCCCTTAACCATAATGGTCTACTATGCCCACCATTCTGGAGCTGAGATAGCTCCCCAAAGGAGTGGAGATGGGATCAAAAATTCATAACCCTCAGTCTCTGGAAGCAGTTCCCTCATTAGAGGCTCCTAGGACAATAGCCATGTTGTTGGGGGGTCCCCCTACACCTCCAGGGGCTAAATCAAGACTACTGGCCATATTCCCAGTTCCTTATTCTAGCCATGGCCCTCATTAACTACTTTGAGGACACTACCCAGGATTTATCTAGAAGGATCCTAGAGAGAAGAATGCTTAACCAAAACCCCCAGCCTCAATACAGCAAGTGCTACCTTACCACCACCACCACCCCTTAAAGCCCACCTGCTGATTCCTCCCAGGGACCCCATTCTCTCCTTATCCTGTTCTGCCTTCCCTCTACCCTTCTGAATAGGCAGATCCTTCCAGAAGCCCACTAGCAGACACTTCCTTTGCATCTCACTTTCTGTATTGATTCCAGGGCCTCTGAGATTTGGGCGGGGAGGGGGGAACGTATTTCCAGGAAAAGGCTCCTCTTCCTACATAAATTTCAAACAAAACTCAAGAAAAAAAAAACGATCCCCTGTCCCTTAATCTCTAGGACCATTCCAAGACTTAGGGCTATCCTTCAGTCTTCTGATGCTGAGCGCGTTTGCACTGTGGAATGACAGCTACTCCCCCTCCTGGATCCGCTAGCATGGGCTAGGGACTCCCCAGGATTCCCTACACTAATGAGACGTCAAGCTGACAAGTCCACAATGGTGAATCTCGGAAAGTGAGAGGTAATGCATCAAATTTAAGGGGGAAAGGAGGAGTCGGCTGGAGGGCTGGAAGGGACCAGGTTTTGCGTTACCTGGCGGCGAAGGCAGAGGCGCAGGGGCAGGAGGCAGGAGAAGAGGTACTTGCCCCAACGGATCACGCAGGAAAAGCACCAGCTCAGCCGAGTCATGTTGCCTGGGGAAGTGGATGCCCGGGAAAGTAGGAGTTCGCGGGTGGCAAGAGGAGGACCAGCGGTGCCGGTTGGGGATTGAGGGGCAGAAAACCAGCGCCCTGCGCCGGGTATCTCCCAGGGCCTCGGTCCCAGAGAAACAGCTGGGGTATCCTGCCCCCTCTAGCGGGAGGAGCCCGGCAGCGGACCCTCTGCGAGGCGCCAGCCTGGCTCCATCTCCTCTGACCCCCTTCGGGCAGCTGCAGGGTGCTTCCACCCGGGGGGACTCCCTCGGCGCTCCCTCTCTCCTCTCTGCGCGGCGCCGTGCCAGCCTCCAGCCTCTGCCACCGGCTTCCCCAGCTCTTCTGAGGCTGTAGGGACCCGGCAGAGGCGGTGCCAGGCGCAGAGCGGCCGCCTGCGGGAAGGAGCAACAGCAGCATTGTGCTCGCGCTGCAGTGAGTGTGTGAGTGTGTGTGCGTGAGCGTGGATTCCCTCCAGGCCTCCCTCCGATTCCCAGATTGCTCCCCAGAGCATAATATGATTAACTTAAACGGTGGCCACTGGTTTCCACCGCCCAACAGCAACCTGAATGCTCAGGGCATCATGCATGGGGGGGGGGGGTGGACACAGAACAACGTAAGACACTCTCTCTGATCCTGGCCACACCCCTACTCATCGTCGGGGATCCCTTTCCAGCCCACTCCAGAAGTGATAGCGCCCAGAGTCCAAAGCACCCCAACAGGTTGGAAGGACCACGCCTCCCTTCTGCTAGGGTGTAGCGCTCCTCTTCCGCTTTTCACTCTGCCCTGCTGGGTGGTGCCACTTCCCTGATTCTGTGGGACCCTGGGAATTGAAGATGGGGGTTGCTTTCCGGGAATAGTGTTTGGAGTCACCACACTAGGACCCTGGAACTAGAAAAGGAAAAGAAAAGAGGAGAGACACAAAGCTCTGGAGAAACAGGCAGACAAAGGCGGACAGAGCCAGGCGAGGACCCACAAGCAGAGTCGGGGAGTGGCAGTAGCCAGCGCTGAATTTCGCCTGAATCTGTGGCTGCCGAGAAGCTAAGAGGGCAGCAGGCCAGGACCAGAGAGAAGGGGGTGGGAGCTGCGGCTGCTTCCTCAGCAACTGGACCCTGGGGCCTCGCAAACCCTGACCCCACTCCCACTGCTGCAATCCCCACTTCAAGGCCAGACTTCTCGGGAACGTGTTCCGCTGTCCCCGAACTTCCAGGCCTTTTTCAACTTGCAGCTAAGGGCCTGAGAAAGTCTTCCCGGCTGCTCCTGCCCCCAGACTCTTCTGCAATGCAGTAGCGTTCAAAGGCCCACCCCTACACAAGCTCCCACCACCACCACCACCCCACCCCCGTCCTCACCCCACCCCCGCGCACCTTCCCTGCCCCCCACCAGACAACACAGGGGACCGGGTAGGGACCGGGTAGGAAGAAAGGCAAAAGACTTGCTAGAGAGAAAAGAGGCAGGGATAGACAGACACAAGGGCAGCTTCTCACCGCTAGCTATCCCCAAGCAAGGGGGCCCCCAGAATGAAATGTCAAGATAAAGATGGGAAGGACTTTGGGACCTAGGTGGTGAGAGGTGAGAGCCCATTCCTAGGAGGTGGGCCTTTGTGCCCGCTATCCCCAGTGAAGGCCCTGGCACCACCCAGTCCGGTTCCTGGCCTGAGGGAAGCCTTGGCCCTCCACAGCCTTCCCACCTTGTGACCACAGGGAACAGACTGAGACCAGAGGAAATGGAGTTTAATCCATAGCATGTGGGATGACACTTAATTGAAAGGAATCACTTGAATTTTTAAAGATGGGAGGAAGTTCCTTGGGTAGAATTGCCTGACATGAGGCCCTGCCCAGCCCGAGGGAGGAAAGCAAGTTAGCTCTTTCTTCAAAGGCTTCTCAAAGTCTTCTCAGTGCTTAGGGGATGACAGACACTCCACAGAGCTGGAAGGAAGGAGGGCTGGTGGGCAGGAAGGGAAGGGAGCAATAGCAAGACTCAGGCTTCCGCAGCCTGGAATCCTTTTAACAGAGCGTGTAGGCAAAGCTCTCCACTTCCAGTCCCTGCACTGTGGTGAGATGTTGTTTGTGATCTAACAAAAATAAAGCTTCCCTGAAGTTCAGAGTGCAAAGTTTGCCACTAGGTACCCATAGAGGCCAGGCAGTGGTAGCACGTACCTTTAAACCCAGCACTTGGGAGTCACACACCTTCAATCCCAGCACTAGGAAGGTGGAGACAGGAAGGGATATGGCTGGGTGGAGAGAGGAACATAAGGCGGAAGGAGACGGGAGTGCAAGGCATTCAGTCTAAGGTCTTGCAGAGATGGGACACCCATTCCGTCAGAGGATTTTGCAGAGGTCAGAACTCGTGGCTGCTGCTCTGCTTCTCTGCTCTTTCGGCTTTCCCGCCCTAATATCTGACTCCAGGTTGTTGTTATTAAGACCAATTAGACTTCATTCTACACTCCACCGCAGGCTTACAACCCTCCCCAGAGAGAAGGACGAGTTTATGACACGCAGGACAGGACAGGAAACCAGACCTGCAGCTGCCTGGAGAGTCCTCACGCCTCTACCACACCATGTGTGTCTCAACTCATGAGAACCAAGGTAATCCTCCACACCTCTCAAAGCCATTCCAGAACCTCCTGAAAGGTTCTAGCAAGGACCCTTTCTACTTCCTTTTCCTTCAAAACTCCATAGAAGAAGAGGGGGGGGGGGGCGGTGAGCTTCCAGTTCCCGAAGGTCTCTTCCCATTCTTGTTTTGTTTTGAAACAGGGTCTTACTATGTAGGCCTGGCTGACTTGGAACTCATTACATAGACCAGGCTGGCCTCGAACTCATACAGATCTACCTGCGTCTGCTTCCCAAGTGCTGCTATTAGAAACTTCATATTACATGAGCTCCTTCTCCTTCCAGTCTTGCTCCCCTACTCCCTCAGGTCACCCAGGGCACCAGCAGCTCTGCCCAGTTCACAGTAGCTTCCTGGTATCTGCCGCTCCCTGGCTCTCTTTCCAGGCCTCTGAGTACAAGATTCCTCATTCATGGATCAGATACACAGACACAGGAGACAATGGATTAGAAGTGAAGTATGGTACTAGAGAAGGGTTGGGTGAGTCTAGGTGGGACATCGTCTGTTAGTGGGCTTCACTAGCAGACACCATATAAAGATTTCTCTACTGCCTCATGGGGGGAGGGGAGGCTAACAGTGACTCTCAGTTCCATCTCTCCCTCTCCAGTGACAATTTTGCTACATTTATTTTTGTTTATTTATTTATTTGGGAAGCATGCATATGCCGTGGCGTGCATGTGGAGGTCAAAGTTCAGTTTGCAGGAGCCAGTCCTCTCTTCCTTCCAAGTGTGTCCTGTGGGTTACATTCGAGTTATTGGGCTTGGCAGCAAGTACATTCATTGAGCCATTCCTCCGGTGACATTTTTATGGAGAGGGTCACCATCCAATGAATGACTGCTGCTCCTTACCTCCCTGCCCATGAGGAACCTTCTTCAGGTTTCCATAGACCCAGGGACCTAACTTCCAGCCCTGAACCCCCTGCTCTTCCTCTCCACCCCCTCCCTACACCAGACTCTAGATGGGCACAGGATAGAAGGCTGTGCTATGGTTCTATCAAGGCTGGAAAGACTAGGAATTTCTTCCTGCTCTGTGGTGCCATGGTTGCTAAGCTCCTGCCACTCACTCCTGGTTCTGTGATGGGCTGTATCCCCTTCACACTGTCTGCCAAAATGAAAGCTTTCTCATGGGCTTATTTTGCCGGGTTTTTTTGTTTATTTGGTTGGTTGGTTGGTTTTTTTTTCTTGGGGGGGGTGGTTTGGTTTTGGTTTGTTTGCTTGCTTTTTGTTTTGGTTTTTTGAGGCAGGGTTTTTCTGTGTAACACTTCCAGCTGTCCTGGAACTCATTCTGTAAACCAGGATAACCTCGAACTCACAGAGATCTGCCTGCCTCTGCCTCCCAAGTGCATCACCACCACCTGGCTTTGTTGGGTATTTTAAAAAAATAAATTCTATCTCCTTTCTTGTGTGTGTGTGTGTGTGTGTGTGTGTGTGTGTGTGTGTGTGATGTGATGTGTGTGATGTGTGTGCAGGTAGCCACAGAGGCCAGAAGGAGGCATCCAATCACCAGGATCACAGAGAGGTGAGCGCTACCTGATTTGGGTGCTAGGAACTGAACTGGAAGAAGATTCCAATCCATCTATGATCTACCCAACCCCACACATGTACATATTTTTGTGTCTGGGCCAGGGAGGTCCCCTTTTCCCACAGCAAATCAAGGGAAGGAGGAAAGTGTTCCCAGAGGGGCCAGCACAGGTGTCAGGAAACAAGAGAGCAGGTCACTGGACAGCTGTACCCTGGGACAGCCGTGGGAGGAAAGCCTACCTGGCAGCAGAGCACAGAGTCTCCTCTGTGTTCGCCCCTGAAGGCTGCAGTGCCCCGGGTTAGTTTTGTCTTTCGGGACAAAGGCAACTCCTGTTAGAGGAGAATCCCCGAGCATTTGATCTCAGCCTCTGGGGCTCACTTTCACACCTAGAGAGAGATGTGCAAGCTTGGCTCTCTGGGGACCTCCCAGCCCTTCTCCAGCCAGCCCCTCTTTTTCCCCACCCACCACCTGCTCACAATCAGACATAGGGCCCCTCGCCCTCTCTTGTGATCCCCCTGTGGCCCCAGAAGGTTTGCAGGCAAATGCCTCCCTCTCAGGTTGGTCCTTCAGCGACCTCATCAGAAACAGGTCTTCTCAACCACACTCACAAGGTCAACTACCCAACCAGACACAGAACTCCCACCCAGCCCCAGGCTGCTCTGCCTACTGGGGAGCAGGGATTCCTACAGAACAGGCCTGACACAAATGGACTCCAGCGGCCACAGCTCCAGGCTGTTCCTCTGGCCAGCCCACAGAAGGCTTCCCATTCCCTCCAGCCCTTCTGTGGGCACTGATAGCTCATTTCCTCACAGTTCTTGGCACCATTCCTTGTCGATATATCTGTTCGCTTTTTCACAGTCTCTCCTTCTTCCCCGCCACAAGGCCAGCTCTAAGGACACAGTCAGTCACTCCCAGTGCACCCTAGTCCCTAGCACGGGATCTGTCATGTGGAGTCTGGCATGTGGGCAGTAAACATGAGCTACCTGGTAAGTTGGCTGTTTGATTGCAAATACGAGGAAAGAAAATAAGAAGAGAGGAGGGTATGAAGGGAGAGACATCCTGGCCAGTGCTGACTGTCACTTTGAGAGTTCTGCTATTACCGCAGTTAGGTCAACACGGTCTTTATGTCTCACCCACCCTGAGAAGGGCCACCATGATCCCTCTTCTGAAGCAGCACTCCAAGTGAGAAATATCCCACCCATTCCCTTCCCCTGCTTTTCACAGGACCCTGGGGGCCTGAAGAGTACAGTCACTTGCCAAGGGTCACATGGCCAGCAAGTGGTAGCTTCAAAGCTGGTAGAAGCCCCTGCTGCTGGTCCATTGCTTTTCCATAGCATAACATGGTAGCCAGAAGGAAGGGTGATGGCTATCCTCCTGGGGTGCCCCTTCACCACTGCTAACCCAGGTCTCTGATCTTCGAAAGCCAGGAAGTTCCTCCTGATACCTAACCTCCAGTCCCCCTCTCAGATTCCAAACTGTTTCCTTGAGTCTGCCTTCCTGAGGGAGAATAGCTTGGTCACTCTCTTCTACACAATAAATGCCTTCAGACGCTGGCAGCGCGTTATTCAAGCCCCCTCCTCTCCCCACCCCCACCGCTCTGTTCTCTGGGCTGAGAATCCTGGTCCTCTGGGCCCTCTTCCAAATGATTTCCATCACCACTCAGCCGCCTAGGACATGATTAACGGTGGGTGGGGGAGGAGTAGGGACAGGCCAAGCAGGCTATCGATCCACTAGGGACCCCCAGGGTGGGAAGGAAGGGCAAGGGTTCTGAGGTCACTCTGGTCATCCCTTCACCCTGGAGTGTTCTCTGCAGGGCCCAGAATGGAGACTGCAGGCCTGGGAGCTGGGCCGCTGGGTTGGAGCCCAGGCTCCCACAATAAGATTACAGCAGGGAAAGTCTAATTGATTCTGATGTATCTGAGAAGGGGGGGGGGTGAATGGAGAGTAGGAAGGAGCGCAAGGAAAGAGGTTAGTGGAAGGGGATCAGGAGAGATGGTCTGGGAAACCCCTTTGCATCAGCACTAACTAATATAATCATGGTGCACCCTGCCCCCCACGTCCACAGCTCCTCCCCCTCCTGGGAAGACAGCTACTACTGCCAGCCTCACCCCCAACTCCACAGAGAGGCAGAAAGCTGACTAAAGCCTCAAGACTAGGAACCCAGAGGAGAAAGAAAGGCAGAGACACAGGCAGTCCCCTGAGGGGGAGAGGGATGGGGCACAGCCTAAGGGGCAGACAGATTCACAGGTTCTGCCCGTCCCTCCTTAGCCATGTCACTTCCCTGGGCCTCTTTCTCAGCCTACTTCCAAAGCAGTGTTTCTGTGGTATCAAGGGGGAATCTGCAAGTGGACCCCCTGGCGCCCCCACTCCTTCCTCAGCCTGAAGCCTGCAGATTTCTGAGAACGTGGGCAGAAGCCAGATCATTGGGACAGGCTGCTTTAGAACACAGCGGACAGGAGAAAGGAAAGGACCTCCAAGAGAAAACTCTGAGCTGGCAGAAGGGGGGGTGGGGCTGAACAGACCCTCCACAGACCAGAGCAGGGAGAGGAATATGAGCGGAGAGAGCGGGAGAACTTGGGGCGGGGGTGGGGATGAAGTGGGGAGAGAGGGACAAACTGAGAAAAATGGGCTGGAAGCCGGTGGCTGGCTCCTCCCTTCTAGAAAGAGCTAGGGAGGGAAAGGAAGGGACACAGGAAGAGGAGAGATGGCACAGGGTACAGTCAGCCACCCAAGGACACTGAGCTGAGAAACAAACCAGACCTGGCCTCATCTAGTGACTGCAGAAGCCAAATGTCCTGGCAAGTCTGCTCCCCAGGCTCAATCCACAGGAGATGAGTTGCTGCTGGGGTGGGGGGGTCCCAAGCTCAGATCTCCAGATGGCTATAGCCACCATGGCCAGGAGCCAGGTTCCCAGGGCCAACGATGTGGAACACTTGGCTCCTTAGAAGGACCTAGGACAGGTTCAGAACGGGCTCCTAAATGGTGTGAGGGGGGCAGAATCCCACCTAGATGTGGGTCTTTTCCTACTCCACAGACCAGAGAAACATGGCACCCCAGGGTCTAAACATCTGTACCCTTCAGGTCAAAGCTAGGCACCCTCCTTGGGGTCTGCAGACTCCCATCCCCAAATCTGAATGGTACAATTTGTATTCCTCCCTACTCTGACTCCAAAACTCCCAATCCCACTCCAAGGTCCCTTGGGCCCAGTTTCTGACATATTTTATTCTTGCTCTGCCTAGTAATATCAGGGAAGGGTGTGCCCAGCCAGGCTCAAGCAAACCAGAGAGAGAAAAGTCCTATCTGGCCCTGTGAATGGACCCATCTGGACCCCAGCATCTCTGGCAGCCTCACAGTCCTCATCTGTGAAATGGGTATTACCTCCCCTATCCCCTCTCATCTCCCAAAGAGAAAGACCCAAATGCAAAAGCTGCAAAAAGACTAGCATTCAAATCCTGACCCTGGAACCCAGGAGGCAGATGACACTACGTCCCTATCCTGAGCCACTATTAACATCTTCTGAAGAGTAGAGATGAGGAGCAGACCTCCCAGGGCGGCATAAGGAGTGAGTTAAATGGAGAAATGCTTGTACCAGCTTGACATAAACCAAGGCACCCTTAGGTGCCTGGACAAGTATCTTAAGACCTGGGATCAATTGAAGAAAATGCCCTGGGCCTGTTCCCCATAGCCCTTTGTAGCCTGCCAGCTCCACACTGACCACCCAATCCACCAGACAGCACCCAGCCAGGGCCCTCCACCAGAGTTCGGTGTCTAGAACACACAGTTCATACCCCAAGCCAGGCATGAACGTGGAGAAAGAGGAGCCAGGTGTCCCAAGAGGACACCAAAACAGTGCTGGCAAGGGATGGGAAGTTGACCAAAGAAGAGATAAGATGAGATGCATGAAGAGGCTTGGGTTCGAGAAGAGAGGGGAACAAGAGACTGCCTCTCAGAGAACACAGAAATGGAAGCCCAGGACCAGGAACTCCTGGGACCACACGCCCACCACAATTGAAGATGAATGGGAGAAAACAACGTGCCAGGACTGAAGCAGAAAATATTGAAGAGGGACAGCAGGAAGCACCTCCAATGAGATATCACACTGCCAGAGAGACTTCTGTATTCATCCCACCATTCTCCACACTCCTGTTTTTAAACCCGTCTAAAACACAGTCTTCCACTTTCAGCACAAAAATTCATCTACACCTTTTCGGGAGACCCGAGTCTCCACTCTCACTCAGTTCCACACCAGCCTAGGAATTCGCTTGCAAAACCCAGAACTCACACCTGCCATCCACAGGTCTAAGGAGTTGGACCCCTTGGGGAACAAGGCCACTTTCCAACCAGACAGCTGCTCCCACCCAACTGTTCCCCAGCTGGGCTGCACCTGGGCCCTCCCACCTGGCTCTGTGCTGCTCCAGACTTCCATCCTCAGGCTCTCTGCCTGTGGGAGGTAGAGTAAGGGTTCTCCAGCTGCGGATGTGAGTGGAAACACAAAGGGGAACTGTAGCCACCTGGGGGACGAGGAGGAACCCCACTGCTGTTTCCATGCTCGAAGGGACTGGGGACAAGGAAAAAGAGGACAAACTATGTCTGTCCCTCGTGGGCCTTGGATGAGAAGAGCTAGACTCACCAAGCAGGTCAGGGTCATGAGGATTTTCCCTAGAAATGCAAAGCAGAAGTTACAGGAGCTGCCAGGCCATGTTAGACCCCAAATGACAGTGATGACACTGTCCTGCCTTTGCCTTCCCCCCAAATCCTACTCCTGCAGTAAGCTGACCCCTGGTCCCCAGTGGAAGAGCCAGCCTACTGAGGAGGGGGCTCCTAGTGAGGAGAAGAGGCTCTGAATGGGGAGTGAGCTTATCCATGATCACATTGGTGCAGGCTGGCTGTCTCATGGCTCTTCCCAGACAGGAGCTCACAGCTCCATCAGATGGCGACACACCTCCCAGTGTGTGTCCTATGGTGTCCCACTCCCCACTCGCCACCCACGAAGGGCCTCAAGAACGCACTGCAGAAAATCCATAGAAGGAGAAGAGAAGTTGAGGACATGACCTTCCACCCAGCCTCACCCTCAAGCCAGCTTCTCTCTGGCAGGCAGGCCCATCCTCCCCTTCATAGGTGAGTGAGCTGGCCCCGAGCTTCTTCAACCCCAGCCAGGAAGCGGCCATGTCACTACCCTCCCAAGGCCCCAGGCCTCGCTGATCCTGACAGGAAAGAGTTGACCCATCCCCCTGGATCACTTGTTAAATGTTTTCATTATCACCCCAACAACAGTGTCCAATTTAGGGGAGCTGGAGGGAGCCGGGTGGGTAGAGACTGTAAACCCTGGCGTGTGAAATCCTAAAGAGGCTAAGGAACAGCCTGGAGGCAGCTGTTCTCCTCGAACAGCCCCCATAAGGCTCAGGGCTGATGGGCACAGATAAGACTGGAGATGAAGACCAGGAAAACACTGGAGAAACCATAGCAGTACGATCTCCTTTCAACTCTAGAGATAGGAAGCTGTTGTCCAAAGTAGAGTGAGATGGTGCTGGGCTGGGGACACGGGGCAAGGACTGAAAAGCAAGTGTGTGTTCACTCTGGGTGGAAACCAAAGTGGGGTCTTCTTGGAGATCTGATAAGCCCAAGCATAGGCACCCAAAGATGCTGACAGGAGTTTGCCTGTGAAAACAGTCCAGCCCGGCAGCAGGATGTGAACAATCCTCCCTTTGTGCTCCTAATTTAAACACTGCACAGAAAACTGGTCTCCAGGCACCTAGGAAGAACTTTCCAGATAAACTATAAAGAACCAAAGCCACCTGGAGGAAGCAGTGTAAGGAGAAGAAAGGTGACAAGATGATTATAATATCCTTGGGGGGAGAAGGAAGAAATCATACCCATGGAACAAGAACAGGATGCTATTAAATGTGAAGAGTCTTTGGAGAACCTGAAGGTCTTGAGAATGTCAAGGCCCTAGAGCCCCAGCAGAGCCACAACTAAGCCTGTGTCTGCCACATGCTTTGCTCCCAAAAAGCAGGGCTCTCCTCACTTGGACTCGGTGAGACTCTCAGGTCCCAGAGCTCACAAGCAAGAGCTTAGCCACATTTGATGCTAGCAAGGGAATGGAGACCTGGCTATGAGGAGGGTGTACACAGGCCAGACAGCAAGAAATGAGGGAGCAAATGTTGGAATCAAAGACCAATGAAGCCTACCAGCCTGGGGAACTTAGACAGGGTCCTGCTGACCCACGAGAGGTTGCTCAATTGTTACCCAAGACAGGTAGGAAAATGACTATTCTCAGAGGTTGGGCTGCCACTCAGCAACTCATGCAAGCAGAGTTGGCTGTCCAATCTACTGTGGCCCAGGCCACTGCCCATGGCCTGGAATGTTGTGCTGTGCCTGCAGTGTCCTGGGCTGCACTTGGGTTCAGGCCACCAACACTTACCAGCTAGGACTCCTGCATTGGTCTTGCCCTTGGCTTGCCTTTCTCTGCCCAAATGTCATCATCCACTGGCACCAGCAGTTCCCTCCTGAGAGTTACTGGCTCCAGACTCACCTCTGCCCCAGGGTAGTAGGGCAACTTCAGGGCCCCAGAAGAGCATGTGTCCCAAGGAGACCACAGGGGACTGTGAGTTGGCCCTGCCTTTGCCCCAGTCACTAGCAGATATCTATTTTTATCTAGAACCCAGCAGGCAGGCAGGCAAGGGTTACTCCAGCTGGGGTCATCAGGCTGGCCAGGGCAAAGGGAATGACAGTGCCTAGGGGAGGGAGGCCCTGCAGGATGAGGGAGGGCAGGGGGAAAGGGATCTAGGCTCAGGAGGAGAGAAGAGAAGGGCCCTCCTTAGAACTGGCATTAAGGATGAAGATGGGACCTGCCTGGTTTCTCCAAGACAGACATTGAGTGACCTGGGGACAGGGCAGAGAGAACAGAGATAGGAGCAGACCGGAGACAGTGACCAAATCAGAGCGAGAAGGAGGGGGAGGGCAATGATACCCACACAGGGACAGCAGTGTCGATGACTTGACATTCTGCCCCACCTACTCAGGGAACTGGAGGACCCTCTCTCCAAAGTCTCTTTCCTTCTGCTAGGACCACTCAGCCTGGCCCTTTTCCACACCCATCTCTGCTCACTAACTTACATAGGAAATCAGCCAAGCTGATGGGTTGGGGGGGGGCACAGGGCCTCCTGAGAAGAGATGGGACAATGGAGAGGGGGAAAGGGTGTCCCTTTGTCCCTCTACAGACTTGGGAGCTCAGAGCCACACAAAGACCTTTACAAAGGGCCTTTGGCTCTCAGAAGGGGAGATAAATGGAGAAGGAAGGGAGGGGACAAGAGAGACCCCAGAGCTGGAAATGTTTCTCTGTGGGTATGGGAAGCAAGATGGAGGTTGTTCTCACAGGCCCACACAGCAGCTACAGAACTCAGGGGGAGGGGCTCTGGGAGGGGGGCTTATGCTCCCGTGGGAGGAGGGGAGAAAACTGGGGTCTGGAGTCCCCACCCACCCGCTGGAGGCAACTGAAGGAGAGATCATTGTGCAAAGTGGGCATAGACATAACCCCGCACTATGACCAAAGAAAGTGGTAGCCACAGGCATCTTCTCGGACCCCTTCCTCTTGCACCTGGCTGGAGCAGGGGCTGGAGCTGTGAAGGTGCCAGGCTGGGGATTCCCAGAGAAATTCCCAGGGGGAAGTACTGTTGACTAATCAGACAAGACCTTGACCTCTTACAACCAAAGGACTCCCTCCCAAGGCCCAGGCGGAAGGACTACCCAGCTCAGCGCAGAGCCCAAGATGAGTCCATCTTAGCACAGGATAGTCATGACTGTGTCTAACACCTGGCAGGGTGACAGAAAAGACTGTTTATTTATTTAATCAGGGGTGTCACTGTTTGTGAGAGGTGGTCAGAGAACAACCAGCAGGAACTGGTTGGCTCTCTCCACCACCCGGATCCCAGGGCCTGAACTCAGATTGTCAGTGCCTTCATCTCTGAGCCATCTCCCCAGCCTGAAAAGGCTGTCTGCAAAGGCATCGGCTGGCATCATTGCTAGTTAACTGCCCACCTGCCCCGTCAGAGACCCTAAGCATAGGCTTCTCCGCATAAGGAGACCCACCCTTTTCTAGAGGGGCTTCACGCAGATGCATGGAGAGGTCAACCAGATGTCCCAGAATGGCCTTCCAGATTCAGAAGGAGCCTGAGTCTAACTGAACTCCTGCAGTACGCTGGAAACCACGTGTCTCTCTGCTCCCGACTCCTCACCAATCATGCAAGGCCTGTGTGCTGGCTCTGATTTCCTAGGCTTGGGAGTAGAGGCTCCGGGCTCCACCATCTCACACCTGCCACCTAATCAGTGTGGCCCCTGGGCACAAGCTATTTCACCACTAGCCCTCCCTCATTTTGTATCCAGGCTGTCATGAGCTTTCACCTGATGCCGGACACCACCCCCCATCCCAGAGAGAAGCTTCCAGGCCAGCCTGCTCCGCCTCCATCGCCAGCTGGCCTCAGCACTCCAGTCTGCAGACTACAGAGTGTGACAAGAGATCGAAGGAAGATGCCAAGCAGGGCACAGGCGCAGACAGTGCCACCTGCCCCCCCCCCCATCCCAGAGCTTGACATGAATAGTGAAGCTGGCTTTCCCCAAAAGCCTGGTGTGGTGGGCTCCATTCTCCCTAATTCCCAACCGAGGTCACTGAAGCTCAGAGACATGAAGACATTTTGCCCAGCGCACCCAGCTAGAAAGTGGTAAGAAGCGATTCACCCTGCCAGTCTTTTATCCTCAGGTGCCTATCCTCAGGAGCTTCCTGTCTAAGCCTCTGGAAGCAGCCCGCCCTCACACCCGCAGGAAGGAATTTTTTAGGAAACAAGAGAACCACAGAGAAACCGCCCCCTGCTGCGGCTCCATTAAAAGGCAAAGGAATAAAGGAGGCCTGCTTAGCATAGTGAGTGGCTGGGGGTCAGGAGGCCGTCTGGGTGCCTCCCGTGTCTCGAAGCAGTCTGCCAGCGCCTGTGGTGGGAGCTGAGGGGGCAGTAGAGGAGGGGACAGTCTGGCCTGGCTGGGGCTGAGCCGACCGCCCACAGACGGCCTCAGCTTGGTGCCCAGAAACATTTGTTTTTGCTCCAACTTCATTTGTCTAATGCTGGTACAGCTTGGCAACTGCCCCGCAGTCCAACCAGCGCAGACGACGGTCAAGGGGAAAGTCAAGGGTCAAGTCCAGTTGCCCATCCCCCACCTGCCCAGCATGAACTTTGGAGTGGGACGAGGAGGGGGGCTAGTAGACTGGCCATTTCTAAATGCCACACCTGGGACTCTCCCTGGCCCAGTGCACTGTGCCTCAGTTTCTCCCTCAGCACTAGGCACTCAAGCCAAAAGGCAGAAAGGGAAGGTCAGGAAAGGTATCAGAAGTCTGAGGGAAATAACCCTGTGCTCTGAGTATCTAATTCACAGAGGTAGCAAAAGTCACAACCTGGGAGTCAGAAGCCAGAAGGCCTAGAATGGACAGTTACCACCTGCACACACTGTCATCTCTTCTAGAAGCTTGGGTCACCCCCCCCCATTGTTCCCCCAGGCCATCTCACACACACCAAAGGCCCCTGTCTTCTCTGCGTCCTACAAAAGCAGCTGGAAATGAGGTCCTGATTCCTGCTGAAATCCACCATACTGTTTGCAAAGACCAAGCATCCCAAGGGTGCATCCCAAGATGGTAGGGAGTGGGAGAGGACCGTGCTAAAGCACTGTGGACTTCTCTGATGGGCAACTGTGCCCCATAGACTCCACAAGCCTTGTTGAACTCTCCTCCGAGCGAAGAAGCCTGGCTCTTCCTCCTGCACCACCTGTACCCACTTTACTCGGCCTCCCCACTCCTCCCACCCCGGCAGGCAGACCTCTGGCAAGGTTCTCATGCTTCTGACCCTCACACTTCTGCTGCATCTTATTTCCTGCAGGACCAGACACATACTGTCACTCAATAGCAATAACAATGATGATGATGACCACAAAGACAGCTGTCCTTCATCACCCGTTGTCAATTAAGCCATACACTGTACTAAACGCTGCTAGGGCAGTGAGGGAAACTGAGGCACAAAAAGGTTATATTATATATCTATCCATACACAGTCTGCTATAAAGTCCATGCTAGACTCACTGTCATTCACAAACCCGTAGGGAAGCTGCCACCCTACACAGTCTCTTCTATAGCAGAAAAGCCACCTGCCCTTGCAAAACACAGGAAGGGACAGAGTTAAAGCACAGAAGCTGGCCATGACAAAGAAGGGAGAGGAAGGGCTCCCAGGTTAGGAGCAGGCCAGGATGTGGGGCCAAAGGCAGCAAGAGAAAGGAGATATGGCCAGAGGGCTCTTTACTACCCTCTTACTCTCTGTACCTCTGGCCATAAACAACCAGCTCCCCGACTCCCAACCTGCCAGGAACACGTCAGGGACACGGCCAGTAGGGTTAAGCAGTGCCCAGTCCAGGATTTCTACACTCAGACTGCCACGGCACCCAGGTTCTGCCATCCCTACACCTACCCAGTCCACCATTTCCCATCCTTCAACTCTGCAAGGGCAAGACCCACACGCCTGACCCAGGTCTCAGGGTTCCAACAAAGCCAGGCCTGTCCCCTGGGAGTGACACCTGGGCTGGGCAGCAGGTGAACAGAGCCAAAAGGACAAGGCAGAGAGCCAGACATATTAGATGAGTTCTTGGCACAACAACCTACCCCACCTGGCCCAAGTTCTTGGAGTTGGGGTGTTATAATAGAGGTGAAGTCAGGAACAAGGACAGATAGGTTCTGTCCTTCCCAGAGGTTCAAGAAGGAGGAGGAACTGCTGGCTGACACTGCACCCCACCCCTAAATACACACAAACCCCTATGTGGTCCTCCCACGTGAGAAAGACTGGTCAGCAAGTTCCAGTCACCCATGCCTCACTCTCCACGGATCCTCTATCCTGTGCCTTGAACAGATTAAAAATGTAGAGTCCACAACCCCCACCCCCACCTCCAAAGCCTCTTTATGCCTCACAGGAGTCTCAAGGCCAAACCCTTTATCTCTGCATTCAAGCCCCCTCCTACCAGGCCATCTTCCCACCTTCTAACCCTTCCTCTCTCCCTCTTTCCGAACTCAGTCCTACTGAATTGCCCGTGCCTCCCTTCGGTGTCAGTGAACGCCTATTGTCTCTGAAGATCCCATTTGAAATGTAACCTCCCCTGTGAGGGCTTCCTAGACAACCTCAGGCAGGACAGATGTGGAAGGACAGCACATCTGGCTGGAAGGTGAGTCTCACCGGGACACTGCCCCCATTAATGGACTAACGTTACCAACCTTGGAGCTGGCTGTTAGCTCAGGAGCAAGTCTCCTTTTGTGAGAGTTCTAGCAAAGGGGAATGTTTACTGAGGGAAGAGATAAGTCCCAATAGATCAAAGATCCTAATGAAAGTCCTGGAACTCTAAGACTATAGGGGAAAGGGGAGGAGAAACACTTCGAGATACAGGTGTAGGCAAGAATTTTCCGAGGAGGGCTTCAATCACATAGGAAATTGTGCCAACAACTGACAAATGGGGCCTCGTAAAATTAAAAAGTCTCTGGGCAGTAAAGAAAACAACCAGGGGAAGAGGCAGCCTTCAGAATGGGAGATAATCCTTGCTAGCTATATATCAGACAGAAGATTAATATCTAGAATATACAAAGAACTCAAAGGACTAAATAACAAGGCTGGGGAGGCGGCTCAATTGGCACAGTGCCTGCCACACAGGCATTAGACCTTGAGTTCATAACCCCAGGAGCCACATAAAAACCAGGCTGTAGAGGTACCATCCCAGGATAGAGGGCAGGGGGCGAGGGAGCGGAGCGGGTGGGGGTAGGAGGGAGCAAATCCCTGGAGCTCATTGGCCAGCCTAGCCTTACCAGTGAGTGAGCTTCAGGCTCAGCGAGAAGACTCAGCCTCAGAACTCAGTGTAGATGGGTTGGAGAGATGGTTCACTGGGTAATGTGCTTCCTGCCAAGACTGGTAACCTGAAGTTCCATCCCCAAGACCAATATGATAGAATGAGAAAATTGACTCCTTTAAGCTATCCTCTGACCTCAAACATGTGCTGTGGTGCACACACACACACACACACACACACACACTACAAACCACATAAATAAATAATAACCACAAGACTTTAAAAAAATCAGGGTGTGGGGGCTAAGAAGATTGCTCAGTGGTTAAAGTGCTCACTAAGTACCACTGTGGATCCCTAAAACCCACATAAGATGCCAAGTGAGCATGGCAGTTAACCTATAACTCCAGTCTCAAAAGGCAGAGGTGGGATCCCCAAAGCAAGCTGGCTAAGGAGACTAGCCATGCAGATGAGTTCTAGGTTCAACTGAATGACCCTATACCAATGAATAAGGTGGAAGACCAACCCAGGACGATTACTGACATCAACCTTGGGCCTCCACATATACGCTCACGTGCCTACACACACACAAACATAAGCACACACATATACAACATATGCACAAATAAAAAACCTGGGGGAAAAAAACCTGTAAAATAAAGATTGAAAATGGTTAAGGAAGCCACCTGATACTGGTCTCTGACCTCTGCCTACACAAGCATACCCTCAAACACATGTGTACACAGCCATACAAACACAAACATACACCACACAGAATAAATAAATAACCCAATTAACAAATGGGCTTATGAAATAAGCAGACAGTTCTTAAAAGAAGAGACACAAATAAACACTTGGGAAAAAATGTCCAATCCCATTAGCCATCAGAGAAAGTAAATTAAAACTACAGTGTGAAAGCCAGGAATGATGTCACCAAGCACGCCTTTAATTCTAGCACTTAGGAGGCAGAGACAGGGGGCTCTCTGTGAGCTCAAGGCCAGCCTGGTCTACAATCGAGTTCCAGGCCAGCCAAAGTTACATAGTGAGACCCTGTCTCAACAACAAAATACCACATTAAAGGGTAGGAGAAATGGATCAGTGGTTAAAAGCACTGGCTGCTCTTTCAGAAGACCAAGTTCGGTCCCCAACACCCACGTGGTGGCTCATAACCACCTGTAACTCCAGTTCTATGGGTTCCGACACCCTCTTCCGGCTTCCCCAGGCTCTACACACACATGGTACTGGCATACATACAGCCCAAACACTTGCACACATAAACTAAAAATAAATAAATATGTTTAAAAGAGAAAATACATTGCGATTTTGATCTCATTCTGATCTCATTCCAGTCAGAATGACAGTCATTAAGAACAGAAGAAATAAAAGGTTAGGATGCAGACAAAAGGGAACTTCTACACACCCTTATGGAAGTCAGTGTGGAGGATTCTCAAACACTAACACTAGATCCTGCATCTGGCTCAGCTATAGCCCTCCTGGGTATTTACCCAAAGGACTCTACAACCACATGTCACAGAGGCACCACTGGTGACTGCAACACTTTTCACAACAGCTAAATTAAGGAACCAACTTAGAAGCCCATTAATAGAGGAATGGATAAAGAAAATGCAGCTGCTGGCTGGGGATGGAACCCAGTAGTAGAGTGTTTGCCTAGCATGCTAAAAGTCCTGGCTTCATCCCCAGCACCACATAAAACTGTGCCTGAAATCCCAGCAATTAGAAGTTCAAGGTCATCCTCAGCTACATTGTGAGTTCAAAGACAACCTGAGCTATATGAGACCTTGTAATTGCTGGGTGGTGGTAGCACACGCCTTTAATCCCAACACTCGGGGAGGCAGAGGTGGTGGAGGAGGTCCTTCTAACAATGTGCTGCTTCCTTGGCCTTTTACGAGGGCAGAAAATTAGGTAGGCGGAGTAGGCAGAACAAGATGCTGGGAAGAAGGCAGTGTGGCAGATGCCATGAAACTCTGGCCTGAGACAGACATAGGTTAAATCTTGCCAGTAAGCCACAGTCACGTGGTGATACACAGATTTAATAGAAATGGGTTAATCAAGATGTGAGAGTTAGCCAATAAGAGGCTAGAGCTAATGGGCCAGGCAGTAATTTAATTAATACAATTTCTGTGTGGTTATTTCGGGAGTTAAACTAGCCGGGCGGCAGGATACAGCCCACTCCTCCTTCTACAACACAGAGGCAGGCAGATCTCTGTGAGTTCAAGGCCAGTCTGGTCTACTAAGTAGTTCCAGGATGCCAGGACTACACAAAGAAACCCTGTCTCAAAAAATTAGAAGAAGAAAGGAAGGAAGAAAGGAAGGGAGGAAGGGGGGAGAGAGAGAGAAAGAGAAAGAAAATGAGAAAACACGGGGCTGGAGGTTCGGTTCCTAGCATCCACATGGTACCTCTCGATCATCTGTAACTCCAGTTTCGGGAAACTGGACACTCTATTTTAACCTCCATAGGCACCAGGCACACAGGTGGCTCACCTACAAACATGAAGGTAAAACACTCAACATGTAAAATAAAATAATCTTTACAAAAAGAAGAAGAAAAGAAGATACAGTTTATGGGCTGACAGATGTGTCAACAAGTGTTGATACGCAGGCCTGACAACTCGAGCTGGCTATCTGGAAGCCACATGAAGTGAAAGGCAAGACACAGACTCTGCAAAGTTGGCCTCTGATTTCCACTGCTAGTGAGCTCCCACAGACAGATACAATAATAAGAAATAAAAACTTTAAAAAGTTCAAATTCTCTGTGTGTGTGTTATATACACATGTTCATGTGTTTGTATGTGTGTACATGGTAGGGAGTGAGCACACATGGAGGCCAGAAGCCAATGTCAGGTGTCACATGTTTGTAGTGTATGTGCACATGTCTGTGCAGCTATACTCAGGGAAGTCAGAGGAGGAAGTCAGAGAGAGAGAATAAGAAAACACTTGCTCTATCTCTCTCCACCTTGTTTTTTTGACATAAGATTTTTCTCATTGAACCTGGACCTAAGCTAATGGCCAACAAGTCTCACCAATTCTCTTGTCTCTGCTCCCCATGACAGTGGAGTTACAGTGTGTGTGTGTGTGTGTGTGCACTACAGTGTGTATGTGTGTGTTACAGTATGTGTGTTACAATGTATGTTATTGTGTGTGTGTGTGTATGGCTTTGCCCCGATTTTTATATGAGTGCTGGAATCTGAATTCAGATCCTCATGCTTTTTTTTTTATATTTATTTATTATGTATACAATATTCTGTCTACATGTATTCCTGCAGGCCAGAAGAGGGCACCAGACCTCATTACAGATGGTTGTGAGCCACCATGTGGTTGCTGGGAATTGAACTCAGGACCCTTGGACGAGCAGGCAATGCTCTTAACCGCTGAGCCATCTCTCCAGCCCCCCAGATCCTCATGCTTATACAGAAAGTGCTCTTACCCACTGGGCCATCCCACCAGCCCCCACCTTTTCTGAGGCTGGGTCTCTCACTAACCATGGAGCACATCGATTCGGCAAGACTAGCCGGCCAATATGCATCCATGATCCTTCTGTCTCAGCCTCCCCAGCACTGGGATTACAGGTACACCTACCATGTCTGGCTTTTTATCTGAGTACTGGGAATTTGAATTCAGTTTGTCATCTTGTCCAGCAACCACTTTATCAACTGACTTGTCTCCCCAGCTCCTAAAAACACCATTCTAAACACTCCCAAGACTCAACAGGATGAACTATGGCAATTAAAAATCTAACACTTAGCCGGACATAGTGGTGCATGTTTTCCATCCCAGGTCCCAGCTGGCACGGGCAGGCAGATCTCTGTGAGTTCAA
The DNA here is from genome assembly GCF_950005125.1 of Chionomys nivalis. Taxonomy (NCBI): domain Eukaryota; kingdom Metazoa; phylum Chordata; class Mammalia; order Rodentia; family Cricetidae; genus Chionomys; species Chionomys nivalis. Next base: position 122,241,910 of record NC_080087.1, on the reverse strand, counting down.
GGCCTTCCTGGTCTATGTATATAACAATTCCAGGCTAGCCAGAGCTACATAGTAAGACCCTGTCTCAACTTTAAAAAGGGTGGTGGAGCGGGGGGGAGAAGAAAGAAAAGAAACCGTCTGTTTCACATGTTCTATTACCCTAGCACACATGGACTGAGACTCTCAATAAAGCAACACATTGCTTGAAGTGGGCGGGCAGGTGGGAGTGGGGAACTACGTGACTGCAGGACAAAGAGTGGACACGCAAAAGAGAAGATGGGTGAACGGAGAAAAAGACAGCAGGAAGGGTTGGAGGCTTAAAAGGAGAGCAGACACATGAAAACTGAGATGCTTCTGGGTGCAGAACCAGCAAGGCACCCAGGACCACAGCCCACAGACCACGGGACTTCAGTTGCATCTGAAGACTCGGAAGATCATGGCTGTGGCTCCTCCAGGCCACTCTTGACCCTCCCGGCTGCAGCCATGTCAATTTGAACAGGGTGAAATGGGAGTGGATAGGGCCATGCAGAAGTTCCTGCAAAGGGTGCTGGCAGAAATGCCCAGAGCGGCTGTGCAAGGGCAAATGTTTCCAGTGAAGCCAGGAGACACCTTCTCCAGTCTCCCATGACTGCCACCCACTGCCAGCCCTCGCTGGTTGCCAGATCACATCTCCCGGCTCAGTGGTTTCAAACCTGGCAAAGTTCTATCAGCTGACTTCATTCAGTCCTGCACGTGTTTCTGTTGACCTTCAACCACACCTGCCCTTGATCCCCTTGGTCAAACCCTGGCTCCTATGCTCACACATGCACCTTCCGCTAAGCACCCAAAGAACTCAAGCCTGGGTGGAGTCCAAGTTTGAGGGGGAGATCAAATAAAGACAGCCCTTCCCAATCCTGTCCACATGGGTGTGGATTTCCATTTGGGTCCTCTCTCCTTCCACGGGATTCTCAGCCTTAAGCCATCTCACCATGCATCCCTCCATCCACTGAACAACCCTTACTAAGCACTCGTGTGCTAAGTTCCTTTGTTAAGCTCTTCGGTCACCAAGATCACTGAAACTTAGCCTTGCATACAGACTTACCGGGAGACCGTCTTTTGAACAAACATTCCCAGAGTGACCCACCAACTCTCCCATAACTGGCCACAAAGGAACATGGAATCGGGGCAAAGAAGATGGCTTAGTTGACAAAGCACCTGCCATACAGGCATGAGGACCTGAGTTCAGACCCTGAGAAACCACATAAAATTCTGGCATGGGTAGTGTGCTTCTTTAAATCCCAACAAGGAAGGAGTGGGTGGAGGCAGATGGATCCCTGGAGCTCATTAGCCACACAGACCAACCAAATCAACGAGCTTCATATTCAGTGAGATCCTGTTTCAGAAAATAAGACGGAGATTGATCAAGGAAAACCACCTGATATTGACCCTTCTGGCCTCCACATTCATGCAGGTGCACCAGTGCATGTGCTTGTGAGCAGGCATGCGTGCACGCGCGCAAACACACACACGCACACGCACGCACATGAGAGAGAGAGACAGAGACACACACAGAGGTACACAGATATACAAAAGTGGGCCTCATAGATTTTACTGTCTGGGATAGGGCTCCAAATACTGGGGCTCTTCAGGCTAAGACAGGTAACTAGTCAGAAGCATCAGGTCTCGGGTCTCTGGAAACAAAGAAATCAGAGCTGGGATACTAAAAAGGGGGCGGATTCTAGGTACCAGCCACCTCCTGAGTAGATGGAAACCTCTACTCTCCTATGATCCCCTGAGGGCTGCCTTAGCTTGCCTGCCCTTGGCACCACACTTTGCCAGGGGACACTGGCAAGTTCATACAGCAAACAAGGAGGCAATAGCTGGCTTCTTGCCCATCTGGAGAAAGAGAAGGAATGAGGCCCCACCCTCAGCCTCATACCCGCCTGTTCTGCCAGGGACTGGGCCCGCCCAAGACAGAACATAACAGTGAGGAGGAGGTAGTCAGCTGAGTGCCACCTACCCTACCACAGTGTCAGTCTCTAGTTCTTTGTCTTCCTTTCCCCACCAAAGTCCTAGGCTGAGGCTACAGAGAGTTGCATTGGACTGGGGACAGTTACTGTAAGAGTGAAGCCCTAGTGTGCCAGAGAGTCTCTTCTCCCTCCTCAGGATATCACTAATGCTGTCGCCAAAATACCTGGCAAGCTTCATTTATAGAAAGAACCCCCTGATTCTTGTTGGGTCTTCCTACAACCATCAACATGAAATCATTCACAACAGACATTTGAACATATGATCCCCAAGAGCCACATATGAAAATAATCACGGAAAAGTTAGTCACAAGAGCCTATCAATAGATGGATGGATATGTCAACTGTGTATCTTCACATGGCGGAAGACTACCCAGCCAAGAGAAGGCACAAAAGCTACAGCAATGTACAAGCACAGGTATAAAATTCACAGCCATCGTGTGGATTATAAATCAGGCACAGAAATCCACACTCGATCCTATTCATGAGAAATCCTATACCAGGTCAGTCTGTGCTGTCTGAAGGCAAGATGGTGAACATCCCTTTGAGGGGAAATCAATGAGCGGTAGGAGGCAGGAAGGGCATCGGGGAGCTGGGCTTCTTCCCCATCCCCCAACTGGTGATCAAACCCAGGACCTTCTTTTTTTTTTTTTTTTTTTTTTTGGTTTTTCGAGACAACGTTTCTCTGTAGCTTTGGAGCCTGTCCTGGAACTCCCTTTGTAGACCAGGCTGGCCTCGAACTCACAGAGATCCGCCTGCCTCTGCCTCCCAAGTGCTGGGATTAAAGGCGTGCGCCACCACCGCCCGGCAGGACCTTCTATATTTAGACAAGTCCTCTATGATCAAGATATATCCCCCAGATAACCCCCCTTTTTGGAAACAGGACCCCACTATATAGCTCAGTCTGTCCCTTCTTTCACTCACAGTTCTCCTGCCTCAGCCCCAAGAACAATTGGAATCACGGGCATGCCAAAGGCTCTGTTTCTTAACCCTGCCTGTGGAGCACCAAGATGCAAATACCTGAGTTAGTAGGGAGCCTGCACAGACTTCTGGGAAATACTCTAACTGAACCAGGGGATGTGATGAGCTTCATAAGCCACCATATTTGTGAGCTGAGGAATCACGCTGCTCCCTCTGTGCCCCAATCCTATGCAGCCTTGGCCTCGCTCTGCCTTCATCACCATCTCCTTTCCCACCACAACTGTGGCCCAGATCAGGGGCTCACAGGGAGCCAGAGTAGCTACAGAAAGTCTCAAAACTTTTGTGGAAAGGCCCCACCACCGTCCATCTCAGGACCTTTGAACATGGTGCTCCTTTCCCTGGACCTTCTTCTGCCCCAGCCCCGGCGGAAGCCCTACTTCCTCCCTCAGCCATCACATGGCAGGCTGACCTGCCCCTCCACACACACACACACACACACACACCCTGGCACTCCTGGCACAGTTACCAGGGAAGGACCATTTGTTTGAGTCCTCATGTTGGTCCTCTTCATCTCTCCCACCCAATGGACAGTCCCCTGTGGCAAGAGCAAGTGCTGTCTGATTTCTGCCTTGTCCCCTGCTCCTCACCTGATGCCACCTGTTCAAAACTACTTGAAACACCATGGAGCAAATGAACAGCCAGGCACTTCCTATCTTGCAGGGGATAAAAAGTAAAAGTTGCATTGGGGGCAAAACTCCTACCCCTCTGGGGCCAGGACACCTGAGTGAGACACAGCGGTGGCTCTGGCATGCATGTGAGGTGTGACATTAGGGAAGTCACTTCCCTTCTCTGAGCCTTAGGGTGCTTATGTGTGGAACACAAAGCAGGTGGAGCAAAGCCAGGGTAAATTTGGAGAGACCCACGACGGTGTTTGTGTGTGCAGCAGCTATGTGGGCTTGCGTACACTCCTCCTGAACAAGAGTATCCGTAGCTTCCGTCACCTTCTCAGCAGGAGCTGTGGCCACTAAGGTTCAGAACCATGAATTAAGGCGGTGTTCAGCTCCAGAGCTCTAGACTTCTAGCAAACGAGAAGAAATGGAAGCGAGCTAAGCACAGGACTGAGAACTGGATAGAGCAGAGAACCGGCCATCCTGTAGGACCTCACGCCAGGGATGACTGCAGGATTGCTAACCTTCAGGTACTCCAGGCTGGGAGAAGCAGAGGCCAGAGTAGCCCCAAAGGACGGCCTTAGGAGGGAGGAAATCAGCCTGACGTCTCTTTCTGCAGCTCCCGTCACCATCAGACAAGCACCCACTTGTCTTGGATAAGGCACAGAGTGAGGAGGCGAGGTTGGCACCTAGAGATGCCCGCCAGGCCCTTTGGCGCCCAGGTCAGAGAAGTTTGGCGGGAACACTCAGGAGGGATGCCAGTTCCTCATCGGGCCCCCATAGGAGCCTTGGGAGGGCTCAACATGTACAAAGAAACCAGCGGAGGGCCATGAGACGGTTCAGCTGGCAAAGGCACCTGCTGCCAAGCTTGATGCCACGAGTTTGATCCTGGGGACCCACATGATAGAAGAGACGGGACTCTCACAGGTTGTTCTCTGACTCCACACATGTACCATGGCATGTGCACATAGCGCACACAAAATAAAATTTCTTTAATTAATAATTTTAAAAAAGTCAGCTGAGGGGTATAGGATCCAAGCTCAAGACAGTACAAAGCCGGAGCAGGCAGCACCCTCCAAACAGGGAGGAGGGACAGGTCTCAGATTTAGGCCTGCCAGCGTAGTGAGAGCTGCAGAAACAGAATGGGTAGGGGTAGGGAAGACAACAGGGGTGTCACAGTGGGCAAAGGGGGCTCATGAGCAGAACAGCAAGGCTGAGAAGGGAGTCAGAGTCATGAGCCCAGGCTGCCTCAGGGTAAGAAGTTGGCCCATGGGATGGGCCAGGCAGGAATGGCGGCTGGCACGTGTCTGTGGCAGTAGGAGGGCCCTGGCTGCCAGCCCAGATGCGTGGTAGCTTCTGAGCTGGGTTCCTGTGAGGGTGAAAGCCCAAGAGATGTTTATCCAGAACAAGAACGTGAGTATCACACCTCCACCAGCAAGGGCCCCAGTGATAGGCACCGGCTGCTTTTTCCTGGGCTGCATAGTCTCCTGAGAGTTACCTGTGAATGGGGTCCTGGCTAAGAAAGAGAGCTGTCTGCCCAGAAGCCCCTGCTTGAGCCAGGACCTGGGCACTTGGCTGAGATGGAGCCTTATCCATGCAGATAAGGGAGGGAATGAGTCACAGCAAGCTCTCCCAAGAGGCCACTGGAAAACCAGCTCATCCAAATGCAGACAGACACTTGTCCCCTAATACAGACATCCCTGTTCGTGTCGCTGTCACAGAGGACACACGCAACAGCAAAATCCCTCCCTCCTCCTCCCCTGAGTCACCAACCTCCAGGGCCCCTGGTTCTTCTCCCAGATCTCAGCCCCAATTACCCATCCCTGCCCATTCTCACATGCCCAATGAGCATCCCACACCATGCTAAGGTAGGCTGCAGGGAGAGCAGAAGGGAGTAAAAGTCCTAAGCCCACGGGCAGAAAGAGAGGAGAAGGGTTGGGGACCTGTCTGAAAAGCAGCAGGCAAAACAAGGAAGTGGATGGTCTCAGCCAACCAGGGGAGGTAAGAGCAACAGCACGCCCTGGAGTGTGAGATGCCTCCCAGGGCTCTCCAATTCCCAAACCCCAGGGAGCAGCTCAGACCTACCCCCTAAAAGAAAGTCCAGAATTTGAGATAGAAAGGGCCACTGTCTCACCTCCCCCGGACATCTTGCATGACAGGAGTGAGAAGCTCTGAGCCAAGGGTGGCTGGGTGGGCGGCGGTAGGGGGAGGAAAGCTATCCTAATGACTCTGGAGGGACCTGCCGCCTAAGAGTTCAATCATGTCACCCCAGTTCTCTGTCCTGCCACACCAGTAATGTGGAATGCCCAATTCATACTCCCAGGTTCCCTAAGTCCTCAACCCAGGTTCCACGAGAATTCAGCTAGGACACCAGTCACTAGGATACAGATGACAGTTCCATTCCCAAACCTGTCCCTCATCATGTCCAGTCACTGACTGCTGCCTTGCGGGATAGAGTACTTCATTTACAAGTTCCCAACCCTGTACCTGTGGCTGTAGCATCAAACCACAAACAGGCTCTCATCTGTGCCCCAGAGGGACAGCCAGTCACGTGCAGAGGGGCCTCCTAGGCACTAGGCACACTCTTGCAAACATGTACATAAGCACACACAGTCACATTGGCCTCCCTGCTGTCCATAAGGAGGGACTGAAATGTGGGGGCAGGATGAATTTGGAGTAAACCCCGACTCTGTTGGCCTCCTGTGGAAAAAGAACTATAGGACCCTCGTCTCAGCCGGAGCATAGTTCAGCAGACAATCCCATGAGGTTGCTCCTCCTGCCCCCTTGGAGAAGGCGGTTGTGGTCCTGCCAGGGCTGGAGTAGAGTTGGCCAGTCCCTACTAATACAAAGCTCTTTCTCCAGGAGAAAAGGCTATACAAAGCCTGCCCGCCCGCATCAGTCACCTGCTGGTCATCGCTATTTTGCCTCTGGTCATTTCCCACATCCAGGTTCCCAAGACTCAGTCAGAAAATAGGGGAGGAGAAAGGGGATGCGCGGAGCTAAATGCACCCTCCTCGTGCCACCCCCCCTCCCGCCCCGACCCCCGCAGCCACCGCTGGCTTCCCAGCCCTGCCTCTGGCTCACCCACCTCCTCACACCCTGCTGTGGGCTCTGAAGAGATCAAGACAACCACCACTCTGCCTCACCACCCATGCTAAGGGGATGTTAACCTTTCCCTCCGTGACCCAGCACCCTCTGGTGGTTCCAAATTCTCACCTGAACTAAACTAATTACTAATTGTCTCTTGCCTGCCCCCTCCTCTTCCCCCCCGTCCCCCCCCTCCCCCGTCCATGTCTGTTGCCTCCCTCTCTCTGCCACTTTCTCTTTCCTCTTTCTGTTTGTTTTTGCCTTGTTTTAGGTTTGACTCGGGTTCAGGTTGTTTGAGAAACGATCTCACTATGCTGGCCCTGGATTATAACCTTCCCGCCTCAATCTCGGTAGTGCCTGATCACAAACCTGCCCCCAACGTCTCACAGGTATTCGCCTTTCTAAGGCACCCTAAACTCAAGGACACCAGAAGCCCAGGTGTGACCTCCACGGAGCCGGCTGCAGGGCCCTCCCACGTTCCAACCCACACCTTCCCAGACTCCTTACTGTCCCAAGTGGACTGGGCTCTGCCGCGCCCGCTGCCCGCACCCAGCCCGCAGCACCCTACCTGAAGCAGCAGCCGCCTCCTCTGGGCTCGCACCGCACCCCCGGGCTCACAGCGCTCGGGCCGCTCAGGGTCCGGCGGAGTCCCGGGGGGCTGCAGGCCGCAGGGGGGCGCGGGCTCGAGCGCCTCGCAGCACACCAGACTCACGGTGCAGCCCATCCGGCCCGGCGCCCGGCGGGCCCGGGGCGGGGACGTGGACTACCCGTGAGCCGGTCCGCCCCCAGCCCCAGCGACCTCCTGGCCCCGGGCGTCTGCGACGTGGGGAAGGAGGGTGACGCCCCCGGCCCGCCCCGTCGGAGTCCGCCTCCGCCTCCGCCGCGACTCCGCCAGGCAGTGGGAGTGCGGGGGCCCTGCGAGGGGCGGCGACAAGGACTCAGGAGGCAGACGGTGGGGAGGGGACCGAAGGCACGGGAACGCGGGAGGGGCAGCAGCGTGGTCCCTGGGACAGGCTGAGCTAGAGGCGCGAGAAAGTGAGCGTCGGCGTGACCAACGAGTAACTAAGAGACTGACACCAGAAAGGGGATCTGTACGGGACAGAGACGACGACAGGGAGGACGGGTGTGGGGAATAGAGTTCTGCACCAGGAGGAAAGGCGGGACGTGGAGCAGAGAACAGCAGGCTTGAGGATCGCTGTGCCCTGCTTACAGGTAGTTGGTCTACCTTGTAACAGTAGTTCTAGCAGTCCCTAACCCTCGGTTCCCAGTTACCAGGACCAGCCCCCAGGCCAGCCTAGCCTAGAAAAATGATGACCCCAGAATCAGGAAGCTGAGAGAGGTCAGCGAAGGGAGGCCGCCCACCTGGCGCTTCACCCGGAGTTTCACTTCTGTCCCTGGTAAGTGGGCACCAGGGTTGGAAGGAAGGCACCCAACACTGACAAGGATGGCGCAGCTGGCTGGGGTAGAGGAGAGTGAAGAGACTTGGAGATCGTCTGTCGTCTCTCCAACCTGTGCCACCTCCAGTCCAGTGACAGGAACGCGTCCACTAGCGCCTCCGTCAGCCTCTTTCCGCCATCTGCTGGCAGAAAGACAGAAAGACAGGAGCAGGTGCCCGGGAAAGAAGGCCCCTGTCGGTTTTGTTTAACCACCACCTGCCCCTATGCCAGATCAACTTGTGGGACCCACCCATTCTGCCTTGGTGGTGCCTTAATCTTTCTCTGCTACTTCTTCCTGGCCAGGATTGGTTCAGCCCTCTCCAGGCAGGGTCTGAGTCACTTCCCAGGCAGGAGAACTGGGAAGGGCTGTGCAAGCCCACAGTCACAAGGGACATACCCAGGCTGCAGAACCCTGCTGCCCACACGCAAATCGGGCAGGCTTTTCTCAGGTAAGCACCGGAAGCCCCTGGGTTTTGGGACGGGCTAGAGGAATCCTGAATGTCTGTGGAGAACTTCTGTCTAATTCTTGATCTATAGATGAGGAAACTGGGTCATGGGAAAGAGTGAGCAGCTGGAAGACAGTGAGTAACCAGACCAGGGTGGCCCTGCGTCCTCTGACTCCCATCACAGGGCCCTGCTATCCTATCCTATCTTTTCTTCTTTCTCCTTTCCATCCATTGCCGTAGGCTGCTACCTCACCCACAAACTCCATTGCTGCCTGCCTGGGAGGCTGGATACCTGGGCTTTCATCCTGGGCCTGACTTTGATGCCAGGAGCTCTGCTTAAACTCATCATCCTTCAAGGGCAACAGTGTCCCTTGCTGAGTCCCAGGACCAGTTGGAGGCAGAAGGAGAGTCCCACGAGAGAGGATGGCAGGGGTAAACCCAGGCGCTGCACTCCTCATGCACTCCTCACACCCAGCATCGGCGTCAGTCCTAACTCTGCACCTCTACTTCTGCCTGCTTTCCCCAGGGAACACACATTTTCCACTCAGCTGGGGCTCCGGAAAGGATTAATGTAGGTCTCAAGGCGATGACACGCTGCTGACGTTCTGGGGCTATTCAAGGGGAAAGGGGGTAACAGGTCCCCAGCCGGGTGTCCACAGGGCGCTGGCATTGTGCTCATACCAAGCAAACAGATCTGAGTTCAGCTTATAGCTTTGTGGTACTAGACTGAGGTCTCCCCTCTCTGTGTCCAGTCATCTTGTGTAACAGTTCGTTCTGGAGGCCACCAAGGGAATCGAATGAGATGAGGATGTCAGCAATGATCAGGGTGACCAATACCAGGGATGCTGGATACATGGGGGTCACAGTCGCATCTTTATACACTGGCCTTCAAGAAGTAACTTTGATTCCTTGCGGTGTACTTAGTAAACTATTTTTAAAGAAGGAAAGAAAAGAAGAGTTGGGTTTTTTTATTTCACGGGTTAACTCATTGTGTGACCCCAGTATGCTCTCGCTCAACTCTAGACTCTCTTCCCATCTATACATAAGGAAAGTGGGGCAGCTGAACCCAGAGCATCGCAGGGAACCACGTCACTCCCAAGTCTCCATGGCAGAAGAGGAGACCATCCTCAAGATCACCAGGAACCTGAAAAGTGAGTCTGGCCTGTGAAATTGTCTGGGATTGAGCTGAAGGAGAAGTGAGGGGTCTGGAGGGCATCCCCCTTCAAGATCGGGCTCCCCAATGTCTGCTGTCTATCATCCTTGCAGATGCTGTCTCTACCATCCTCCAGGGATACGGGGATGGGCAGGGGCCTGTGACAGACACCAGCGCTGAGCTACACAGACTCTGTGGCTGTCTGGAGCTGCTATTGCAGGTGGGACCATCCGCTTCCCCTCTCCTCTTCTCCCTTGTTCTTCAGCTTTGAATACTCAGGAGAGCTTTCCCAGAAATATATCCAGGCCACTGTCTTCTTTGGTTCCCAGGCACTGCCTCCTTGCCTAGTGAGCAAATCTTTCATGACATAAACTGTCTCCTAGAAGCTAGGACTGGCCTTCCTTCTCTCTTCATTTTTACCTCCTGAGGTCCATGATTCCCCCCACACACACTCCTCTGACTCCATCTCCTGACAGTGAGCTGCACTTCTCCTTTTCTGTCTCTGTCCCCCATAGCACACCAGGATTGCACCTGTCTAGGGGCCTTTCTTTCTCTTTACATTCCCTCTGTCTATAATGCTAGATACTTGAGTGACATCTGTTTCCATGACCCTCAGATCGGAAGGCTTCCTCAGGCTAAAATTTCAGCCTCTCTCTCTCTCTCTCTCTCTCTCTCTCTCTCTCTCTCTCTCTCTCTCGTAACTAATACACATACACACTTTCTATTCTCTTTCTTTTTTTTTTCTTTCTTCCCTCCACAACCACCATCACCATCTAATACACTGTATGCTTTAAGAACTTAATTTATTCCTCCTCTGACTCCCGTACCAAGGACTAAGATGTCTGGGGTTGGTTTGTTCATTGTTCACAGGCCTTAGAATGGGGCCTACACACAGTGAAGTACTCAGTGCTTGTGAATGAATGAGTGTGAACTCAGGCTCAGAGAGAGCAAATATCTTGTCCCCATCTCACAGCCAGTAAGAGCAGAGCCAGATGGCTCACAAAAAGGCCTGTCTGCAGGAGCCCTTTCTTCTCCCTGGGGCCCTCCCAGCATGCCAGGGTGCTAGGTAGGTTCCTGGAGGAACCACTGGCACACATTCCTTCCTCTCCTCTTGATCCTAGTTTGACCAGAAAGAGCAGAGGAGCTTCCTGGGGACTCGGAAGGATTACTGGGATTTCCTCTCCACTGCCCTGAGACGACAGCGGGGATGCAGGGAGCAGATCAGCTTCGTATGCTCACAGAACAAGGTAACGGGGCAGGAGATGAGGAAGGGATGGGCACAAGGAAGCACAAGGAAGCTCTGGTACCAACAGTGGACAAAGAATGGCTAGGGGCGGGCATACAGGCCTTCCCTATGTCCCGTGTCACCCATACCTGCTCCGCTAACAAAAGCTTCTCACCTGCTCCTCGCCTCTCGTTGGACCTGGCCTCACCTCCAGCCACACGTTTCTCCTCTAACCTTGGTCCGCTCTTTCTCCTTCTCTCTTCCTCCCATCTGTGTGCTCTCTGATTTTGCCCAGCTCCCCATCCTGATTTTGCCCTCTCTTTGGTCCTCCACACTCCCTGCAGCTGAAGACCTCTTTGGGAAAGGGTCGCGCCTTTATCCGGCTCTGCCTTGCCCGTGGACAGCTGGCCGAGTCAATGCAGTTGTGCCTCCTGAGCCCAGATCTTACTAGGTAGGACTGCCAGGCCATCAACCCATAAATGACAATCGAGCCCACTACCCTCCTTTGCTCCTAAATGGATGATTGACAGTTAGAGATAAGGGAATGAGTGTTAGAAAGGAGAAAGGGCTTAGGGGTCTTCAGTTTGGCTTGGGCTTCTGCCCTCCAAGGCTGAGCTCAACCACACCTGCCCTGGTAGGTCCCCTGTGGTGCGCCAATTCTCAGAGGTCAAGAGTGGCAAGGGCCAAATGTTCTGGTCCCTCTTCACACAGGGAATGGTATGGTCCCCGGAGCCCTCTGCTGTGCCCTGAGCTCCAGGAAGACATCTTGGACTCTCTCTATGCCCTCAACGGAATTGCCTTCAACCTGGACCTGCAGCGGCCAGACCTGGATGAAGACTGGCCCATGTTCTCAGAGTGAGTGGACTCTCGGCCTCCAAAGCAAGCCATTCTCTCCTCCCCTTAAATTTTTTTCTGGTTATAATTATATTGTTTTCCCCTTCCCTTTTCTCCCTCCAAACCCTCCCATATACTCTTCCTTACCCTCCTTCAAACTCATAGGCTCCTTTTTCATTAATTGTTGTGACATACACACATGCACACGCACACATGTTCAGCACACTCGGTCTGTATAATGTTATTTGTATGTGTGTTTTCAGGGCTAACCATTTGTCATTGGATAACCAGTTGGGGGAAAACTGTTTCTCCTGCTCTCAGCATTCCTTAGTTGCCTGTAATTCTCTTTGTAGGACTGAGTTCTCATGAACGCTTCCTTATTCATGTTAGCATGTCTATTGCTATTGTCCTTGTTCAGCTCATGCTCTGGCAGACATGTTGGTGAGATTTTACAGGTGTAGATCCTGACATTCCTAGGTGACACAGCCTCGCAGCCAACTCCCTGACCCTCTGGCTCACCTTCCAACCCCCTCCTCTGCAATGATCCTTGAACCTTACAGGTAGCTGTATTGTATATGTATCGGCTGGAACTTAGGCTCCACAACCCTTCATCTTGACTGGCTGTTGTTTCCTGTAATGATTTCCATCTGTTGCAAAGAGAAGTTTCCTCAATGAGGGGCGAGGACTACACTGATCTGTGGGTATAAAGACAAATATTTAGAACGTAGCTAGGGATTATACTGGTTTAGTAAGTGATGGTTGTAGGTTCTTCTCCAAGATCTATGACCTCGCTACCCCTGGGTGGTGGGTGAGGTTTCTAGTACCAGGCATGATTTCTAGTACCAGGCATGATTTCCTTCCTGTTGAGGATGTCTTAATTCCAATTAAAGAGCTGTTAGTTACAACCAAGATACATGTAACACTACTTTAGGGTGTCATGACATGTTGGTTATTGTGGCTCATAGGTCCATATCTGGGTAGAAATTTTGGTCACCCCCCCCCCCTTTGGAAGCCTGCTTCCCTTCCCTTCTTGATTCTTGTCCCCACTCTCTACTCTTCTCCTTGCTCGGTGTCATCTCAAGCTAGGCCATGTTTCTAAAGACTAATTGGCCGTCTGGAAAAATCAGGAGGGCAGATGGGTAATGGGATACTGGAATGCAACGGATATGGAGCTGGAACATGGGATGGCCAGCTAGATGGGGAAAGGGAACCACTCAGGGGATGTTGGAAAACAGGAAGGGTCGTAGTCTGAAGGAGTAGCTCCAAAGCTGGGGTAGCCTCCACTAGAGGACCAAGCCAGCTAAAGAGGTTGTTCTGCCTCTTGGTTACAGGTCCCGCCGTTCCAATCCCAGCCGGATCCAGGAAAGAAGACCCAGAAAGCCCGAAGGTCTCCCAAAGGAGGTGCCTCTGCCTGCCTTCACCCTGACTTGCTTCTTGATCGTCTATCTACTGGAACTCCCAAGTTGAGCAGGGCCTGCTGTGGGTGCGCAGAGAGCTGAACAGAACAGAAATGGAAGCAGTGTGTGAAGCAAGGGAGGGGGAATAAGGGGAACAAGGGAGCTGTAGTGCCATCTGTAGGAGTCACTGGGGCTCTCGGGAGGAGAGGGCAATAGGGGTGGCTGGAGGCTTGCAGGAAACAGACCAGGGAGCCCTCTTCTACTGAAACTCCTGAGTTGAGAGTCCAAATTGGCCTGTGTCAGTTAGCAGAGTGACTAAGGAGCCTGATTTCCCAATTCACGGCCCAGCTCTGCCCCTTTCTAAACTCAACTAAAGTCCTTGGGTGAGTTCCTGTCCTGCCTCCTAGGGGAGTTGTGTAGATGGCTTGAGAAAATCCACACACAGCTCAGCACAAGACTCCTGGCTCCTGCTCTATTCTCAAATGGCAGCTGAAGGTTGTCATCGTGCATGACGTCCAGACACCAGATGTGGCACCGTTAAGGACCCAATCTCAGACCTTGAAAGAGTTCAAGGACTGTTCGTGTGGACAGACCAGGAACACAGTGCAATTTATGCCAAGTGTGCAGTCAGCCTTCCATATCCATGGGTTCTGCATCCGTGTACTCAACCAACCGCACATACAAAATATTTAGAAAAAAATAATTGTATTGGTTCTGAACATTGTGGATTCTTTTACCCTCAGAGTTTCCCACAAAGGGCAGTATAATAACTACTTACATGGCATTGACACTGTGTGGGGTAGTAAAGTCATCTAAAAAGGACTCCAGCTTATCGGAGGATGTGCATTGGTTATCGGCAAACCCTACACCACATTAAAGAAGAGTCTTGAGTGTCCAGGAATTTGAATACCATCTTGAGGTCCTGGAGTCAACTCCCCTGGTATCAAGGGATGACTTTAGGGTGCAGATATGGTCAAGAGGAAAAATGGAAGCAGAGAGAAGGCTCCCCTGCCCCCTGCTATGCTAAAGATCGAATTCAAGACCACACATACTAGACAAGTGCTCTAACACTGAGCTACATCCCCACCGAGGGGGCTTCTTCAGAGTAGTCTGTTTAAATTTTTCTTGCCATTTTGTAAACTAGAAATTCTTTTTCCCCTCTTAGAGATGAGAATGCAGAAACACAAAATGAAGCACAGCAGAAAAGGTGGAAGGAGAAGGTGGAGGAATTCAGGGAGGAATAAGATCAACACGGGGTGAAGGAGGGAGATGCCACAGGCTAGAGGCAGGGAGGGGAGGAGCTGAGACACCTGCTATTCTCCTCTCGGATTTGTGGGTCTTGTGAGAGTGCTGTCTGAGATTATCTGGCTCTGGTCTAGGAATCCAATAGGAAGCAAACCTTGTTGGCCCAGGTCTGTGTCCAGATCAGTTGCTGAGATAGAACTTCTTCACAGGTGAGCTGCTCCAGAGAACAGTTACAGGGACCAGACACCCATGGAACCAGCTGTCTGCAAGATGCACCCAGAGAAGACCACCAACCTGACCTCCCTACCCCCTTGCAGCATGACCATCTTCCCACCTCTTTGGAAAAGAAGAGAGGGGATTCCAGGAGCCTCAGTTGTCCCTGGAGCATTCGAAAAACAGAAGGGGAGGAATTCCAGCTAGACCAGAAGGAGGGAGGCCCAAAGAACAGAAAATCCCCAAAGAATTCAGCAGCGAGCAGCCAGCGACAGAGGGAGGGACCTAAGGAGGCTCAAAAGGAGGTGACAGGAATAGAAAATGGAGGCACAGGAAGTCTGATGATGACAGAAGGCCAGAGAACAACAGAAGGGACCCAGGAAAGGGAAGCAGACTGGGACCATGACCAAGGGCTGCTGGCCCCCAGCCTTCAAGGAAAGGTAGACGACAGAGCATTCAGGAACAGGCAGGGGTGGGATCAGCCTAGCGTTCTAGGGCAGCCCTGGGTCCTGCAAGGCCTGGGAATAAAGGAAGACTCCTCCACAGAGAAGCCACAAGAGTGGACAGGAGTGAGCAGTATAAGCAGGCAGGAGGATCAAGCAGAAGAGCCATTGCAGGAGGTGGTCAAGGTACCTGGCTGTTGCTTCCTCTCTAGCCTGGTCTGCTGCTAGGGGTAGATAGCCGGAGGCCATTCCAGCCCACAGATCAGTATAAAGGGTTGTCTGTGACATGATCTTATGTAACTCAGACTGGCCTCGAATTTGCTTTTTAGCCAGGCTGTCATTGAATTCCTGATCCTCTTGCCTCTGAAACCCCAAATGCTGTGGTTATAGGTGTGTGCCATCACACAGAGCCCTCCAAATCAACTTTAGCTTGATTCCCAGAGTCGCTGTCTGGGGATGCCCTTTGGAAGTCACACGTTCTTCAGGTCACCGCATGTCCCGTCCCGTGATTGCTTTCTATGAGGGCTACTTCACCCAGCAGTACTTCCTGCCTAGCATGCCAGCATTTGAGTTTGGAACCACATCTCAGCAGTCTTTTGAGTCACAAAGTTCAAGCTTCGTTACCAGGGCAGAGGTCTCCCAGCGTCTAAGCTCTTTTGCTGTACCCCCGACTAGTCACGTTTTGGCATGCTCTTCCCAGGAGTCCCTCCCCCAAGATGGTTCTGAACATATCTCTCGGCCTCCTTCCTAGTCAGAGTGCGCCAGGTCCAAAAACTTGGCGATTTCAGGAAAAGAAGTGGTAACCCCAGACTCACCCAGCTCCCAGAGGCGTGCGTGGCTAAAGCCTCATGGGGAAGTTCATCAGGTGGGCCCCAAACAGGGGTTGTTGTCTTTCATTGTCTTCCTTTCCCACCTTGTCCCCAGGACCCCAGGTATGAGCTCCAGCTGGCAAAGGAACAGGCCCAGCGCCAGGAGCAGCTGCTGCAGGCCCAGGAAAGAGAGCTACAGAGGCTCCAGGAGCAACTCAGCAGGTAACCTTGGCAACACCAGCAGGGCTGGGACTCCAGGACTCTGAGTATCTCAGTGTACCGGGCCCTGTGCTGGGCACAACTCCAGGTTACTGAGGCCAGTGCCATCCTAGGCATTGATCCTGATCCTATGAGGCTCACAGGTCCTCTCCTCAGTCTCCCCAAGAACCCCAGGAGACAGCCCTGCTCCCTGTCCCTGCCCTCCTGCCATGCTCGATCTGACTCCTGCCGCCTCTTCTGGGTGCCCCTCGGCCTTTTTAACCAGCTCTGACACCACCATGTCTCCAAATCTACCTTCCTCACACAGTGTTTAAAGATAGGATTCCACTCTGAGACTTGCCACGTAACTGAAAATGGCCTTGAGTTTCCGATCCTCCTGGCCAACCTCTGTGCCCAGTTTATATGGTACTAAAAGTTAAGTCTTTGTGCCTGGTAGGCAAGCACTCTGCCAACCAGCTACAGCCCCAGGCTAGTTTGGTTTTTTTTGTTTGTTTGTTTGTTTGTTTTGTTTTTTTTCTGTTTTGTTTTTAGCACTGTCCTCTGTATCAACAGGAGGTTGGTTCCAGGACCCCCAAGGGAAACTGAAACCCATGGCTGCTCAAGTGCTTCGCATAAAGATAGTGTAGGGTCTGCTCAGAGCCCCGGACACCCTCCCCTGGGCTCTGTGAACCTCCCTGACTTGGTCTGAATGCTGTAAAAGTAGTTGTGCCACTGTTCCTTATTTTGTATAAGGGAGCATCGGAAGAAGAAAAATATCAGGACATATTCAAGATACACAGTTTAGGGTTTTTGTTTGCTTTTGTCTCCAAACATCTTTGGTGCCTGGTTGGTTAAAGCCAGAGACACGGATACAGAGCCCTGACTATATTCCCCTATCTCTTTCTGCCAGGTAGCTCCCATGCTCCCTTCTTTCCCTTGATCTCAAGGCCCCAAAGGTATTATCTGTCACAACCCTGCCTGCTTTAAAAGTCTACTCCGTGCAAAGGTCTTCCTGAGTCTGCCTTTGGTCTTCATGGGTCTGCATGCTGCCTCTGTCTCTAAAGGACACCATAACACCTTCTCCAAACAAGGTCAGGGAACAGTCCCTCCCTTGTCAGAGGCTGAGTGTCTATGACTCATACTGAATCACTGGGAAGTTTACTGTCTGTCTATTAAACAGCCGGGGCAGACCCGAGAGCCCAGACTCTAACCCAAAGCCCCTTGGACTCCACCCAATACTCACTGCCTGAGCTGCTGCTGTGACCAGCAAATACTCCCGTGATTCAGATCCTAAGTGAAAGTGCGGGTCTTGGCCATGCAAGAGTCTCTGTGGCTTCAAGAGAAACAGGTGGGAGCAACTAAGAGGCTCCAGAGAGATGTCCCAGCATCAAACTTCTTCCTGTATCTGAGGGCACTGTCTCATAGACCCCTTGTCACCTGCTACCCATCACTTGGTCATTCCTAAACACTTTAGGCACCCATTCTAAACCCAAAATACTCTTGTGGGCAAAACGCAAAATTCCTGCCTTCATGTTGCTCGCAGTAAGGAATCTGCGTGTGAAATAGAGTAATGAGTTGGACGGGTTTATTACTATTACTATTAATTGTTTATTTTATGCATAGTTTGGGGGATGAGTGCACACAAGCATGATTGTGGGTGTGCACGTACCATGGCATACATGTGTTATTCTATGCATAGGTGTGGGGGATGAGTGCACGTGAGCGTGATTGTGGGTGTGCACGTACAATGGCATACATGTGTTATTCTATGCATAGGTGTAGGGGATGAGTGCACGTGAGCGTGATTGTGGGTGTGCACGTACCATGGCATACATATGTTATTCTATGCATAGGTGTGGGAATGAGTGCACACGAGCGTGATTGTGGGTGTGCACGTACCATGGCATACATGTGGGGGTCAGACAGCAACCGAGTCAGATCTCTCCTTCACCGTTGTGGGTTCTGGGATCTGAACTCAGGACGTCAGTCCTGGCAGTGAGTGACTTTACCCTCAAAGCTATCTCCCCAACCCCTGGAGTTGTGTGGAGAAAAACAGGAAAGGAAAACGGGAGGTGACCACGGTGATGTGTTTGAGAAGGTGGCGTGGCCACTGAAGGCCTCTCAGAAGCTCTGGCGTTTGCATGAAGGCACGGAGGCAGTAAGGAGCTAGACTTTTAGACACCAGCTGGTAAGATGTTCCAGGCAGGGGGGCAGAACAGGAGAGTAGATCCTGAGATGGGAAATTGCACAGCAGGTTCAAGGAGGATTGTGGGAGCCATTCTGGCCCCAGTCAGGTGAGGGAGGAAAGGGCAGTCTGGGAAGTCATCAGAATAACCTTGGTTTTAAATCAAAGTAGAATGGAGCCATTATAGAGTTCAAATAGAGGAAGGGCATGGCGTAGTCTGGCTGGGTATGTATATAAGGTTTAAGCCGCATAGTGGTGGCCCACGCCTTTAATTCCAGCACTCGGGAGGCAGAGGCAGGCAGATGTCTTTGAGTTTGAGACCAGCCTGGTCTACAGAACAAGTTCCAGGAACTGGCTCTAAAAGCTACACAGAGAAACCCTGTCATAATAATAATAATAATAATAATAATAATAATAATAATGTGTGTATGTGTGCTTTATAAATTCTTCAACAATTCAGAAGTTTTTAGTATAGTGACAGAGTTGTGCAACCATTGGCTCCGTCAATTACAACATTTTTGTCTCTCCCTAAAGATGCCTGTGCCCATTAGCAGTAATTCTCCAACTTACTTTCAGTTCGTAGATTTGACTAGTCCAGGCTGACCTATGGAACAAGACTAGAGGGTTCTTTCCTCACCCCACTGGGGCAAAAAGGACCTCCATCATGTTCCTGGAACCTGCTATGCCCAGTCCCACCTTAGGGCCTTCCATCCTGCTATTCCCTCAGTGTGTTCTGCCTTTCCTCTCTGTGCAAACATCAGCAACTCCCAGGAGGCCTTCTTTCCAGAAAGCTTCTTGGTAAATAGGTATCTTAGTTGGGGTTTCTTTTGCTGTGATAAAACACCATGGCCAAAAGCAGCTTGGGGAGGAAAGGGTTTATTTCAGCTTACAGTTCCACAGAGCTTTGTGTGACTAAGGGAAGTCAGAGCAGGAATTGGCGGCAGGAGCTGATGCAGAGGCTTGACCTCTCGGGGTTTGTTCAACCTGCTTTTATATACCATCCTGGACCACCTGCTCGGGGTGGTCATGCCCACGGTGATCTGGGCCCTTCCACATCTGCTATCAATTAAGAAAATGTCCCTTCAAACTTGCCTATAGGCCAGTCTTACGGAGTCATTTTCTCAAGTAAGATTTCTTCTTCCCTTACGAGCCTGGCTTGTGTCACACTGACATAAAAACCGGTCAGAACAACAGGAGGAGAGCAGAGGTATTTAGCTGGAGCAGAGAGGGTGCAGCTGCTGATTTGTGGGTAAATTTTGAAGCAGGGCTTGGGAGGCAGAGACAGGCGGATCTCTGTGAGTTCGAGACCAGCCTGGTCTACAAGAGCTAGTTCCAGGACAGGCTCCAAAACCACAGAGAAACCCTGTCTCGAAAAAAACCAAAAAAAAAAAAAAAAAAAAAAAAAGACTGGCCGTGGGCCTGAGAGAAAGAGATAAAAGCAACTGTTCACAGAGATAGGGAAAGATGGGATGGATGGGCTTGTACGGAAAGCCCAGAGCAGAGCTTGGGAACTGTAAAGCCTGGGACAGCAGTCAGACTTCCAGGTGAAGACTGTTGGGCAAGAAGTCAGGTGTGACGTGCTGGAGAGAAGGTGGCCTGGGAGGTGGGGGAGAGTCATGCCAGACTGCAGATGGAGTAGCAAGTGCCAAGCCCAGACTTGGGAGCCAAGCACTGTGCCCACCACTGGGCAAAGGAACCATGGGCCTCCAGACGGTGACAGGGGTTCACCACCAGCCAATCCCAGTTCTCCGGGCACATCCTCTCTACCAGCTGTGTTTGCGGTACCTGTGTGACCACGAGTGGGTAGGGAACAGGTGTATGACAGTAAACAAAACGCAGGAAGTCCATCCCAAAAGACAGAGCCACTTGACAGGAAGCCACTTGCTCTGCCCAGCTCCTGCCGTCACAGCACTGGTGACCTGGGGAAGGTGTGGAGAAGACAAAAGAGAGCAGGACAGGTTCTTGTTCAGACTTCTGATCCTCTCACCACACTGTGTGACCCGAGGCAAGAATGATACCCCACCTGAGACTCTACTTTTCTTTCTCATGGAATGAAGCTTATACTCCCCATCTGACGACATTGTGAAAAACTGAATGAAGCGAGGCCATGGTGCCTCGGCCCGATGCCTGGCATATACTAGGAGCTCAAGACACCTTTGTCCTTCCCACATCCCCTCCTGCCATCCCTGAGGGCTCTCTCTGGAGCCCTGCTGACCTCCCTGCCTCTCCTGCTTCTCCTGCCCTCTCCCTGGGGTCCCTGCCCAGCACCCTCCTTTCAGTCACACAGGCAGACAAGCCACTCCAGCTCACAGACTCGCAGGGCCAGATTGTCTCAGCGGCCCCTCCAGCACCTTCTCTACTCTCTGCCTCAGCCTCTGGAGGGCTCTGTCACAAAACTTGACTTAATTACCTAAGTCCCACAGGAGCCATGGCTGCAGCCCTCTTACTGACTGGCACCTAAAATAGCCACCAGGACTCAGTAGGGGCCCGATAGGGTTATTCCTCACACCCAGCCAACACACATACCACAGTGGTCACATAAGGAAGGGCCTAGAGGCCTAGAGGGCAAGAGAACTAGATGAGGAAAACGTTGATAGCGCCCTCTACAGGAGCCTGGAGGTCAGCAGCTAAGAAAAGTCCAGACAAGGCCTACTTTCGGGGGCCTTTTGGTTCTTGGCAAGATTTGAAAGTGCACCCAGTTTTCAGTCTTGGGGCCTGCTAACTGTCTATACTTTAAAAGCCAATAGTTCAAGGGTTGATAGAGTGCCCGCCTGGCTTGTACAAGGCCCTAGGTTTGATTCCTGATCTCACTAGCATCTACCCACTGCTAGCTGGTGTACACTCCCAACCAGGTCATGGAAAGAGAAGCTTGGACTATTTTATTTTCAGTTTAGTAAACTTTAGTAAACTTCAGTTTCGTAAATTTCTTGGAACCTTCCAGAAAACCACTAACAACAACAAGAAAAGCAAGAATAGAGCTGTGGCAGTTTCAAACCCAAAACGGAGACAGAAATATAGGAAAGTCATATTTTTCCTGTTGCTTTTTAAATTGAAAAGACAATATAGCACAGCTTCTAAAAATACTTTAAAGCAAGATAATCACCCCAAGGCCCCCAGTGCTCTCCTCCACGGGCAGTTGTTCCCAGCTGGACGTAGTGTCCGCAGCCCAGATTGCTAGGCATTCACCCTCCTTCTAGTCAGGCCTCCCAAAAATATACCTTCCCAAAGTTATGTTTTAAAGTGGAAATGTTGGCCGGGCGGTGGTGGCGCACGCCTTTAATCCCAGCACTTGGGAGGCAGAGGCAGGTGGATCTCTGTGAGTTCGAGACCAGCCTGGTCTACAAGAGCTAGTTCCAGGACAGGCTCCAAAACCACAGAGAAACCCTGTCTCGAAAAAAAAGCAAAATAAATAAATAAATAAATAAATAAATAAATAAATAAATAAATTGGACATGTTAAAAGGGAAGGAGGGAAAGAAGGAAGGAAAAAGGGAGGAGGAGAAGGAGGGAGAGGGAGGGAGAGAAAGGAAGAAGGAGGGCAGGAAGGAGGGAAGGACATGTCCAGTAGCGCCCTCTACAGGAACGCTCAAGGTTAGGCCTGTTTCTATTTTTCTTCGATTGCTAAATCTGTCTAATGGTGCTCATTTTAGTGTGTGGTATACACGTTTATTGTGGGGGTGTGAGTGTGTGTGTGTGTGTGTACTGCAGAGAGGTGGTTGGTGGTGGGTATGTGTAGTGCGTGTAATATGTGGTACATATGGTGTATGATGTATACGTGTTGTGTGCCTCTGTGTGTTCATGTATGTGGATGCTGTGCCTATATGTAGACCGGCTCCCATCACAGGTTCTGAGCCTTTCTCCTAAAACCAGTCTCCTGTCCCCAGGTGTGAGGCAGAAAGAGCCCGGTTGCAAATGATGCTGGAACAGAAGCAGCAGGAGGCTGAGAGGAGGGACGCCATGTATGAGAAGGAGCTGGAAGGGCAGAGGGACCTGGTCCGGGCCATGAAAAGGAGGGTGTTGGAACTGATTCAGTAAGAACGGGGCTGGGGCTGGGGTTGGGGTGGAAAGGAGGAGCCTAAGGACTCTGGAGGTCAGGCTTGAAGACCGCGTCTCTAGCAACTCCGGGGGTCTAGACCTTTCACATGTGAAGCTGTTTCCTTCTGTGACCTCATGCTGTCACTAATTGCATGTTACATGTTACAGAGGAGAAAACTGAGGGTCAGTGCTGACTTGGCCACTAAAGACAGACAACATATAAACCACAGAGTCCCCGCCTCAAGAACTGCCCTCTGTCTTCCGTTGTGGTCAGAAGAGATTCCCAATCTCTTCCAGTTTACGAGTTTAGAAGGGACTGAAATGTAGGACACATGAAGTGACCACATGCCCACGCCTACTTGCCTACCGGACTTCTTTAGGCCTCTGGGCCCGTGGGTCCAGCCTAGAGCAGCTGTGCTAGATGCCTGAGGCTAAGCTTACCAGGGATTGTTTCAAACCCCCAAGCCCACCGCAATGGGGAAGACATGTAAAGTACACTAGCCCTTGAGTCAGGTAGGGACATAACAGACACATGTGTGCTCCACAGACATGTGCACTCCTTCCATGCAGCTCAGGGGACCCGACACCACTGGCCTCAGGTTCCGTGAAAATGAACAGGTTGCTGGAGTCAAGAGCTAAATTCTTGTGCAAGGAATCCACACGTTAACTGTGAAAAGAGAACAAGGTCGGCTTGGACGACACAAATAATTCAAGGAGGGCAGATACAGGTGCTCGCCGCACAAGCCTGCTGGCCTGAAGCAGAGCCCCAGAGCCCGTGATGAAAGGGGAGAACCGTCTCCTGAAAGCCATCCTCTGACCACACGTGTGTGTGTGTGTGTGTGTGTGTGTGTGTGTGTGTGTGTGTGTGTGTGTACACAGCCAGGCCTGTCATCCCAGCACTGGGGAGGTGGAGGCAGCAGGATGTGTGTCCTGAAACAGCAAGGGCTGTAGTGAGACCCTGCCTCAGAAAAAAACAAAACAAACAAAAACATAAGATTGTTGATTTGTTTAATTCACCAAAAGGATTAGAAAATATGGTGGCGCACGCCTTTAATCCCAGCACTTGGGAGGCGAAGGCAGGTGGATCTCTGTGAGTTCGAGGCCAGCCTGGTCTACAAAGAAAGTTCCAGAATAGCCAGGTCTATTACACAGAGAAACCCTGTCTCAAAAAAACAAAACTAACTAATTAACTAACTAAATTAGTTAATTAATTAAAAGCAGTCTCCCAGAAAATAGGATAAAAGCAGGAAAAACAGGTATAAATAACAACAGAAATGGGGACAGAAATCAGTGGGGAGGTTGGGGGGTTAGGAAGATGGCTCAGTAGGTAAATGTTTGCCATGTAATCATGAGGACCTGAGTTATGATCCCTAACATTTATGCTAAAAGCCAGAGGTAGCATGCCCATAAACCCAGTGCTAGGGAGATGACTTGTGAGGATCCCTAGGCTCGCTAGCCAGCTAATCTAGCCAAATGGGTGGGCTTTAGGCTCACTAAGATATGCTGTCTCAAAAGACAAGGTGGAAAGTAACTGAGGAAGACACCCAGTGTCAACCTCTGACCTCCATGTGAACACACGTGAACATATGTATACACACACACACACCACACAGACACATACACACACCAGTCTAGGAGTCCTAATACCCTCTCCAACTGGCAGAGGTTTCCAAAAAGAAAAAGCTAAAATTAAGTAGGTTATCAAATAAGATATTACAAAGATTAAAAATGCAGGGTCTGATGGACACCAGTCTTTAGATCTTACTAAATTCTCAGCAGAATAAACAAAAGGGGAAATTTGTTGTTCATACCTAGATACAGCATTTGCTTCAGAAAAGCAAAGAGAAATGGGATTTTCAGATTGTCTGGAGGAAAACGCATAAAGATAGGAGGGCTCAGCATGTGTCAGTGTCTATGATGCAATAATTCTCAAGTTCTCAAAAAAGCCTACTCTTGAAGTAGAATTCCACGTCCAGATAAACCATAAATTAAATGATGAAGGTGAGGGCCACAGGCATGAATAAGACAGGTCTCAGAAAATTCAACTCCCACATAGCCTTTCTTAAGAAGCCTGTTGAGGATGTGCTCCAGAGAAAAAAGGAAGTAAGCCAAGAAAGGAGAAGATATAATTCTGGGAGCAACAGTTCCAGCTAGGAGAAAAGAAAGGGAGTCACCAAGATGGGATTCGGGGGAAGTCAGGCACAGTGGGTGCATGCCTGAACTACCAGTATGAGGAAAACCGAGGGAGGAAAATCACATGTTCAAGGCTAGCCTGTCAATTACAATGGTAATGGTAGTAGTAGCAATAATAATAATAATAATGAGAGGCAAATCATATATTAAAGCAGAAGATGCAATGAGTCCAGAAAGACACTCAGAGGTCTGGAGAGGTGGCTCAGAGGTTGAGAGAACTGGTTACTCTTCTAGAAGACCCAGGTTCAATTCCCCGCACCCAAAAGGCAGCTCAGAACTGTTTATAACTCCTGTCTCAGAGAATGAGCCACCTTCTTCTACTCCCCTTTGACCCTGAATGCATGTGTGCATAGACATACATGCAGGCAAAACACCCATACAGATAAAATAATAATAATAAAAAAAATGAAAAGAAGGAAAATAAGGAACTTCCAGAAAAGCCCAGAGTGTGGCTTACAGTAACTCTAGTACTCAGACAGTGAAGCAGAAGCCATTGGTTCAAGGACAGCCCAGACCACAGTCAGAGATCCCGTCTCCCTGATTTTCAAGAAAGGAGCTGGCAAGCGGGCTCAGCAGGAAAAGCGCTTGCTGCCAAGTTTAGTTCGTGGGACCTCCAAGGTGGGAGTAGAGAAGCCAGTCCAGAGAGTCCTCTGATCTCCCGTGTACATGGTGTGTGGATGTGCTCACACACACAGAGTACAGTAAATACATCGGTATACGTTTAAAAGCACAACTATTTAGGAAACATATATATTATCTAATAACGTAAATGCTATTCATTTCTCTTATTCATTTCATATGGCTTCTGCAATACTGGGAATTGAATCTAGTACTGGTGCTAAGCAAGTCAGGGCTACATAGAGAAATCCTTTCTCAAAAAAAAAAAAAGAAGAAGAAGACAATTGGAATGATACAAAAAAGAATGCAGAACCTGGGGAGATAGCCAGTGCGTAAAGTACTTGCCATAAAAGCGCGAGGACCTAACCTGAGATTCCCCTACCACCCAGCACTGAAGCTAGGCACAGCAGTGTACACCTATAACCTCAGCACTGGGGAAGGCAACACAGGAAATCCCCAGAGCTCATTAGCCAGCCTTTGCAGCCCAATAGGGAGCTCCAGACTCAGTGAGAAACCTTGTTTCCAAAAGGGTGGAGGGCAACTTCTGGCCTTCACATACATGCACATATGCAGACATATTTACATGTCCACCACAGATGAACACATACACGCACACAATGGAATGTGAATATATTTTATATATGTGAATGAATATTAAATATAGAAAAGATTCAGCTCGCCAGGTGGTGATGCACACCCTTAATCCCAGCACTCAGGAGGCAGAGGCAGGCGGATCTCTGTGAGTTCAAGGCCAGCCTGGTCTGCTAGTTCCATGACAGTTGGGTTGTCGCACAGAAAAAACCAACACCCCCCCCAAAAAAAGAAAAGATTAAAATAGCATATTCTGTGAAGATGAGTGGTTTGTGGTTTGCAATACGATTGTTACTAATCTCATGAAGAAGTTGCGAACTTGAGATATTGAGCTGGTGCAACTAAAGTTTTCCTCTTATTTGATTTATATCAAAGCAGACTCATGGCTAGTGGTTTCCACAATGGTTGCTTTAGCAGGTGACACGTTGGGGGTGGGGGGCTTGCAGAATGGAAGTTTCAGGGTATGGCTCATGAGTAACAGAAAGAGAATACAGAATTATATCCTGTGGATTGAGCAGAGTTACTGGCAGAGGAACCCAGACTAGGGACCGGACCACAGTGGGAGGAAGGAGAAGTCAGTGGGCATGGTAACAGATAGAAGACTCCTCCGCGATCAAGGGAAGGAACTCCACAGAGAACAGCCTCTGTCTAAGGAAGCCTGTTACTCAAATGTGGAAGGAATACCAGGGAGAAACGGCTGCAGAGGAGTATTTACCTTGGCGAATACCAAGGAGAAACAGTTTGTCACTGGAGAAGGAAGGAGGAGGGTGGCTAGGCTTTTATAAACCCTCTGTACAGTTTGATTTTTACTTAACCACTTTTTATTTATTATTGTGTGTTTGTATACAGATGCATGGTGGGGGCATGTGTGTCAGAGGACAACTTTGTCTAGTCCTCCCTCTCCTTTCCACCTTTGTAAGGATTCCAGCAAGCAGACCGAGGCCGCCAGGCTTGCGCAGCAAGTACTTTTACCCACTGAGCCATCTCACAAGCCCTCATTTGATTTTTATATGTATTTTTATATATGAGTGTTTTGTCAGCATATATGCATACAAGCAATAACACACACACCACTGAAGAGGGCTAGGGAGCTAGGTCGGTCAGTAAGATGCACACACACACACACACACACACACGTGAGCACACGCACACACACACACCACTGAAGAGGTCTAGGGAGCTAGGTCAGTCAGTAACGTGCTTGCAGTGTAAACATGAGGACTAATTCAACCAATCTCAGTGCTAGCGAAGCAAAGGCAGACAGATCTATGGGACTCAATGGCTAGTCAGCCCCACCTACCTGGTAAGCTTCTGTCTCCTCCATCACCACCTCCCTCTCTCTCTCTCTCTCTCTCTCTCTCTCTCTCTCTCTCTCTCTCTCTCTCTCTCTCTCTCTCTGTCTCCCCTCCACCCTACCCATCAGCGAGAAGGACCACCAGTGGCAAAAGCTCCAGCAGCTGTCTACCGTGGCCACTGGACACTGCGCGGACTGCAACAAGGTCTTCAGGCGTCTGTCTCGGCGGTATCCCTGCAGGTACCAGGAAGGCAGAGTCTGGGACAACCCACAGCCCCCTGTCTACCCGGGGAAGGAAGGACCAAGGGAAATGCCTAGTTTTGTTTGATTTGCTCGGCTTTTAAGAATTTTCTTTTTAACATTTATTTCAGTGTGTGTGTGTGTGTGTGTGTGTGTGTGCACATGTATGGAAAACAGAGAACAACTTGCAGAAATTGGTCCTCTTCTACCATGTGTGTTCCAGGGATCGAACTCAGGTCATCCCAGTCAGTGGCAAGTGCTGCTGAGCCGTCTCATCAGCCCTGATTTTGCTGGTTATTTGGAGGCAGGGTTTCTTGATGTACCCCAGGCTGGCCTGTAACTCATCATGTGACCCAGGAGGAACTTAAACTTAGGATCCTTCTGACTCAGCCACTCCTGCACGATGGCATTACAGATGTTCACGACCATGCCAGGGCATGGGAAATGGGTGCTTATAAAGAGCCGTGCCCACGTGTGTCACCCCATCTGCCTACTGCTGCTAAGCAGACCCCTGAAAGAGAATAGTGGGCAGGGCCACAAAGGAGAGAAGGTCCTAGAAGATGAGGCCAGTAGCCTCCCAGAATGCCCCGCTGGGCTTCTGTCTAGGGAGAGGATCCCAGCACCTCTGTACAGAAAGAAAGCATCTGTACAGATGCTCATTCCCATCCCCCCAACCCCATTCCCTCTCCACTGACATCACAGAGAAGAGCAGGAGAAGGAAACAAACCACCAGGGGAAGCCGCCACCTGAGTTAGATGACAGCCTGTGGGAAAGGGAAGCATCCTGAGCTAGTCCTGCTGGACCATGAGCCTTGGCAGATGCCCCCCTAGAAGCCACTTCAGGCTTCCCTGTCTCTGCTCCCCAGGCTCTGTGGAGGCCTGGTGTGCCACGCCTGCTCTGCAGACTACAAGAAGAGAGAGCACTGCTGCCCAGCCTGTGCCCAGCGGGAAGAAATCCAGATCAGCTGACCGGTCACAAGAGGAGCCTAGGACAGCCACCCCCTCCACCCCCCAGCTCCCTCCCTCCCTGAAGGCTGGCCACGCTTTTCTTCTGGAAGCTGGTGAGCCGAGGCACCAGCACAGCTGTGAGGGGTGGAAGAGAACTTAGTGCTGACCGTCCACAGACAGACTTAGTGCTGGCCATCCACAGAAAAACAGCGCTGGCCGTCCACAGAGACCTTGCTCTGCCTTTCCTGTAGAAGGGGCTGAGTGGAACATGCCTCAGCTCTAGAAGCTTGTGTCTGATGCGAGGAAGACAGGCTATGAACCCTTTGTAAAGTTCTTAGAGGCACAGTGAGTCTGTGACCATGAATAACAGCCCAAGCCCAGCTGTTTCCTATCCATACTTCCCTCCCCCAACCCGTCACAGGAAGTGAAGCCCAAACACACTGGGCTTTGCAATCTCCCCCTCCAATCTATTTCAGGGATCATTGGTTTGTTTCATTTTTCATAGATTTACAGGGGTACTGTTGACATATAATAAACATTGCATAAATTTGATAAGTTGAGTTTTCTTTAATATACACTTATGAGGCCATCTCTCTGCGCAGACATCGGCTACAAAGCTTCCTCACCCTCCCTCAACCCCTGCCTCCATGCTGAGGCAATCCCTGACCCTGCCTCGTGTCACCAGGAAGCATAGGCACTTTCTAGAAATTTGCAGAAATGAAATTGTACGGTTCACTTTTTATTGCTGCCTCTACCTCTCATAACGGGATTGAGCTTTGTCTAGGTGTTACATATCCCTACAGTTCTTTCCTACTGTGTGTTGGGGTGTGTGTGTGTGTGTGTGTGTGTAATGCATGCGGCATTCATGGTTCATATGGAAGTCAGAGGACAACTTGTTGGAGAAGTCTTTTTCTTTCTGCCATGTGTGTCCCAAGACTCAAGCTTGTACCATCAAGTTTAGCAGTTAAGTGCTGTACCCTCTGCGCCTTCTCACCAGGCCCTGTGGCTCTTGTCTGTCATCCCACTGTCAAGGTTTACTCGCACATTTACCTGTTGCTTCAGATTTGAGTGGTTTCCCGTTGGCAGTTATTGCCTGGAGGCGCCTATAAGCTTCATGCACAGTCGTTGGTAGATCTATACTTTTATTTCTCCTAGAAAATACCTAGGGATGAAATGCCTGGCACCTGAGGCCTTTGCGGGTGAAATGCACCTAGAGGTGCTCAGGTCATAGGACGTGTAACTCTCCAAAAGCTGATAAATCAACAGTCATCTCCCGTTGTCTTCAGGAAACTGGCTCTAAGAATCCCAGCAGGTACTAAATCTCTGCAGGTAGCAATCACCCAGACACTCAAGTTCCGTAAACATAAACCAATGTGAGCACCACACCGTCTTTAAACCAATTCCAGGTTAGGGAAAGGTGGTGTAAATGCCATGTAAACAGTGTCCTATGTTCTGTGGGGAACGATGACAAGAAAAAGTTTGAACATGTCCAGTGTAGACATTTCAAATTTACTTTCAACCTGCAATCAGTTGAATCTGTGAATGAGAAACCATGAACGCAGCCTCCATGGATGCAGGTGGCTGGGGCTCCTGTAGTCTCCCAAGAGGTTTGTATTTTACTATCCCACCATCTGCATGTGAGAATCCCAGCTGCTCTCCGGGGCATCTGGGTTTGGTGGGCAGAAGTGGTCCTTCCCTTTCAATTGTTAGGGTGACTCAATGGGCCCCACACTCTGAGTACTTGGAAGGAGGGAGGGGCTCGGTCCTGGTGACTCAGCATTGGAGCTCACTTAGACTCTGATAAAGACAGAAGATGAGTTGATCTTGAGTAACATCATTTTCCCGGAAGCCTCTGAGAAAGCTTATGCAAACTGTGTTGCTCATTCACTAGGTACTAACTGGGGCACTTCTGAGAAACCTGTTAGAGAAGAAATGTGGGCTCGCTCTAGAACAAGGCAATTAGCTGCCCGACCCAGCTTCTAGAGAACAATACGAACTCTATATCGGCATTCACACTGCCCCCATCCACTCTGCTGGAGCCTCTGCCATGCTTGAGCAATGCTGTGGTACTGACCAGAGCCTGGAGACAGCCTCTGAGGGTCTTGGCTGCCTAGCATTGCATTCTATTGTCTTTACATGGAGTAAGGGTTTAGCAACGGGAACTTATGCTCCGATGCACTGGTAAAACTTACCCTCAGCAAATGCAGTCACAAAGTGATGGGCAGAACTCTCCAGGAAGGATTCGACGGCGAAGGAATGACGAGATTGAGCCTGAGCTCCCTTGTTTGGGCAAAGGAAGACTAATGCTGAGTTCTGCCCTCCCGGTCAACACTTTTTGAACAGCCCATCAATCTCTTTAGCAAATGAGCTGAAGAAAAACTAAAAAGTCTTCCTAGACTTTGGAGACCCTTTTAAAGGAGAGCTCCACAGGGGTCACTAGAGACCACCCCAAGAGCGTGGCCTTGCAAGGATAACAGTCCTCCGGCACTGACTTTAAAGACCATGCCCATCCACCTCCAGTGAGTCTCCCATATCACTGAACAGCACCCCGCAGGGGCCAGAGCCCTGCCTGAGCACAGTTTCTGAGCCAATGAGGTCAGCATTGCCACTTTTGATGTGACTTCATTTCTGCTGCCAAGCTGGAGAGGCTCTGAGCAGTTTGGACATAGTTCTTTAAACCTTGGGATGATCATGTGTCCATTGGTTCCCCCCCAAACTTTATCAATTTAGCAGTGTCCACCAAAAATGCATGAAGCACTTGTGACATCATCATACTGTGATTGATTTGGGGAGGCAGAGACAAACTCACAAATCCCTGCTTTCCAGATGCAAAGGGTATAAACAGAGATTGCTTGTTCATTCCCACCCAGACCTGAATAATCACACAGAAACTATATAAATTACAACACTGCTTGGCCTATTAGCTCAGGCTTATAATTAACTAACTCTTACATCTTAAATTAACCCATTTCTATTAATATGTATATCGGCACAAGGCTGTGGCTTACTGGTAAGGATCCAGCATCTGTCTCCTTGGACAGCTACATGACATCTCTTTGATTCCACCTTGTTGAAATATGAGCGGCAGGGCTGCTTCCCACCACCACCCGGCTAGCTTTACCCGAAATAATTACACGGAAATTGTATTCTTTTAAATACTGCCTGGCCCATTATTTCCAGCCTCTTATTGGCTAGCTCTTACATATTGATCTAACCCATTTCTAATATTCTGTGTAGTACCACGAGCTGGCTTACCAGGAAAGATCTTAACCTGCGTCTGTCTGGAGTGGGAGAATCATGGCAACTCCCTGACTCGGCTTCTTTCTCCCAGCATTCTGTCTGTTTACTCCACCCACCTAAGGGCTGGCCTATAAATGGGCCAAGGCAGTTTCTTTATTAAATGAAAGTAACTCCTCCATCACCACCTATTTTCTCTATATATCTCTGTTTGAATTTCCCATGTGGCTTTACTCAGCTAAGCTATTGGTTGAAACAGTTTTATTCATTAGCCTATAAAAGCAACACATATACAGAAGGACATCCCACATCATCTCCCCTTTTCTGTCTAAATAAAAAGGTTTTAACTTTAATATAGTAAAATTACATATAACAAAACAGATATCAAGTGAGAATTATAATTTCAATATTTAGTCTATTTGTATCTGGAAAAATTAAAGAAAATATTCTATCATCTATTTGATCCTTGTGAGTCTAAAGTTTCATATCTAATTTAGCTTTTATCATAACTAAGAAAACTTTAACTATCAGTCTTCAACTCTTCAAAGACCCCAGAAGGATATACTATTACCTAAATAAACAAGAAGTGTATTGTATGCAACTGCCAAAACTCTGGAATTGACAGAGACCTCTTACTGCCTGGACAGTCACCCAAAGTTCTTCTGTAACATTGTGGCATCCATGTTCAGCCTACAGGCCCATAGTATCCAGCAGACTTTTACATGAAGCAGGAAATTTGAAGATCTGTTCTGCATATATTAGCAGTTTGTCAATCACTTTTTTCTATGTTCTGCAGAATGTCTGACAGTCTCTTTTCTGGAGCAGGAACCCTGACATACCATCTCATCTTCTTTTGGCAAGTTCAACAATCATTTTTCTGTAGATCCGGCATGTCCAGTTTATGCAGCATACTCTAAAGCAGTCCAGACAAGAGCAGTTTCTTGCCCAAATGGCTAGCTTTGTCAAACTGAAAGCAAATTCCATAATGGGTTTCTCTAATGCCCATCAACCTCTCTGAAGTATCGGTGCTGCCAGAAGCAGACATGTCTCATTGTCGAGAAAAGTCTAAGTTCTTAAAACATTTTAAATGCTATATTCTGTAGGTCTTTGGAGTTCTGAAGAGTATCTATCTAACTGAAATATATCTCTATATATCCAGAAAACCTAACTAACATAATTAAAATTTTGGTCATTACACATAACTATCTATTAATCTGTATTTCTTAACTATACATTACATTTAAAAATGACCTACATAAACATAATACCTTAAACAAGAGTAGAAATATATATGTATATATATAGTATAACAAAATTGACTTTAAATTTGTATCAATAAACCAAAATCCATACCAATGTATTCATTTCTTATCATATCCCCCTTAGTTTTTTTTTTTAGAAATTGACTGTGACCATTAATCACTTATAATCAACCCCCTTTAAATGAAAACAAACATTTATAAACAATCATTTTGGGAATTTGGGCATTATTTTCTCCAAACTGCTTCCTGCTGTTTGTTGGACAAAGTATTTTTAGGGTTCACAGAGACCTTTTGGGGATCATGTTTCATCAAACCACATTAGCCTGGAAAAAATCCACACATTCTCATCTTCTATGGGAACAAAAGCAGAACCTCTTTTCCAAAATAACATATCCTTAGACCCAAATTTTGAAGTCCAGATACCTTTAAAATATATATGTTGGTTTAGCTTAGCAGCCCCCAGAATCAAATGTCTCTCTGCAGCCAAAAAATTCAAAGAAAACACAATAATATGCATAATCTAGATTCTCTGTGTATTTTCCATCTTTACATGACTTGTTTTTCTTTACTGCCTTAATCTATGACTGTCTGTACTTTTACTGTCTCTAAAGACTTCTTTTCATAACTGTCTATACTCTTTTTCTTCTCCCTCTCAAGCCTACATACATTTCTCCAACACTGTGACCCATTCAGAGGTCTTTTTCATTTGAATCTGTCTTTATTGCATATCCATAATAATTTTCTGACCAAGAGCACTTTTTAAAATACTAAGTGACATGGTTAGGACTGAGGCTGCCTTGCCTTTTGACTCTGCCTAGTCAAATTTGTTCACCACCAGCTCTGTGAGCCATGCTCACTGCCCCAGCGCTTCAGGGGCATAGCAGGTCTATGTCACCATTAAGCAACTAATAGCAGCTGCTCACAAATCATGTTTAAGTGCAAAGCCTCCCAAAAGAACCAGAGTTCATGCTGCCAGCACAAACAAGGAAGCCTTCCAGTAAAGAAGTCTACCATTTTTGCCACTAAATCTGAGTCAAGAAATCTCTTAAAGGAGCCACTTTGACACCAGCAAACAGAACCTGTCTGAAAATATGCTGCTACCAAGAAACAGTGCTTAACTCTGTTCTTTTGTATCTAGAATTCCTTCCCAAGCACTCTCAGGTTTTATGTGGATGCCATTGTCCATGTTAGCACCATGTTGTAGGGAGACTACTCATTTTAGTTCCTGGCCTCCCTGACCTGAATAATCACTCAGAAACTATACTAATTACAATACTGTTGGGCCAATAGCTTAGGCATATTTCTAGCTAGCTCTTACATCTTGAATTAACCCATTTCTATTAATGTATGTATCAGCACAAGGCTGTGGTTTACCAAGTAAGGTTCTGGCTGGAGTCTGTCTCATTCGGCAGCTACATGGTGTCTCTTTGACTCCACCTAATCTCTCTAAATATCTCTGGATTTCCTGCCTGACTTTACTCTGCTAATCTATTGGCCAAAACAGCTTTATCCATTAGCCAATAATAGCAACACATATACAGAAGGATATCCCACATCAAAAGGGATAAAGAGCCAGATGTCTGATCACAAAACCTGAACCAAATGTGGAAACAAAAAGGAGAATCCAATCAGAGGGCTTGAAGAGTATCCAAGAAAAGAGAGTGCACACCAAGGCCCCCATAGAAATAGAACAACCCCTAGGGCTGCACAGGGTTCTCAGAGGTTGGAATTCAAGGTATAGCCAGAAATAATAGGGGTCAGCCACAAGGGTATCAAGTGTCCAATCAGGACTGACTTCATTTGAGGCTGTTGAAGGTCCTCAAAGTTTTTTTTAAGAGGCATATGAACTGAGTATATTTACCTTCTAGAAAGATCTTTCTGGCAGCAGAGTGTATGGTGGGTTGAAGGGAAAGACTTGAGGCAGCCATCATGTAGGAAGAAAGGAGACAGAGGAGGAGGTGCTGAACACCATTCTAAATGCTTCATAGAGACTCCTCTGGTCCCCTTAACAGCCATGTGCAGTAGGTGTTCTCATTGTGTCCATTATATAAATGGCAAAACTAAGACCAAGTGAGATCAAATTGCTTGCTGTGAGTTTATAACCAGTTAAAAGATTCTATTCAGCCACCCCAGCTCTGGAACCCACAACTGTTGCATAACTACTGATGTAGTTTAGGAGAGAGGATGAAGTGTTGCCTAACCCTGTTGGCAAAGGTGGTGTAGAGAAGATAGGCAAGAGGGAAGGGGAAGAAGAGCAGGGGAAACGTGAGATGAGGGCACACACCATGGCCAGCTGGGGCAGAGGCGCAGGTAACGGAACAGGTGTCAGAAGAGAGCGTGGCAGAGCGAGAGCAGCAGCTCTCAAACCATGGATCGTCACCCCCAGGAGGTGACTTATCAGATAGCCTGTATGTCAAATATTTACACTATGATTCATAACAGTTATGAAGTAGCAACGAAATAATTTTATGGTTGGGGTCACCACAACGCAAGGACCTGTACTAAAGGGTCGCAGCATTAGGAAGGCTGAGAACCACTGTTCTAGGGTGTTGTACATACTGAGTTTGCAGCATCTGGGGAGCTTAAGGGAGACTACAGGTAATCATCACACACAACGTTGGGACTTAGGAGAGAAGCTGGGAACATAGGTGCTAATGACATTGACCGGTGGTACTAACTGAAGCCACAGAAGCAGGTGGACTTGCCGCAGAGAGCCGATAGAGAACGATAAGAAGGTCCAGGTAAGACATCCAGGAACAGCCATCTGGGACAACTTTTAAGCAGCAAATGACACCCAGAGAAAGTCGGGGTAAATGAGAAGAGAAGAAGTCAAATGATATAGAAATCAAAGATGATAAGATTTGAACAGTCACTGAAAAGATACGAGCCCTCATACACTGATATAGGATATGTCCATGACACTTCGTGAAGGTGCAAGAGAATACAACTAATAAAGTATCGTCTTTATTGCGGGAAAAAAGGAAAGGAAAAACACACTTGTATTTATATGGAAAAAATCTGGAAAGATATACACACAAAGATATCTGTCATGGGGCTTAGCAGTTAAGATCACTTATTCTTGGAAAGAACCTGAGTTCAATTCCTAGCACCTATCTGGTGGTTCACAATCATCTATGACTCCAGTTCCCGGGAATCCAACATCCTTGTCTTACCTCCAAGGGCATCAGGAAGGCATGCGTGTGGTGCACATACATATATACAGACAAAATAGTTTCATGTATGTTTTTTTTTTGTACAATATGAAGTAGCTTAATATAGGGTATAGCCTGGTCTCAGCAATGTGGATGGTGGTCACCATGGGAAAAGATGGGTGGAGAGAAAGTTCCAGGTTCTATGTATGCGCTTGTGTATTGCTTGTCTCATTTCAAGTCTGCTTGTCTTGAGATACCTTTTGCTAATACAAGAACAATTTAACCGAAGGAAAAATGTTGCCAGACACCCTCCCCACCCGCCAGCCCATGCCTTACTGGTCCCCATTCACAGAGTAGGAAAAGAAACCCTCTGGAGCATGTTTGTGGCGCAGCAAATAAGAGTCGGGGAAGTACGGAGAGCAACTGTGGAAAGGAAGGTGGCGTAACAGAGGCAAAGGGTTCTGAGACAGAGTGAGAAGGACTAAATTCAGGCTGAAGGGGAGAGCCAATTGTGCTGCCAGAAGGCAGATTCTCAGCGGGGAGAGACGGCATCGGGTCCCCCTGCAGGGCAGGGGCTCAGGAGAAACAGAAGTACCCGTTCTCTTGCTGACCCTGAGAGGAAGGAAGGAAGTGTGGGTGCAAGTTCAGCCAAGTCCACCAGTGGGGTCTGGGGGTGCCCACATCTTCCTTGTTTAAAAAAAAAAAAAAAGAGGCATAATCTGGGAAGGAAGCTGACTTCTGCCTTCAGATTGGCAGTCTCCTCCGGAAACCATCGGAAGGCATGAAAAGCCCAAAGGCTCCCCGTAGAATTCCCAGTTAGAACCTGGGCCTGAAGTCGGAGTCCCAGAACAGATTAGCTACTCCTCTGTAGGACACCTCCCTTGGGGGTGGGACATTTGGTCCCACGGGCCTCCAGGACTTCCCCATCAGTAGCCCAGGTCGGAAGCTTCCCCATCACAGCCACCTCACTTGCTGCCAGTCCAACAGCCCTGACGGCTTCCAAGCCTGAGGCACAGGGAGGCCGGGGCCACTTCACTCAGGACAGCGTTGTGGAGCAATTGCAGGTAGGAGAGCTGATCCGTCACTGTCTGGGAATGTACTTCGGGTAGAAGGGACCTAGAACTCTGCCTTTTCTGGAGCCCTGAGAAGTGGCGCACTGTATTGTATAACCTTAGAGGTGGAATCTCTATTTTCAGTTAGCTGGGGCTATGACAAAGCTCTTTCTTCAATAGGCACACACCATATCTGCACTGGCTAATACAGAAGCCGCTGGTCACCCGTGTCCACCAAACCCTCAAAATGTAGCTATAGTGGCCAATTAAGTAAATTAGTTTTTTAAAAGTTATTGTGTGTATGCGTGTGTACCACGGAATATGTGTGGAGGTCAGAGGGCAACTTTGTGAAATCCTTTCTTCACACGGGTTATCTAGGGATCCAAAGTCAGATCATCTGACAAGCAGTGAGTGTTTTTGCTGACAGAATCATCTCCCCAACTGCCAGTGAGGTAAATTCTACTCTATTGTAATTACTTTTCATTTAGAGTTAAATGAACTATGGCTACAATTCTGGGCAGAGAAGATTTGGAACAGCCTAGCGTCGTCCAGGAGAACACAGGGGCCAAGGGACAGACGATGTTCTTGCCCTGATTCTTGAGGACAGGACTAAGACTAGAACTCTTTTTAAAAAACAAAACAAAATAAAACTTTGATACAGGGTCTCACATAGCCCAGCCTAGGCTACATAGGAGGAGAAAAAAAAAAACAGAAGTGGGTGATTGAGAAATGTCCAATCTGGGCTCCTTTTCCACACTAGTGGTATTGGATTGTCTGAAAAGAGCAGGACCTGTGGAAACCTGAGGCTGGCTGAGGCTGGGAGCCTGCTCCTTGTGGCATTTGATAAAAGAACATTTAAGAGCAGATTTTAGAATCCGTTTAAAAAGTTCACAGCCCAGTCCAGCTGTGTCGCTCGCGGTGAGTTGCTTCACCTCCTGGGACCTGGTTTCCTCACCCAGAACGTGCCGACTGCATAGACTAATGAGAGGGATGAAATATAAAATAAATGGTGAGAAGCCCGTCAGCTAACGTGACGGCTGTTGTGCAGGCCAGCTCCCAGGACTCAGACCTGAAAACGAGGTGGGCTTGCTCCTCTCGCGGACCTTGACTGAGCTGGGATGGAAAAGAACAGCCACCCGTAGAAACTCTATCTCCATTCTAAGACTCGTAGGACAAGCTAGTGCTGTGTTGTGTGTGCATATATGTCCATGTATGTGTCCGTGTGTGTGTGTGTACATATATGTGTGTGTGT
Organism: Chionomys nivalis; assembly: GCF_950005125.1. Taxonomy (NCBI): domain Eukaryota; kingdom Metazoa; phylum Chordata; class Mammalia; order Rodentia; family Cricetidae; genus Chionomys; species Chionomys nivalis. The sequence goes on along the minus strand of NC_080087.1, from coordinate 122,203,793 downwards.
CACATGCATCTGCCATGGTAACCATCCTTGCACTACCTGGCTTTAGAGTCCACTGGCCCAAGATCACTTCATTCTTCCCCAGCGGGGGAAAGAAACCAGACAAATGCTAAGGAGTGTTTGCTCAAGCTGGATGCAAAGACCCTTTCCCTAGGGTAGACCACTTCAGATTCTGGTGTGCAGGCTAACGAGAGGTGGTGGAGTTCCAGCACTGTCCCATGGGCATGCAGATAATGGATGCCCATGACTCTGCTTTTCGTAACCCTTTCATTTGTAATCGCTAGCAAAGGGGACAAGATACATCCCTGGTGTCTCCTTTTCAAAATGTGTCCATTGTAGCAGGCTTTCTCTGGGGCCACCAACCAGCTCCCAAACCATGACATGGAGACTTATTATTAGTTATGAATGTTTGACCTTATCTTTCGCTTGTCCCACTAGCTCTTAAAACTTAACCTGTTTCCCTTCATCTACATTTTGCCTCAGGGCTTTTTACCTTTCAAAAGAAATGGAAATTCTGTGTCCTACTCCATGTCTGTCTGTCTGGTGGCTGCCTGACTGGATGGCCCTGGGCATCTCTCTCTTTTTCTCCCTCCTTCTCTCCCCCTCTTCACTCTCAAGCCTGTATTTCTCTTCCTACTTGTTCTCTCTGCCTGCCAGCCCTGCTTATCCCTCTACCGCCTAAATAATAGTCATTCAGCTGTTTGTTAGACCAATCAGGTGCCTCAGCAGGCACAGCGACACATCTTTACATGGTTAAACAACTGCAGCATAAACAAATATAACACATATTTACATAAAGTAATATTCCACAACAGTCAATGTTTTTTATCACTTTTATCCAAAGGCTGTTTTCAAAGGTGAGGGTGTTGGCTCCCAGGGTGGGTCAGCAATGCCTTGGAACTGACATCCTCAACTCACTGCCAAGTATATGAGCCAAGAAAGCACAGCAGCACCCAAAACTGGGCCCGTGGTCTGCACCGGTGGCTGGGAGAAAAGGAAAAGATAAGGCAGGAAGGGTTGGAGACCCCGTCAGGTGAAGCCGCTCAGAGGTGAACAAAAGGACGAAGAATCTGGGTGCTTTTGAAGACTTTAGGGGAGACAGAAACCAGAAAGTGACTGCAAGTGCCAGGACCTCAGTGTCCAGCTCTGCTGCATGCTTGAACTGCCCCGCTTAAAACAGAAAGAGAATTTCAGGAAGGCTCCAAAGCCACAGAGAAACCCTGTCTCGAAAAACCAAAAAAAAAAAAAAACCCGAAAGAGAAACAGTACAGCTGAATGCTAAGGTAGACCCACTTGGAGCTGTTGGAGTAGGGAGAGTCAGACCCTGGCTGCAGGAGCCAGTGTCTTTGAGATCCTAGCAGAGGGAGGTGAGGTCCTGAGCAAACCCCTTCCTTTATCTGGGCCTGTTTCCTCCCGCACTGAAACCTGGGGAAACAGGCTAGAAAAGCTTATTGGATCACTTCCCAATATGAACTCTCTAAATCCATAAGATGACTCCATCTGTGTGCTGGGCTGGGAATTCATGTTCAAGCCATCAAATGTGTCCCACACCCTCAGGAGTTCCTCCCCTGCTTGGGCAATCTAATCCACCCCTCACTTCCTCTAGACAGTTTTCACTGCCGCCGCTCTTCATGGGTCACAGCTGCCTAGCTCAGGTGTCCCCACAGGAGAAAAGTTAGCATCCTGGTGAGTCTGGAACACCCTGTATTACTATCTAGAATTTCTCTCTTTGTCCCTCTATGCCTAGCCTGACCCTGGGTATTTCCCCCTCTGTGGCTGGACCCCTAAATATTAGGCCTCCTTACCATAGAGGAAGAACTCCTGGCCCCCTTCCTACATCCTCCAAAAACTACTTAGAACCACCTGCAGCCCAGCCCCTACCTGCCGCCTTCCCAAGTCTGCCTACCGTCCTTACCTGGGCTTCAAAGGGATGTGGAGATGTACCCGGCACTGGGCCTCCCACACCCCTGTAGCGTTTATGGACTGTGTTTCTCAAGAGAATGAGGATCAGAGCTGTGGTAAAATGACTGGTTTATCTGTCATCAAAAAGATCAGCTGAATGTTTGGGGTCCGAAAAGTTCCCTCATGCTTTAGTTTTTTCATGCGCCTCCCCAACTCATCCCACCCATGGAATTTCTGGGCTAGTGTGTGTTTCAAGGAGCTGGCACTTCCATTCAATCCAGCAGCTCCTACTGCATCCCGGAGGCCACGATAGGGCACTCAGTTGAAGATGTTTGGCTACCATTCCAACGATAACTTTTTTGTTAATTTGCAACCTAAGGAGTAGCGGAAGATGGTGATGCCCAAGTTTCCAAGCAATAAGAGGGGACTGTGCCTGAAAGATAATTCAAGAATTTAGATATATATGAAGTCGTAGCTCTAAGGTAAAATATGTGCTTAGCATATAGCCAACCCTCAGGAGGAATAATAAAGCAAAATTCTTAAGTGTTGAGCATACCTAACGTAAGAGTTATGATCTTCCAGTGTTAGGCTGGAAGCATTGTAGAGTTGTAATCCAGTAGCGCCAGGACAACCCTGTGAGCGCAGCTGGTTCCTGAGCCTCTCTGGGCCTCATCTTCTCCCCTCCCCCCCAGGAAACAGGGGCTAAGTATGCCCTTAGTGAGGACCAAGGGTAACCGTGCACAAAGCAGACCTCAACTGTCATCTCCCATTCTTCCCTTTGTCCCTTCAGCCACTAACACATCCTTTCTAGAAATGAGCACATTAAGACACAAACAGTACTCTCATCGCTTTGCCTGTGACTGTGTGTCATCCTGGCCCTCTCCTCTGATTGTCTGCCTTGCATCCCACCTTCATGATCTCCTTATGGAACATCCAGCCTGCCCTTGCTGCCTGGGACCGGGAGTGGCTCACAGCCCTGCTTATGCCCTGGTTTCCAAGATCTAGCTACCTACCAAAATCAGGTGGTCAAGTTGAGGAGCAAGCACTTTTACCCAATAAGCCTCTTCCCCACTACTTCCCCAACCTGTTGTTTTGTTTTGATTTTTACTGTTGTTGTTGTTGTTGTTGTTTTGGTCAGGTTCTCATAAGGTCTAGGTCAGACTTGAACTTACTTTGCAGTCAAAGATGACTTTAAAGTCCTGATTTTCCTTCCTCTACCTCCCGTACGCGGAGTGCTGGGATTACAGGCACGTGCCCTCACACAATTTATTCAGTTTTTATTGAGCTCTGGGAATCCAACCTAGGACTATGTGTGGGCCAGGCAAGCATTCTATCCACTGAGCTCCGCCTCCAACCCATATCTGTTATTCTTTTTTAAACTGATTTTTTAAATTTTTTATGGGTATGGGTGTTTCAGCTGCAAGTATGTGTGTATAGCATGAGCATGCCCGGTGTCTGAGGAGACCAGAAGAGATTATCTGATCCCTTGGAACTGGGGTTACAGGTGTGTGCTGAAAACCAAACCTGAGTCCTCTGCAAGAGCAGCCACTGCTCTTAACCACTGACCCGCCTCTCCAGACCCACTTTTTGTTATTTTTATTGCTATTTTGATATTTGTAAATTATTTTTGTAAATTTTGTGATTTATTTTGTAAAACTGTGTGCTCTCCAATTAACCTTTTATAGTTAATGTTTTATTAGTATATCTTATTAATTCACAACAGTGAGCTTAATTATAACATTTTCACACATGTATATAATGCATTTGTACATCCTTGGCTACACAATAAGTTTGAGGCCAACCAAGACCCTACTTCAAGAAAAAAAAATGTCTACTATTTTGTCTCAAATGCTTATGGCTATCATTTTAAAATTTGAAGGAAAAAAATGTCTTCCTTGTTCTATGCAAGCCAATGTAACAAATCCTTACATCCTAGTTCCTTGGTTGGAAAGACAAGAAACAGGGTCACTTTGCTATGTAGTAACTATCATCTCTCTTCTATTGACAGGGTTAAGTTTACCTCAGAATGGGAGAATTCAATGTGGAGAATTTCAACATTGAATATTTCTTCAGTGGTGAAATTGACAATTACAATTATAGCTCTGACCTGCCCCCCATTCTACCAGATGCTGCCCCATGCCACCCAGAGAGCTTAGAAATCAACAGATATGCTGTGGTTATAATATATGTCCTGGTAACCCTGCTGAGCCTTGTGGGAAACTCCCTGGTGATGCTGGTCATCTTATACAACCGGAGTTCCTGCTCTGTCACCGACGTCTACCTGCTGAACCTCGCCATTGCCGACCTGCTCTTTGCTCTGACCTTGCCTGTCTGGGCTGCATCCAAGGTAAAGGGCTGGACTTTCGGCACAGCCATGTGCAAGATATTCTCATTCGTGAAGGAAGTCACCTTCTACAGCAGTGTCCTGTTACTAGCTTGTATCAGCATGGACCGCTACCTGGCCATCGTTCATGCCACAAGCACACTGATCCAGAAGAGACACTTGGTCAAGTTTGTATGCATCACCATGTGGATACTGTCCATATTTGTGTCCCTGCCCATCTTAATTCTACGTAGTACCATTAGGGTAAACTCTTTAACCCTAGTCTGCTATGAAAACGCAGGTAACAACACAACCAAGTGGAGGATGGTGTTGCGCTTCCTGCCTCAGACCTTCGGCTTCCTCCTGCCGCTGATGGTTATGTTGTTCTGCTACGGGTTCACGCTGCGCACCCTCTTTAAGGCCCACATGGGGCAGAAGCACCGGGCCATGAGGGTCATTTTTGCCGTTGTGCTTGTCTTCCTGCTCTGCTGGCTGCCCTACAACCTGGTCCTGTTCGCAGACACCCTCATGAGGACCAAACAGATCCAGGAGACTTGTGAGCGCCGCTATGACATTGACAGGGCCTTGAATGCTACCGAAATTCTTGGCTTCCTGCACAGCTGCCTTAACCCCATCATCTATGCGTTTATTGGCCAGAAGTTTCGCTATGGGCTCCTCAAGATCATGGCTACTCACGGCCTTATCAGCAAGGAGTTCTTAGCCAAGGAGGGCAGGCCTTCATTTGTTGGCTCTTCTTCAGGGAACACCTCCACTACCCTCTAAGCCTGTCCACCTACACTGTGGCCCTTCAGGGTCCTTTCTTGTCCTTCAGCATGGCTCATGTACACAGATTGAATCGCCCACACACATTTCAAAGTTACAGGGAGACAGAGGCCACATTCTTACCAGAGTCCCCACTGCAGAGTTTAGAACCCCTACCCTGGCTGTTCCCTCCTTCCATACTGTATGCCTACTGATACAGTTGGTCCATTCTAACACTGGACCCCAAATACTCTTTTCTAAGAAGCACAAATTAGAGTTAGAGTGAGATACTTCCTCCTACCCGTCAGAATCCTTACCAGTAAAAGGAAGAGGTAGAGAAGGAGAAGAGAAAATAGCAAGAATTATTAAGGAAGTAGAGAAAGGGAAAGTTTCCGCCTTACTGGTAGACCTGAACGGTATCCCAGCACAGTGGGACATAGCATATCGCTTTCCTTAAGACATTAAATATGGCATAGCATATCGCTTTCCTTAAGACATTAAATATGGAACTATCACATAATCCATGAAGTTCACCTCTAAGTAGATACCCAAAAGAATTGGAAGCAAGGGCTCAGACATTTGTAGGTTGATGCTAACAGCAGCATTATTCAAAAGAGTCAAAAGTCAAAACAGCTAAAATGATGACCCACAAATAAATGGGTAAGTTAAACAAGGTGTGTGCACACAGCAGGAGACCATCCCACAATGAAAAGGAACAAGAAACTGACCCATATTGCCTCATGAATGAGCCTTGAAAGCATGCTTCCATGCGGAATAACAAGACCCCAAAGACAAACATTGTAAGTTTACACAACTAAAATGTACAAAGAGTAAGCCGATAGTGATGGCTAGAGGCTGGATGATGGAGGGTGGGGCATTTGTGTTTGACGGCACAGCTCTAGTTTAGAATGATGGAAGAGTCCTGACTCCTGTGCAGCAGTGTGAAAGTGCTCATTGCCATTGCATTAAAAAAAAAAAAAAAAGTTAAAATGAGGGCTACGTATTGTTTACTGGTGGAGTGCTTACTTAACGTTTCTGAGAACTCAGGCTTGAACTCTAGGGCCTCAACCAGTGGGGGGGTGCTAAAATGGTAATTTTTGTTATGTATGTTTTACCTCAGTTTATCAAAAAAAAATTTAAGTCTACTTTAACCACTGAACGAATGCAGAACTATGTACATTATAATTTCTTATAAAGTGTGATCATTAAATATCTTTTTAAAGGTATATAAATCACTTGGAGTTGAGTATTTATCTCAGGACTTTCCAAGCAGAGGCTGGGCAATAGTGAGCAAAAGGCCTGAGTGAGTGAGAATTTGTGTTGTTTTAACTGTGTCTCTGTGTGTGTGTGTGTGTGTGTGTGTCTCCCTCTGTGTGTGTGTGTGTGTGTGTGTGTGTGCGTGCATGTGAGAGCACACATGTGTAGGTCAGAGAACAACTTGTCAAATCTATTCTCTCTTTACCACATGTCTCCTGGGGCTCAAACTCAGGTCATCAGCCTTGGTAGCAAGGGTCCTTACTGGCTGAGCCATCTCACTCTCCCCTGAGTGAGAAGATGAAGACAGAACCCTGCCTGTCCCTGTCTGGCTGCGCCTTTGTGCTCAACCTAGCCTGCGTTGGCTGAACACGGGTCACCAGGGGGGAAAGTGCATCGGATTCTTTCTCCGGTGTTCCTAGGTCCTTGGATGGAACGGCCCTCAAAAGCCTCAGGAACAGGCTTAGAAGACATGGGTTGGAAGTCACCGGCTCATCTCCGTGGAGAAGCAGGGAGGCCAGGAGATCACAGGAGCTCCAACAGTGGATTTCACTAAGAGTTCTTCCTTCCATCCCCTCCCCTTTCCAACACCCACCCTCATCCAAGGTTGCCAAGCAGGCATTAGTTCAGAGTGGAGAAGTGATTTGTAACCTATCGGAGGAGACAAAGGATTTGAGTCATTCTTGTTTCCTTGCAGGGAGGGGTGAGCTTGGATGGGGTTAGATTTTTAGACTGTCTCACAGATGCCAAGATTGACCTGAAACTTGATCAAAGGATCCTTCCAAGTGCTAGGATTTCAAAGGTACACCACCTGCCTGGTTTATATGGTGCTGGGCTTGAACCCAGGATTTGGTACATGCTTGGCAAACACACTACCAACTGAGCTCTATCCCCAGCCCTAAAATCATTGTTTCCTCAGTATACAGTGACTGACAGACCTGCTGGGGGGATTGGGACACAGCAGTGCATCAAACAAACAGGGTTTGTCTCTGAAGGGTTTGTCGGAGGGGCCCTGTCTCTGTTATGGGCACAGGAAAGAGATTAAACCCTATAGTTCAGCAAGCTTGAGCAGGAGGGTATAAGAAGGCTCCAAAGCAGATGGTGTTCACAATTCACGAAAATGTTAAGGCAATAGTAAACCAGCATCACGGTCCCTACCCTATGCCCATCCAGTGTCAGGCCCTGCGCTGAACTCAGAATCAGGAACAAGAAACAAGCATGACTCAGCTGTGCCTCTGATTCAGCAGGATGGAAATGCTGAAGAACACATACCGTTGCCAGAGGGGACAGGTGCTGTTCTGCCTGAGCGCAGTGCCTTGTCAGACAAGTCCTCAAGATGACTGTCAAAGAGAGGAGGCCAAGTGCAGGCTCACCTTTGTTCTGGGTCTGTGCTCTCTGCTCCTCCAACAAGGCCTGGGAATGCCAGTGTGCACAGAAAACAGAGGATCCAAAAACCCAGTGCAAAAGAAGCCGAGATTGAATCACACTGGTTGCCGACCCACCCCCACCTAGCGTAAGCAGTCTTGGCACAAATTCTTTACCAGTCAGAACATCACCAGGAAAAGGGCAAATCCAGAGCTATCTTTGATCCGCTGATTCTTCTCTTCCTTGCTGCATTCTGGGCCTCAACTGTCTAAGGTCCCCGTCCTTTTCTGCTTAGATCTGCCTACTATGAACCTGCTTTTTTGGCTTCTGAACTGTGTTCCTGTACTTACGATAACATCTCTGTCCTGATCCCAGTCAGTCTCCCTCTGAGTTGATGATGCTTCTCCACGTACATTCCCAGTCTCTGCAGGATGGGTTCCTTTACTCAGCAAATCAAGACAGCTTCCGGTCTCGCTATGTAAACCAGGCCAGTCTTGAACTTGCAATCTTCTGCCTTGGTCTCTTGAGCACTGGGACAGCAGGTGTGTACTTCCACACCTGACTGATGACCAATTTCTATTTTAACGCGTGTGCTCTCTAGTCCAGGAATCACATTTCTAGAAATCTGTCCGGCAGACGTGCTCACAAAATTTCCGTGGGGAGGGTTTGTCACAGCATTGTGTGTAGATGCCAAAGCTTGGAAACAACCAAAATATCCAGCTCTAGGGACATGACCAGAAAAGCTATGAACATATGTATATCCACACTGCGGGATGCCTTGAACGCGTTGGCTTATGAACAAGACTGAAGACAACATGCAACCAGTCCTGAGGGCTCATACCTTCCAGGCCTAACACTTGGGAGTTTCATGCCAACTTGACCTACACAGTGAGTTTTAGGCCAGCCTGGGCTGGGGGAGGGTATGCCAAGTGAAAGACTCTAGAACAGAAGATGACATACTATGTGATTCTTTTTTAAAGAAAATGTCCAGAGAAGGCAAACCTATGGAACAGCAGATATATGGGTGTCTGCCTGTGACAGGAGGCAGGATACCCGAGCAAGACTGATTGCAAACACAAATGACGAGTCTTTTCTCTTCTTTTTCGTGGTGCTGAGTCCCAATGCTATTTTAATGACTTTCCTGGTGCCAAAATGCCCTGAAGAAAAGCAACCTAGAAGAGAAAAGGTTTGTTTTAGCTTAAAGTTTGATGGTTCAGTCCACCCCATGGGGAAGTCAGGGCAGCAGGAACTTGAAGGAGTCTGTCACATTGTATCCCCTATCAGAGAGAAAAGGGGGACGGATGCTCCTGCTCAGCTGTGAGGTCCAGAATCCAAACCCAGGGAATGGCACCGCCAACTTTTATGTAGAGTCTTCCCATCTCAGTTAACCCAATCAACATAATCTTTACAGCATGCTCAAAGGCCTGTCTGCTAGTGATTCCCGGTCCTGTAAAGGTGACAGTGTTAACCATCACAGGCTAATCACCGATCGCGGTGGGTAAAAGGACTTACCCTCCAACCTGATGACCTGAGAGTGATCCCAGAGCCTACATGGTGGAAGGAGAGAACTAGCTGCTTCAAGTTGTCCTCTGACCTCCACATGTTCCACACAACCTGCACACACCAACTGTGCACCCATGTGGGTGCACACACACACACACACACACACACAATAAATAGATGAATAAAAATGTAGTAAAATGGTCATTTTATTACATTTTTACATTACTGGGATCTAGACTCAAGTTTAAAACTCACAGACCAAAAGCAATGGAGGAAGAACTACGGTTGTTAAAATTCCTCCATAGTCAGACTTTCCTTTGTATCTTCAGCTCACAAATAATGACACAGAAACTTATTATTAATTATGAGCAATCAACCTTAACTTAGGCTTGCTTTCAACTATAATGCATTTATATTAATCTACGGTCTGCTGCATGGCTTGGTTATCTTTCCACAATGTTGTACGTCCGACTTTGTTTAGCGTCTTATTGGCATCTCCCTTTTGTTCCCCCAGAGTTCTCTCTCTTCCCAGAAATCCCAACTAGTCTTTTCTACCTAGCTGTTGGCCATTCATCTCTTTACTACACAAATCACAGCAACGCATCTTCACACAGTGTACAAATATCCCACAACATTCCTCCCTGAGGAAGACATAAGCAATATCTACCCTTCCTTCTAGAGTCTCAGTGACAGAGGTAGATTCCACCAAAGTTCACTCTGGGGAACCTATGAGTTCATTACTTACACAGCAGCAGGTGAGGGGTTATGGGCAGGAACATAGATGACCTTAAAGCAGACACACTGGAAGGTTTACACCCAGTGTTGATGAAGATTCTCCTGTGACTGTAGATGAAGCTTCCTCCCCTAGTCCTTCCCTGTCTGTATATTTTAGCCTTTCTCTGGGGCTGTGTTCAATTAGGCAGAATTGCATACAACATATTACAAGGGGACCCACGACCCTCCCGTCCACTACTTCTATGAAGAAAGGTCAACAGTCAACAAACACAGCAGTAATGATCTTTGCAAGTGGGCACAGATGATCTGCTGGCAATGGTGGCAGTCTGGCTTGAAGGATCTCCTTTGCAACAGACAGGAAATGTCCTCTTAGAGTGTATGTGGGGTGATACTTTCACTATGTATCCTATGCCCTCTCTCATTGCAATCTCCAGTCTCTAACACCACCAACTCTCGCTCGCTCCAGCCATTTGAAGATTGGAAGCCTCCCTGACCACTCCAGTGGCCCAAGGGAGAGCAGCTGTGGAAGGGTGGCAATGTATGGAGACGCAATCATGGCCTCAGCTCAGGCCCTTCCCCCAGCAACTCTGTACAAGTTACCTTCCCAGAGAAAAGGATGCCGGATACAGTACTGATTTCTCAACAGGGTCTTGCAAAGTGTGATGTCAAACATGTTCCCCTGGCCATCAACAGCTGGGCCAGCTTCCCCTCCAAACTTGCTCTGTGCCAAGCTGACCCAGTGGCAGGCTGAAGCCTGGTTCCTACCAGGTGGTCTGTCTTGGGTTTGGTCTCTTTTACTCTTTGACCTCTGACATTGCCCCCAAATACATCTCTCTAGTTATTTTCTTAGCATCCATCTTCCTCCCAAAGTGTAAGTCACCCAAAAGATAACTCCATCAGGGTTTCAGGAGCAAATGAGGGTCCAGGTGGGATCTAGTGAGGTACAAATGACAGATAAACATATAAAAAGTTTCCCTGCCAAACTAGTAACTTCTAATATGGGAACAAAATAAAATAATTGTGTTTTAAAAGGGAGGGATAGGGCATAGTGGCATACAATTTTAATCCCAGCACTCTAGAGAAAGAGGCAAGAGAGTCTCTGTGAGTGAGTCCAGCCTGGTCTGTAGACCAGTTGTTTTACTGGTTCTATAGCGAGTTCTAGGCCAGCCAGGGCTGCATACTGAGACTCTATCTCAAAAAAAAGTCTAAATAAATTAAATAGGAGATGAGGCTAAATGTACTGGCACATGCCTGTAATGGAAGCATCAGTGAGGTGGATACAGAAAAAATAGGACTACAAGAACGTTTTTGGCTATATAGTAAATTCAAGCCCACCGTGGGCTAATGAGACTCTGACTCAAACAAACAACAAAAGCACAATATTAAAAGGCTGGAGAGGGGATAGTTTTGAGATCATGTTTGGCCACCCACCTCCACTGTTCTGAAAGGACTCGGAAGACCTCCAAGAGTATGGACATACTTTGGATCCCAGCGGTTCTTGAAAGACTTGACTGGCACTACATAAAATGTGCCAAATCCTCGCCAAATATGCCAAATAGTTCAACTCTTAAAGTTACAGGTGTCAAGCTGTGGATATGTCGCACCCACACCAAGCCAGAAAAAGACTGTGAGAGCCAACTCAGGCCAGCCTCTGAAACTGACCTTCTCAGAAGGACCTCAGAATGGAAACCATGGCTCAGCCCTTGTTTGGCTTCCTGGTGCCCTTCCTGATATTTAACTTAAAAACAGAAGACCAGGATGCTGATGGGGAAATAAACAAACCCAAGCAGCACTGTAGAAACGGCATGGCCAATTAAACTCAGCTAAGACCTCAGGGCGCTGCGATGGCTCAGCTGGTAAAAGTGTTGACTACACAAGCCTGATGGTCTGAGTTTGATTCTGGGACCCACCCTTCCTTCCTTCCTTCCTTCCTTCCTTCCTTCCTTCCTTCCTTCCTTCCTTCCTTCTTCCTTCTTCCTTCTTCCTTCCTTTCCTTGCCCAATGCAATAGCTCTTGTCCGTAATCCTAACACTACTACAGTCCTATAGTAAAATGGGAAGCAGACAAGCCAGAAGTATGAATACGTATCATAGCAACAGAAACAAGTGAGACCTTCCTCATAATCAAGGTGGAAGGAAGGAGACAACTGACTTCTGCAAATTGACCTCTGACTCCCAAACACAAATCTCTACACGCATATACAAATACATAAATAAACATTTTAAAAATATAACTAGACATAAAGCTGTTGCCCTACAAATCCAGACTCAGAATCCAACATTCACTAACTAGACTTGCCGCTATTTACATATCTAGAACCATACCAAAGAGGGTCCTTCTTGCCACCAAGCCTGACAACTGAGTTTGACCTCTGGGTGGTCCCACATGGTGAAAAGAGAGAACTAATTCCTTCAAATTATCACCTGACTTCCACACACTAAATACATGTAATAAAAGTTTTCTGAGTCTGAAATCCAAATTGTGCATGTTTTGCAGTATAGGTAGAGAATCGCATTTTGTAATGCAGTGTAAAAATATCTAATCAAACAATATTGCAGTTGATTGAGAGGAGATCTAACTATGTAGCTTAGGCTAGTCATTAATTTATTCATTCATTTATTTTTTAAATATTTCAAAACAAAATATAATAAGATAAAACTATCACATTGAACTTAGACAAGACAAACAAACAGAAGGAAAAGAGCCCAAGAGAAGGCGCAAGAATCAAAGACTCATTTGTATGCACACTCAAGAATCCCATTAAAAACACTAATCTGAAAGACATACTATACACACAGAAGACCTGGTGCAGATTCATACAGGCCCTGTGCATGCTGCTTCAGTCTCTGTGAGTTCATATGATGTAGGTGAACATGAATAGAGTAATCCCACACTAGCTCAGAACTGAGTATAATAAAGGGTTCTTTATTTAGGGGGGCAGACTCACAGATAACAGTCCTCTGCACAAGAGGGGAATAGGAACCAAATGCAGTGGCCAAGAGAGAGTGGGCACATAAGTGTGCACATTTTTGGTACCCAAGGCCATGCCTAACCTGGTCCAGCATCTCAAAGGCCATTGAGTGAAGGAGGTTCCCCAGCACCTCCCCCTTTTATATAAATAAGAGACTTCCAAACCCAATACAAAACTATATACAATAAGAACAGATATCAAGTATAAAAATTAGGATTACAACCAATATAAACAGTATTAAGCAAGAAACATATGCTAAATGTTTTAATAATTATTCTATCCTAAGGAGTTTAAGTCTTATTTTAGAAATGGCTTGGCGCTGGGCAGTGGTGGTGCACGCCTTTAATCCCAGCACTCGGGAGGCAGAAGCAGGAGGATCTCTGTGAGTTCGAGGCCAGCCTGGTCTACAAAGGGAGTTGCAGGACATGCTCCAAAGCTACAGAGAAACCCTGTCTCGAAAAACCAAAAAAAAAGAAAAGAAAGAAAGAAATGGCTTGGCTAAGTCATGAGAGGAAAGTAACTATGACTATCTAATCTTCAACCTTGTTGAAGACCTGAGAAGGGAGTTAATATTACTTGAGTAGGCAGGAAGTGAACTCAAACAGTTTCCAAAATATGCAGCAAATGACAGAAACAACTGGCTACCTGGGCAATCACCCAAAGACTCATTTGCATCATTGGAGCAACCAATTTTGGCTAAGGCCTAGAATAATTGACAGACCATTTTTAGAGGCAGGAAATTTTTTTTTTAAACTGTCTTACCTTGTCTTGGCAAGGTTTGGTAGTCTTTTTTCTTGTATCCTGCTTGTCCAGTCTGGACACTGTGCATTTTGTCAATGGTTGAGGCATGGGCAGTTCCTTGCCCAAAGGCCAGTTTTGCTAAGAAGAAAACAAGCTCCAGGTGGTGTGTCTTCAGTGCTCAACATTCTCTAGGGAATAGATTGGTGCTTCCAGGAGCAATTGTGTCTCATGCCAACAAAGCCCTAAGTTATTTAAATGCCATGTTCTACAGGTCTTTAAAGTGGTTGAAGATTACCTATCTATGTGGAATACCATCTCTGTGCATTTAAAGAACCTAATTAGTCTAAGTTTGATGAACATGGATAACTATTGACCTATAATACTTAATACTTATGTAGCTTAAAGACTAAGACTTTGTATTAGAATATTAAACAATCTTTAAACAACTGTGTAGCAAATGAGGACAATGACCTCAAAATGTAAACAATATTTAAGTATCTTGATCAAAGATAGAAATGCATAGTGCAATATGATAAATATATCTTTAAAATGTATCAATATACAAAATACAATATATAAAATGTCTTAAGTAGAGGTAAAACACCATGCATACAATATGACAAAATAACTTTGCATAGGTGTACAAATATTGTAAACAGAATTGGGAGCATATCCAATATAACAAATATAACTTGCATTTGTATCAATACACCAAATCTATAACAATATAAATTATCTATAAATAATAGCTCACAAGTACTCACTTTATTATACATTATTATTATTAATCTAAATAAGCTCATGCTAATCTACCTATTATCCCATTCAATTTCCTTTTTTTTAAAGTGAAATCCCTGAGCCTACAAAATTTCTACTCCAACCGCAACTCTATACCAGCTATAATCAACTCCTAAATTATGTCCCTAATCCTGAGGACAAATTTTGTTTGGAGAGGGAGCATCATCTTCTAGAGTTGCTTCCAGCTGTCATGTGGGTGATGTTCTTTTTATGGGATTATGTAAAACTAAAATGATGGTTAAGTTTTAAGATTACTGTCTGGTATAATTGCAAATAGTCTCTGAGTAGTTGATAGGGTTTTTCTGAAGTTCTTATTTAGAGTTCCAACCAGAATGTTATAAGAAGGTACACCATTTCAACTAACCAAGTTGAAACCATCTTGGGCAGCTGGTACCCAAAACTGATCTTAAAGTAGCACTATCAACATCATAACATTATATCAACCAGATGGAGTCAATGTTGTGGGGACCCATCTTCTTCCTGGAAACTTCAAAGATTATTGCAGGAAAATTTATTGTTCATTGTGGAAAACTTAAGCATTAAACATATATTTAAGAAACGTACAATATAGACAAAAATAGGTATGGAGAAAAGTAAAATTTTTCCTAAGTTCTTTCTTCTTTCTGTCCCATATCAGATGGCTCCTGACATGAGACAGAAACTCTGAATTTTTCTTTGAACAACATGCTCAGATTTAGAGAAGGACAGTCATTGTCCAACTCCAAAGCCAGCTTTGATTTTTAAGTGAGTTGTAACTATTATTATACTGGGCAGTATATATATATGTGTGTGTGTGTATATATATATATATGTATGTATGTATATTCAGGTAATGAAATTTTACCCTGCAGATGACCTGTCCTCATATGTCATATGCTATAAAGACTTGTATTGGTGTGGATCTTGCTTTATTAATACAAATTTAAGGTAAATTTTGTTATATGTGTATTTCTGCTCTTGATTACGGTATTGTGTTTGTGCAGCTTATTTTAAAATGTAATATGTAATTAAGAAATATAGGTTAAGAGATAGTCATCTATAATAGTCAAGCTTGTAGTCATGTTAGTTAGGTTTTCTAGAAATATAGAGACATATTTCAGTTAGATAGATAATCATCAAACCTTTCAAAGACCTACAGAATATGGCATTTAAAACGTTTTAAGATCTTAGGACTTTTTATGACAATGAGACTCATCTGTTCCTGGTAGCACCAATCTACTTCAAGAGGATGATGGGCATTGATGAGGCTACTTATGGAATTTGCTAACCATTTGGGCATGAAACTGATCTTGCCTGGACTGTTTGATATTATACTATATGAACTGGAGATGCAGAACCCACAGAAAAATGGCTGCTTAAATTGCCTAAACATGAGATGATCATTCAGGGTTCCTGCTTCATGAAAGAGTTTGCCAGACATTCTGCAGAACACAAACTGCCAACATAGGTGGAACTGTCTTTGAAATTTCCTGCTTTATGGAAAAGTCTGCTGGATACTATGAGCCAGTAGGCTGAAGATGGGTGCCTGCAATGTTACAGAAGAACTTTGGGTGATTGTCCAGGCAGTGAGATGTCTCTGTCAATTCTAGAGTTTTGAAAGTTGCTTACAATGTACTTCCTGTTTACTTAGGAAATATTATGTCCTTCTGGGGTCTTTGATGGAGTTGAAGAATAAGTAGTTATAATTATAGTTTTCCTTTGTTATGATAAAAGATAAAGTAGATATAAATGTTGTAACTGTAATTATTGCTTAATACCTGTCTTGTTATATGTAATTTTACTATGTTAAAGTTAAAACTTTCCTTTTTATATAAACAGAAAAGAGGAAAAGCAGTCATCCTTTCTAGATAGTTACTTTATTTATACTTATCTCCATTAGGAGATTTCAGTAAATTGTTGTAGGTGAAATAATCTTTATTGGGCAACAGGTGTTGTAGTTGCAGGTGCATACAACCAGCAGTGGAAGGCAAGTTCCAGTACCTAAATCACCTAGGACTTAATCAATTAATTAAGAGCAGTGCATTCATACACAGAGGATTGAGTTGGCCAGAATATCAAGGAACCCAAAGCTTGCCAGCAGTCAAGAGTCGCAAATAGGGCTTGGGTGTGGCTGGTGAACGTGTTGCTGTGGGGATCATGGTGGGAGAAAAACTGGGTGGCCAGAGAGGTTGCAGTAGCATGCTGTGTGCACGGCAGTCTGGGTGCAGGTGGGAGAGGCTGCAGTGGCAGGAAGTATGCTCGGGCTAGTAGGCCAGGGAGTGAAGTGTGGGGAAAAAGACATGTGCAAAACTTTTGAGCCACTTCCTGTAGGTGTTGGCTCATGCCCCATGTTGGGCACCAGATGTAGATGAATGTGACTAAAGTAATCCCACACTAGTTCTGAATTGAGTATAGTAAAGGGTTCTTTATTTAGGGGGGCAGACTCACAGGTCACAGTCCTCTGCACGCGTAGGGAACAGGAACCAAATCCAGCAGCCAAGAGAGAGCAGGTGCATGAGTGCACACGTTTTTGGTACTGAAGACCATGCCCAACCTGGTCCAGCATCTCAAAGGTCATTGGCTGAAGGAGGTTTCCCAGCAATATGAGCTTTGCATATGTGATTTAGGGGGCTTTGTTTTCTTGGTGTCTTCCATCCCCTCTGGGTCTTATACTCTTTGTGCTTCCTCTTCCGTGAGGTTCTCTGAGCTCTGAGAGGAGGGATTTGATGGATACATTCCATTTTAGGAATGAATATTCCAAGGTTTCTAACTCCTGCACAATATCTGGCTGTGAATCTCATACCTGTTCCCATCTGCTGCAGGAGGAAACTCCTCTGATGATGGGTGAGCAAAGCACGGATCTATGAGTATAGCAGAACATCATCAAGAATTACTTTATCACTGCTTCATTTTTCTTTTTTTAAACCAGTATTATTTGGCTTTAAGCTAGGTCTCTGGGCTATCTACTCCCAGGTTCTTGGCCACCCAAGTGGTGTTGGGTATGGATTCCATCTCATAAAGTGAACCTTAAGGGAAATCAGTTATAGGTTGGTTACTCCCATAAGCTTTATGCCACCATTGCCCTAGCATATCTTGCGGGTAGTAGAGCAATATAGATAAAGGATTTGTGGCTGGCTTGGTATTTCCATTCCTCTTTTGAGAGCATGCAGAATTATGTTACTATACCAAAAAACACTGGAATATAGGGGTAAAGGCTTTATATAGGCACCAATTTGCCATCTCCATCTTCAATGAGTTGAGTAGTGTTGTCTTCAACAATGGACCTTACTGTCCTTTTGTGGAGAGCAATGAGTCTTGGCAACAGCTTGGGTTCTTTGGGGATTCCCATAGGGAGCCTCTAGCCAACAAATCATTTATATGTAACCATTCCAATACTGGAAGCTTTGTTTGGTAACAAGAGATAGCCAATTGAAACTCTGTCTTCCCCATTATTTTGCGATTTCATTTAAATTTCATATATGTACATATTTTAGAAAGTTTCTACTGTGTTAGGTTTTCATACTAACCACTCAAATGTCTCTAAATTTTAGTTGTTTCTCCCTGTGTTCCCTCCATAATCCCCTCTCTCCACCACCTCTCTATTTGATCCTCCTATTCCACCCCTCACATCCATCCCTAACTATCTATTCTATTTCCCTTTCCTAAAGAGATCTATCTGTTCCTTCTAGTCCCTTGCTCTGTAACTACCCTTTATGGCTCTATATATTATGGCTTGGTTATTAATGACTTCACAGCTAATAGCCACACATAAGTGAATTCATACCGTATCATATTCATCTTTCTGAGTCTAGGATATCTCACTCAAGATGATTTTTTTTCTAGTTCCATCTATTTGCCTGCAGATTTCATGATGTCATTTTTTAAAAGGCTGAGTAATACTCCATTGCATAAATCTACCACATTTTTCCTTTTCCATTCTTCTGTTGAGACACATCTAGGTTGTTTTCAATTACTGGCTATTATGAATAGAGCAACAATGACCGTGATTGAGCAAGTATTTCTGTGGTATGATGGAGCAGCCCAAGAGTGGTATACTGGATCTTGAGGTAGACCAGTTCCCATCTTCCTCATGAACTGCTACATTGATTTCCATAGCGTCTGTACCGGCTGCCCTCCCACCAGCAGTACATGAACAGGATTACTCCACATTCTCTCCAGAATGAGCTGTCACATGTTTACTTGACTTTAGTCGTTCAGACAGGTAGATGATGAAGTCTCAAAGTAGTTTTAATTTGCATTTCCCTGATGACTAATCATGTTGAACATTTCTTTAAGTGAGTTTCCTTTGTTGAGAATTCTCTGTTTAGATCTGTATCCCATTTTTTAACTAGGTTATTTGTTTTTTTTGATATCTAGTTTCATTTATTTATTTATTATGTATACAATATTCTGTCTGTGTGTATGCCTGCAGGTCAGAAGAGGGCACCAGACCTCATTACAGATGGTTGTGAGCCACCATGTGGTTGCTGGGAATTGAACTCAGGACCTTTGGAAGAGCAGGCAATGCTCTTAACCGCTGAGCCATCTCTGCAGCTCCCGATATCTAGTTTCTTGAACTCTTTATATATTTTGAATATTAGCCCTCTATCAGCTGTGTAGTTGTTAAATACCTTTATCATTCTGTAGGCTGCTGTTTTTTCCAAATGACAGTGTCCTTTGCCATACAGAAGCTTCTCATTTTCATAAGGTCCTGTTTATTAATTGTTGATCTTAGTTTCTACACTAACAGTTAAGAAAGTCTTTCTCTGAGCCAATAAGTTCAAGACTATTCCCCCACTTTCTCTTCTATCAGGTTCAGTGTATCTTGTTTTAGGTGAGGCATTTGATCAATTTGGAGTCAGATTTTGTTCAGGGTGATAAGTATGGATCTATTTGGATTCTTTTACCGTCCAGTTCTACCAGTACCCTTTGTTGAAGATGAAGTCTTTTTTCTAGTACATATTTCTTCGTTGTTGTTGTTGGTTTTTTTTTTTTTTTTTTGAGACAGGGTTTCTCTGTGGTTTTGGAGCCTATCCTGGAACTAGCTAGACCAGGCTGGTCTCGAACTCACAGAGATCTGCCTGCCTCTGCCTCCTGAGTGCTGGGATTAAAGGCATGCACCACCATCGCCCAGCTCTAGTACGTATTTCTAACTTTTTTTTTTTTATAAAAAAATCAGGTGTCCATTGGTATATGGATTTATGTCCTGGTCTTCAATTTGATTCCATTGATCAACAAGTCTGTTTTTATGCCAATACCATGCAGTTTTTATTAGTACAGCTCTGTAGTACAACTTGAAATTGGTACTGGTGATACCTCCAGCAGGACTTTTATTATTCAAGACTGTCTTAGCTATTCTAGGGTTTTTTATTTCCATATAAAGCTGAAAATTGGTCTTTCAAGATCTGTGAAGAATTGTGTTGGAATTTTGATGGGGACTGATTAAATCTATATATTGCTTTTGATAAAGTGGACATTTTTACTATATTAATCCTACTAATCCAAGAGCATGGGTGATCTATCCATCTTCTGATGTCTTTTTCAGTTTCTTTCTTCAATGACTTCAAGTTTTTATCAATCAAGTCTTTCACTTGCTTGATTAGAGATACCCCAAGACATTTTTGTATTATGTGAGGAATTGTAAAAGGTGTTTCCATGACTTCTCTCTCAGACCATTTGTCATTTGTATATAGAGAGATACTGATGTAAGTTAATTTTGTATCCAGCTACTTTGCTGAAAGTGTTTATCAGTTGCAGGCATTTTTTGTCAGAATTTTTCAGATCTCTTACGTCTACTATCGTATCATCCGCAACTAAAGATACTTTGACTTCTTCCTTTTTAATTTGTATCACTTTGATCTCCCCCAGTTGTCTTATTGCTCTAGCTAAGGCTTCAAGTACTATATTGAATAGGTATGGAGAGAGTGGACAATCTTGTATTGTTCCTGATTTTAGTAGAATTCTTTGAGTTTCTCTCCATTTAAGTTGATGCTAAGGGCTTGCTGTAAACTGTCATTATTATGTTGAAGTATGTCCCATGTATCCTTAAATCTCCAAAATTTTTATCAGGAAGAGGCATTAGATTTTTGTCAACGGCTTGAGATGTTTTTGCCTTTCTGTTTGTTTGTATGATGAATTATATTTATCGATTTATGCTGTGGGATAATGCTCTTGTACACTGTAAAGATTTGTCACTCATAATAGTTTAATAAAACAGTGATTGGCCAGTAGGCAGGCAGGAAGTATAGACAGGGCAACCAGACTAAGAGAACTCTGGGAAGAGGAAAGGCAGAGACGCAGTCATCATACAGAAGGAGAGGAAGCAAAGTGAGAAAGCCTTACTGAGAAAAGGTACCAAATCATATGGCTAAACATAGACAAGAATTATGGGTTAATTTAAGTTGTAAGAGCTAGTTAATAATAGGCCAAACAGTTTATTATTAATATAAGCCCCTGTGTGTTTCTTTGGGACTGAACAGCTGTGGGACTGGGAGGGACAGAAACTTTTGTCTACATATTTACATATGCTGAATTACCCTTGCATCTCTAGGATGAAACTACTTGATTATGGTAGATAGTAGTTTTGATGTGTTCTTGGATTCAGTTTGTAAGTAATTCTCTTTCTTTGTTGGGTCTTTATGTGGTTTGGGTATCAGGGTAACTGTGACCTCATAAGATGCCTTGGGCAACATTCCTTCTGTTTGTATTTTATGGAATAATCTAAGGAGTATTGGAATTAACTCTTATTTGATACTTTTTTTGATTTTTAGTTTTTTGAGACAAGAGATTTCTCTGTGTAGCCTTGGTTGCCCTGGAACTATAGACAAAGCTGTCCTTGAACTCAGAGATGCCTCTGCCTCCCCAGTGCTGGGATTAAAGGCATACACCAACACGCCCAGCTGGTTGGGAGTCCTTCAATGACTGCTTTTATTCCACTGGGGGCCAGAAGTATGCTTAAATTGCTTATTCAGTCTTCATCTTCAACTTTAGTAAATGGTATGTGTTGAGAAAATTATCCATTTCTTTTATATTTTCCAATTTGGTGGAATAGAAGTTTAAAGTAAGACCTAACGATTCTCTAGGTTTCCTCAGTGCCTGTTATATCCCCTTTTATGTCTCTAATTTTGTTAATTTAGATATTCTTTCTCCTCCTAGTTAATTTTGATAGGGATTTGTCAGTTTACTGACTTTCTCAAACAACAAGCTCTTTGTTTCATTGCCTGTTCGAATTTTTGCTTGTTCCTAATTTATTGATTTCAGCCCTGAGTTTGATATTTCTCACAGTCTGCTCCTTTTGGGTGTTCTTACTTCCTTTTGTTCTGGAGCGTTCAGGGGTGCTGTTGAGTTGGTAGCACGAAATCACTCCAGGTTTTTATGTAGGCATTTAGTGCAATGAACTTGCCTCTAACAACAGCCTCCATTGTGTCAGGTAAGCTCAGGTTTATTGTGTATCCATTTTATTCAGTAAATTTTCTACTTATTTATTTATTTATTGTTGTTGTTGCTGTTTTTCAAGACAGGATTTCTCAGGGTAGCCTTGGCTATCTTCTTATTTTTAAGCCAACTATGGGTGTGCCATGAAATGACTTCTGATGACAGCCAACAGCCCTCCAGCCCTAATCCTCATAATCAATGGTAAGGACAGTGAATTCAAAAATCCTTTTATCAGTACCATATTTATCCAGCAAATTCCTGACGTGCACAAGACTCACATTAAAGATTTCTTATTGACTGTCTTCTGTGGCAAAGGAGAATTTAATGTTCTCAGCCTCTCTCCTTTCAACCACACCCAACCAAATAAAATACCATATTCTCCCTGGACACAGATACCACTTTTTGGTTCAATATTTTTGTTATAATGACCATATAAACAATTGTTCAAGTGTTTACATTCCTGTCTTTGGACCTATTTTGTTGTCCTTGGAGTTAAGGTTTTCCACATATTCATCATTGCATCTGTCTCATCTGTCACTCTCGATACGGTCACGTTCATTAGGGAATGTGTTAACTTTCTAGGAAACCTCTCTCCTGGGGGCCTCCATGGTCTTGTTTCAACCTGGACTGATCACTCCCAGGACTGTTCCTGTTCTCTGCATCATTTGATTACACTTCCAGACGAATTCTAAACCTGATTGCAACTTTCAACAAGATTTCCACTTGGGATTTTCACTTTGATTGTGTTGAATCCATTGCTCAGTTAGGAGGAAACTGACATCTCTGGAGATGTCTCCTGGTCTGTAAATGTATTTTTCTCCATTTGTTTGAGTCTCCTTTGTTTCTTTACAAAGAATGCTTCACTGTTTGGGGTCCACAATTCATATAGATACACTGTTAAGCTTATTCCTAAGTATTTTTATAGGTTTGGAGGGTGAGCTACTATAATGATATTTTGAAAAAGTCTTATTTTCCAGATTTTTGTTATCGATGTATGGGAAGCAGTTGACTTTGTAATGTGAGGCCACAGAAATTCACTTAGTGGTTTTAGTAGAGATTTTTAAATATCACTTTTGAAGTCCATACATATACAATCCTGTGATCCGAGAAGAAAGCCAGAATTACTCCTGGAATTTCTTCTTGTCGTTCATTCCTTTTCCTGTTTTACTTCACTGAGAAGAAGAAAGCTGAGTATAATATTGAAGAGCATTGAGATCAAACATCCACCTTGCTGCAGGCTTGCCGCCCACAAGGTCTAGTTATGTTATGTAGACCGGCCTCCAACTCTCCATCCTCCTGTCTCAGGCCCCCAAGTGCTGAAATTGCAGACATGTGCCACTGTGCCCAACTCATGTGGGCCTCAATCTTTACTTTTACCAAATGAGATGCCAATGATTTCAGAGATGCTTTTGGGGGATCGAGAAAGTTATTGTTAGTCCTAGCTTGCTAAGAGTGTTAAATTTTCTATTTTTGTTTGTATTTTTGTTTGTCTATCTGTTTATTGTTTCTTAAAACAGTGTTTCTCTGTATAGCCCTGGCTGTCCTGAAACTCACTCTGTAGATCACCTGACTCTGCTTCCCTAGTGCTGAGATTAAATGCATTCACCACCACCGCAGTTGAGAATGTTAAATATTCAAATCACTGGTGGGTGTTAATTCTCCCTTTCTCTGCAGGGCCTGATCTCTGGGAGCACGCAGCCTGGTTATTGTTGCTTACAGGCAATTCTACTGCTTCCAACTCTCTGATTGCAAAACAATGAACTCCCCTCTATGTCCTTGAACAATGTGATCAGAAATAAAGCCAGGCTGAATGCTACGAGGACTAAGATAAAGGTGTATGTGTACACATGCGCACACAGATGGCATTTAAGAGAATAGTCAACACACCGTAGGTTCTAGTGCAACATCAGCACCCTTCACTCTTTGACTTGTTGTTGTTTGTTGTTTGTTTGGTTTTGTTTGGTTTTGTTTTTGCTGGGTTCCTGGGTTTTGCTGAGAAAGGGTATATAGGCAATAACTTTTGAACCCTTTCATTTCCAAAATTGTCTTTACTTTGACACTGGGTTGATGTTTGTGCAGGTACTGAGTTCTCATTAGAATCTGTTTTCTTTGAATCCTGCAGAAGTCTTCCCGCCTTCCTCCACCTTCAGCTGTTACGGTCCAGGTATTTTACTTTATTCTAACATACAAGTCTTGGTGTGAGGCTGAATTTTCTGTTAGGGTATTTTGGATTGTTCTCTTGATCCTTAGCTTTGAAATACACAATGATGTGCTTTGTTGAGAAAATGGTGTGCTGGAAGTTTGGATTCAGTAAAAAAGTTATCTGCTCTAACACTCAGGACTCAGAGGCAGGAGGATTGCTACCAATTCCAAGCCAACAAGACCCTGTCTGAGAAATAAATAAATAAATAAATAAATAAATAAATAAATGACATTTATAGCTGTTGACAGCTCCAAAACGCTGCCTGCAGCAGCTTGAGGTATTCCTCTCATAGGAATACTCAAAAGAGAAGCTGGGATCTTTTCCTTTCCTGCAGAAAAGAACTTCAAGATGAGTCAGTCTGAAGCATGGCTAGAGTTTTGAAAGCAGAGGTCTTAACATAAATTTAAACACAGGGGTTGAAAGGAGGAGGACAGGTGTTTAGGAAAAGGAGAGACCATAGCCTGGGTGTAGGGTTTGCCAGAGAGCTGTTCTCAGGTGTCTTTGTACTAGCCACCCTTACTGTTTCAGCAGCTTCTGCCGCTACATCTCAGACAACTGCAGAGGAACTTACGTGAGATCTTGGGGTTATTCCTGGGGAGCACTGGACAGATGTACCGCTGATAAAATGAAAATATCAGTCACAAAGATTACCCAAGGGAGTTGAAGTGAACTCTTAGCACAAATGAAGTTTGTAGTCTTGCCTGTGAGAATTCCAGAAAACTCAGGGTTATGTTTGGGAAAGGATTTAGGCCAAACTTGAAGGACACTTGCAGGTTTAGATTTTAAATGTACATGATCTATCACTGCAATGTAGAGTGAGGATGTGCATGTGTGGTGTGTGGTATGTACATGTGTTATACAAGTGCAAGCTATGTATGTGTGTGTTACCTATGTGTATGCATTGTGTGTACACATTATGTGTCACATGATTTGTGTGTTATGCATATACATGTTTTGTGTGTACACATGCGTATGTGCTATTTGTGTTATGTGTTTCACAGATGTGAATGTGTTATTCATTTTCACAGTTGTTGTATTTGCACGTGTGTTGTCTGTGTTCATGAGTGTTGGGGTGAGCATGTGTGCGGGGGTGTTCTTCTCTGTCCCCTAACCCCATCATCCTGACTGGGAATCAGTAAGATTTTAAAAGCAAATCTAACAGATTTTCCCTCCCATTCTTTATTTTTGTCCATAATGATCAGCATTGTTAAAACTTTCTCCCAGAGAATTGAAATGTTGGCCTGGGGAACAGGTTTAGTGTCAGAGTGCTTGTGGAACATGTCAAGGCCCTGGGCTCAACCCTCAGCACTAAAACCAAAGGTCAGCCTGAAGGATGCGTTGACCGTATTTCTAGGTAGCCTGTCACGTTAATATACGCCACATGGGCATGCGTGTGGGTGTGTGTATGCTAAGGAAGAGAGACGCCATGTTTTCCCACCCTATTCTTCAACCAGGTTTAATGTAGGGTGAGTAGAAGAAGCAAGATCTACAAGGTAAGTAGGGAGAGGCCTCTGAAGAAATCCAGTCGCTTCCGAAGTGGGGAAGAAGCCTGTTGCTCAACTGAAACCTAAGCGACCACATCCGTACCTCTCCCTCAGTTCCCATTCTGTAAACAAGACGGGCTTCCTGAAAGAGCTGGCATTGCTCCAACACTGAAGGTGTGGAGGGTGTGGGGCGACTGAGCATGACTTCAGGCAAGCAGCGCAGGGTTCCCCACTTTGCCACCAGCATTGAGTATCCCCCTTATCTGGAATGCAGATAGCACTGAGTTCAGTAGGTCTTCTGCTCAACGGATTCCCACATGTCAATAAGTAAAACTGAAGCCTTGTGTGGTCTACACCCCAGTAACCCCAGCAGCTGGGAGGTAGAGACAGGAGGATCAGGATCCCAAGGTCATCCTGTGCCAAATAGCAAAAGTTCAAAGCCAGCTTGAGCTACATGAAACCCTCCCTTGAATCCAAAACTCAATGGAGGAGAGTCTGTGAGGCCTCTGACCTACACAAAGAACTACAGGCAACCAAGGAATGCTGAGAGCAAGAAAAAAAGTCTTCCCCAAGGAAGAGCACACAGTTGGTTTCCGGTGCCAAATGGTCAGCCCTGAAAACATACATACAAGTAATATTATACAGGCCGAGTAGGCTGTATTTATGTTTTTAAGAATATATATGCTTATGTTTACATACATACATGTGTGTAACAACAATGAGAAAAGAGACCATGAATTTGAAAGATAGCAAGGACAGGTATATGGGAAGGTTGGAGGAAGAAAGGGAAATGAAGAAAAAAAAATTTTAAGAAGCGAGCAAACAAAACAAAGGAAAGCCAATTGGTTGCATGTTTATATAACAAAGGCCTACTTTCACCCACTGCTGTGTGTGGTCCTCAAAAGCACAGTCATGCCTTATGGAAATGGCATTTAGGAGGACAAAGGAATCTGGCAAATGGAGGACACATGAAGATCCACAAAACTCCCTGCGGGGTGGCTGGAACAGGGACATCTGTTTCTGGGTCCTTGTGCCCCACCATCTGTACCAAGAGGTTTAGGAAAACACGTCTAATTCAATAAGCGAGAATAAACAGAAAGACTCAGGAGCTGCTGCTTAACTATTCCCTTCAAACTTTGAACGTCAGTTTTCTCTACCGTGAACTGCAGTCTAGTCAAACAGGGTCTCCTCCAGCTCTAGTAAAGTGTCAGGCTTCAAAGCCGAGACTGCACAGCCACACCAACAGGATCGCAGGGTCAGCAGGATCTGAGAGGCATCTGCCTTCCCTCAGACCCTGGTTGTCAGTGGCGAGGTGTCCCAGGGAGGCCACTTCTTAGTGTGTGGTTTCCAGGCAAATCAGACAGGAAGAGTTTTCCCCCACCCCACTCCTTTTCTCTCTTCCTCCTTTTCCCACACTATCTTCCCCAAATGTCAGAAGTTCCTTGCTTCAGGATAGAGAGGCCTCTTGGGAAAGGGCAAGCACCTCTAGGTTGGGGAATGATTCTCTTTGAGCCATTAAGCATGGAAGGAGATCATTTTTAGATAGGATGGCATTAAGCCAAGCTATCCTGAAACTTTAAGTAACCCTAGACTCTCCTCAAGTTCATGGCCCTCTTCCTGCCTCAGCCTTTCAAATACTGGGATTACAAATACTGAGAATACTGAGAATGGTTTTTGAAACTTTTCTCTTGTATACAATATCCTCTTTAACTTTAAATCTTTGAAGAAAAACATTGAAGAAGACACCAGAAAGTGGAAAGATCTCCCACGCTCTTGGGTAGGCAGAATTAACATAGTAAAAATGGCAATCTTACCAAAAGCAATCTACAGATTCAATGCAATGCCCAGCAAAATTCTTCAAAGACCTCGAAAGAATGGTACTCAACTTCATTTGGAAAAGCAAAAAACCCAGGATAGCCAAAACAATCCTGGGCAATAAAAGAACTTCTGGAGGCATCACAATCCCTGACTTCAAACTCTATTACAGAGCTACAGTACTGAAAACAGCCTGGTATTGGCATAAGAACAGACAGGAGAACCAATGGAACTAAATAGAAGACCCAGATATCAATCCACACATCTTCGGACACCTGATCTTTGATAAAGAAGCAAAAAATATCAAATGGGAAAAAGAAAGCAGATTTAACAAGTGGTGCTGGCATAACTGAATATTACATGTAGAAGAATGAAAATAGACCCATATCTATCACCGTACACAAAACTCAAATCCAAATGGATCAAAGACCTCAACATAAAGCCAACCATACTGAACCTTATAGAAGAGAAAGTGGGAAGTACACTTGAATGCATTGGCACAGGGAACCACTTCCTAAATATAACCCCAATACCACAGACACTGAGAGAAACAATAAATGGGACCTCCTGAAACTGAAAAGCTTCTGTGAAGCAAAGGACACTGTCAACAAGACAAAACGATAGCCTACAGAATGGGAAAAGATCTTCACTAACCCAAAATATACAAAGAACTCAAGAAAATGGAAACCAAAAGATCACATAATCCAATAAAAAAAAAAAATGAGTACAGACCTAAACAGAGAACTCTCAACAGAGGAATCTAAAATGGCTGAAAGACACTTAAGGAAATGTTCAACATCCTTAGTCATCAGAGAAATGCAAATCAAAACAATTCTGAGATTCCATCTTACACCTGTAAGAATGGCCAAGATTAAAAACACTGCTGACAACTTATGCTGGAGAGGTTGTGGTGTAAAGAGAACACTTCTGCATGGCTGGTGGGAATGCAAGCTGGTTCAGCCCCGTTGGATGTCAGTGTGGCGATTTCTCAGAAAATTAGGAAACGACCTTCCTCAAGACCCAATAATACCACTTTTAGGTATATATCCAAAGGATGCTCAATCGTGCCACAAGGACATGTGCTCAACTGTGTTCTTAGCAGCTTTGTTTGTCATAGCCAGAACCTGGAAACAACCGAAATGACCCTCGACCGAAGAATGGATAAGGAAAATGTGGTACATTTACACAATGGAGTACTACACAGCAGAAAAAAATAGCAACAGCTTGAATTTTGCAGGAAAATGGATGGAGCTAGAAAACATTATTTTGAGTGAGGTAACCCAGACCCAGAAAGACAATTATCACATGTACTCACTCAGAGGTGGTTTTTAAACATAAAGCAAAGAAAGTCAGCCTACAAAACACAATCCCAGAGAACTTAGACAACAATTCGAACACTAAGAGAGACTTACATAGATATAATCTACATGGGAAGTAGAAAGTAGAAAAAGACAAGATCTCCTGAGTAAATGGGGACCTTGGGAGAGGGTTGAAGAGGGGAGAGGAGAGGCAGGGAGGGGAGCAGAGAAAAATGTAGAGCTCAAAAATAAATAAAATAAAATAAAACCAAGAAACCTGGTTTTGAAAATGCCACAAAAAAAAAAAAAACAATATCCTCTTTATTCTGAAGCTTCAAGGTCATAACTGAACTGGAAAACCGTGGTCCAGTACACCAGCTTAGTGTCTCACTTGTGTTGGAGCTCACTTACCTGGTTCTCCTTGGGACTTTAGAACAGCCCTTTAGACTCTATTCTGACTTGTAATATTTGTACATCTTTATGGGGTCCGTTCTCCTGATGATACATTTTCATCACAGGTAATGATCAAATCAGGGCTGTCTTTGGGGTAGAGGTTTAGCTCTGCGGCAGAGCACCTATCTAGCAAGTACAAGTTCAATATCAAGAACCACACAGAAAAAAGTCAGGGTGATCACTACACCTGAAAGGTGAGAGAAAGAGAAGACAAATGGGTTCTGTGGGTTCTGGGCAAAGGGGAAAAGGAGTTGTTGAATAGGAACCAAAGATAAGCCAGCTATGCTTTGTGAAAACGGCACGTTATTCCTCAAGCTCCACTCTACGTTTTATAATTTAAAAAAGGCCTTTCTCAATCCTTATATATGCAAGGGGTTTCCTTTTCTATTAACCAACAGATACAATCTTTGTTTGGAGTAACAATGTGTCTTATCACAAACCCAGGCACAGCATTGTGAAAAACATTTTTCATCTCATTTGATACTCACCAAGACCTTCTGGTGAGAGTTATTGTTGCCCTTATTAATTAATTGACCAAACCAGAACGAAGATTGCACCCACAGTAACACAGGCAAGTGGCTACCTGATACTGCCCTGTGACCAGCACCCTGGCGGAGTGAGGTCCTGTCTTGGTCTGTCCTTGCTGAGTCATCTTGAGCAAGTTATTTCGTTTCTCATAACCCTCTCTCCTTGAAAACATGACAACCTGAGAAGCATCTGTCAAGATTGGGGCTTGCTGGGAGCAGATAATTCAGTAGCCATGAGTAGTGCCTGTTTCTGTGGTTCCTACTGCTAGCACCCACGTGGCCGGTAGCTGACAACTATCTATACCAGTTTCCCAGGGACCTGATGTCCTCTTCTGGTCTCCTTGGGCACTGCATGTGTCCAGTGCATAGGCATACATGCAGGCAAACAACTATACACATATTTTTTTAAAAAAAAAATGCATCTTAAAAAAAAAAGATTCAAGATAGACAGGTCAGATGGTTCACAGGAGAAAGGTATGTTGGGACCCGTGTGGCCTAGTTTTGGACCAGTATATGAGTGTTTGTACAACAGGTTTCCAGATGAGGCAAAGCCCATAGGGACAGTCTCACAGGACAAGGGCCAGGGACTTTGTGGACAGCGAGGACGCTGCTGGGACTGAGCGACTGCACACTCTCTTCTCTCTTATAATGACTGATGATTCTCCTGGTGGTTTTGATGTCATTTTGTCAATCATGCATGGGACAGATGTGATCATTCCTGGAAATGCCATTTTTGTTCCTCGAATATCTTCCCCTAAAGTTCTTTGGGAGCTGATGCTGCTCAGGTTTTTTTGTCTGAGGATGCAGCTGTGACTCCAGACGTGGAAGCTGTGCTGACTCAGTGCTGACAGGATCGGAGGCAGATCACCCCTATTTCTGTAAATATGTTTTGAACGGGATTGTTGTTCTTGGAAATGTGTGCCTATGTCAATCACCTTTTAGTTTTGTAAAGACAGGACGTTCCTGGCTCTATATTTGGCCAAGCTAACAAAACGGTGTTGTTTTTGGTTTAAAGATGTGTTGATGTAAAAGTTGGTTTTAAAAGAAAAACACATTTGACATACTTGTTTTTGCAGGAGGTTAATGTTGGAGGATGGGAAAAACTTGTTTGTTAGTGTGGAAAAATATACTTGTTTTGATGTCTAAATGTTGGAGCTATTTGGAGCTAGCCACTTGGGTGAAACTCATCCAGTGATCAGACAATTCATTTCTTCAGGCTGATGCCCCTCCCCCCCAGGACCTGAACCCAGGCTGTGACTGACCATGGCAAAGGTGTTTGCCCGAAGCCCAATGACAACCCAAAAGTTCCCCTCTGGCTTCCACACAAATGCCATAATATATGCACAGTCACATTTGGTTATCTTTGAGACAAGGTGTTCTGTGTAACCTTGACTATCCTGGAGCTCACTATGTAGACCAGGCTGGTGCCAAACTCATAGAAATCCGCCTGTCGCTACCTGCTGAGTACTTTTTAAGGAAGCAAAACAAGAGGACAACGCTTTGTAGCCTGGCCTGATTTTTTTCTCTGTTGTTTTAATTTTTCTACTTATTAATGTGTCTGTGAGGTTGTTTTGTGAATGTATGCCAGATGTGTCCGAGTGTCTGAGGAAGCCAGAAGAGGGAACTGGATCCCCTGGAGTGGAGCCGAAGTTACAGGAGGTTGCAAGCTATCTGCCATGTGTGCTGGGAACCAAACTTGGGTCCTCTGCAAGAACAAGCACTCTTGAGCTCTGAGCCATCTTTCCCACCCTTGTCTTCTTCAGTACAGCCTGTCTTGTTGTGATGTCACGATATTCCTAAGAAATGTTGCTATAACCAAATTGTCTTAGCAGAGAGACAAAGTGCAGACAGCTCAAACTATAACCACAAAGGTTATAGTCGAACTATTTTCTTAGTCATACTATTTTAAATAGTTAAAACTACAAAAAACTCTAAATATTACTAAACCAATCAAGACTTGATTATGTCTATTTTTGCCCAAAGGAATAATTAATGCCTTTTCTTTCCAGTACTAAGGTTGGAACCCAAGACCGCACTCATCTTAGATAAACTCTCTACAGCTTAAATTACGCTTCCAGTCTTACCACGAAAAAGGCATCCTAAGGTCACTTCTGGTGTGTATAGGCTCTTAATGTATCCTTATTTATTTCCTTTGTGTGCCAGTAGTATGGAGAGTGGGTACATCCCCATGCCCAGCTCTCTGTGTGGGGTTCAAACCCAGATCCTCAAATATACAAGGCAAGCACTTTAGCAACTGAGCCATCTCCCCAGTCCCTCAGAAGTTACCCAAAGGCATATCTCAATGCTAATGGCCACAGTGCTCAGCAAAGCTCAAATCTAGGAATGTCCCAGGGGAAGCAGCAACTGTGATACCCGTATGATGGCACACTGCTTCTGTGCGATGTGTACTTGCCACAAACACTTCAACACCAGCTACATGGGGTCTCTTCCCATACCAACCGATTCTCCGTCTCCCCAGACATAAACTGGGTGTCCAACAGTTCAGTTCAATTTTGACAACCAAAGTTAGTGCAGACACCACAGTTTAAAGGTTCAGGCCTAAGAGATACAATGGTCAGTTAAATGACACTTGGTCTGTCTGGCTATCTGAATACTCCACTGCCACAAAGGGGGCTGGAGATGAACATTTATAAGGTGAAGACTTCATGAAGAGCAGACATGTCTTCTTCAACAGGACCCGGGAGCAAGAAAAAGTGTCATCCACTTGGGTGCCAGGACAACAGGCACATGCCACCACACCTTGTTTATGTGGCACTGGATGTGAAACCCAGGGCTTCATGTGTGTTAAGCAAGCATTCCACTCACTGAGCCACACTGGGTCACCTTGATTGTGGATAAATCAGGATAAATATGGAACTGAACTCTGAGAGAAAGAATATAAAAATTTGGTTTGAGAAGTTCTCGCGGCTAAACTTGGTTGTCAGCTTGACATTGTCTGAAATCAACCGAGGTATTCTGATTGGATCATTTGAGATGGGAAGCCGACGTAAATCTGGGTCACACCCTCTGGTGGCAGCCCACGTGAAAATCACATGGAAGAGGATATTAGCTTTTTGCCTGCGAGTTCATCTACCCTGTTGCTGAGTCATTCCTTCGCTGGTGTTAGTACCACTTCTTTGAGATTCCATTGTAGACTGAAGACCAGCAGCTCTCTAGGAACTCCCTGGGGCTCCAGCACCAGACTGGGACCTCCGAGACATCCACCTCCTGGACTGAGCATTCTGTCCGGAGACAGCCTACAATCTACTCTAATAAATCTAAGATCTGGCATACCAAATATATTTATTGTCAACATTGTGCACACACGTGCATGCGTGTGTGCATGTGTATATATGGTGTGTGTGTATGTGGTGTGTGTATGTGGTGTGTGTACGTGGTGTGTGTGTGTACGCGCATGCGCGCACATGTGCGCGTATGTGAAGCACATTGCTAACCTCGTCATTGCCTGATGCTGAGGATGCGGTCCCGGCAGATATGGAGCTTCTTTCTGAGGTATACACGGTGCTAACAGCGAACAGCTAAGCATAAATGGAGTGTCAGGTGGTGATGAGCGCCATGCAGCTGAGGATGAACTTGAACCCCTCATGCTCCTGCCTCCACCGCCCAGGTGCTGGGATTATAGATATGTCCTACCATGCCTCGTTTATACAGTGCTAAGAACTGAACACAGGGCTTCGTTCATGCTAGGCTGCCACCCGACCAGTTGAGCCACATCCCAGACCCCTTTCAGTCTTTTTGGAAGCTCCTCTTCCTATTTCAGCCCCTTGAATACCGCCATTCTCTGCACTCTCTTTTCAGCTCTCTGGTAGCTTTTTTGCCCTCTCTGCTAGCTTTCACCATCTGCCACCTCGATGAGAAGGGATTCCAATAATGTCAGTCCAAGCTAGCCAAATCCTTCCCAGACCTTCAGAGCTAGCTTGCTCCCCACGGATCAAAAAGCAGCCTCTTACTGATTTTTTTTTTTTTTAAGCAAGGTCTTTCCACATAACCCTGGCTGGCCTCAAACTCACAGAGATCCCCCCCCCCGCCTCTGCCTCCTGAATGCTAGGATTAAATGGATACACTACCCACCCAGTCATAACATGCCCCCCTCCAGTTGTTATCCAGGCTAGAGGTTGAATCCCTGCCACTGCTTCTTCTCCTCCTCAACTGATAGCTGGGTCTCCCCTCGAAGATCTTGTAACAGGACAAAAGGTTTCTCCATCTTGTCTCAGCTGAAGCTGTCTTTGTTTTTAAACTGAAACTAACCCCCCCCCCTTTTTTTTTACCCACCTCCTACCCTGAAAAGTCCCGTGGAAAAGCCCCAAACCCTGTTCTAGAAACTCAGGGTTGAAACATCCCAGCTAACTGCACGGTCTTGGGGGATCTCCCTGAAATGTGCATCCCTCCACACAGCTGCAGGCTGACTTACTACAGACTCTCAGTTGGAATCTTGATCGTGCTGAACCCCGCAACACTGGTGAGTCCTCCCTGTCTTTCCACCACACTGTCACAGGCTTGTCCATACCCTCCCCATTTCTGCTTCCACTTTGTCTCTAAGCTCACTAACAGCCCACTCAAGGAAGTCACCTGACTTCATTACATAAGCTTTAGGCTCAACCAGGGCTGGACACAAGCTATCGTGTAAGGCTTACCCAAGCACTCTATGCCCTCTGAGGTTTGACCTGCTGGCCCAGGCTGTGTCCTCTCTCTCTCACTTTTGCTTAGACTCTGCAGAATTTCTTAGATCGCCCCAACCCAGCCGCAGCTGTCCCTAATAGCAAATCCTTCAGCACAGTTCTTGATATGAGCGAGTATGCCACATATTGGCTGGAATTATTACTATAGGCAATAGAGTTCAAGTATTGTAGGAAAACACAGCTAAAACATCCTCTCTCCTGACTCAGTTCTCTCTCCATGGGTTCGAGCCCCTGACTCCTCCCCTACCTCCAAGGATCCTCTGTCCTGTCTCTGGATGTGTGTCCGAGACAGTATTCCAAAGAGGATGACCCTACCTGTGAGGTCTTCAGTTTCAGTCATCCCTGGCACTCATTCCCTTTCTAACATACTCCATCCTCCAGTCCTGGCCTGGTCCAGGCCTTAGCTAGACTCCTTGCCTCCAACCGTCAGCGGGTCCCTAAGTCTCTCACTCCCAGTCTCCCCATGGCTGGATTTTTCCCTATTACTGATAACTGCCCTCTTCTGACCTTACCTCACCTTATGCCAAGTTGTCCCCCAGGCCTGTACCCACCCTTAGCCTTACTCCAGCTTTGGTCCCTGATCCCAGTCTCAGCCTTCACTGCAGCCCCACCCAGAAGCTCAGCCTCAGGCCATGCTGGTCCCTCCCCACCTGCACACAGGCCAGTACCTTCTCCATTTTCACTTTAAGCTAGTAAGAGTTGCTGTTTCTGCCGTGAATAGCTAAGGCCCACAGAAGTCAGAAGAGGGTATTGGAGCCCCTGGGACCTAAGTTACAGATGGTCGTAAGCCACTATGTGGGTGCTGGGAATCAAACCTGGGTCCTCTGAAATACAGCAAGTGCTCTTAACCACTGAGCCTTCTCTCCAGTCTCAAACACCATTTCTTGGAGTCATCTGGAGATGAGGAAGCCACTGAATATAAATTAAGGAAGACAGGCCAGGTCACTCCAGGAGACAATGGCTAAACATAGACGTAAGGCTGAACTCACACATATGAGGGACAGAGGGACCCTCCCAAATGTGAGCTGTGATGATGAGCATGAGGCTGTGCCTGCAAAGGCGACTCTAGCAGGGAGTAAATCCACTAACCCACAGGCAGTGAAGAGCGCTAACCCCATTCTACAGCAGGAACCACAGCTGCTCCACCCATAGCTTTTACTCTGTGGCACGCTCAAGACACTTTCACAAGGACAAACATGGGACAGAAATTTTATTGGAAATAGCTGCCTGTCCAGCTGATAGACAGCTATATTCGGATTTATAAAGTTGCTGTTGTTCCCTGTCAAACCGGAAGTTCCAAGATGGCAAAAGTTACAGCTGCCAATCTTGCTCCATCTTTGGCTCAGCTGGTACCCAACACACTCATCCCCCTCTGTGACACTGGTCACGAGGTAAAGGGGATTCTCAGGCCTAGTTTTCCAAACACCCTATGTCCACCCAGGACACCTAAAGGGAAGATGGTCTTCAGCTTCGTCACAAGGCTGCCTGGTGGCTGGGTGCCTCAGCAGCACCTGACTGATGTCCTCAGCAGACATTGCAACATTCCCCAAGATGGGAAAAACGGTCTCATGAACTCAGATCACAGGATAAAGAGTTACTAGACAGCCCGCTGGAATGTGCTGAGCAGTCAGGGTGGTGTTCCAAGGAGGGGGTCCAGTCCATGAGGGCTAATGTCAGCTGCAAGCTCCAGTTCTTGGTTCTAATGATGTTAGGCTGCAGATGTGACCATGATAATCACCCAGATTACAAATCATAGATGCAGGTATTCAGTAGAAATGGTGACATTCGTTCCCGTGGAAGGGTTAAGGCAGTCCTTGGAGGACTACCAGTGCCTCCTCAGAAAGTAGGTGTGGGCACTAGAGACAGTAGTCACTAACTTCTGATCCTGTCACCTCCCTCCCCAGACCAGGTACTATCTGTCCATAGCTGTACTGTACACACGCACACTCAAGCACACACGTAGCACGGCACCGCACATCATCAGCACGATAGCTACCCTCTACTTTGAGGAGAGCGATCACTCTCTGGTAATTTTCAGAGGTTTAGCGGACAGTAAGAGATGTGTGAAAGGCAGCACGATGCGGTGTCAAAACCTCCTTGCGAGCCAGGCCACAGTTCGCAAGGATCTTGAGGAACGCACGACGAAAATTTTGGCCAACAAAGGCGTAGATGATGGGGTTGACGCAGCTGTGAGAAAAGGCCAGGAACTCGGTGATATACAGGGCCTGGTCGATGGCACTGCGGCGCTTGCAGGTGTCCTCAATCAAGTGGGTGTCTAAGAGAGTGTCTGTGAGCAGGGCCAGGTTGTGGGGCAGCCGGCAGAGCAGGAAGACTAGCACAACCGCAAAGATGACCCACATGGCCCGGTGCTTCTGCGCCATGCGGGCCTTAAAGAGCGTGCGCAGTGTGGACCCGTAGCAGAACAGCATGACCACCAGCGGCAGGAGGAAGCCGAATGTGTGGGACAGGCCCCGCAACATTATCCGAAAATTTGTTGTGGCTTTACCCAGGACCTCATAGCAGATTGTTCCAGAACCGTATGGTTTATAGGCCTGGCGGAAGATGGCAAAGGGCAGGGACAGAAACAAAGAGAGACTCCAGAGGCCTAGACATATGAACTTAACCAAGTGGCGCTTTTGGGTCAGCGTGCGTGTGGCATGGACGATGGCCAGGTATCGGTCCACACTGATGCAAGCCAGTAGCAGGATACCGCTGAAGAAGTTGACTTCCTTCAGGAGTGAGACCATCTTACACAGGGGTGTGCCAAAAATCCAGCCTTTCAATTTGGAGACAGCCCAGAAGGGCAGGGTCAGTGAAAAGAGCAGGTCGGCAACGGCGAGGTTCAGCACGTAGACGTCGGTGACAGAGCAGCTCCTTCGCCTGGATGAGATGACCAGCATCACCAGGGAGTTTCCCAGCAAGCTCAGCAGGGACACCAGTGCATAAACGGCAACCAGAACCCACGTGTTAGTTACTGGAACTCTCTTACAAGGGCTGAAATAATCTCCAGTGGGTATTTCGGAGCTATTTCCAAATTCTTTCTCAAAGTCGTCCCACGTCATATTATCAGTAACAGCCCAGAAGTAGTCAGCCTTGGCCATGGTCCGATCTAGGTGAAAGGTCAAGAGAGAAATATGATTTAGTAACCAAATTCCAGCATCATGAATGTTTAGGGGCTAGTATTATTGGCTTCCCTGTTGCTTTGACAACCAGAGTTCACTCCCTTGGCCTTCAATCTGAACTTCTATAGAAGTTGGATTCCTAATGCTGTCAAAGTTCTTGGAGACAGTCTGAGTACGGATAAAATAAAACTCATGGGAGATACTTTTGCCTTCAGTTGGCACTATAGTTCTCAACTCTATCTCCAGCTACCTTGTCTTCTTTTAACCATCTTTGTCCCTCAGCCATGCCCCTACATTCAGATGCAGCCACCAGGTCGCTCTTATATACTCAGGAAAGAGCCAGCATGAAGCAAAGCAGAAGGAGGTAAGGTGTATCTGGGTGTCCCTCCCAACGTTATTTTGTATATGTGCCCCCTCGTGAATGTTTGCCCTTTTCAAAAAAGACTTATTGCCGGGCGGTGGTGGTGCACGCCTTTAATCCCAGGGCTCAGGAGGCAGAGGCAGGTGGATCTCTGTGAGTTCGAGGCCAGCCAGGTCTACAAGAGCTAGTTCCAGGACAGGAACCAAAAAAGCTACGGAGAAGCCCTGTCTCGAAAAATCAAAAAAAAAAAAAAAAAAAAAAAAAAAGACTTATTATTTCTCATGGCATTTACTCATGTGTGTACATGCATGTTAGTCTGTATGTGTACCAGAAGAAGGCGTCAAATCCCTTGGAACTGGAGCTACCGGGAGTTGTGAACAAACCCTCAAGAGCAATCTGCGCTCTTACAAGATCTCCACAACACATGGAAACAACACGGGAGCCAAGAAGGGTCCCAGTGAGGCCCAGCACCGATAGTGTAATAGAAACCAGAGGCCTCGAGCCAGACCAACGACTCTTTGCAGCGAACTTTTGCAAATAAAGATATATGGACAAGGGGTTTAGTGAGTGACTCACTGTGTCACACTGCAGCTTCCAAAAGGAGAGTTTTAATTTTTCCCTTGTTTTTTTTTCTTTTTACTCTTAAATTTTGTTTTATTGTGGGGGTGCAGGGGTGGAGGGTAGATGTGAAGGGAAGGGGAAATGAATGGAATCAAGATACATGACATGGGCTGGAGAGATGGCTTGATGGTTAAGAGCACTGACTACTCTTCTAGAGGACCCGGGTTCAATTCCCAGTACCCACATGGCAGCTCACAACTGTCTGTAAATCCAGTTCCAGGGGATCTGACACCTTCACACCAATGCACATAAAGTTAAATAAATCATAAAAATTCTTTAATTTTAATAAAATTAAAATTTTAATAAAAAAGATACATGATATAAAAGACACAAAATATTTTTTTAAATAGGAAAAAAAGAGCAATCTGTGTGCTCTTTACTACTGGGTCATCTCTCCAGGCCCTTTTTTGCCTTTCATGAAATCTACCTGGAGAAAGACGTGAGAGAGACAGATTATATTAAACTGTCCAGTGTGCCTTGACTTATGATGGGTTTATGTCTAGCTTTCATAGTTGTAAACATCACGTCAAAAATACGTATAGGGGGCGCCGATGAGGTCATTCAGTGGACAAAGGTGCTGCCCAGTGTAACTTGAATTTGAGCCTCAGAAACCACAAAGTAGAAGGAAAGAGCCATCTCCTGCAGGTTATCCTCTGGTCTCCACACCCAAACCGTGCACACACACTAACTGTGAAAAAGAAAAAAAATTTAAATACATGTAAGAGTTGGTGAGATAGCTCAGCAGGCAAAAGAGCTTGTCATACAAGCCTGACAACTTGAGTTTACTCCCAGAACCTTTAATGGGTAGAGGAGCCA
Organism: Chionomys nivalis; assembly: GCF_950005125.1. Taxonomy (NCBI): domain Eukaryota; kingdom Metazoa; phylum Chordata; class Mammalia; order Rodentia; family Cricetidae; genus Chionomys; species Chionomys nivalis. The sequence continues at coordinate 122,164,629 of NC_080087.1, read as the reverse complement.
ACTCCTTAAAATCATCCCTTGATTGTGTGTATGTGTGTGTGTGTATACATACATATATACATATATTCCTACACACACACACACACACACACACACAAATAAATAAGCCTCTACCCAATCTGGAAGCACTTAGAAGTTAACCAGGTTAGAAATGAGGGAACTGTTACCTATTACCGAATGCCCCCTCTCTCCGTGGTAGCCTTGACTAGGGTCTTTAATCCCTACAGAGTCCCATTTGTCATCTGGAAATTGGGGAGGAGGGATGCTCTCACTGACTCCCAGGCCTTAGACTCCATGGCAGGTGCATTTACCTCCCCACACCTTGGGATGCTCTCTCCCTGCCAGCGTTTGTATCTTCACAGAAGACGAAAGCTTATCTGGAACAATCACACGGAATTGGGGAATGATCCATCTCAGCCACAGAACAGGAGAGGGATAACAGCAAAGGATGAGGGGGCTGTGACCGCTAGGAAGTCAGAGCTGAGACCTTACTCCTAGTGAGTAGACTGGAAACATCTTTGAAGCTGGGCAGTGGTACTGCACACTTTTAATCCCAGCACTGAAGAGGCAGAGGCAGGTGGATCTTTGAGTTCAAGGCCATCCTGGTCTACAAAGTGAGTTCCAGGACAGCCAGGGCCACAGAGAGAAACCCTGTCTCAAAAAAAAAAAAAAAGAAAAAAAAAACCCAGGAAAGAAAAAGGAAATAGTTTATCAGAAATTTCTGCATTCTACAGAAACCAGTGCATTTTCTAAAATCAAATCAAGCCTTCTTACCCCAACAAGTGTGTGATACACAAGGGTGGCTTCCTACCTGAGGCACCAGCTGCGTATGTTCTGTGTGTGCAGGAGCCTGCAGCTCAGAGACCAGAATGACCGAACAGCTGAAGGAAATGAATAAGTAAAGAAAAAGGAGAGAAACCACACCAGACCATACCTCCCCTCTGAGTCCCACCCACGTCTGCATTTGGGTGCAGATTAGGTCATGGGACCCAACAGCATCAGCAGTCCCATGGGCTCAGCAGGGATAGCCGAGTGCAGCTGCACTTGAGGGTGTGCTCTCCAAATTCTTCCCTCCGTAGATGGTCACTTTCATCATCTTTGGGTTCTTGAATTAACCCTCACATGCTATCCCCGAGTTCCCTAATAGAACCTTGGGAAGCTTCCAACTTCCCTATGGAGGATAAAAGAGAAGGGGGTTTAACTTTCTACAGTGGAACTTTCAGAAGTCCATAGTGGGAAAGACTTGGAGGAGTCTATAAGGAGAACTTAGGGAAAAGCTTAGAGAGTGTGAGAAGGTCTACACTTAAACTGTGTTTGTACAGCTTATGTTGGTGCTGAAACAGAACCCAGGGCCAGTACATGCTGGAACAAGTATCCTACCTCTGAGCTGCATCTGAAGCCCCAATGCTTGTTTTCTGGTCTGGTTTTGTTTTGAGACAGAGCCTCTCACAGCCCATGTCGGCCTTGAACTCTATGTAGCTGGTGACCATGAACCTTCAACTACCTATCAAATATGGTAATTAAAGGTGTTCACCACCATGCCCAGCTACAAGCACACCATTTTACTTGTAGTATAGACATCTTTGGGGTTTTTGTGGTAGAGATTTTAGAAAAAAAACTAACCTCCCTTTTACACAACCATTTCGAATTATTGTTTGGTTAGAGGAGCAATGAGGTTTGGGTCATGGCCGCTCCTTCACTGGAATCTAGTTGGGGATTAGAGATCACTAGAGATTGGAAAATCAGTGAAGGACCAGCTGAGGGTGATGTAATTGCTGCTTTCCATTTGGTTCTGCAGGACAGCTCCTCTAAGCAGTTCACAGCTCACCCCCTGATGTCATTCCTTTAGCTCAGTGTCCTGGTCAGCTTTAACCGTGACACAGACTACAGTCATCTGAGAAGGGAACCCCAGTGAAGGATGTCCCAGATCAGTCTGACCTGTGGGCGTATCTGTGGGAGATTGTTGTGATCACTAACTGATGGAGGAAGGTCCAGCCCACTGTGGGAGGCACCATCCCTAAGTAGGTCAGGTGGTCCTGGTCTGTATAAGAAAACTAGGTGGGGAAGGAGAACAGGCTCGATGGTTAAGAAATGGACTCAATGGTTAAGAACACCGACTGCTCTTCTAGAAGACTCGGGTTTGGTCCCCAACACCCACATGGTGGCTCCAAATGGTCTGTGGCTCCAGCTCAGGAGAGTCCCACACTCTCTTCTGGCCTCTGAGGGTACTGTATGCACATGGTGCTCAGCCGTGCACTCAGGCACAACACCCATATATACAAAGTTGCCTGTCTATGCGCCAAGATGAACTTTTTTTGCCCTGAAAGTAGTTTACAAAGAATTGCACTTAAAATGTAATATTTTCCTACTTGTTTCCCTTTCTGAATCATGCTTATAATTCACACAGCAAATTAGCTGGGCTCTGCTATCATCTGTACATTTCACGCTTCTTTTCCAAATAAAAATAAAATCTTCTGGTTCTGAAAATTTTTTAAAAAATTAAATGAGAGCTGGTTAAGCATGGGTCTGTGAGTGAGCCAACCAGCAGCGTTCCTCTGGAGTTTCTGCTCCCGGGTCCTGCTTGAGATCCTGTCCTGAATTCCCTTAGTGTTGGACGGTGACCGACGAGGTGGAACAGGTCCTTTCTTCCCCTAAGTTGCTTTCAGTCACAGTCTTCTATCACCGCAGCAAAGATGAAGCTGAGCACGTTTAAACCTTCCCCCTAACTCCACTATGCTGTCACGATGTATTTACACAGGAGGCTCCTCGTTTGCGCCGCCAGCAGCGAAAGAACAAAGATTCCCTTTTCAATTTATCTTTTGATCTGTCCTCTGCCAGGGAGAAAGTAAGTGATTGCCAAGGATTGTAAAAGAAACAGTGTTTCTGGTATGACTAATGGAGCGTACAGCATGATACAGTCACATACTCACACCTGAGGTATGTCAGAGAGCTTCACTTCTATGTGGTGGGGCTTGTCTTCCTGGCTGCCATTGCTTCTGCCAGGGCAGCCAATCTGCCCCTCCCATAAATGTCAATTTCCGTACTTCTGGTGTCTACCATTGTGACAATAGCAAATGTGATGGTCTCCAGGATTCTCCTTGTGTTTATAGTGGCAGGAAGGATGGGGCTGTAGCTCACTTGGTACAATGTTTGCCTAACATTTAGGAAGGCCTGGGTTCAATACCCAGCATGGCATAAAACGTGGCATAGGAGGCTGGGAAGATGGCTCAGCAGGTAAGATCACTTGCTGCATAAGCATGAGAACCTGAGTTCAAATCCTCAGAACCCATGTAAATCCAGGAATGACCACCTGCACTCCGATAATTCTAGCACCAGATTGTGGGATGCAGATTTCTACAGCATGGTGGCCACCAGCCTAGCTCCAGGTTCAGTGAGAGACCATGTCTCTTGGGAGAGTAAAGTGCAGAATGGCAAGAGCAGGATCCAATATCCTCCAATGTCTTCTTTTGGCCTCTATACACACCTGTGTGTGTGCACACTCAAACACACACATGTACATACACCACATACACACACACCAACCCTACACATAAACTCAAAATCTGGTCGTGATGGTACATCCCTAAAATCTAAAGTCATCCTCAACCACAGATGGAATTCAAGTCCAGCCTGAGGTGCACAATACCCTGTCTCAAAAAAAGAAAGTTGTAGGAACTATAAGGAGACAATTACCCTGGTGCCCCTGACCTTGAGCTGTTGGAATCTGGTGTCTGGACTAGGAGAGACTTGAAGTGGGGTAGGGACAGGAAGGCACATCCCCACCAGTCTTCTAAAGAGAAGGCAGCTCCTGAGGCAGAAAACACTGACTGGGGAACTAAAAGGAGACTGTGGGACCTAGACTGTTCCTTCTCAAGAAAGCACCCCTCCCATAGAGACGCCCTACTCTTGGAGTTCCTTTCTCTGTAATAAATCTACTTTCTGAAAACAAAACCCTGAGAGCAAATGGAACCGCTAGGAAGAGAGAATTTTCACCACAAGAGGGCAGCAGTCAGTGGACAGTGAGGCACCTACAAGGGAGGCACCGAAAAAGAGTGGAGGGGTCAAGTCCAGTCCTTTCTAGGATTCAGTTTTAAATCAAGTGTGATGGCGCACACCTATAATCCCAACACTCAGGAGGCAGAGGCAGAAGGATCATCTCAAGTTTGAGGCCAGCCTGGGCTACATAGTGAGTTCCAGGTCAGCCATGGCTATGTAGAAAGACCCTGTCTCAAAAGACCAAAAGAATTCGTAAATAAGCAAACAAACAAAAGATGGAGAGATGACTCAGCAGTTAAGAGCACTTGCTGCTCTTGCAGGACACACAGATTCAGTTTCCAGCACCCCCACTGAGCAGATTACAACAGTTTGTAAATCTAGTTTTCGGGAGACCTGGCTTCTAAGGGCATCTCAGGCAAAGGGGTGCACAGGCATACACATGGGCAAAATACCAATGTACATAACATAATAAAATTTAAACTCAGTGAGTTTCAAGTTCTTTGAATATAGTTCCCACCTGCTCTCCCTAAGCCCTCTGTAGAGCCAGTTCGCCATTCTTGTGGATTTTAATGAATCACAGAGAGATTGGGGAAGAGCAGGGCCTGCCCAGGAACAAAGGGGAACAGGTCCTCTGAATGAGCCTGCTGAAGGCAGCATCCTTTTCAGGAGGATGGAGCTGGAGGATGAAGATCAGAAGCATCTCTCAACTCCAGGAAGGAAAAGGCATGAAGATACAGAGGGAAATAAAGCTTTCCCACTCAAAAGGGCACCAGCCCACCCTGCGCAGCCCAAGAGCGTCCTCTGCACTCCATTTCCAACTCACAAGTGTTCCTGAGTATACCCAGCAAGTGCTCCTGCATATACCCAGCAAGCGCTCCTGCATATACCCAGCAAGCGCTCCTGCGTATACCTAGCAAGCACTCCTGCATGTACCCAGCAAGCCCTCCTGCGTATACCCAGCAAGCGCTCCTGTGTATACCCAGCAAATGCTCCTGCATATACCCAGTTACCCAGCAAGTCCTCCTGCGTATACCCAGCAAGCACTCCTGCGTATACCCACCAAGCACTCCTGCATATACCCAGCAAACCCTCCTGCATATACCCAGCAAGCCTTCCTGCGTATACCCAGCAAGCGCTCCTGTGTATACCTAGCAAGCGCTCCTGTGTATTCAGCAAGCGCTCCCAACAGGGAAGTACTCTGTTCTAGGAGAACACTCAGTGCCACAAAGATAACTGTAACAGATGCAGCCTGGATGCCAGGCAATTGTCAATGTGCTATGTGCAGGAGCCTCTGTGATACCACCCATACCACTCTGTCTGTCTTTATTATTTACTCATTAATTTATTTCCGCGAAGGGTTTTCTGTGTGGAACAGCCCTAGCTGTCCTGGAACTAGCTCTGTAGACCAGGCTGGCCTCGAACTCATAGAGATCTGTCTGCCTCTACCTCCCGAGTGCTGGGATTAACGGCATGTGCCACCACTGCCCAGCTACCACTCTGTCTTAAACTCAAGGACTTCTCTACAAGACAGATTGCCGCACAGTAGGGCTCTGGGTTGCTTGTTGTGTATGTACGCACACATTTAACACATAAACATCTGTTCGCATCCTTCCAGAAGAATCCACTTCAATCTGGAGGTCAAAGTGGAAGGGTGTTTCTCTCCTCTCCCTGTGACATCCCCGTGACCACAGCAACAAGGGTAGAGGGCAAGTGTGTGATCTGAGATGAGCCAATCAAAATGAAGACCAGGGTGTTTGCTCAATGCAAAGTATGTCATGCTATCTTGTGGTAACAGATGGACATTTTGTTACCACAAATAACAATATTGTCCAATGACCCAAACAAACACGCACAGACAGAAGGATATCTGAGAAAATAATAATAATAATAATAATAATAATAATAATAATAATAATAAAATAGAGCCAAAGTTCTGCACAAACCTTGCCCGGGACCATCTTCTCTCTGTAGTTTGCTGTTACCTGAGCCTATAAATTCTTTATGCAATTCAAATCAGTTTGGGAGCCGGAGAGAGCTCAGCTGGTAAAAACACTTTCCTTACAAGTCTAAGGATCTGAGTTTAAGCCCCAGACTCCACCTCTCCACACACGCACACACTACACACACATACACCTAGCACAGTGACACACGTTTGCACTTGTAACCCAGCACCTGGGAAGATAGGCCCAGCCAAGTCTACATGGCAAGTTACAGGCCAGTGTGAAACTCTGTGTCAAGAAAGGTGATTGTACACACACGGGCACACACACACACACAGGACCAGTTCATGTTGAGTTGTCTGTTCTGAGCAGCTACAATCATGTCCCAATAGAGCGGGTGTTTGAGAATGCAAAAGCTATCTAAAAGAAGAGCAGAGTCCAGACTATGATGAGAGGTGGGGGTAGAACAACAATACACGTCAATTAAAAATAAAAAAAATATTATAAAATATTAAAGAAGAAAGGAAGGGAGAAAGAAAGGAAGGAAGCAAAGAAGGAAGGAAGTTAGGAAGGAAGGAAGGAAGGAAGGAAGGAAGGAAGGAAGGAAGAAAGAAAGAAAGAAAGAAAGAAAGAAAGAAAGAAAGAAAGAAAGAAAGAAAGAAAAGCTGGCATAACCCAGACGTAGTAGGGCACACCTTTAATCCCAGCACTTGGGAGGCAGAGGCGGGCAGATCTCTGAGAGTTCAACACCATCTACATACAGAATTCAGGAACAGCCAGAGCTACATAGTGAGGCCCTGTCCCAAAACAAAAAGTAGCGGGTCACAGTGTTGCATGCTTAATCCCAGTACTGAGAAGGTGGAGAGAGATGATCCCTGGGGCTCAGTGCCCAGCCAGCTTATTTGTCAAGTTGCAAGCCAGTGAGAGGCCCTGCCTCAAAAACAGATGGATGGGGGCTGGAGAGATGGCTCAGCGGTTAAGAGCAGTGACTGTTCTTCCGGAGGTCCTGAGTTCAATTCCCAGCAACCACATGGTGGCTCACAACCATCTGTAATGAGATCTGGCGCCCTCGGGCCTGCAGGCATCCATGGAGGCAGAATGTTGTATACATAATAAATAAATAAAATCTTAAAAAAAAAAACAAAAAAAAAACAGATGGATGATGACTGAGGAATGACACCCAAGGTTATCCTCTGGTCTCCATATGAATATATGTATACATGCACACACACAACATTACATATATATATTCAGATGCTGAGGCAGGAGAATCACTGATTATACTCTACAGTGAAACCTTGTCTAGAGGAAAACAATAAATAACTTTTTAAAAAGAGTATACCACTGGTGGTGGTAGCATTTACCTTTAATCCCAGAACTCACTAGAGAGGCAGAGGCAGAAGGAACTCAGGCAGATCTCTAAGCATTCAAGGGCAGCCCGGTCTACGTAACAAGTGCCAGACCAGCCAGGGCTACACAGTAGGACTTTGTCTTAAAAAGTAAGATGAGGCCGGGCGGTGGTGGCGCACGCCTTTAATCCCAGCACTCGGGAGGCAGAGGCAGGCGGATCTCTGTGAGTTCGAGGCCAGCCTGGTCTACAAGAGCTAGTTCCAGGACAGGCACCAAAGCTACAGAGAAACCCTGTCTCGAAAAACCAAAAAAAAAAAAAAAAAAAAAAAGTAAGATGAGGTCCTAATAGTTCTTGCTCACTTTTTCTTAGTGATTCAATGTTTACTCTGTAAACAACAACAAAAATCCTTAAACTTTAAAAAAAAAATGTATACAGATATGTATTATTCACCTCGTCTTATAATACTAGGAATCAATCCTCGGGGCTCTTTCACATGCTAAGCAAGCACTCTGCCACTGGGCTACATCCCCAGCCTAAATCGATTTTAACTGGCACTTTAAAATCATGCATACTTCTGGGTGCTAGGAGATGCTTTCATTCATGTATATTCTATGGAATGTTTAATTCAGAGTTAGGGCATCTACCGTCTCAGAAGTCATTTCTGTGATGAAAACATTCAAAATTCTTCTAATCTTTCTTGAAACATAGACCACGTGACCATTATCCACAGTCACCCTAATGAGAAACAGATCACCAAAATTTGTTTCTTCTGTCTTGCCAAGACTTAGTAGCCGCTGGCTACCTCATCCTCCTTTCCTCCTCCCCCCCCCTCCCTTAGACACTTAGTTTTCATTGTACCACTATTGTTTTTTTTTCCCCTGGATTCCAGATGAATGAGGTCAAGAAGGATTTGCCTCTTGGTGCCTGACTTCATTTCATTGAATACAATGTTCTCCTGTTTCATCCAAGTCATCTCAAAGGACAGGATTCCATGGTATGCACAACTTTATTTTCTTATCCACTCCTCAGTAGATGGATACCAACGTCCATCTCCTGGCTGTTGTAAACAGAGCAGCTGTCTCACCAACAGACTGGTTTCATTTCCTTGGATACAGACACAGTGATGGAAGACCAAATCACATGATGCTTCTGTTTTTATTTAGTCAAGAAACTTCCGTGGTGCTTTCCATAATGACTACACCGATTTGCACCCCCACAACAAGGTGAAGGGGTTCCCTTTCCCCATACCCTGACCAACACCGTCTTTTATCTTTTTACCAACAACCATTCTAACTGTTGGACTAATGTCTCATTGTCGAGGTTTTTGTGGGTTGTTTTGTTTCGAGATACAGTCTCATTGCCTGGCTTGGAACTCACTTTGTGGAATAGCGTGGACTTGAACTCATAGAGATCTGCGATTCTTTGCCTCCCAGGTGCTGATAATAAGAGTATGACACCACCCCCAGCTCTCTGTGGTTTTTATTTGCATTTCTTTTATGACTGGTGGTGTTGAGTACTTTCTCATGTAACTCTTGGTCATCGTCTCTTCCCTGTGTGTATGTGTTCATGTGTGCAGGTAGACATACATGTGGACATGCAGATTTGTATATGGAGGAGAGATTGATATTGAGTGTCATCCTCAATCCCTCCCCACCTTATTTTTTGAGATTTTATTTTTATTTTATTTTTAATTATGTGTGTGCACATGAGTGTAGAGCTCTCAAACACTAGAAACTAACTGTATTGTGGTTCCTGAGGCTGGACATCCAAACACAGAGATGTCAGCAGGATGTGTCCCCTTGAGGGCGGTCAAAGGTGTGCTAACCTATCCCATACACAGTCCCGGGCCCTGTGGTTTGCTGGAAAAAGGTGAAATTCCTTGGCCTGTAGAAGCGTAACCAGGTCTCTGCAATTATGTCCCCATGCGCCCTCCAGGGTGTCCCTGTTCATGGGTTCCTAGGCACGTAACCCATTTTGATAAGGACTTCTTTCCTATCCTCAGGGGAACTAACTCCATCCTCAGCACCCTAATTCCAAATGATCACATTCTGATGTCCTAAGGGTGAGGTCTTGGACGCAGGACTTTGTAAGGCAACAACACAGTTCCGCCATCTAGAAGCCATCTGCCATAGCCTCTGGCTCTGACCCAGGGGTACTGCTTCCGTGTTTAGCCACTGACCTACTGTTTTGTTTTCTCTGTCCGGAAAGCCCTGCCTGCTTCAAATGGGATGTAAGGCCCTTACTTGCCCCAAGCTTGCGGCCTGGGTCTTGATCCACTCCTACCCACCTGTTTATAGCTCCCCAGACCTTCCTGATGTCCTTCCCCACTGACCACTCAGGAACACACTGCACACCTGGCTTGTTCATCACATGGTTTATTGCTGATTTCCACCCTCTTGAGCCTGTAAGCGTCAGGAAGACCTGGAACCTTCTGTGGGTTTTTTTTTCTTGGTGATTGTTTGTTTGTCGAGACAAAGTTCTCTGTGTAGTTCTGGTTGTACTGGAACATACTCTGTAGACCAGGCTGGCCTCGAACTCACAGAGATCTGCCTGTCTCTGCCTGCTGAGTGCTAGGAATAAAAGCACGCGCCACCACCACCACTAGGCTCCTTTTGTGTTTTGACCACCGTGTCTCATGCACATTGGAGGTAGCTTGGCAAGTAAAGGGTAAAATAAATGTCACAGAATTAAACTCCACAAAAAAGATGGATTCTAAAAACTAGGAGAGGCCACCTGGTGTGTAACCAGCAATCCCAGCATTTGGGAGGTGGAGGATGGAAGATCACAAATTCCGGGCTATCCTGGACTACTTCAGACTATCTCAAAAACAAACAAAAAAAGACAGAGAGAACCACCAATGATTTTACGCCATGCTTTTCTTGACCCTGGGCTCTGGAAAGTCACACTACAGGGAAGTTCAGACAATGTGTGGGTAGGAAATGAATTGGCAAGGTGAGGCGTTTCAGAAATAGCTCAGCTCAAGCAGGCAAGGAAAGAAATCTGCTCCTGAAGGTCAGAGGATGTAGTTTCAAGGCTCAACCAGTAGAGAGCAACATTGTCTTCAGAGCAAGTCACATAACTGCCATGATCTGGAGAACCTGCTAGAACCTAAAGCCACCATTTAAGGCTTGAAATTCTTTGACATCCGTTCATTTTCCTCTAAGTTCTCCCATGCAAGTATTTAGCGATGAACAGAGTGTGAGTTGTGTAGCTACAGCCCTCATATGTGCACAGGAGCTACTGAAATTGTTGTCATGGGATTCAAACACAACTAAAGTCGACTCCTTCTGGCAGCCCCAAACCTTTTCTCCAGAAGGTTCTCAGCCTTTGGCTTACCCTACTTTCTTCTTCATCAAAGCAATTAGAAGCTGCGCAAAAATGAAGCTTCAGGGCTGGGGACAGAGCTCGGGTGGTAGAGTGCTTGTTTTGCCCTGGGTTCCATCACCAGGGAGCTTCCTGTGTGGCTTCAAGATGAGGCTGCCTTCCTGATTGCTTGCCTTCAGAGGGGAAGGGAGCTCTAGTTTTCTCCCTTCTGATCTTTATTTTTCTTTTATACAAATCAGGGTTGGCGCTGGAAGTGTTCAAAGCTCTAGCTTCTGCATCCTCTCTGCCCCAAGAGACCTGGAAGTATTGCTGTGCTGCCCAGGCTGCCCTTAGATGCCAGGGCTTATGCAATGCTCTGCCTCAGCCTCCCAAGGTGGGACTACCAGTGCCCACACCCTCCCCAGCCCTGTCCTCCTTGTACAAAGCATATTGATCCCATGACAGGCTCCACACCCCCTTCGTCGCTAGGATACAATACCTGTTGAAACCATCTTAGAGGAAATGCTTGCTCCCAGTTTCAGAAGTGCTCGGTGGAGCACAGCATGATGGCCTAGAGGCAGCTGTCCCCCTTTTCCCTTTTATTCATTTTATCGGATGATACCTTCCTCTCTCAGGACAGCCTTCCCACTTAGTTAATCCTCTCTGGAAACACCTTGACAGCCAACTCTGGCGGCATTTACTGATCAATCAAATTATCAGTCTCGATGAACCTTCTCAAGTGCTTGAGATGCACCTCCAGGATAGAGTGCTTGTCTAGGGTACACTGGATTCAATCCCCAACACCAGCTCATACATCAGAAGACTATAGCATCTCCTACAAGACTGACTGTCACAAAACCCAATGCCCTCTCAAAGCTCCTTCCTCCAAAGCCATCACACTGGAGTATTTGGAGTATTTGGATGTGGCAATACCTTTTTCTGAAAATACCTCTTTCTTCTGAAGAGACTGAACTTTTGGAAAAACATTGTTTGCTGGGTTGTTTCATGTCAATGTGACACAAACTGTCACTTGAGAGAAGGGAACCTCAATGAAGAAAATGCCTCCCACTGGGCAGTAGTGGTGGCTCATGCCTTTAATTCTAGCACTCAGGAGGAAGAGGCAGGCAGATCTTTGAGTTCAAGGCCAGCCTAAGCTACAGAGTAAACACCTGTCTCAAAAACAGAGAGAGAAAGAGAGAGGGGGGGGGGGAGAACAATATTGGAAGCAACTGTGTCTTGACTTCCCCATTACAATCAACTTTTCCAACTTAAGCTAATGCATAGCCTATGATTCTTCCAAACCCCTGACCCAGAAGAATGTATTTGTATATGTATGTGTTGTGGAAGTCATTTGCTGACAGCAGCTAAGAGGTGGAAAGCATTCTTAAACAAAACAAATATCCCATAAATGTTGGAAGCAGCATGTGTGGATACTAGTTGGTAAATTCTGCAGCTTTAAAAAAATAGGTATTTATTTTATGTTATGCTAATGGGTGTTTTATCAACTTGTATGTCTATGCACCGCATGTGTCATTGGGACCTAAGAAGGCCAGAAGGGGGCATCAGATTCCCTGGAACCTCAGTTACAGAATGTTACCAGCTACCTTGTGGGTGCTGGGAATCTACCCAGGTCTTCTAGAAGAGCAGTTATTTTGTTGTTGTTGTTGTTGTTGTTGTTGTTGTTTTGAGTTTTTTGTTTGTTTTTGTTTTGTTTGTTTCGGTTTCTTGAGGCAGGGTTTCTCTGTAGCTTTACTGTTTTGAACTCGCTCTGTAGACCAGGCTTGCCTCGAACTCACAGAGACCAGCCTGTCTCTGCCTCCTGAGTGCTAGGATTAAGGGCGTGTGCCACCACTGCCCAGCAGCTGGTATTCTTAACCACCAAGCCACCTCTCCAGTCCACTCTATGCAGTTTTGAGTCAGTTGGAACCAACAGGGAGATTTTCCTTATAAAACTCTATTAAAGATTTCTGGGCAAAAGAATTTCTCATTCTTCTCCTGTACCATGGTTCCTGTATGATCAATACAGGACAAGGCCCTGTTAAGGACAGGTAACAGGGAAAGATACCAGAAACACAGCAGAGAGGCAGAGGGATGGACAGATCAAGCACGTGCAACAGACAGGCTACAGTCAGGTCAAAGACTACAAACTACAAAGTGATAGAAGACACAGGCAGGGGAGTGGAGAATTCAAATTTGGGCTCCCTCTTGGTCTAAACCAATGGTTCTCAAGCCTCCTAATGCTGTTATAATTTAATGTAGTCCCTTACATTGTGGTGACTCCCAACCATAAAATTATTTTCATTGCTACTTCATAACTGTAATTTTGCTACTGTTATGAATCCTAATGTAAATATCTATGTTTTTCAATGGTTTTAGGTAACCCCTGTGAAAGATCATTCAACCCCCAAAGGGGTCATGCATGACCCACAGGTCTAAACTATTCCAAGAGGTGTCGGAGAGGTGGCTCAGTCCTTAAAGGCAAGACTCACAACCCAAAATAAACCAATCCAAAAGGTGCTCCCATTCCTTTGCGCTACTCTAGGGAGGACACAGACATTCATTCTGAGACACACACCACACGGCACCATAGCAGTCTGGTTAGAACCATTTCCTTCCCTGTGGGCAGGGTTTTGCATATTGGTGAGGTTCCAGAGAATTTTAATGAACATTTACGTCTCTGATATAGGCTTGCTTATTTCCTCTTACAGGCTCCCAACAGCACCACGTTCTGCCCTGTGTGTCCCAACCAGCAAAGTCAACATTCTGACTGACAGAATGACTGTCAAAGCGGTCTCCTTGGTTGCATTAAAAATAAACCACACAAATGGTTGCTGGGGCGGAGAACTGGAGCTGGGAACGGGGCAGATGGGAGACAGGTGGGGGAGACTGCTCATTAATAGCTGCTTTGGGGGGGACACAAGGTGTCACTTTGTACCCCAGGCGTTCTTCACTCATAATGATCTTCCTGCTTCCACCTCCCAAGGGTCAATATTTGCAGATGTGTGCCACTGTAGCTGGCTCCTTAGTGGCTTTTAATATTTTTAGATGAATTGGCATAGTTCTCGTTGTACATTTTAGGGTAAAAATTATTTTAAGTTGTGAAAAATAGTAATCATTTGGGCTGGGGATACCATTCAGTCAGCAAAATAGAATACCTGCTTAGCACGCGCAAAGCCCTGGGTTCAACGCCCGGTACTGTATACAACCAGTAAAACAGAATACTTGCCTGGCATACACAAGACCTAGGCTTAAACCCTATACTGCATACCTATAATTCTGGCACTCAGGAGGTGGAGGCAGGAAGAATATTAGCTCAGGGTCGTCCTTAGCTACATAGGGTGTGTAAGGCCACACTGGGTTAGGTGAGATCCTGCTTTCAAGAGGGAGTAGAGCCCAGCAGTGGCGGCTAACCATTTTAATCCCAGCACTCAGCAGACAGAGACAGATCTCTGAGTTCAAGGCCAGCCTGATCTACAGAGTAAGTTCCTGTATAGTCAGGGCTACACAGAGAAACCCTGTATATCTATGGTCCCAGTCAGAAAACCTAGTTCAGGCTCTGGCAGCCTCCATGTGTGTTTCTGGCTGCTCATCTTCACTACACACAGCGAGCACAAGAGACATCCAGCCAGCACTGGGTTTCCACGCTTCTGAGCTCAGTCACTCCGTCTTCAACCCCCCCGCCATTTTGTTGTTTGTTTTGTTTTATTTTGAAATTCAGTCTCAAGCTGGGCGGTGGTGGTTTATGCCTTTGATCCCAGCATGGGAGGGGGGCAGAGGCAGGCAGATCACTGTGAGTTTGAGGCCAGCCTGCTCTACAAAGTGAGTGAGTTCCGTGGTAGCCAGAGATGTAACACAGAGAAATCCTGTCTTGAAAAAAAAGAAAGGAAGGAAGAAAGGGAAAAAGGGAGGAAGGAAGGAAGGAAGGAAGGAAGGAAGGAAGGAAGGAAGGAAGGAAGGAAGGAAGGAAGGAAGGAAGGAAATTGTTTTGGAGGGCTTGGGAGATGGCTCAATGGTTAAGAGCACTGGTTGCTCTTCCAGAGGACCGGGGTTCAATTCCCAGCACCCACATGGAAACTTACAACTGTCTGTAACTCCAGTTCCGGGGAATTTGACACCCTCATACAGACATACATGCAGGCAAAAACACGAATGAACATGAAATAAAAATAAATAAAATTAATTAAAAAAAGAATATTTAAAGATCCAGGATGGCCGGGCAGTGGTGGCAACATGCCTTTTTTCCCCAGCACCAGAGAGGCAGAGGCAGGCAGATCTCTGAGTCGAAGGTCAGCCTGGTCTATAGAGCAAGTTCCAGTACAGCCAGGGCTACACAGAGAAACCCTGTCTTGAAAAGCACAAGGGGGGGGGGGGGACACGACACAACACGACCCAGGGAGACTACGTCTCACTGTATAGCGAGACAATTCTTGAACTTTGATCCTCCTGCCCCTGCCTCACAAGCACGCTCCACCACGCTGATCTGGCTGACTCCTTCCAACTGCCCTATGTCCAGTTTCACTCTCTCCAGCCCCCCCCCCGCCCCCGTCCTTCCGCTTTGCTCCCCAAGCGCTACTTAGCACGTGTGTTTGCTCTCTATAGTGCACGCCGTATGTGTGAACGCTGCTATCCAAGTCTCTGGAAGAATAGGATGATACTTGTACCTAGGATATGGAAAAAGCAAGAAAGCCAAACTCCAAACTCAGGCCAGAAAGATGGCTCAGGAGTAAAAGTGACTGCCACCAAGCCCGATGACCTGAGTTCTACCCCCGCCCCACCCCTGAACCCACATGGTCGAAGCAGAAAACCGGCTCCCAAAAGTTGTTCTCAAACCTTCACCGATGTGCCTATATACAGGAATCAATAAAAATTAAAAATTTTAAGTATGTTTTCTAAAAGTCCAAACTCAGGCAGGGGAGATGGCTAAGCTACTAAGAGAGCCTATGTAAGCATGGGGACCTTAGTTCAGACCCCAACACCCCCGTAAAAAGCTGGGTACAACCACTCGGGTGCCTATACCCCAGGCTATGGGGGCAGAGACAGAGGGACCACTGGGGCTTGCTGACCGACGTCTAAAGAGATCTTGCTTCAAGGGAACAGGAACAAGGTGAGGCCTGATAGAGCAGGCCACCCACCTAAAGGCCTCCTCTGATACATGCACCTTGTGCAGGCACAAGGGGTAAAGAAATACATATGTGTTTCTTTCATTTTTAATAATAACTTTTGAGATTATAGTATAATAATATCATTTCTCCCTTCCTCTGTCACTCTTTGAGATGCTTCCGTGTATCTCCTGCTCTTTCAAATTCGCGACCTCTTTTTCTCTAATTACTGTTACATATAAATATACATATACGCCCACATACATATATGTGTGTTTTATATATTATATAATATGTATGTATTTTCCTAGATACGTAAATATGACCTGCTCCTGTAGAAATAATAAAAGCTACCCAGCTCCAGGATAAAGAATCTAAATAAATAGTTTTTAAATCCACACTCAGACTGTTCTTCCTACAGTACTCTTAAAACAGAGACCACTTCTTTATTTTCCAGACAGTCTCGTGCTGGCCACAGTTTACTCCGTAGTCAAGGCTAACCTTCTGACTGCTGACCTCCACCTCCATGTTCTGCAGTATGACCCATCAAACCCAGGGCTCTGGGTTTGTCAGGCAAGCACTGCACCCCTGAGCCACTCCCCGTAACTTTGATAAACAAAGAACAGATTCAGAAGCAGGAGAAGCCGCTGGAAGTCTTCCTATGCCCATACTGCCTGCTCGGGGACAAGGTTGGGTCCCCCAGGCTGGGGCTCTGTCTCCAGAACAGGTTCCCCTGCAGATACCAGGCAGGAACCCTGTCACTTGCAGTCCTAAGAGACTGACATCACATTAGAGTTTCTAACAGTCCCCAACTTGGGCCTGATTAATTTTCTTGAGTGACTCCTGAGAGTTAGGGGTGTTATAGTATTATTATATATTAGAGAAGATATAGGAGACAGATAAGGTTGTGCATAAAGAGGTGGGGGCATAGCTCATTGCTACCATGTTTGCCTAACCTCCATGGAGCCCCAGGTTCCATCCCCAGAACAGGGGGGTAAGAGAGAGGGAATGTGGAAGGCTTGCCCTCCAGGGACCTCCCCGCCTTCAGCTCTCCAGAAGTCCCCCGAAGTCTGTCATCTGAGGTGTTTATGGAGATGTCATTGCACTGATAGAACTGCTAATGGTTTGAGTAGTGAAGCCAGACTGGCCTGTCTGTTCAGATTCCTTCCTTGGGGGCTTCCAGGCAAGGGCCTCTCTGGCGTACCTCGTAGTGTATATCGCAAGGGTCAGATGCAGAAAATTCTTTTCTTTTTATTTTTGGATTTTTATGTACATACCTGTTTTGCTTGTATTTATGTCTGTGTGAGGGTGCCAGGTCCCCCGGAACTGGAGTGACAGAGAGTTGTGAACTGTCATGTGGGTGCTGAGAATTGAACCTGGGTCCTCCAGAACAGTCAGTGCTCTTAACTGCTGAGCCAAAGTTCTTTATGGAGGACTCCAGGGCCAGAGAGAGAGACGGAGAGAGAGAGAGACAGAGAGAGAGAGAGACAGAGAGACAGAGAGAGACAGAGAGACAGAGAGAGAGAGAGGAAGATAGCTTTTTTTTTGGAATCACATATGTATTTTTATTTTCATCATTTACATACAGGGTAGATAGCTTTTATAAGTATCTTAGGGGAACAATAGACATAGATTCAAGTTACAAGGTAACAAAGAAGCTTCCTTCCTATTGCCTATCTTTAGGGAGTTTGAGCCAGAAATCTGCTTACACATGGTAAATAGCACCCTATGTTTTCCAAGGCCCAGGTGATGAGGATAGGCGTTAACAGACCCATCCTCTGAAAGGGAGGCTGGAACTCACACTCCAAGAGAAGAGGAGACACGAACTAGATGTGATGTCCTGCACAGCATGGGTTGGGGTTCGCCTGCCTGCTGATGACGTCCCTGTCCCTCAATCCGTCTGCACTGTGCCTTCATAAGGAGCGGGGCACAGGCCAGGAGTGGTGGCGCACGCCTTTAATCCCAGCACTCAGGAGCAGGGGCAGGTGGATCTCTGTGAACTCGGGCTAGCCTGGTCTACTCAGAGAGTTCTATCCTATTTTTAAAAAACAGAAAGACACAGAGCAGGCAAGCTGCCTCCTGCCTTAACCCAGGCCCTGAAGGACATCTTGTCCCTGTGAGACTGGAGCTGGGTGCCTGCTGTCGCTTCTGCTGCAGCGTTCTCTCTGCAGCCATATGGTCCCCATCTCTGCTCTCTCCCTGAGTCCACACCCACACATGCCTGTAGAGAGGTGTGACAGCTGTCTGTCCACTGTTCCTTTCTCTTCCTCTTCCTCTAGCCGGTCCTCAGTTTGATGAAGCTGATCTGAGCCATCTGATTAAAAGTAAGCACAGAAGAATAAGTTGGTTTCCTATTGTTTAATTTAACCATACTGCTGGGCAGATGGCTCAGTAGCTAACATGCTCCCCTCCCCATGCAAGAGTAAGGACCTCAGTTCAGACACCCAGAACTCACTTAAGTGCTGGGAAGAGTTGAACTCCAAACTCTGCCTCAATAAAGAAAGTAGGATTGATGGAAGGAGATACCGACTGTCAGCCTCTGGCCTAGACACACTCACACACACACACCCCGACCCACACATAGATATATACACCCACACACATGCAAACATGCATACATACATGAATGCACATCACACACAGACGCAAGCAAAATAATCAAACCACTAGGTAGAAGAAAAGTCACAGAAGAATTATTTTTAAATTGTGATATTATTATTTTGAAATACCTTAGAAAATTACAGTTTCAGTCCCATAGCAGTGAAAGGTATGAAAGCACCATTAAAAATAAAAGCTGAGCCAGGCGGTGGTAATGCATGTCTTTGATCCCAGCACTCGGGAGGCAGGGGCAGGTGCCTGGCCTACAGAGCAAGTTCCAGGACAGCCAGAGCTACATTGTGAGACCCTGGCTCAAAATAAAATAATAATAATAACTATTATTATTATTTTTTTAAAAAGGAAGGATGAAAGAAAAGAAAGAAAGATGCGACATGAGTTAAAAAGACGGCTCAGCAGTTAAGAGCACTTAATTCCCAGCACCCACATGGTGGCTCACAACTGTTGATAACTCCAGTTAGAGACTCCAACTCTGGCCCCTATGAGCACCAGACACACATGTGGTACCCCAACATACACATAGGCACAATACCCATGCATATAACATAAATAAATCTAAAAAACATAAATAAAAATAAAGACATGCCACAGGCCAAAATTCACATTTGAGACATTTAATCTCACTGATAATTACAGAGAAGCAAATTAAAGTGAAGTACCCATTTTCTTTTGATAGATAGGATTAAAAGGGTCTAGCTGGTTGTTGGCAATGGAGGGAGAAAACAGGTTCCCCTTTGCTCTGTGAAGGAAGCCTAAATTGGTACAGCTTTTGGATGGTCATTTACAAACAAAGTGTCCAAATCTGAAATCACGTTACGCACCTTGGGCTCCCTGGGAAATTTAGTTTAAGAAAATTATGGTACAGGTGTGCCCAGCTGTTTGAACAGAAATGGTCATCACATTGAAAGGCTGGAAACGGGGCAGGAGGTGTGGCTCAGTGGTATACTGTTTGCCCGGGAAACACCAGGCCCTGGGTTTAGTCAGCAATCACTACCAACTCAAGGAGGAAAAATAGGAGCTGGGAAAGTTAAAACAAGCCTAGATGCCCATTAGTGAGGGGTTTTGTTTGTTTATTAAGCGCAAAGACAATTCTATTAGAGTCTAAGAGAAAACCCCCAGGGCAGGCAAGCTGTAAATCCCAGCAGCTGCCCCGGAGAGAACAGAGAAGAGGAGGTGGGGAGGGCATGCCATTTAAGACAGCAAGCAGGCAACTCCGTGAGCTTTAGAGAAAGGAGGGCAGAGCCCATCCTTGTGGTGGATCATCAGGACTACTAGTTAATAAGGATCTGGTTAAGCTAGTTAGCTAGATAGATGTTGTGAGCACCAAGTATTATTAAAGACAGAACTGACAAAGGCATATGAGTGTGTGTGTGAGTGAGTGTGTGTGTGCACACATGGACGTGTACCGGGAATCAAACTTGGAGCTTTGCACATTTTTTTCTTTCATCCTTCCTATCCCCTTGATTCCTCTTTTCTTTTATCTATCATTTGTTATTGTATTCTATTAGTATTATACGTGTATGGGTGCATTGACTTCATGTATGTCTGTGCACCACGTGTGTGCAATGACCTCAGAGGCCATACATATATATACATACTTACACGCATGCATTGGTTTCTCAGTCTGGACTCTGTCTTCTCTCTTGTGAAGCCTATGCCTTCATTTGAGCATGGGGTATGTCCCTGCTCTCAGGTGTGCCTTTCTTCATACTTAAGCTATGATAGAGGATCTTTATTAAACCCTAACTCTATTTCATTTTATAAAAAGGTAGTGGTGGAAAAGATGGGCTTCAGAAGACTTGCTCTTCCAGAAGACCCAAGTTCATTTCCCAGCACCCATGTCCAACAACTCACAACCATCTGTAACGCCAGCTCCAGGGTGGTCGGGCCTAAAAGGGCACCTGAACTCATGGGAACATTCCCACACGTAGGCACACACATACACATGGTTTAAAATTTAAAAATAAATATTCTTTAAGACGCAGAGGCCGGAGAGATGGCTCATTGTTACGAGTGTCGCTGCTCTTGCCAAAGACTGGAGTTCAGTTTCCAGCACCTATGTCAAGTGTCTCACCACACCCTGTAACTTCGGCTCCAAGGGATCTGATGCCCTCCCGGGGCTTCCACAGGCACTGCACACATGTGGCATTCACTCACACAGATACCCTGCATGCCCGTAAAATAATAAAATAAGCCTTTAAAAAATAAAACAAGCCAAAAACCTAAATTTTTAAAATATTAAAAATAACACAGCCGGGCGGTGGTGGCACACGCCTTTAATCCCAGCACTCGGGAGGTAGAGGCAGGCGGATCTCTGTGAGTTCGAGACCAGCCTGGTCTACAAGAGCTAGTTCCAGGACAGGCTCCAAAAAACCACAGAGAAACCCTGTCTCGAAAAAAAAAAAAAAAAAAAACACAAAGAGCCAGGTGTGGTGGCATACGCCTTTAATACCAACACTTGAGAGACAGAGACAGGCAGAACTCTGTGAGTTTGAGGCCAGCCTGGTCTAGTTAGTGAATTTCAGGACAGTCATGGCTATGTAGAGAGACCCCCGTCTCAATAAGCCCAAAAAATGTAATTTTTTTTAAAAATCCTCCATATCTTTATCTCAATAAAAAGCACAATTTCTATCTGCATTCATACCAGAAATCTGAACATTACAGCCTACGAGGGCTACACCACACACACACACACACACACACACACACACAGCAGAACGTGTGACTTCCTGCTCGTCAGTCTGACAGCTGTCAGATCACTATAACAGCTGCCGGAAGAAGCTGTCAGCCCCCTCAGGTGTGTGTTAAGGGCAACAGGAAATCGATCTCTTGAAGACTGGAACAAGACTCCCTTGAACTTGTTTTTGTTTGTTCTCATGTAGCCCAGGCTAGGCCCAAACTCTCTGTGACGGCCTTGAATTTCTAATCCTCCTGCCTGGGTTAAGTGGTGCTGGGGATCAAACCTGCGAGTGAGCTGCAGCTCCAGCCCTTCGCAGGCTTTGAAGAAGCATGCTGCATGTTCGTCAAAAACTAACATGTTACAACAGAGAGTCCCAGCTGCAAGAACTTCAATTTTACCAACATCCTGAGGAAGCTTAGAAACGGAGCATTACCCCAGTTGAGACTGGGATTGACCACAGGCCCGGTCAACAACTGGATTAAAATCTGGTGGGACCCAGAGCAGGGACCCAGACATGCTGTGTCTGACGCCTAAACCACAGACACTGTGAGATAGTAAAAGGTGCTTCGGGATTTGAATTGTGGTAGCTTTTTATTCCACATGGAAAACGAGCGCAGCACCTATCCAGTTCATCAAAGAAGCTCTTAAAATAGCTTTCTGGGGGCTGGGAAGAGGGCTCAGCCGTCAGGAGCACTTACTGCTCTGGCAGGGGCCTCAGCATCTGTAACTCCGACTTCGGAGGAAATGATGTCCTGCTCTGACCTCCAAGAGCTCTGCATGCACACAGTGCACAGACATGCACGCAGTCAAACATCCATATGCATAAAACAAAGATGAATTCATCTTTTTTCAGTTCGCCTCTGGGACTGGGGAGATGGCTCAGTGTGTAAGATACTTGCCACAGTGCAATTTGGATCCCCAGGCAGACAAGGAAGCCCATCCAACTGTAGCCCTGGCAGACAGGAGGCAGGGACAGGAGGTCCCTGCAGCAAGCTGGCTAAGACTAGCCAAAGAGGTAAGCTCTAGGTTTATCTGAGAACACGGGATGACTGAGCTCAACGTCCTCCCTCAAACCAGGTATGGTGGCTCCTCGTGTCTGCAGCCTGAAGCAAGAGGGTCACAAGTTCAAGGCCAGCCAGATAGGTATACGCATACAGACAGACAGACAGACAGACAGACATAAAAACTACATACAGATAGATATTATGTTTACGTGCATACATAAAGCAGTAATGTAAATAAAAAGGAGCAACTGAGGAAGACATTTGATGTCAATCTCTGGCCTCCACATACACACACAAGATCACACATGTGCACATAAAATCACATACATGAGTACCCATACATATTTGAACATGAATACACACATGCATGTATACACCGCACACACACAAATACAAAGGCACATCTGTCCATCACCACTACTCTACCCAGAGCAAGCTGACATCACCTTGTACCCAGACAAACTGAATATACTATGGATTTCTGCCTCTTCTCACAGAGTTGAGCCAAGATGCTGAGCCCCCCAGGCAAACCAATAATCTGGCATGCCTTCCTTTCACTAGAAATGGGAGCTTTTAATAGTCTATTAATAAAAAGGAGTATGCTTCTACATTTATGCCAAAATGAGACGTTCGATACTTGTGATTTTTGCAAAGCAGACAGCTTCCTGAAAGGCACATTAAGACTCTTAATGTTTAAACAACAAATTGATAAATTTATTTTTCCAGTAAACACAGCTCATTGCAGACGCTCAGCTGGCTGTAGGAAAGGGTAGTTCTTGAGGGACTCATGTAAGGTTTGGAAGAAGAGCTTGTATATGCCAATCATAAGTTTTTAATTTTGATGAAGAGCAGCTTATCTTTTATTTGGTGCTTATGCTTAAGTTATGAGGTCACGAACATTTGCCCTTACGTTGTCATCTACTAATGCTACAGTTAGAGATTTACATTTAGGGCACTGATTCAGTATGGCTCGGTGTTTATATAGAGAATAAGGAAGGATGTGTGGCCCAATCAGCCAACACTTACATAGCATCCATGAGGCTCTGGGTTCGAGTCCTAGCACAGGCAATGAAGAAGAGAAAAGGACACTGAGGCAAGGCCCAATCTCATTCTTTTGTTATCCTGTTTTCTAATTATCCACAATTTGTTGAAGAGATTGATTTTTATGTCCATTAAATGGCACTTTTGTCAAAAATCAACCAGTTTCAAATGTTTTGGTTTGTCACTAGATTCTCAGATCTCCTACATTGTTCTATAAATGTCTAGCCTCATGCCACTGTCTTGATCAACATCCATAAGAAACCAGAAAGTGTGAGCCCTCTGATTTTATTTTTATTTCTCAATATTGTTTTGGCTCCTCAGAGGTCCCGGCAGCTCCACATAAGTTTAAAAGTCAGCTTCAATTTTTGCAAAAGAAAAAAAAAAAGCCATTGTAAGTTTGATAATGATGGCACTGGAAGCTATAAATTACTTTAAATAATAAAATAGCTTAGTGACATTAACTGTTCCAGTCTGTGAACATGGGTGTCATTCCATTTGTGAAGGTCTTTTTCAACATCTCTCACCAGTGCTTTATAGATTTAGCACAGGAGTTTTCCATCTACTTATTTAAATTTATTCCTAATTTATTCTCCACCCTTCATTTCCCAAGTGCCGGATTACATGTGTGTGCTTCTGTATCTCCTTTTCCTTTGTATATTTTAACTTATTTTCTTAGTGGTTGCCATGGGGATTACAGCTGGCATCCTAAACTTGGGGACATTCAGTTTGAGTTGATACCAACTTAGTTTAACAGCAAGCGTCACCTCTGCCGCTACCCCAGCACCGGCCATTCCTTTCTGACATTATCGACCCAAGTTACATCTGTTTATAACATATAGCAGACTCATAATTATTTTATGCACTTATGCTTTGAAACATATAAGAAATAGAGGCACGATGTTAAAATGCAATTATGCTAATTTTTATGTTACTTATGATTACTTTTTTGGTTTTCTTTGTTCACGCAGCTTCAGGGTGCGACTGGGTGTAGCCTGTGGTTTGTTTTGTTCTACACGATTTCTATTCAAATTCCCATTGGACTGCCAGTGATGAGAGGCCTCAGCCTTGGTTTTTCTGGGTCCACCCTAACCTCATCTTAGTTTTCGGAAGGGTGATTCTGTTAGATACAATGCTCTGATTGACCGTTTCTCTTTCGTCCTCTTAAAGATGTCATCCACCTACTGCCCTCTGGCCCCTGTGGTTTCAGATGAGAAATTAGCTGTTAATTCCTCCTGAGGTTCCCTCTATAAAATGAATCAAATCAACCACCTCTTACTAATTTCAAGATCTTCTCTTTGTCATCTTGCAACTTTTTTTGTTTGTTTTTTGAGACAGGGTCACTCTATGTAGTCTTGGCTGTTCTGGAACTCTCTCTGTAGACCAGGCTGGCCTCGAACTCACGGAGATTCACCTGCTTCTGCCTCGCAAGTGATCTACCATTAAAACAGAGAGTTGGAAAGGTAGCTCAGGTTGAAAGTGCTTGCCTTGTAATCACCCGAGTTTAATCCCAGAATCTATGTTCTTTAAAAGCCGAGTATTGCCAACACATGCTTCGCTTGGAGGCAGAAACAGGCAGATCCCTGGGGCTCATTGGCAAGCTCCAAGGTAATGAGACATGTGCTTTGGGGGGAAAGAAAAGAAGAGTGATTAAAAAAAAAAGAAATCTGTTAAAGTGCTTGCCATGGAAGCAGGAGGATTAGCATTCAGATCCCTGAAACATATGTAAATGCTAGGTAGTTGTCAGGTCAGTTTGTGATTCCAGCTTTTACAAGGCAGAAACAGGGTCCCTAGAGCTGAATAGCCAGACTCGATAGCGCATTGGCACACACATACGCGCAGTTAGACACACACCTACATACAATAGATGGTGCACTAGCACAAATATAAACATATGTGTGTATAAACTCAATGAGACTCTACATCAGTGAATACGGCAGAGTGTTATAGGAAGTCCCTCCCAGTGTCAACCTCAGGCCCCCAATGTCCACACTCACATACACGCATATGCACAAACATGCTCATATGTTTGCATATGCATGCGTGTACGCCCACCCACACCTATGCAAATACACACATACAGATGAGGGTAGAAAAGGTGGCTGGCTCAAGAGAACCAACATCTGAAGCTATCCACTGGCCTCCATACCCAGCTGTGCTGCAGGATATTTGATCACACTGTGAACCCCAAGGTTTCATTATTTACCCGAAAAACCTGTTGCTAGTTGTGGTGTGGCTCAGCCCTAGCACACATCTTTAATCCAAAAACTTTTTGCTTGGATATTGTAAACGGGATTTTACAAATAAAGTCAACCACAGATTAGGCAACCAGCTGACGGTAAAAATAAAAAATGAAGAGAGAAAGAGGGGGTCGGGAGAACAGAGAGAGAGATGCACAGGAAGTCGAAGGGAGGCACATTCAGTTTAAGGGGTTTTGTTTGAAAAAAAAACTCTTTCTGGGAGGTCCACAGAAAAGGAAGATCGGTTGGTTGCTTTCCCTGCCTCTCTGAACTAGTGGGTTTTCACCCCAGCATCTAGCTCCCAAGTCTTTATTGGTAAAATGGAACCATTGAGATTTTGTTGAAAATAATACACCTGCACACACACAAGTTCGCACACACAAACACGAAGGATTGAACACAGCAAATCTCTTGATGGACAGCTGTCACTGTCCCTATTTTGACCATCAGGATTCAGCAAAGTAAGATGCAGTCAGTCAGAAGCTGTTGGCAGGGCTGCTGAGACGGACGGCTCAGGCACCTGCATGCAATCCCCAGAATCTGTGGTGGAAGAGGAGAACGGACTCCTGAAAATTGTTCCCTAATTTCCACATGCATGTTGTGATACAATACATGTGCACACACACACACAAAATAAAATTTCGGGGCTGAAGAGATGGTTCCGTGATTAGGAGCACTCGTTACTCTCACAGAGAGTTTGGATTCAGTGCCCAGCACCCTCATCAGGTGGCACAACCATCTCTAACTCCAGTACCAGGACTCTAACATCAATCACTAATTAAGGGCTGGAGAGATGGCTCAGTGGTTAAGAGCATTGCCTGCCCTTCCAAAGGTCCTGAGTTCAATTCCCAGCAACCACATGGTGGCTCACAACCATCTATAATGGGGTCTTGTGCCCTCTTCTGACCTACAGGCATACATGCAGACAGAATATTGTATACATAATGAATAAATAAATATTTTTTTTAAAAAAATCACTAATTAAGAAAATGCCATACAGGCTTGCCTACGGTCAGTCTTGTGTTTTCTCAACTGAGGCTCCCTCCTCCCTGATAACTCCAGCTTGTGTCAAATTGACATAAAACTAGACAGAACATCCCACTACGTTTATTTTAATGCTTGCAGGAGCAGGGGGTTATTTAGTGGCACGTGGTCCACTTACCAGTGGCTAGTTATACCACGTAGAAAAATGAATCCAGGCTGAGGAGATAGTCCAGTGGGTAAAGTGCTTAACATTCAAGTTTGAGGACCTCAGTTTGATTCCCAGCACACACACACAGAAAAGTCAGGTATGGTGCACACACCTGTAATCACAGCACTGAGAAGGCAGGGACAGGTGGATTCCTGGGTGATCTCCTTAGCTAGCTAAAGCAATCTAACCATCCCACTCCAGAGCAGTGAGACACTCCGTCTCGACAAACAAGGAGATATGTGCTGGGGAAGAATACCAAAGGTTGACCTCTGAGCTCCAGACACGTGACTGTGCATACACACACACACACACACAAAGACATACTACATACACACATCCATACATCCATCCATATATACATACATAAAATATCTTTTTGTTGTTGTTTTGTTTTCTCAAAACAGTTTCTCTGTGTAGCTCTGGCTGTCCTGGAACTTGCTTTGTAGACCAGGCTGGCCTTGAACTCACAGAGATCTACCTGCCTCTGCCTCCCAAATGCTGGAATTAAAGATGTGCACCACCACCACCTGGTTCAAAACACATTTTAAAAAAGAAAGTTACTCTACCTTCCCAGTAACCATTAATTGCCAGTAGCTCCTCAGCTAGGTCTTGACACTATTTTTAGGAAGATAATGACAGGCTTGTTTTTTTTTTTGTTTTGTTTTTTTGTTTTGTTTTGTTTTTTTAACATTCCGGTTTTATCATACTTTAAAATACAGGACTATCCAGTTTTGTATCGGATGCCTGTGTTACATAGTGTCCTCTAAGCTCATCAACTAGTTACATGTTACACTGTAGTTGTACTCTTCAGGTTCTCGGCACCTCAGTTTCGTTAACTATAAGATGAGGTATAGGGGCATCTGCTTGTCACAGGGATTTAAGCAGAAGAGGGAAAGCACTTAAAACAGCAGCCAAGCAGAGGCTGCCTTCAACCTCTGTGTATTAGCTGCCTCGTGTTCCCAGCTGTCCCACTGAGCACTTTCGCCTGCAGCATCACCTGTGTCCCTTCCTGGATGACGTCATGCTCTCTTCCCTATAGGCATTCATACATGCTTCTCTAGCTGCCTGGCTAATTGCTATTTTTAAAACAACCAAACACTTTATCATATTGATCCATTTCAAAGTATGACAGCATCAAATGCTAGCAAGAGGCAGGCTCAAGGGCTGGGGCAGATGACTCAGTGCTTAAAAGCATATACACTACTCCTTCAGAGGGCCTGAGCTTGGTTCCTGGAACCCATGTTAGCTTACCACCATCTGCAATTCCAGTTCCTGGGGATTGACACTCTCTTCTGACCTCCAAGGGCTCTTGTATTCATTTGGTACACATATGTACTTTCAGGCACATACACACACACACACACACACACACATATATATATACAAAAAATGAGTAAAAATAATATAAAAATATTTAAATGAAAAATTTAAAAAAAACAATGTTCAAGTAGAAATATATAGTTTGATACTAACAAGCTTACAATCGTGAAAAACGTGTTTTGGGGTTTTTTTTTTTGCTTGGAAGAGAGTTGGGCTTTTGTTTTCTTTTTGTTGCTGTCCTTTTTATTGCTGCTGGTTTATTTGTTTGTTGAAATAGAGTCTTTGTCCCAGGATGCCCTAGAATTAGCTATAGAACTGAAACTGGCCTTGATTGAACTCTTAATTTTCCTGCCTTCACTGTCCAAGTGCTGGGTTTATAGGTGTGTGCTAACATGCCTCAGTTTTTTATGCTGTTCATAGGTACGTGCGTATAGAATAAGAGAACAGATTAAAAACACATATGGGAGAGGTAAATACCAAATGTCTTTTATGGTTTTATTTTCAGAGAGATTTCCAGGAAGAAGAAGAGAAAGGAATATATTTAGGTGGGGCTGACAAAAGACTTCAACTAGATTTCATTGTTTTAAAAAAAAAGACCCCAAACAACTTTATGAATGTCAAGTTTCAAGAAAGTTGGGTGATAAGTACAAAAATATTTGTTCTCTTAATCATAAATTTAAATAGACCAAAAGCAAGACACAGGGCGTGGGAAGGCTAAAAGTCAGTATTAAAAGCCTTTACAATTCTTGGTCTCCAGGCTGTGAGTAGGCTCTGTCCCAGCCACCCCTTCCACCCCTGGAGATTTTTTTCTCTATAGACCATAGCCCAGTAGAAGGCAGTGGGAGGCACAAGCTGCTGGGGCTCAAAGCATTCTCTTGTCCTCAGCAAACACTCCAGTGTCTAAGCCTCAAAAAGTCTCCTGGTGACTCTCAATGCTCCATGCTGACGCTCAACATGGGGAACATGATCTGCGAACAATACAGCAAAAAGCCCATTAATCCTGCACTTCTCAAAAATGGAATAGGCTGCTATTCACGGGATTCTGCTGCTTTTGTATTTTGAGACAGGGTTGCATGTAGTCCAGGCTGACCTCAAATATACTAAGGAGCTGAGGATGACCTTCAACGCCTGATCCTTCAACCTCTAACTCTGGAGTGATGTAATCACGGGTCTGCACCCCGCGTGCTTCACGTCACGTGATTTTTTGTCCTCTTGTGGGTTGGTTGGTTTTTTAGGGTTTCTTGCAGCCCATATGACCTTGAACTTTTCATGTCTCGTGGCTTGTACCTCCCAACTGTTGGGATTATGAGCATGTGCCACAACAGCAGGTTTCAAGGTGATGCTGGGAATCAGACCCAGGACGCTGTCTGTGCAGAGCTCCCTACTCAGTCTTTTGCAGGACACTTAATGAAGTGAAAGACATCCAAGTGGGAGAAGTTCAATCCTTTCAGAGCTGCATGCTTCAGAACACATATGTAGAACTCTACAGTAATCTAATAATCCAACCAAAAAATAAAAAATAAACAAAAAACAGGTACTACAATAGTATTATAGATATTCAAAGAAAAACTGAATCTCACTTCATCTGCTTTTGTATTTTAAACCTAATCAAGACCTTTCTAGTTAACAGAAAACTACAAAGTAAAAAATTTGAGAATTTTTAATTGAAATGTAAGCAAGTATAAAAACTAAAAGGGTTCTTCTTTTTATGAGGGGGGGTGAATAAGAGTAAGAATGGCCCTCATAGGCTTACATATTTGAATGCTTGTTTATCAGAGGGGTACTGCTTAGGAGGGGTTCGGAGGTGGGACCTTTCTGGCCGAAGTGTGTCACTGGGGAGGTAGGCTTTGAGGTTTCAAAGCCAAGCTCGGCTTAACGGCTCTCTCCCCCCCCTCCCCCACCCCACCCCACCAGCACCACCACCAACACACACACACACACACACACACACACACACACACACACACACCCCGCTGCCAGTGGATCCGGATGTAGGACTCTCAGCTACTCTCCACCACCACGTCTGCCTGCACACTGCCATGCTTCCTGCCATAATGACACAATTCTGAGCCCCAATTAAATGCTTTCCTTTCTAAGAGTTGCCGTGGTCATGGGGTCTCTTCACAGCAACAGAACACTGACAGAGACGGGGTGATGTTTCAGTGGGTGGAGGTGATGGCCGTGTAAACCTGAAAAGCTGGCCTTGACTCCAGGAACAGCACGATGGAAGAGGAAACTGACAACTCCCAAAGTGGAGGCCCTTTGACCTCTACATGCATGCTGTGGCATTTACACACACGCACACACACACACACGCACGCACACACGCATGCACACACGCACGCACACATGCACGCACAGACGCGTACACACACCATTTTTTTTTTTAATTTAAGGAACTTTTCTTAAATTTATTTGATGAGTGTTTTGCCTTCGCATATGTATGTGCACCACATAGGTGCCTGGTGCCCACAGATGCAAGAAGAGGGTGTCAGGTCCCTCGACACTAGAGTTACCAATGGTTCTGAGTCACCGTGTGGGTTCTGGACTTGGGTCCTCTGCAAGAGCAGCCAGTGCTCTTAACCACCAAGCTGTCTCTCCAGCTCCAAAGTATTTGTTTTAAAGTATTTTTTTAACTGAAGAAAATATATTTATTGAATTTTGTTCAAATGTAAATTATTTTTACTTGGTTGTTTTTTCATATCTTAAAAAAAAGTATGTATACGCTTGTGTGTGTATATATGTGTATGATTGCTAGTGCCCGATGAGGCCAGAAGATGATACTGAACGCCCTGTAACTGGAGTTTCAGATGGTTGTGTGTCACCCAAGCTGGGTGCTGGGAACTGAACTCTGATCTTCTGAAAGAACAACACGTGCTCTTACATACTAAGCCATTTCTACACCCCCTTAGGTCCCCAGGCTAGCGTCACTCTCCACGTATGTATCCTCTTGCTTCAGCCTCTCCAAAATGCTAGGCTTCTATAGCACTATGCACTTAGATACATAGTCTTAATCTGTAGGTGTGGAATTGAGGACGTATCTCACTGGCAGGTGTGTGAGACCCTAGAACCCATGCATAGCACCAAAAAATACTTTCTTTTTGTTGTTTTGTTTCTTTCAGAGTGGGGCTCTCTATTTAGTCTTGGCTGTCCTGGAATTCTCTACATACACTAGGCTGTTTCCAAACTCACAGAAATCCTCCTGCCTCTACCTCCCGAGTGCAGGGATTAAGGGCATGTGCCACCACATTTGGCTCAAAAATAAATATTAATTTTAAATATTAATTTAGGTTTTAGGGATCTAAAGTATGGGTTTCAATAAGCTACTAGATAGCACCAATGCCATTGGTCCATTATTATTATCATTACATTTATTTACTCGTGTGTGTGTGTGTGTGTGTGTGTAGCATAGGTATGGAGAACAACCTTTAGGAATTAGTTGGTTCTTTCCTTTTTCCACATTTGATTTGGGAACCCATTTTCCTTGTCTGAATGTTTGTATTTACATATGTATACCTCTTCTTTGTCATTTTTCTATTAATGCTGGGGAGATGGCTCAGAATGGAGAGCACTTGCTGCTCTTGCAGGGGACTCAGACTCATTTGCCATCACATACAAGGTGGCTCACAGTTGTCTGAAACCCCAGCACCATGCCCTCTTCCCACCTGGGAAGGTACCAGACACACACACATGTGTTGCATACACATGCATACCAGCAAACATTCATATACATAGAATAAATAGAAATTTTTCTAAAATTAAGAATTTGTTTTAAAAAGTAGAAATTTAGAGTATCAACCCAGGAAATAAGTGAGAGAGAATACTAATGGAAACTTCTTATTTTTTATTGTTTTTATTGTGCTATACATTTTCCCACTCCCCTTCCTGCCTCTCCTCTCCCCTTCTACCCTCTCCTGTGACTCCCATGCTCCCAGTTTACTCAGGAGATCTTGTCTTTTTTCTCCTTTCTAAGTAGATCCATGTAGGTCTCTCTTAGGGTCCTCTTTGTTGTCTAGGTTCTCTGAGGTCGTGGACTGTAGGTTGGTTATCTTTTGCTTTATGTCTAATATCCACTTATGAGTACATATTATATTTGTCTTTCTGGGTCTGGGTTCCCTCACTCATTATGGTTTTTTTACCTCCAGATTTCAAGATGTCATTATTTTTTACGGCTGAGTAGTACTCCGCTGTGTGAACTAATGGAACCGCCTAAAGCTAAAGGACCACTTCCCATTCTCAATGCGTGCTCAGCACAAAGCACTGAGAAAGTATTAAGCAAGGCTCATCATTATAAAACTTCCAAGCCCCTGGTTAAAGAGAAGCTCTCAGTGCTTCTAGAGATGGGGGGATGGGGGGGCACACAAATGATCTGGAAGGGGAGTCACACTTTTTAAAAATATAACCCTGCAAATGTGAAGAAGATGGATATCTTCAAGATGATACTGACAGTTCCTTTCACACTCCAATATCCAGCAAGCATAACTACAAACCCAGTGTCAGAATATAGTCCAAACTAGCTTCAAAGTTGCTACATAGTATGCATACGGATATCCTAAAGCCTCTGTTCTCCTGCCTCGACCACCTCAATGCTGAGAGTACAGTTATACCACCATGCCCAGTGCTGAGGTGAATCCAGGGTTGAGGGAATGTTAGGAAAGCACACTATATCTATGTCAGAGCTATATCCCTTCTCCTATACACACCCTTTAGACTCTGTGTATGTTCAAAAACATTAATGTTTAAACAATGGAATATTGTAGTAGAGGATGTCTGTAATATCTTGAAGTTCACTGCTCAGGAGATCTCTTTTAAAAAAAAAAAACAGAGAGAGAAAGATTGGGGACTGGAGAGATGGCTCAAGGTTTAAGAGCACTGATTGCTCTTCTAGAGGACCCAGGTTCAATTCCCAGCACCCACATGGCGGTTCACAACTGTCTGTAAGTCCAGTTCCGGGGAATCTGACACACCAATGAACTTTAAAAAGTTTAAAAAATTATTTTTAAAGAGGGAAATTTGATTTGGAGGCCTGGAGAGATGTCTCAGTAGCAAGAGCACTTATTGCTCTTGCAGAAGACCAGGATTCAATTCCCAGCGCCCCACGATGGCTTACGAGCATCTGTAACCCCAGTTCTAGGGGATCCAATAGGCATGTGTGTGATGTACACGCAGGCACATAGGCCTGTGAATCATTCATTCACACACTGGCACATGTACACATTTCTCATTCCTTTCTGATACTTTGAAAGACACTTCTGAAAACTTATCTCAAATATATAATTATGTGTGTGTGTGTGCCAAATTATATAATTAAAATATTTGTTTGTTGTTACTGATTTGGGGCAGGTTCTCACACTGCAGTCCAGGCTGTCGCGAACTTACTACTTAGTCCAGGCTAGTCTCAAACTCACAGTGATCCTCCTGCTCAGCTTCTGAAGACCCAGGCATGAGTCACCATGTCCATCTTTAAGGATTTTTATTCGTACAAAGAGTTGTGTTGTGGAACGGGATGTCTGCTTGGTAAGGTGATACAAGCAAAGTTTGCACATGTTCTCACCAAACTGGGTCCATTTTTGTTAATTTCAACGTGTGTGTGTGTGTGTGTGTGTGTGTGTATGTTTATTTTTCCCAAAACCTCTTCCTTGGGCAGCCCAGCATAGAGACCAGAAGAGGAATCTAAAACCCTC
Organism: Chionomys nivalis; assembly: GCF_950005125.1. Classification (NCBI taxonomy): domain Eukaryota; kingdom Metazoa; phylum Chordata; class Mammalia; order Rodentia; family Cricetidae; genus Chionomys; species Chionomys nivalis. The sequence continues at coordinate 122,131,166 of NC_080087.1, read as the reverse complement.
TGTTCTGAGCACAGGATTCGGGAATATTTATAAGATAATGACAGAAATAGTCCAAGGATTGGGTAAAGGTGACTAAAGTGAGAGAAAGCAGTACAAACTAGCAGTCTGGGCTTCCCAAACCAAACTGCGGCTCTTCAGAGTGCACGTGCTCAGGAAAGGGTAGTGCAAATATCTTCTAAGGGTGGAGTCGGGTCCCCCTGTGGGCCACGGGTCAGCTATAAGACACTTGCCTAAGCCTAAGGGGTCTATGATCTCAGTTTGACATAGATGGATGCTGCCTTCAACTTCCTGGAAAAATTACCTTGAGCAAAGATTACCAAACCCTTACACCATGGCTGTCATCTGCAGCAAAACTAGTGAGACTCTAATAGCCTGTTGCCTAGCATGTACAGACCCTTAAAACTGGTGCTTTGGGACTCGAGGGATGGTTCAGCAGGTAAAAGTACTTGCTAGGCAAGTCTGACAACCTGAGTTCAATTCCAGGTTTCCACAGTGGAAGGCGATAACCAATGTCCACAAGCTCTCCTCTGCTTCCGCTCAAGCACCATGGTGAACACATACTTTCTTTCTCTAATAATAACAAATTGTAGAAATAAATGTTTTTTTTCTTTTTTTCAATTCTAAGAATTTATTCATTTGTTTTGAGGCAGGAAACAAGGTCTCACCTTGCAGCCCTGGCTGGTCTGGAACTTGCTATGTAGACCACACTGGCTTCAAACTCACAGATACTTCCTGTCTCTGCCTCTCAAGGGCTGGGATTAAATGTATGCCTCATCACACACAGCAAAAAATGACTTTTAAAGTCAATTAAAACCAAGTAAGAACCCGGAGTTTTGGTGGCTTACACCTTTAATCCCAGCCAGCACTTGGGAGACAGAGGCACTTGGGAAGCAGAGGCAGAGGGATCTCTCTGTGCTTTTGAGGTCAGCCTGGTATACAGAATGAGTTTCAGGGTGGCCAGGGCTGTTACACAGAGAAACTCTGCCTCAGAAATAATAATAATAATAATAATAATAATAATAATAATGATGATAAATTATTTTTTCTCAATATCAAACAGAAAGAAACCTTTCATTGAATAGAAAAGGAACCTAATTAAATTTGTTACATTGTCCCTGGAAGAGGGAAAAATGGAAACAAGGCACCTAGGCAGAAAGGACAGGTGGAGTACAGTGATAAATTCCGATTCTGGCAGAGGTACTGGGCAGTGAGGATCACCTGAGGTGGCTCCTCCGCCCACAAATGGAGGTATGACAGGAATCCAGGAAGGCCCATCTGGATTCCCGTTAACTTTCTTGGCCACACATTCCTTTCCCTTATTGCCCTGTAATAATGTGTAGTTCTTGAGAATTTATTGTGTTTTCTTTATCAGACCATAAGCTTTAGGAGGGCAGGTCTGGAGAAAAGAAGGCAGGAAGGTGCTGTAGGGTTGCTCTGTGGGCAGCCACAAGAAGTTGGGAGCTAGGAATTCCCCTAGGGGAAGCTTCTTATTTTTTTTGGGGGGGGGGGAGGCGGAGACAGTTCAAGACAGGGTTTTCCTGTGTTCTGGAACTCGCTCTGTAGACCAGGCTGCCCTCAAACTCTCAGAGATTCTCCTGCCTCTGCCTCCGAGTGCTAGGATTAAAAGCGTGCGCCACCAAAGCCAGACAAAGGGAAGCTTCTTATGGGGCTTCTGAAATGACACCGGAAAGGTGGAATCGGGCCTCTGGAATACGCGGAGAAGGAGCAGCAGGGCTGTAAGGTCAACCTGGAGAAATGACAGGTGAGTGTGGGACTCTAAAGGTCAGGAGAGGCGGGGCAGCGTGCCGCGCAGGCGCACGCGTGCCCTCTGCCTGCTTCCTCACCAGGACGCGCTTGCGGGCGCGTGCACGCGAGGCTGAAGCGGAAATGGCGCCGCGGGGCCGCGCGTCCGGGCGGCGAGCGGAAGTGGGTGTGAGAGCGGAAGTGGCCGGCTGGAGCCGGGGGCTGGGCGGGGACCGGGATCGTCGGTGAGGCGGCGGCGGAGGCGGCGGCGGCTCGGCAGGCGGGTTGAAGCTTCAGGGGCCAGGTCGGTCGGGTGGTGGCTGCTTCCAACAGGCAGCGCGTGCCGGGCCAGCGTGCGTGTCCGCCTCTCCCCGCCCCGCTCCCCGTCCCCTTCTCCCCTCACCTACCGCACCCAGCCCCCCTCGTCAGGGGCAGCGGGGCCGCTCCCTCCGTCCTGTCCTCGCTTGCCCACCCTCACCGCCCTTGTTTCTTCTTCCCCTGCCCGGGGCAGCCGCCGCCATGATCCTGCTGGAGGTGAACAACCGCATCATCGAGGAGACGCTCGCTCTCAAGTTCGAGAACGCGGCCGCCGGGTGAGCGCACACCGGGAGGAGGCCGACTTGACCCTAGCTCATCCTGGGTGGCGTCCTGTTCCCAAACCTTGGAGGGGAAAGATCGGGAACCTGGCGCGGCTTCGGGGCTTCACTGGCAGGGTGGACGTTGGGAGGCCATGGGGCGCGGTGGGCCGACGGCCTGAGATGCGTGGGGAGAGGCTGAGAGGGATGCGGAAGCAGCGAATGGACAGGAGCAAGGCGTGCCAGAGAACAGGAGACCTGTGGGACGTGAGGGCAACCGAGGCCAGAACTCACGCCCGAGAGCCTCTGCCCTGTGGGGGGCAGGGGAGGGACCCACTTCTCTCCGTATTCTCCGTCATTGTTCCGAGCCCAGAGAGACCCCTTTGGGAAAGCTGGATTGAAAGGAGTTTTCAGGAATTCCCAGGGCGAGGTGGGAAGAACATGCAGGCCCAGATCGCCGCCGGCCTTCTGCTTCCCCACCCCCATCTCTCCCCCAGGAGAAGCAAGACTGAAAGTAGACCCAGTCTCGGAGGGGGAAAAAAAAAACCAGTGATCTCTAGCTTCCTCTCTAACCTGTGAGAGAAAGTAGCTGTTTTGTTATATATTCCTCAGGCAAAGCCCACAGTCCTCCATCCACACCCTCCTTAGCTCTCTTGAGACCAGCTTTTATCTGGTTATGTGTCTTAAATCCTTATCCAAGACCCTTGGTCTTTGATTTTCTTCAGTGGTTAGTGCCGACCCGATTAATAACTGCTTCTGCTCCCAGAATCCATGAAGTTCTTAGATAACCTTTTTTAAACATCGGCATCTTAATATACGGGACGAATTTTCGAGGCTTCTCTGTCAAACACAAAAAGACAAACTCCTCCCCCAAAGCTGCTTTGCCTTTCTAATATATTTAAAACCTGAGCAGAGGAATTGGGTTTTAGGTTCTAATTTATGGTGGCCTGTGGCCATTCCTTTGCCTCATTTCCTCATTGGTGAGGATGGGGCTTCACATTTTGGTTTAACAGTTAGGAAATAAGTGCAGCCTGTTTTCTGTGAACTGGGAACTTGAAATAGGAGAGAGTAAGTGCTTGTAGGTCCACAGAAGGAAAGAGACTGGGAGAGGGGAATTCTAAACATTCATAAGGAACTTGTGGCTCACAGACATCGAAAAAGCATGAACCCATTACTCACATCCAATATATAGTCTGTCCTGTCTCTTGTAAGGTCACAGGTTTTATCTGCGGAACGAAACAGGACTTTCCTGGAATTGGTGCATTCAGTGAGCATTGTTTCCTGCCCAGAGCTGAAGTTGATATATGTACAATTTGCTTGCTCCTTGTCTTCAGCCTCCCATAAAACTTTGCATTTTAAGTTTTGAAATGAATCAACCCACGGCCTTGCTGTGGGTGATGAGTGTGTACTTTTTTAAAAAGCAGTGTAGCACAAAGGAGGAAGTTAAAGCAACTTCTGCATTTTCACAACTGATCTCAATACATACATTCTCAAGTCTAGACTGGCAAAGAATGAGTCCCGGGTGGTTAGAAGCTGATCTACAAGATAAATGGCTCTGTGTGTTCAAGTGGAGGCATGCCTTTTCAGGCTGGAGGACATCCATGTTTGTGTGTTAATAACATGTGATTCCAAAATGTGACATGTTACTCAGGACTTCATTTAGTCCTTTGTCTTTTTAGAAAACTTTCCTCAGAGAATGCTGGGGTTGGTGGTACATGCTTGTAGTCCAAGCACATTCAACTGTAACTCCAGCTTTCAGGAGCATGAGGCAGGATAAGCAAAAGTTCCAGGCCATCGTGAGAACTTGTATCAGAGAAGAAAAAAAAAAGCTACCTGGGTGTGGTGCGCCTGTAATCACAGCACTTGGAGGGTGAAAGCAGGCCAGCTGGGCTATATCTTGTTGCAAATAAAAAGTTTGCCCTTTCAGAGAGATTCAAGTAGGTGTTTAAATCTGGAGAACATGAATTGGAATTTCTAAGACTTTTTTTTTTTTTTTTTTTTGTAAAGATGCTCACTGTAGCCCGGTATAATGTTTGAGGAGGTAATATGTTTTGTCTTATCCTCGCTCATTCTTGGAGATGTGTCTTAACAATTATGCTCAAAACATTTTGTTTAAAATACTTGGGAAAACCTTTGAAGGAGAAAGTAGTGAAAACAAGGTTTCCGTGAGATTGCGAGTTTCTGCAGGGTGTGGTGGCACCCTCCTATAATCTTAGCACTTGGGAAACAGAGGCATAAGAATCAACACAAGTTTGAGTGCAGCCAGGGCTATATAGTGAGACTCTTATTCAGAAAAGAAAAAAAGAACGCTTAGTGATGTTCGTGCACACCTTTGATCCCAGAGCTCAGGAGGTAGAGGCAGGCGAATCTCAGTTTGAGGCCAGCCTGGTCTACAGAGGAATTCCAAGAGAGGCTGTTAGCAAAGTTAGGGAGGAACTGATGGATGGCTGTGTTGGGAGAAGATAATGAATGGCCCAGAGGAGAAAAGTGTGCAGTGTGGAAACCTGGGGGCACAGCTCTCTCCTGCTCTTTGTACTTCTCAGAACAAACGAATCAGGGAAATTATTCATGGTAGCCAAAGTGAATCTTTCTGTTCTGCAGTGTCCTGTACCATAGCTACCCACTACACGTAGCTGTTAGATTTAAGTAAAAAGGTGAAGTAAAACTGCAGTTGGTTTCCTGAGCTGAACTAGCTGTGTAGGGCTCCATTGCCCCTTGTGCTGTATTTGCACAGTATACATGGCCATTACTGCAGACAGTGCTGTTGGGCAGTGCTGTTCTGCCTACTGAAAATAAAAGCATGAGATGGTTTAGTTTGGGGGGCAGGGGTTGAGAACCCAGAGCCTTGGACATGCTAGGAAAGCGCTCTCATTGCACTACTTCCTAGCCCTCATGAGGTATTCTTCAAAGTAGTGGTCTAGTATGTGCTCCAGAATAAAGTTGCATTAGCTTTCATTTTTATTTTTTTACTTTTAGCTTATTTATTTTTAATGATCACTTGGGTCATCTTGTTGGATATTTTTGCCTGTAGTATCAGAGTATCAGACTGAAAGTTTAAATTTGCATCTGGATGCAGATTCTTTAAGTACACAGTTGGCCACAGTCATCTTGTAATTTAAAGGCATGTTAACAAAGTTTCCCACTTTTTCCAGCCACACCCCTAGCAGCGGCTTATTGGATCTGTCTTTGTGTCTTCACAAAGAGATACAGTAAAACACCTTGAGAGTCTCCACACTATAACTAATTAAAAAGCAACACCCAACTCTGTAAATAATGTCCTGCACAGGTCTTACTACATTATTGCCTTTTCATTTAGGAATTCTTGCCCCAACCACAGTTAAAGCAGAAGTAATCTGAAAAATTAATTGAATTCTTTTGTTACTACATGCATACCAAGAACCTTTCATCCTCAGAAGCAAGGCCTGTCAACTTTGCAGTTATGCAGTCCGGAACTGAGGAGGTGCTGTCAGATGCGAGCTTCTGTTGATTTAAAGTGCCTGCTGGCTCCTTACCACAGCCTGTGCATATTGTGGGGAGCTGTGGTTCTGTGAGGGGGAGAAGAACTCAGTAAGCAAGTAGTGCCGAGTGGGGTAGGCGAGGACTGTGGGAGGAGAAATTCGAGAAAGGAATAAATTAAGTCTTGCTGATACCTTGTTCTCATTCTCAGATATGCCACTTATGTCCTCAGAGAGGCAGGCTGGCTTGAAGAGATTTAGAACTAGGACATTGCTTAGGCCTGTAGATGCAGTGGAATGTACTATCTGACTGTTAAGATCTAGTTGATTAGGTGCCTTAACATGAGGGCATTATGGTTGACACGCTGCTACCTGTCCTCTGGCCTCTTTGCATTGTCTTTGGCATGTGAAGCACAGGACTAGATTGAGGGCTGGGACTATCATTTCAGCCATCTTGTTTCCTCAGAATCTTCAGAGCGAGGGAGGGAGAGAGAATGTTCAGCTCAGTAAATAGCATCTTGAAGGAATTAATGAAGATAAAATGATTCTTGGTTTCTTTAGAAGTTTATCCCTTTTCTTTTTCTTTTAACACACATACACACACACATATATACACATGTACATGCAGAGGCCAGAGGCAATATTGGGTATCCTATGGTATCACTTTTTGCCCTTTTCCCTTGAAATAGGATCTCTTACTGAACCTGAAATTAGGCTGGCAATCAGCAAGCCCCAGTTATCCTGTCTCAGGCTTTTTCTGTGGGTGCTGGGGATAATTCAGATCCTCTTGCTTTCCCAGCAAGTACTCTTACCCACTGAACCATCTCTCCAGCATTTTTGTTGTTCTGAGACAGGGTTGCACACTGTAGCTCATGCTGGCTTCAAACTCATGGTGTTTCTCCTGCCTCAACTTCCTATATATCCTGCCATACCCAGCTTTTCTAAGAGGGTGTGTCAATTTCTATGTCTTTTTAGTCTCTGTATTTTGAGAGATGATTTATCAAAGAACATGACCATCTTTTACTTAATATGATCTGCTTCTTGGGCTTTACTCAGAAAGAATGACAGGAACCTTGTAGAGGATTTAAAGAAAGTAATCAGAAAATTTTTAGTGAGCACAACAAAATAATTCCTCTAATTCAAGACTTGGAAGGGATAACCAGAAGAGGGTCACATATGCCACAGAGGAGAACTGTTACCAGGGCGCATTTAGGAGTAAAAACTCCAAAGACCTCTCTCTCATTCTCTCTCTCTCTCTCTCTCTCTCTCTCTCTCTCTCTCTCTCTCTCTCTCTCTCTCTCTCTCATATTCTCTCTCTCTCATATTCTCTCTCTCTCTCTCCAAAGACCTCTCTCTCATTCTCTCTCTCTCTCTCTCTCTCTCTCTCTCTCTCTCTCTCTCTCTCTCTCTCTCATATTCTCTCTCTCTCTCACACACACACACACACAGAGAGAATAATATAGTTGCTAGTAGTACTTAACTGACTGTTGACATTCTAGAAGCTTCCTTTGAAAAGTATAGAACTACCACACCCAGTTTGAAGAAAATATTTTGGGTGCAAAAGAGATGGCTCATCAGTTTCAAGAGCAGTTACTGCTCTTACAGAGTACTGAACAGTTCCAAGACTACTTCAGGTAACTCACAAACACCTGCTAACTCCAGCTCCAAAGGATGTGATGTCCTCTGTTGGCCTCTGCAGGCACTCCCACACAAATGTCATACACTTAGCATAGACACACACGCATACAAATAAAAATAGATTGTTAAAAAAAGACTTTCCTAATGGGCTTCTTTTTTTTTTTTTTTTTTTTTTTTTTGGTTTTTCGAGACAGGGTTTCTCTGTGGTTTTAGAGCCTGTCCTGGAACTAGCTCTTGTAGACCAGGCTGGTCTCGAACTCACAGAGATCCGCCTGCCTCTGCCTCCCAAGTGCTGGGATTAAAGGCGTGCGCCACCACCGCCCGGCCCTAATGGGCTTCTTTTAAGATTTATTTTTACTTTATATGTATGAGTGTTTGCCTGTATGTACATACAAGCCTAGTGCCTGTGAAAATCAGAAGATGTTTGATCCCCTGGAACTGGGGTTACAGTATGAGATGTCATTTGGCTACTGGGAACTCAAGTCTTCTGGAAGAGCAACCAATGCTCTTAACTGGTGATCCACCTCTCCAGCACCTTTTTAAGCTAATTTAAGAATATCTCTTAAAGGCAAACGTGGTATCTCATGCCTGTAATCCCAGAATTTGGGAAGCTGAGGTAGCAGGAGAATTGCCAAGAGTTTATGACCAGCCTAGGATACATAAGGACAACCCAGCTTAGGCTACAGAATCTTGTCTTTTAAAAAAAGAAATCTGCCCATCTCAGTGAATTGGGTAATATTTCAATGTCTTAGGCTGCCAATCAATAACCCTTAGGACCATCCAGCTTGCTTAGTCACAAATTCTAGTCATTTTAACAGTCTGATGCTAATTGGAATCCTATTTCTCCTAGAACTGGGTAAATAGTTCCTGATCTTGATAGTTTCACAATTCCTAAAACTGTCAGCCACAACTTCAGATTTGGGCCTTTCTAACTCCATCTAGAAGAAAAGCCTCATTTTTAGATTGTCTTCTGTAAGCCAGGTATTGCACTGTCTTCTGTAGTATGTGTGCTTGCATATACATTCACTACCTATGTGTTTTAACACAGTTTCATTTAATTTCAAAATGTCCCCATGTGACAGATTAGCATTGAGAAAACTCAGGGTTTTAAGAATCCAGGAGCAAGCTGGTAGGTGATGCATGCCTTTAATCCCAGCATTTGGGAGGCAGAGGCAGACAAATATCTGAGTTCAAGGCTGGCCTGGTCTACAAAATGAGTTCCAAAACAGGCAATGCTGTTATACAGAGAAATCCTCTCTGGAAAAACGAAACCAAAACCAAAAAAAAAAAAAAAAAAAATCTAGGGAATCCAGGAGCAACCTGTAGGCTGACTTCTGTGTCTTGGTGGTTGGGGAACGGGCAGACTGTTGTGTGCTTGATTTCCTCTGCTGTGATTGCGGAGGTTTATCATGTGGCACAAACAGAACATAGTGGTATTTGTGTGGCACATTTATTAAGATTCTGCCGTGCACTACTGCGAAAACTATAGACACTATTATCTCAACATATCTGTAATTTAGTCATGAAACAGTTGTTGGGAAATATGGTGTGTGTGTGTGTGTACTGTTTCATCTCAGTTAAGCTTCATGACATTCTTGTAATGTGAGTCTTTTATCCCCAGTTGATAAAAGAACTTAACACTTAACTCCAGAGGACTAATTTACGTGTGTCTGTGCACATCATGAAACAAATGTGGAGGTCACTTACACAGGATTCGATTCTCGCCTTCCACCATGAGGCCTCCGGTGATTGAACTTAGTCCTTAGGCTTGGTAGCAGTGCTCTCACTGAGCCATTTTGTCAGCCCTCAAGATTTGCCTTTTCTTTAAACTTTCTTGTACCTGAAGCTTGAGCAGATGGTAAATCAGTAAATGTTTCGTCTTTTTGGTCTGTTAAGTGGACCCTTCAATTACCATGATTTTAAACCATAAAAAAGCAGAACAAAATAGGTGTGTGGTGCCCTCCTAACACCAACATGTGGGAGGTGGAAACAGAAGGATCATTTGTAGTTCAAACCCAGCCTCAACTACACAATTCATGTGAAGCCAGCCTCGGCTTCATGAGATTTCTGTCTCAAAAACTAATTAATTAAAACATAGTAATGATGGAGGCAAAGGCATGCAGATCTCAGAGTTCCAGAACAGCAAGAGTTACACAGAAACCTTGTCTCAAACAGATCTCTGTGTGTGTGTGTGTGTGTGTGTGTGTGCACGCACACACATAGTAATGAATACCTGTTCTTGGGTTAAGTAATGGTTGTTACAGTGTGTTTTATGTTCAACCTTCTCCTTGTTGGTACACAGAGCTTACAAACTTCCAGCTCCTAGATATGTTCTCCTATTCTTTTTGTTGTTGTTTTTATTTTTTCAAGACAGAGTATCTCTTTGTAGCCCTATCTGTCCTAGAACCTTCTTTGTAGACCATGTTGTCCTTGAACTCAGATCTGTCTGCCCCTGCCTCCTCTTGAGTGCTGGGATTAAAGGCATGGGCCACCACTGCCCTTGTTTTCCTGTTCTCTAGCCCAGTACTTTAGAAGCCTTTCTCCTCTAAATCTTTTGTGCAGCCTTGAAGAATGAACTAAAATATTAATGGCAGTGGTTTGATAGCTATTCCCAAATCATACAGCAAGCTACTTAGAATGGATCTTAGCAGTTTTCCCTGTGGAGATCCATGCTCAGGGTGCTTTCATGCCTAGAGACTCAAACCTTCAGTGTTATGACTTAGACTGTTAAGGTTCTTAAGTTGATTTTTCTCAGGTCTGTTGATGAAGTAGTAAAGTGAGGAACTCCATCTTTCCTGACTGAGTTTAAACCTAAGGGTTAAGGGGAAAATGACACCCCCAAATACCCCACCCCAGTTAAGTCAGGCAACATGGTCCCTGACTCCAGGACAACCAGGGGTCCCTCTAAGAGAATGTGTTTGCATGCTTCCTCTACCTGGGGCATCTTCTTAGGTTTTTTTGGTTTGTTTTTGTTTTTGTTTTTTAATGGGCTTATATGTGACTATACGTGCTCTTGTGTTTTAGAGGTAAGGAATGGTTTGTTGTTGTTCATTTCCTTTGTTTCTTGGCTATAGTTTGAAATGAAAGCCCAGGAGCAATTTAAGCTTTCTCTTTTTTTGGAAGGGGCGTTCGCATTTGTCGAGACAGTTATCTACCTCCATCTCAATATTCAGCCACAAATGATTGACTGAATTCTGATCATCCTGTAACCACCTCCCAAGTAATAAACTATTTAGCTGAGTGCTGGGATTAAAGGCGTGCACCACCACCGCCCGGCCCGATGCCCTATTCTACCCTTCAAAGGCTCTTGCACATATGGTGTACATACCTTCATGTGTAAATACATTTCTTAAGATTGTCACAAGAGATTTTAAGCAAGGGGTAAATATGTCAGTGTGGATATCTTGTCTGCTAAATGTGAAACAAACTAGGGTCATTTGCATTGACTGCCAGCAAGCTAAACTGTTAAGGCGGTAGAGTTTTCTGCCATTGGTATTGCACAGAAGGATGTAATACAACTTTAATTTATTTTAACTATTTTAGTTTAATTTACTTAACTAAAACAGTTAGCTATTGCATACCAGAAGAAGGTCTTCTCAGGCTGTCTTACTGTTTGTAGTAGTTCTGCAATATTGGTGAAATTGTGTTCTCCCATTTTTTTAATGAGGAAATGAGAAAAAGGACATAAGAATTCTTATTTATAAGCTTAGTGAAAAAGATAAAAGTAGAAAACAAGTACTTTGACTCTATGTGGTGATTTTTTTTCCAGTGTTATTTTGTGCCATGCTTATGTGTAAGACCTGAGATATAACAAAGCAGGCTTGATGGAGTGTGGCAGGTATTTTGATGATGTAAGAAAGAAGGAAAGATGCAGAGAAAGGCTTAAAACCGATCTTTGGAATGGAGCAGCACTTACTGTTTGTTGATGATATCAGATCATTCTTTCACCTTAAACAGAGTAGAACCATTCTACATTATTAATACTTAGCTGTTTCTCTATCTAAAATTTACTTCCATGGGCACTATCCTGCTGGGGGGGAGGGGGGGCTTTAACCAGAGTGAGCACCAGCCGTGGCAAGCAGCTGAACAACAGTTAGAAAACACAAGCTATAGTGTTTCTTTGTCTAATCCTCTACTTTAAGAAAATCTAAAGGTTCAGGCCCATGAAAGAATGAAGCCAGCCGGGCGGTGGTGGCGCACGCCTTTAATCCCAGCACTCGGGAGGCAGAGGCAGGCGGATCTCTGTGAGTTCGAGGCCAGCCTGGTCTACAAGAGCTAGTGCCAGGACTGGAACCAAAAAACTATGGAGAAACCCTGTCTCGAAAATCAAAAAAAAGAAAGAAAGAAAGAAAGAATGAAGCCTTGAGTTTATAAAGAATGCTTCAGTTTTAAGTAAAAATTAGGAGCCTTTCCAAGTCCCCCTAAAAGAAAGTCCAATTATTGTCCCTGTTTACATTTCATCTGCTTGTGTGTTTGTGTGGACATGCGTACCCAGCTCATATGTGGAGCCAGACGACAACATGAGTCAGCTCTCTCCCTTCACCCCTGGGATCCAGCTCAGGTCTGAGGTCATCAGGCTTAGCTGGCAAGTACCCCCATCCACTAAACCGTCCTGTCCTAAATTTATCTTACTAAGGGCCTTTTTGTTGTTTTACAGAAACAAACCAGAAGCTGTAGAAGTAACATTTGCAGGTAAGTATCTTAATCTCATCCCCTTTATGAGAGGGTATAATAGGGGGAAATTTAATTTTTTTTGTTTATTTATTTATTTGTGGTGTGTTGGTGTTTTTCCTGCATCTGTCTGCTCCATGGGTGTGCCTGAATCCCACGGAGGCCAGAAGAATGCATCAGCTCTCCTGGCAGTAGAATTGCAGAATATTGTGAGCTGCCATACAGCTGCTAGGGATTGAACCTGGGTCCTCTAGAAGAACAGCCAGTTCTCTTAAAAACACTGAGCAAACTCTCCATCCCTGAAAAGAAAAGTTTTGATTGTCAAGTGTTTTTTGTTTTTTTGTTTTTTTGTTTTTTTAAGCCTTCAGGGACTATTTCATGAATCTGTAACATTGCTAACTGACTTTGGAGTTAGGTAAACTAAGTAAAGCTACCATACATATCTTAGTGGGTAGGGCACTTCATATTTTAGAAGTTTGGGTTCTGTTTTATACAGAGAACCATCTTTCTACTTTGGAAGTCTTCAGACTTACAGTCTAGTAGCCATCATATAAATTTGCCTAACATTTGGGAGAGGTGACATAGAAAGGTGCTAGAGCCTGTTTGTCAAATCAGAGCAATGGTGCTTCTTCCCACTCCCTGCTGGCCAGGCATGGTGGTACAAGTCTTTAATCCCTGCACTCAGGAGACAAAGGTAGGTGGATCTCTGAGTTTGTGGTCAGATTGATCTACATATGAGTTCCAGAATAGGCAGAGCTACATAGTGAACCTGTTTGGTTTTTTTTTTAAAGAAAGAAAGGAGGGAGGGAGGGAGGGAGGAAGGAAAGAAAGAAAAGAAAAAGGAAAAAAGAAATTGGCTATTCGTATGTGACCCCGGGAATTTTACATCTAAGTACCATCTAGAAAGGCAAGTGTTTGACTAGATGATCTGAGAAGACTTGAAGCCTAAGCTGTGCCTCCTAGTCACTAGCAGTGCTCAGTCCTCATGGTTCTTGTGATTCCTATACAAGTTCTTTGCATTCTGGCCCTTGGTTCCTAGCTTCAGCAGTGCGCTATACAGATGTGCTCAGCTCACTTTGTGCAGGAAGAGAGAACCTAAAAAGAGGAAAGGCCAAGAGATTAAAAGAGACTTTCAAAATAATCATCTGATTATGTCCTGATCTTGTTTAGATCCTAGTTTAAATATTTGCAACAAGAGTGTTCAATAGGTAATAGTTGAATAGCTTATGAGGTATTTGATGTTAAAGTAGAATATTTTTGTTTGAATTTGGTAATAGTTATGTTTATTTAAAATTATCTCTATCTCCCAAAGATGTCTTCTGAAGTATATATGGATCAAATGGTGCATCTGGGATTGCTTTGTAGTGAATTGGGGTAGGGGCAAGTACGTTCTGAAAGAAGGGCCATGTGCCAATCAGTGTTCATGCAGCATAGGTGAATATGAGTTTGTTGATAGCTCTTTCTCTTGCAAATGTGTCACAATGAAAGTTTTTTTAGGTTATTTTAGCACAAACTGTGGTTATGGCGAAAATAGCTTTGTAATTTTAAGTAAGACCAAAGAGAGGGCCGCTGAGCAGTTAATTCCATAGCAGTTTGTCTGTTGACTTCCTAGTGAAATCAAAATGCACATCATTTAGTTGCATGCTCTCTTATCAAAGGTCTTGTGGCCATCCCTGTAGTAGGTGCTAGGCCACTACTCCCGTTTCCAGAGTAAGCAGTCTTCTTGCTTTTTTCACAGATTTTGATGGTGTCCTTTATCATATTTCAAATCCTAATGGAGACAAAACAAAAGTGATGGTCAGTATTTCTTTGAAATTCTACAAGGAACTTCAGGCACATGGTGCTGATGAGGTAAGTTCCATATTGGTTTCCTTGGGACTCTTATTTTTCTTCGTCACCTTCTGTTGGCCCCTTGCCACCCAGAGAGTGGGCCAAACCACTCCTAGTGACGGAGGCTGCTTTACACAGTTAACCGAGGGCTGCATTTCCCACAACGAAGTGAAAAATGTTTTCCAGAGAAGATTTTGGCTTTTTGCTTCTTTTATCTTGCAAAAATAATGATGTTCCCTAAGCAAAATTTTAAAGTTCTTTATGTTTTGTTTTGTTTTTTGTTTTTAAGGGTCTCATGTAGCCCAGGCTGACCTTAAACTCTACATATTTGAGGAAGGCCTCAAATTCCTGATCCTTCATCCTCACCTTCCAAGTGCTAGTATTACAGAGTTGTACCACCACAGCCAACTCAGAATTTTATTCTTTTCAGATTATTTAGGATACCCAAGTTTTACAAATAATGAAAACAGAACAGCTAGTCCTCTAGAAACAACAGAGAATATTTTCTTAACTAGTACAAAAATAGTTATGGTAACAATCAATAAGACAGGTTTTGTTCCATATTTAGAATCTTAATCAAGACAGGCATGTAATTTGGGGCTTATTAAACCTCATAATCTTGGTTTTCATTTTGAAGGTTGAAACGTAAGTTACTGCCTTACAGGTTTTTTGTTTGTTTGTTTTGTTGTTAGTATTTTTTAGAGCTGACCTTTCTAAGCATTTCTTCTTTATGACTAGGAGAAGTAAAAAGAAATGTCTAGGCCTTGTGCCCTGACTTTGGGTAGCTGGGTAGCTAGAGTAGGAGGTTTGGTTCCTGTTGAACTGCAGTTGCTCTGGGTAGAGCCATTTATGGAAGAAAGAAAATGCTGTTACACCAGCATGCACATTGTGGTTGCGTCTCAAAGCAGGAAGTATGACTCAGTTCCTGAATCAGTTTTCAAATAGCTTAGTTTAACAAACTAGGCTCTCCTTTATCTGCAACATGAAGATACAGCCATTTCTGTCTTTCTGAAAAGTGCTGCTTTTGAACACCAGATTTCTATAATAAAAGGCTGTTTTGTCAAGAAATCTGATCCAAAGCTGTAAATTTTTGCTCTAAAATCAGACTTAATGAACAGAATACTAAGAACTGTAGTTATGGTTCAGGTGCTTTTGATTTGCTCAGGGAAGAGAGGAAAGTAGGGAATGTGAAGTAATGTCATCAGAAGGGGAGGGCTGGTCTGCAGCTTACTCTTCCATCTTGTCCTTGGCCTGCTAGTGGAGTTCCGGAACACACTGCAGTTTTCATAGCTACCACACAGGCCAAAGAGCTCAAGTGGGTGGAGGAAGTAACATTTCCAATGTGGGAGCGGAGTAAGCAGTAAATGGCTCCCTAGGTGGGTTAAACAGTGACCAACCTGTGATAACCTCAGGAAGCTTGTTTTTTTCACAGGCCCTTTTTAAAGGCAGACCAATCTGGTGTTCAGGTAGGCAGATCTAATAGTTAAAAGTAGACAGGTTGCCTCTATTCTCTGGATGGTCAAAAAGAGGCACAAATTTAAAAGTGAATCATAATTGGAAGTGTAAGGGAACAGTGTGATCCAGTGGCACACGACTAGGATCCCAGCAATGGTGAGGTGGAGGCAGAAGGATCAAGAGTTCAAGGCCAATTTGGATTACATAGTGAGATTGGTCTCAGACACAAACACACAAAAACAAATTCTAGTGAAATAACAGAAAAATGTTCAAGGGCTTAAGAACAGACAAGGACCTTCAAAATAGCTCTGTGGATAAAAGCAATTGACGTGCAAACCTGATACTCTGAGTTCAGTCCCTGGGGCCATGGGGAAGGAGAGAACTTGATTTCCAAAAGTTGTCTTCTGACCTCCCCACTTGACACTAGCACTCACACACATGATGATAATAATAATAATAAATAAAAAATATTTTATAAAGAAAAAGCAAAGGAATTAAAAGTGGTAAAAACATGGCTGTAATTTCTTCATAGATTTCAGAAATATTCACTTGGTAAAACTGGAGCTAAACTAAACTAAAGGGGCTTTGATTTCCCCCCATGTCTGATACTCCCTTTTTTCTTCAAGTACTAATTCTTTAGGATTAAAGCTCAGGGAGCATGCCAGGCTCTTAGGAGAAGTGGTACAGGGAACACCTGAAGGTCAAAACTCCACGTGCCACCAACAAACTGTGACCTTGAGCCCTTCCTTTCCTTGCAGTTCCTCTTGTGCTGTGTGCTCACCAACTAGGAACTTACCTGGCATTGCTTGTTTTTTTCCCTTCATGTAAATGAGTGTGATCATGAATTCACACTCTTACCAAATTCTGTAGGTGAGGAATTTCTAAAGTGATCAAGTATAGGAACATTAGAAAATTACTCAGTGAACTATTTCCAGTCCTTAAAATATTTCTAAAGAATATTTGAGTCACTGCCCCTAGACGGGGGCACAGCTCCATGGTGAGGTGTTTACTAAGCATGCATAAAGCCCTGGGTTTGGTCTCTGGCATCACCAAGAAAAGGTTTGGGAGTGAATAACCTTTGTTTTTTGTTTTCTTTTTTTGTTTGTTTTGGGTGTTGGGGAGATTCGAATTGAATATAGATGTGATTTGTTGTTAATTTTTCTTTATTTTTTGCTATGTAGAAAGTTCATTAAATATAAGATGAAAAAGAACGTTCATATACCTTTGGACAGCCATTGACTGTCTCTGTATACAGGGTGGTTCTGGCTCTGAATACAGCAATAAGCCTGGCAAATCCTGCCGGCCATTCTGGAGCTGGACCCTAGTGCCTAGCTACAAAAACTCTGTTTTTCTTTTTTTTTTTTTTTTTGGTTTTTCGAGACAGGGTTTCTCTGTGGCTTTGGAGCCTGTCCTGGAACTAGCTCTTGTAGACCAGGCTGGTCTCGAATTCACAGAGATCCGCCTGCCTCTGCCTCCTGAGTGCTGGGATTAAAGGTGTGTGCCACCACCGCCCAGCTGTTTTTCTTTTCTTAAGTTATGTGTATGAGTATTTTGTCTGCATATCTATCTGTGCACTATATTTAAGGAGAGGGCATTAGGGCATTAGATCCCCTGGAACGGGAGGTATAGAAGGTTGTAAGCCACTTTGTAGATGCTGGGAATTGAACTGGGATCCTCTAGAAGAACAACCAATGCTCCTAACCACTGAACTGTCTCTCCAACTCTACCCTGAAATTCTTTTAAACGGCATGTGTAACTCTTAACCAACAAGATGAAAACTTGTTTTGCCTTTGTAATTTGATGACGGTGTAGCTGATACTCTGAGATACTGTAAACTATTAAAGAGTTATTTGTGGTTAGCCTTAGAACTTAGAACAGAATTTAGTGTTTTCCTGGGCACATACCTGGAATCTGCAAACTTGGGAGGTGGAGACAGGAGGATCCTCCTCAACTCTATAATAAAATCCAAACCAGCCTGAGCTATATGATACCTTATCTCCACAAAAGAGAAGCCTTGTTTTTTTGTTGTTGTTGTTGTTTTTTGTTTTTCTGCACTGCTGGGTTTTAAGTGTATTTTTTACTGGCTGTGGAGCAATAAAGTTTTTAGTGAAGGTTAGTAAATGAGTCCAGTTTGGGATTTTGTGTTTTAGGAGGTTACTTCTGTTTTATTTTTAGAGGTTTGAGACTTTTTCATTTTGGTTTTGAAACAGTCTCCAGTGTAGCCCAGGCTGGTCTCAAACTGGAGATCCTGCTTCAGCCTTATTGAGATTACAAGCTGCCCCATGTTCGTGTTCCAACTGTTAATGTCTGCTAAGCCTTGAAAAGCTCCTCAGATTGCTTGTGATTTTACTACATACTTTGTTTCTGTCTTTACATATCTCCTTCCCACTACTTAATGTGCTCCTTACACACTTAAGTAAACCTGGTTCCTTCCTAAGTAGGATGTCAGTTGAGGAAGATTTCAGCTGGTAGATAGTCACTCTGGCAGAGAAAAACGAGGGGAGTGTAGAGGTGCTTTTGTTTGTGCTCTACTTCCAAAAGCTGGAAAGTAGTCAGCAGAGTTAGGTGTCGGATGGTGAAATCCAGTTTGCTAGGACACCGTTGTTGGGCACACTGGTATTACTAGCTGACTGTGATTCTGTTATCCATTGTCCTTTGCAGGATATAACTATGAGCTAAGTTAGTTTAAAGCATACAGGATTAACACACTGACAGAAATCAGAGCCCAGAACTTGGTTTTTACCTTTTCATTCTCCTGAGTTAGGGTTCCAGCCCATGTTTAGTTCATAATTGATACAGTCTTTTGTCATAGCTGCATCTCTCTACTCTCAAAAAAGAAAGACTTGAGCCGGGCGGTGGTGACGCACACCTTTAATCCCAGCACTCGGGAAGCAGAGGCAGGCGGATCTCTGGGAGTTCGAGGTCAGCCTGGTCTAGCTAGTTCCGGGACGGGCACCAAAGCTACAGAGAAACCCTGTCTCGAAAAACCAAAGAGAGAGAGAGAGAGAGACAGAGACAGAGACAGAAAGACAGACTTGAGTGCAATGTAGAATCCGAAAAGAGAAAAAACGGGAGAGGTGTGCTCAGGTCTTTGAGAGACAACCCCGGAACTAACCTTTAGATTATAATCCAATTCTGTGAGAGATCTATTTAGTCACTTGAAAATTCACTTTCTCGTCTTGTTTGCAACCCACCAAATGAAAATTAAACATTGGTTTAGGAAGAGTTTATCACAAGTACTGTGTGTTTCAAAAATAATGAAATTGCCGTGGATTTTGAATTAACTTTTTTTTTCCTCTCCAGTTATTAAAGAGAGTATACGGGAGTTTCTTGGTAAACCCAGAATCAGGTATGTAGAAATGCTAGTGGCTATGGAATGATGGTAAACCATGTTTTGCTTGTATCAGGGCTTTTTTAGCTAGAGGATTTGGTTTAAATTATCATTCTGTAAAACACATCTGAAGGAGCCCAGTTCTCGAGTCAGTTCCCTCTGTATAAGTAGCTGTTAACGGGTTCTACCTTTTTCAGTGTGATACACAATGTCTTAAAAATCAGCAAGTGTGTTAGTAACACCCCAAAATATTTCTTCTAATCTTTTAGTCAGAGGAACCTCCTTTATTTGAGCAAGTACCCTTTGAATATACTCATAAAATGCTGTAGGGGCACTGGAGATACTGCTCAGTTTGTAAAGCAGTTGTCTGAAAAGCATGAGAGCCTAAGTTTGAACACCAGCGCCTAGTTTTAAAAAAATGTCAGTTGTAATCCCAGTTCTGGGGAGATCACCGGTGAGCATAGAGTTTGTTTGTAGCCAATCTAGTCTAATTGGTGAGCTCTAGATCTCAATGAGAGACCCCTTTTCAAAATACAGGATGGGGGTTGGTTTAGTGGTAAAGAACACTGATTGCTTTTCCAGGGGTCCCAGGTTTCAGTTCTCAGCACCAACATGGCAGTTCACTATCATTTGTAATCTCAAATTAAAATAAAAACCAGTGATTACTTTTTAAAATTTTGTCTAAGAAAAGATGAACAACTCCTGTGGAAACACCCCATATTGCACCCTAGTTTCCATTCATACACAAATAAATGGACAAGCATTGGTTCCCATTCAATAGCCCCTAGTAACAGTATAAACCATGTAAAAGTTGTATCTTATGTTTATTAGCTTATTTGGGCAGTTTTAGAAAGCACAGCCAGCCATATGGCATTGATTGTTCTTGTTTTTAATTTTTAAAAAGTGTTACTGTATATGTGTGTGCTTGGAGTGTGCACCATACCGTGCTTATGGAAACCAGAGGACAGCATATTGTAAGTTCTCCTTTCACCTGTGTGGAGGTTCTGGGACAAAGTGAAGCTATCGCAGGGTTTATAGCAAACATTTCAGCCTTAGCTGTCTCGCTGGCCCTTATTCTTACTGTGCATCCTCAGGATGTTCTGGTCCTATCTGAAGTCTTCACTTGAGGTCAGACATTAGCTATACTTTGCTTTTGATGTGGGCTCTGAGAAACAGCAAGCCTCAACTCTTTGTTGTTGTTTTTCACATTTCTTAAATTTGAATAGTGATTGTTATTTTTAATATTAACATGACAAAAATTAAGATTTAAACAGCCTTTCTTCTCAAGGAGGTAAATAGGGAAAATAGGGCCCAGGGAATAACTTTATTAGTGGTAATTAAATAATATAAAGGTTAGAGATATTTGGAGATGTGAGATCCATGTGGTTTTGGTAACATATTCCCATTAGTTACTGTTTTTAAATGATCCCCAGTGGTTTAAAGGTATTCTTGAGGAAACATGTATAGTCTTTGAAGTACCATTAATGACTTAATTAGCCCTTTTCCTGGCATTCATAGAAGACGGCAGGGTACTTTAGAGGTCAGTAGACATGATTCTCAGTCCTTGTTCTGGCCCACTTACTGATGACTTGGTCCATAAAGTCTGTAGATGTTTTAGAGATAGTTTTGTAGTATAGCCCAGGCTGTCCTGGAAGTCAAGACACCCACCCTGGTCTCTTGAGTACTGGCTTGCCCACCTACACCACCATGCCTAACTTAAATACTAAACTTGTGCCTAGTTTAATCTCTTCCCTCTACCTACTACAGCTTCAGCACCACCCCAGGCTCCCCACACCTTCCCTCCTACACAGATGAGGGCATTGTAGAGATTGGGCAGTTTTCCAAGGTCGTGTAGTGAGGCCAGAATATGAACTCACTTCAAGATAGAGAGCTCTATACCTGTGTGTCGTGGCATATTCAGCAAGGCGCTGCTTCTCTGAACCAGTTTTCCTTTCTAAATGAGGATAAACTTACCTGTCCTGACATCTTCAAAGAAACGCATGGAGGGGTCAAATGAAGTAGAATTCTGAAAACACTGAAAATACACAGTTATTCAGAGAGACACTATTAGGGAAGTATGTGTATTAAGAAGCAGATTTCTACCCTGCCCCCTACAAGGGTTTGCAGTGGTGTGGGGGGGATCGGATTTTCTTTCCAGAAAGCTTGCACCTGCTGACCATGTGGGTGCATATTAAACCATTGGAGAAAATACGTGACTTGTACAGCTTGAGTCATAGAGTCCCCTTCACAACTGTCTCTAGGGCCCTAAAGCTATCTATAAATATTTACATAATTTGGTATAAGGTAGAGATGGGGAGTTGCCTCTACACTGTTTACTTGAAAGATAAAGGTTTGATTTGGTTTTTTGTTTGTTTATTGTTTGTTTTTACATATAACTGATGGGTGATTTATTTTTTTCTCCCACCAGGATACAATGTTTCTTTGCTATATGACCTTGAAAATCTGCCTGCATCCAAGGATTCTATTGTGCATCAGGCTGGCATGTTGAAGCGAAATTGCTTTGCCTCTGTCTTTGAGAAATACTTCCAGTTCCAAGAAGAGGGCAAGGAAGGAGAGAACAGAGCGGTTATCCATTACCGGGACGATGAGACCATGTAAGCGTGGACTTCAGCTCCAGGCTGAGGGTGGCTTCTGTTTAGGTGGAAGCCCTACCGCCATCTATATATACCCAAAAATGTTGAGATGTTGGGGATCTCCAGCTAGGGGCCTCATTCTAACCTTCCTCCCCTGAGAAAATCTGCCAAAAATCAGCCCCTTGCTGAGGCTGCTCAAGACTGCATCTACAGGCTACCATATTTGCCAGGTGATTCCTCCTCTGCCTTCCCAAGGGTCGTCCAGGAGTTGTTTTGCTCTGCTCAGATTAAACTTGGATTTACTAATTCGGCCTGACTGACTTAATACCTTGGTGGTGGCGTTGCTACCAGGGGAATTTAAACTTTTCAGCCTCCATACACCACTGACTAAGAGAGACAGTGTCAACCAGATGAAAAGAAATCCTGTCTGTCCTTTAAGGCACTGATCTTTTGATGTTTTTATGTTTTTATTTTTTAGGATTACTAACTACTTTATGTGTGTTTGTATTTTATGATTGTGAGTTTTGTAGAATGGGAGTTGAACCATGCCCTCTGGAAGAGTAAGTAGCTAGTCAGTGCCCTTAACCAGTGAGTCATCTCTGCAGGCCCAAGGCACTACTTTTCTGAGTTCTCTTAAAGGAAATTCACAAGGGCTAGGGAGATACTCAGCCCTTCAGACTACTTACTGCCTTTCCAGAGGATCTAAGTTCAGTTCTCAACCCACTTGGCAACTCACAGTTGTCTGTAACTCCAATCCAGGGCATCTGATTTCCTCTTTGGGCACCAAGCACACATATGCACAGGTACACATATAAACAAAACACCTGTATATGAAATAAATTTAAGGATGGCCTAGGTAATCAGGCACCAGAGGTTGAGCATAAATGCTGGGGTTTTTTTTGTTGTTTGTTTGTTTTTGGTTTGGTTGGTTGGTTGGTTGGTTGGTTTTTTGGTTTTTGGAGGCAGGGTTTCTCTGGAACTTTTGACCCTGTCCTGGGGCTCATTCTGCAGACCAGTCTGTCCCTGAACTCATAGATCCAACTGTCTCTGCCTCCCAAGTGCAGGGATTAAAGGCTTATGCTACCACTACCTGGCTGTTACTGCAACTCTCTTAAGTTATCTGTGTACTATATATGGACCCTATCATATGTAAAGAAACTTTTTATAAATGAGTCACTAACTTAAGATACTATGTTATGCCTTATATGCAAGATTTAAAAGTCTAGTTTTGTTAATTCCACTTCCTTCTTGGGAATGCATTTACTACCCTGACTTTCTTGACTGGTCTCTGGCACACCTTTGTTTTATTGAGATTGAGACTTTGGACTTTACCCTTCTACTTCCCTTGCAGATAAAGTTATTGATAGAATCTTCTGATGCTGTACTTACTCCTGAGTTTGTTTCCCTCAGGTATGTTGAATCTAAAAAAGACAGAGTCACAGTAGTCTTCAGCACGGTGTTTAAGGATGACGACGATGTGGTCATTGGAAAGGTCTTCATGCAGGTATGGAGCAGAAGTCTTTAGGGGAAATTGTGCGGCAGGAAGTTATCTTTACACACCATGTACATAGCCATCATATGGAGTAGGGTTGTGTGTAGTTCAGTAGTAGAGCATTTGTCTAATATGTACAAGGTCCCTGGTTCAATCCCCAGTATCTGAGAAGATGATAACAGAACAACATACATGTACACCATAGTATAGACAAGACAAAGTTCTGTTAATGTTGGAACTTGAAGATGTAATAAACAACCCTGTCTTAGTTTGCTTCTTTGTTGTTATGATAAAACACTGTGTGATGGAGGAGGGTCTATGAGTTACTTTCATTGGTTAATAAAGAAACTGCCTTGGCCCTTTGATAGGACAGAAAATTAGGTAGGCGGAGTAAACAGAACAGAATGCTGGGTAGAAGGAAGTGAGGTCAGACACAATGGAGCCAGCCGCTAGGTCAGACATGCTGAATCTTTCCTGGTAAGCTACCATCTCGTGGTGCTACACAGATTACTAAATATGGGTTAAAGCAAGATGTGAGAATTAGCCAATAAGAGGCTGAAACTAATGGGCCAGGCAGTGTTTAAATGAATACAATTTGTGTGTTGTTATTTCGGGTGTAAAACTAGCCGTGCAGGAGCTGGGCGGGGTGAAAAGCAGGCCTGCTCGCCTCTTCACTACAACTGTGGCCAAAAAAAATCTCAAAGAGGAAAGGGTTTATTTCACCTTAGACTTCCAGGTCACAGTTCATCAGTGAAGGAAGTCCTGGAGCTCAAGAACATGAAAGCAGAAGTAAAACAGAAACCATGGAGGAGTGTTGCTTACTGGCTTGTTCCCTGTGGCTTGCTTGACCTGCTGCTTCCTTATACAACCCAGGACCAGGGTGACACCATGCACAGTGAGCTGGGTCCTCACATCAATTATTAATCAGGAAAATGCCCCACAGCCATGCCCAAAGGAGTCTAATGGAGGCAATTCCTCAGTTGAGGTTCCTTCTTCTCAGACATGTCTAGCTTTGTGTCAAGTTGACAAAACTAAACAGCACGGCCTCCACCAAACTTACATGAATGTTCTGTTTCTTCTTGATGGTTTTTCCGTTTTTCAGGACAAGGCAAGAGGGAGAATTAGTCTTGACTGGATATTAACTCTCCCTCGTTTCTGTGACAGAGCCCTTGATCTAAACATTTCCTTGTCTCTTATGTTTCCTCAGTTTTGTAACAAGGTCTGCTCTTGACTTGGTTTGGGTCCCTATCTTCAGAGTGGTGAATAATGATTTGCAAAGTAGGGATAACATGCAGGAGCTGGAGTTGTGGTTGACTGGCAGGAGAGCCCTGCCACAGTTTGAATGAGTCACCATAGATTGCCTCCTGCTTGGAAGGGTAATAGGACTTAGAAGAACATTTTGTCATTGGGATTCTGGTACAGTGGGACTCAGCATATTGTAGACCTTTGCGGCTGTGTCCTTTTGGCTGCTGGCCAGTCACTGGCTCTCGGACATGAGGTTATTGATCAGGAGGTATTCAGGCTGCTGCCTTCTGAAGAGGATCAACAGTCAGAATGTAATGTAAAGCTTTAATACATTTTCCTGTTCCCTGGTAGAATGATGAGTATTGTTTTGTTTTGGTTTTTAATTCGGAAGCAGCCAGGCTTGTGGCCCAGTCTCTAATCCAACCACTTAGATGCCTGAGACAAGAAGATTGCTGCAAGATGGCCTAGGCTACTGAGTAAGACCTTACCTCAAGTTTTTTTTTTTTCTTTTAAAGAAAATTTTAAAGCAGAATCTTTTTTTTTCTTTCTTTTAGAATAGACTTGAAATACTGCTGTGCTTAACACAGTGAGGCTTTGTGTACAAGCCTTCTACCTAGCGAGGAAAAACTTCAAAATGCCATCCGTGTTAATGGTATCCTTGTTAATGCTTTGTATTGGAACTGACTAATCAGAAACTCTTAACTTGGGGTCCCTTTGTGAAAAAGTGGAATGTTGACACTTTAGTATTTGATAGTACTGGACTTTATGAAGAAAAGGAGGGTATGCATATATGACTCTTAAAAATAAGCCCTTAGACAGACATTTCCTAATATTTTTCATCAGAATTAATGGGAATTAAATGCAGTAGTTAAGAAATTAGACTAAATCTAGGCTAGCAAACTAATCTTAAAGCTATAAATATAACTTTCAAGTATAAATATAGATTTGGCTGATTTAGGGATTGTGTGTGTCTGTAAACTTTTTTAAAAGTTTTGTTCCACTTGTTCCAGGAATATCCCAACTTGTTTTTAATATTTTAAACAAATCTTACCTTCTAGAGTACTGCAAGTCCGCTCTGTAAGGTTTTGTGGAGGCTCTTTTTTGTGGAGGGGGTATGAATTTAGACGACTCCTTCAAAGTGCATGTAGCAAGGCACTTACCTACATGAAAAGACAAGCCTATTGTAGTGGCTTTTGTTTGTGGTTCTCCCAGTGTTTCTAAATGAGTATTCCATGATGTGCAACCCATCTTCTCTGCTACCTTCTCCAGATCAGAGGCTAGGGTAATTTATGTTGAATAACCATAGAGACCAAAATAAATCACCCAAGATTTTTCCTGTGTCCAAGAAAAGTTAGTTTTGTTTTGTGTTACTTTTTTTTTCTTTTTTGCTTTGCTTTCTTAAAACGGGCAGCTTCTTAGCATGTAGCCCAGGGTATCCCAGAACTGTGTGTACAGGACTGCCCTCACATTTGGAGCAGTCCCTTTCCCCTGCCTCCCATGTGCTGGAATTACAGGGTCTGCCATCACAACTAGTAAATGCTTGTGTTAAGGCACACACTACGCTTCAGTGGGCGCAGTAAGAAAAACATGGAACACTCTAGGAATTTGCATGTCATCCTTGCGCATGGCCGTGCCGATCTTCTCTGTGTATTTCATTTGTAGTGTGTGTACACTCAGATGAGCACTTCTGTTTTTAGACTGCCTCACTATACAGCCCAGGCTGGCCAGTAACTTGTGATCCTCCTACCTTCGTCCTGCCCAACTTGACTTATACTTGATTTAAGATGCTCCCTTCATCATATACAGTTTATCCCCAGGATAATGTACTTTGTTGGAAGAAAGAAACAGTGCTGTTGGGCTTAGCAGCTAAAGTCACTTGCCACCAAGCTCAGTGGCCTGATTTGACTTCCATCCCAAGTTCCTACATAATGGAAGGAAAGAATCAACTTCCTAAAGTTGTCCTCTGATCTCCACACATGTGCAGTGGCACAGAGTAAATAGAATGTAATAAATATTTTTTTAAAGGAAATAGTGTGCTGGTGTTCAGCAGACATCCTATCAGAAAGAAGAAAGGGAAACAATCTGGTTGGTTTCTGTGCGACAGGTAGTAATAAAGACAGGGAGCTGTTTGCTGTTGCTATTTCAAGAGAAAGCAATGGAGAAGCAAAGACATCAAGTTATCTAAAGACTATTTCCCCCTGCAGAAACAGTGTTGACCAAATATGGGGGATGGCAGAGAGGAAGAGGAGGTGTCTTATGTAGCCAAGGATGACCTTGAATTCTTTGTTGTTTTGTTTTTGTTTTTCAGTTTTGTTTTCTTTGTGGGAGGTTTTTTGAGACATGGTCTTAGTATGTAACCCTGACTGTTCTGGAACTCTTTATATAGACCAGCTGACCTCAAACTCAGAGAATCTGCCCACCTCTGCCTCTTGAGTGCTGGGATTTAAGGTCTGCACCACCACACCAGGCTGATCTTGAATTCTTGATCTTTTTCCCAAGTGCTGACTTTACAGGCATATACCCTGTCTCCAAGTACCTTTCCTTTAGGGAATAAGATATGTTGGGAAGGGAGCTAACCTAACACATTGAAACTGTTTCTCTACTCCGTAACCCTGTAACAGCCAGGCAGGGTTATCTTCAGAGGCGGTGTATAAAACAGGAGTCCCACATGATCTGTACATTGCTTGGGATTTGATAATTAGTGTGTCGTGGCTGGGTTTTATTGCTATGAATAGACACCACAACCTCACAACTCTATATAAAGGAAGCCATTTAATTGGGACTGGCTTACAGTTTGGAGGTTTATCCATTATCCTTATAATAGGAGGCATGGTGGCAGGCAGGTAGTTGAGAGTTCCTATCTCTGTATCAGGTGTCAAAAGGGAAAGTGGGTGAGCCGCAGGGCCTGACTCGAGCTTCTGAAACTCCAAAACCCTCCCCCAGTGACACATTTCCCCCAATAATGCTGCTCCCTATGAGCCTGTGGGGGCCATTTTTATTCAAGCTACACACAGTGTGGGTTCTTCCTACTTGCAAATGAAAGCATAGTCCCTGTCCCTGCCTTCTTATTACAATGGTTCTGCATCAGCAGGGGTGTTTTCTTTTACTCAGGAGTACTATGCTGTCTTTGAAGGAAAGAGGAAAAGAAACAGGAATAAAGCCGAATCTTTAGCCTAAGGAACTCAGCCTGGCAGGGAAGCCAGGTGCCCTAATGAATAGTGATGTATCCTAGAAATGCTTCCAGTCGTCCCGACTGTTGGAGGCTGACTATAGAAGAGGCGGTACGTGAGCAGCAACAGGAGCCACACTTCCGATCATATGGCTGTGTGACCATGCTTTCAGTGTCTTAACCCTGACACTGTCCTTAGCTCTATGCAGCTGCCCTGTTTCAGAAGACACACTCAATCTACACATTGGATCTGATTCTTTTTTGTTTCTTAAGGGAGGGGTTTCTAAGGAGTGAATTCAAGGCCTTGCATTGTATTGCTGTCATTGCTGGGAATAAACTCTAAGGAGAAGGATGTCATATTCATTCATTGTATAGGAAAGCATGGGGACCTGGGGATTAAGCATAAGAGGTATGGCCTGTTTTGTTTTATATATATAGTTTGATAAGCACTGTGCTTTTGTTAAGGATTATGAGCTCTTTTATTTGGGGGAGGTTGTTTGGTTTGGTGTTTTGAGACAGCCTGTAAACTGAGACTAGGCTGGAACTGCCAGCGATGACCCTGAACTCTTGATCCTTTTCTCCACCTTCCGTGTTCTGAGATTATGAGCATGTGGCACTGCTCCTGGTTTACTAGAGTTTTGTTAGGGTTTGTTTTGGGGGGCATGTAATCCATGCTAGCCTAACTTGATTCTCCTTCCCTACCCAGCTTCTTTTACTCTGTCATCTTAAGCCCTCAGGGAGGGGTTAAATTTGTTTTAAAGTTTTGATTGATGAATTCTAAATAATAACAGATAAAAGATCTCTTAAACAGTACAATCAAAGGCCTAGCTTGGAAGAAAGAGATCAGGTGTGAGTGTACTGAAATTATTGGGGCTAGATGATCAGGAGTTAAAAGTCCTCCTCATCAACTGAAGATATGGCTAAGCCGTTAAAGGCTAGTCTCATAACCAAAAGTCTTTATCTATTTAGTGAGTTTAAAACCAGCCTAGCTACATGAAGCCCTGTCTCATGGTTGGGGTGAAGGGTCATGGGGAAAGAAAAGGAAGAAACTGGAAAGAAGGGGCAACCAAGAGAGTGGTGGGAAATTGTTCAATTTGTAAAGAGTTTTCTATGTGTGTTTGGAATTTAAAACTCCAGCTAAACCCTGGTACTCATCACCATGAAACTGGAAAGATTTCTTTAAAAAAAAAAATCCGTTGAGGGCCTGGTAAGCAGCAGTGCTTACGTTTTGTGTTTTGTCTTCTGAAGCAGTCTTCCCACTCTGACCTGACAGCCTTGAACTCAAGAACTCTTGCCGTGTTCAACGACCCAAAAAAAGGTGGGGGGGACTTGCACTGCAGTACTTTGTACCACAGTTGAAGACATGGTGTCACTCTGTAGTCTCCTTTTGAATCTTGAATGCAGTGGGAGCAACTGGCACTTGTAGCTGAGGTGGTTTTGTAGTTGTTGTTGTAGCTGAGGTGGTTTTGTAGTTGTTGTAGCTGAGGTGGTTTTGTAGTTGTTGTAGCTGAGGTGGTTTTGTAGTTGTTGTAGCTGAGGTGGCTTTGTAGTTGTTGTTGTAGCTGAGGTGGCTTTGTAGTTGTTGTAGCTGAGGTGGTTTGTAGTTGTAGTAGCTGAGGTGGTTTTGTAGTTGTTGTAGCTGAGGTGGTTTTGTAGTTGTTGTTGTAGCTGAGGTGGTTTTGTAGTTGTTGGTTTGGTTTGGTTTTTCGAGATGGGGTTTCTCTGTGTAACAGCTCTGGCTGTCTTGAAACTCACTTTGTAGACCAGAATGACTTTGCACTGACAGAGATCTGCCTGCCTCTGCCTCCTGAGGCTGGGATTAAAGACGTGTGTCACCAGTACTGGGCCTGTAGCTGAGGTTTGACAGTTAATTTTTAGTTATCCGCCGGTCCAGAGGACAACAAAGGTCTTAGCACATAGTATGGACAGACTGCCACTGAACTCACGTGAACTTTCTCTCACTGTGTCTCCACAGGAGTTCAAAGAAGGACGAAGAGCCAGCCACACAGCCCCCCAGGTCCTTTTTAGCCACAGGGAACCTCCTCTAGAGCTGAAAGACACAGATGCTGCCGTGGGTGACAACATTGGCTACATCACCTTCGGTGAGGCTGGAGAGGTAGTTCAGTGGTAGAGTGCTTGCCTAGACACACATGGCCCTGAGTTCAGTCCTCAGCGCTGCACAGAACAGCGTGTGGCAGTGCTTGGGTTTTTGCTTCTAATGTTCAGCCATGATTGGCTGACTCTTCTTTTCCACTAAAGATACCAAGCTTCACCGTGTTGGCCTTATGAGCTGGCTGATCGTGACAGCTGACAGCTCATTCCCATGCTGCAAAGCTGCAAAAATGTCTCCTTTAATTCACCTTTAAGCTAAAGGTGTAGCTGTCGCTGGTGAATACGTTTTTCGTCTACATTATTCTTGAAGTTGAGGTGTATCTTACAGTTATGGCGAGTCAGTTTCATGAACAGCAATACTTTCTTTATGGTACATGAGTCGTGGTAAACTTGGTAAACAATGCATTTCTTAGCCTGATGTTTACTTTTTTTTTTCCTTCAAGTCAGGGTAAACCGAGAACCAGAGTCCTACCTTTCTTATCAGCCTTTCCTTTTTGGCACAGTTGATAGACTCGGGGTTCTTGGTGTTAGAGAAACAAGCATGGTAAGAACTGGAACCCAAAGGCGGGTCTGCCCCAGTGCAGCGGTCTGAGCCTGTGGGCGGAAGCAGCTCCCCCTGCTGGACCTGCCGTATGTTTGGTTTTCATGATCAGGAGATGTGTATTCTTTGGAACCTAGTTTTACTGACAGTCTATACTTTATCACCACAGACCCAGGACAAACAGCTTTGTTCCTAAACAAAGCTGGATTCTAGAGTTCAGAATGGAGTCCAGATTTGGATGAGTGCCCAGGGTCATACCTGGTTTTTGTGCCATGTGCTTCACTATTGGCACTCATTGGCACTCCCTTGATTGTGTTGTCTATGATGGTAGCACACATGCCACCTCTAATGCCTTGTTTG
The DNA here is from genome assembly GCF_950005125.1 of Chionomys nivalis. NCBI lineage: Eukaryota > Metazoa > Chordata > Mammalia > Rodentia > Cricetidae > Chionomys > Chionomys nivalis. The sequence continues at coordinate 122,100,955 of NC_080087.1, read as the reverse complement.
TTTGTCCTGCTCAGTGCTCTTTCCTCGCCACACCAATGCCACTGCTCGAGACAACACCATCAACCTGATCCACACGTTCCGGGACTATCTGCATTACCACATTAAGTGCTCTAAGGTGAGGAGGCACCAGCATCTCTACCAGGCTGTTAATTCTCAGTAGACACTTCCACATGGGGTTGAGAGGGGAGAGAGAGAGCACTTAGCAATTAAGAGTACTTACTGCTCTTTCAAAGGACCCAGGTTCAGTATCCATTGCCCATGTCAGCTCACAACCATATGTAACTCCAGTTCCCAAGGACCCTTCTGGCCTCCATGGATACATACATATGTGCATAAAATCATTCAGTCACATGTATACTAAATTTTTTAAAAAATCTTTTAAAAGTTCCAAAGGTCTTAAGAAATTACCTCTGGGTATCTCTTGGTATAGCCAGCAGTAGAGCACTTGCCTCAGTTTGGCCCCCACAGTAAGAGAGAAATGGGCCGGGCGGTGGTGGCACACGCCTTTAATCCCAGCACTCAGGAGGCAGAGGCAGATGGATCTCTGTAAGGTCGAGGCCAACCTGGTCTACAAGAGCTAGTTCCAGGGGGCTGGAGAGATGGCTCAGAGGTTAAGAGCATTGCCTGCTCTTCCAAAGGTCCTGAGTTCAATTCCCAGCAACCACATGGTGGCTCACAATCATCTGTAATGGGATCTGGTGCCCTCTTCTGGCCTGTAGGCATACACACACACAGAATATTGTATACATAATAAATAAATAAATAAATTTTAAAAAGGGAAAAAAAAATAGCTAGTTCCAGGACAGGCTCTCCAATGCTACAGTAAAACCCTGTCTCGAAAAAAAACAAAAGAGAGAGAGAGAGATATCAATGACCCCTCCCTTTCTCCTCATCCTGCCTGTAGTAGAAGGGTGAGTCTATATCTCATATATCATATTATTGCCTAACCATCCCACTCTCTCCCTCCCTTACATGCTCCTCAACATACCCCATGGCTTATCCCAATGAATGCAAAGCTATTTTTCTAGAACATGAACCTGTTTCAGTTCCTCCTGTGTTTGCTCTTAGGCCTATATTCATACACGAATGCGAGCAAAAACATCTGACTTCCTTAAGGTGCTCAACCGTGCCCGCCCAGATGCCGAGAAAAAAGAAATGAAAACAATCACGTAAGTAGTTAGAACCACCTTCCCACCTCAGCTCAGCAAGAAGCAGCAGGTCTTGATGCCTGCAGCCAGGTGACCGAAGAGGCCAGCAGGGCCAGGCCTAGAGCCACCAAAGGGAAAGGGAAAGAAAAAGGGCTTGGCGCACATGGGATCAGGAAGAGTTCTCTGTTCCAGTGTTTGCAAGCTACAAGAATGACAGTTAGGGAAGCAAAACACAGGGCTTTTGTTGTTGTTTTTACTAAGAATATGTTCTCTATGGGCTTAAATTTTCAAAGGCGAATCTCTTCTTCCGTATTCCTGGAAAAGTAAGTCAGCCACTTGAGGACATTTAGTATCTGAAAAGACCTGGAGTCAGCACCTAGTGTTCTTTCTACTGGTCCTGCTCTCAGCAGGAAAGGTGTACAGGGCCAAGGCTGCCTTCGTCAGGGAGAAAGATGACAAGCAGAGCAGTAAGGACCAAAGACCAACATGGCATAAGACCTATAGAGCTCACTCTAGTGTAGGTGGCAATCTGAACACCTTCAGCGCCTTCTGGCATGTGCTGCTGTACCAACTTAGACTCCATTGGCATTTGAAGGCTCAACTGAATACTGAGAAATGGTAAGCGTTTTTCAGTAACGGAAACATCAGGCTTTTCTGTGTGCTTGCTTGGTGGGAAGTCTCTTCTGACTTTCTCTGCTGCCACCTACAGCCTAAAGGTGGTGCTCCATCTGACCTCCCTGGAGAGATCACATCAGATGCCATGTCATGGTGTGACAGCTGCATGGCATATCTAAAAAATGCAAAGCTGTAGAAGAGGTGGACAAGTAAGGTTATGCCCAGAGAGGTCTGCAGTTTTTCCTGTCCCTCCTTTCCACCAGCGCCATTGTGTGACCTGGAATAGAAGGCAAACTTGCTCTGGTGATGTGTCAGAACCACCTGTGGCATGAACCTGTAGTCCCAGCTGCTGAGGCTGTTGGGGACTGAAGGAGGTAGAAAAGTTGAGGCTGGCCTGAGTAATATTTGCAAGCTCTTGTCTCCAGATTCAAACAGGTGGGCTGGGAGGTGGCTTAGTTGGTGAAATGGCTGCTGTGCAAGCATGAGGACTTGAGTTTGGATATCCATCATCCATGTATGAGCTAGGCATGGTGACACATGCTTGTAACCCTACCACAGGTGGATTGCAGGAGCTCTCGGGCCAGCCAGTCTAAGCAGTCAGCGAGTTCCAGGTTCAATGAGAATCCCTGTTTTAAAAAATAAGATGAAGAATCAGGCATGGTGGCACACACCTTTAATCCCTGGACTCACTTGGAAGGCAGAGGTATGGCCTCAGTGATTTCAAGGCCAACCTGGTTTAATCGCAAGTTCCAGGTCATTCAGAGCTATGAAATGGGACCTTGCCTCCAAAAAATAAAAAAATAAAAGAAAGTGCCCAATTGAAGAAAATATACATTGCTGACTTCTGGCCTTCACACAGAGACACAGATAAAAAACAAGCAAAGAAAAACCAGACAGAAACGTCAAAGAGTGGGATGTTAAAATAGTCCTGGGACTGCTTGCACCACTTGGTTCTGTGGCTGGCACGTGCTCCTGGTGATTGCTGCCAGATTGGACAGAAAGGGGCAGGAATTGATCCCTGCCTTGATGAGGAACCTAAGGAAAGATGGGTCCTTTACAGGAATAAGTTCAGTTGTTCAAAAGCCTGCTAAATGTAGACAAATTAATGCAGGCCTGCTATAGGTATGGTTCTGAGCCTTGCCTGTGAAGTTGCCTGTGGAGTCAGCATTCTGCAGTACTTTGCTTATCTTGTGGGGAAAAGACCATCAAATAGTTTGATTGAGGATAGGCAGTAAACATGGAGAGCTGCTTTTGCTCTTTTCTATAGTTCTCAGTTCTCTATTCCAGGCTAGTTTACCGAATACCCTTGGAGTAGGTACCATTTGCAGGCTCTTTAGGCATCTAGTATCCCTCTGGGGATTTACTGTGTAGAAGAGGACACCATAGCTCAGACACTCAGAACCAGCCAAGTGTTCTCTGAGCCAGAGTGTAACTTAGAACATGACAGCAGAAACGTTTTTAACCTTTAACTTTTGAAGTTCTTTTTTTTTTTTTTTTTTTTTTTTTGAGACAGAGTTGCACTCTTGGCTAGCCTGGAATTTACAGAGATCCACCTTCCTCTGCCTCCTAGGTGCTGGGATTAACAGCATATACTACCACACCTGGCAAATGGTTTAAGTTTTTTAAGATGGCTTTGAATTTCCTACCTCCTGTTGAAAGGTTAAGGAATTGTTACCTCAGTGAGATCAACTGGGTCGGCTAAGCTATCTGAAAGCTAGAGAAAAGTGGGCGTGGTGGCACTCAGGAGGCAGAGGCAGACCTAGTGTACATAGCTAGTTCTAGGCCATCCAGGGCCACATAATAAGACACCATCTTAAAAAAAAAATACAATTTTCCCATCTCCTGGCAACATCCAGTGCCCTTAAGGGCTTTTGCATGGTGTTATTTAGTATTGAGTCAGAAGTAGTGAAGCCATTCTGTGAAAGCTGAATCTTGACTGAGACTTGTGGCACCAGCGCCTTTGATTGAAGACTCTCTGCTCCTTGTAGTTACTGGGTATCCCTTGGGCATTCCACCGCAGGTCTAGAGCATAGGGTTTGGAAGGAAAGGACATCTGGAACAGGTCTTCACACTGTCTCTGCTTTTGAAGGGGGAAGACATTTTCGTCCCGCTAACGCTTGGGAACTGAGGAGGAAGCTCTGTTGATGGAAGGCTGGACCGCTTGCTACTGGATAATCGTAGCCCTTCATGTTGCACCTCTCCAGGTTCTTAAGGGATTCTCCGTTTGGGTTCCATTTTGTACGAGTTTGGCAAATAACCTGCAGAAACGAGCTGTGCTTGCAAGGACTTCATAGTTCCCAAGAATTTAAGAGAAAAAAATTTCCACTTGATCAACTTAATTCCCTTTTATTTTTCCCTCCCTCACTCCCCTTCCTTTTCCCCTTTTCCAAGCTGTTTGCTTTGCAATATGTTACTGGTAATGAGTTGCAGATAATGCAATCTTAACTTGTTTTCTTCTAAGTATTTGAGTTCAAAACTCCTGTATCTAAAGAAATACGGTTGGGGTCATTAATAAAGAAAATCTTTCTATCTTACTTGAGGATTTGCTGGGTTTCTGGACTGAGTCCAAAAGAGAAAAGGGTGGCCCTGCGCTGCCCTTGAACCAGCAAGCTCACATAGTCTGGAGCCTGTCTTCACTGCAGGGAGGAAGGGCTGGTTGGTAAACCGGAAACTTGTTTGTTTGCGTCTCATTTTATTCATCTCACTCTGTAGCCCATGTTGGCCTCGACCTCTCCAGCATGCCTCAGCTTTCTGAGTTCTGGGATTTTAAGAATGAGCCACCTTTGTTTTGTTGTTGTTTATTTGAACATGTTTCCTGCATTGTAAAGCTTGGTTGCCGATACCACCCAGCTGAAACTCCCTTAGAGTGACAAAATGTTTTCTGGGGCTGGGGGATGTGTTTCAGTTGATAGAATGCTTACCTAACCTTTCACGAATCCCTTGGTTCAATCCCCAGCACCATATAAACTAGGTTTGGTGGTGCACACCTTTAAATATTTTTATTTTGTCAGGTAGTGGTGGTGCACACCTTTAATCCCAGCACTTGGGAGGCAGAGGTAGGCCTCTGTAGTTCAAGGTCAGCCTGGTCTAGAGTGAGTACCAGAACAGACTCCAAAGCTATAGAGAAACCCTGTCTTGGGGGGGGCGGGGGGATGTGTATAAATGTTTTGCATATTTACACATTAGTACATTAGTGCATGCATGTGTTTGTGTGTTTGTATGAGTCTGTGTACCAAGTAAGGAAAGGGGTATAAATCATATGCAATTCGAGTTACAGCTGGTTTTGAGCTGCTCTGTGGGTCCTGGAACCAACCCAACCGCTGAAGAAGCAACAAGTGCTAACCACTAAGCCACCCCTCCATCTGCTATGACATACACCTTTTATTCTTAGCACTTGGATGGGGGTGCAGGAGGATCAGAAGTTCAAGATTATCTTCAGCTGTACGTGCATTTGAAGCCGCTCTGGGCTACAAGTGAGACACCCTTTCAAAAAAAAAATGTTTTCTGTCTGGGCTGTGCATGTGTGCATTTGTGTATATATGAGAGATTGAGATTTGGGTGGGGGTTGGTTGTATGGTTTTAAAATAGGGGCTTACTGTGTAGTCCTGCTGCCCTTACTCAGATCCACCTGCCTCTGCTTCTCAGTGAGCACTGGAACTAAAACTGCTTGTTCTCCAATCAAATAATAAAGGGCATTGCCTGACAAGAGGTTTTGCAGGACGTTGGTGGGTGTTCCAGTGTGGCGCTGATGCCTACTAACTGGCCACACTCCCTCACACATTCCAACAGCTTGATGTGCTCACAAAGCCCACTCTAGGAGGTGCCTGCTGAATAGATACCTGGGACCCAGCAGAATGTGCTGTCCCCTAACAAGATAATTGGGGCCAAAAATAAAATCTGTTTGGTAAGGTCTTATCCTGAGAATTTGAGGGGTGTCCAGGATGATTTGAAGACTGTTCTTTTGTCTCCATTTCAGGCAGTGTGTCTCAAACTAGTTGGATGATAGTCATAGCCACCTTGACTGTATGTGACAGCCTTTTTATCTTCTACAAGTTTGTTTTTCAGATAATGATGCATTTGCTTGCGTGCATGTTGGACATAATAAAGCAAGGGCCTGTCACCTTCCCAGTGGTGACAACTTGAGTAATTGTAGCCCAGTATCACACCAGTTAAGTGACATGTTTTATGTGTCCACTTTCTTCACATTTAACCAGTTTTATTCAACATTGTTTGTGCCTTTGTTGTATGTACCTGTGCATTTTCTCACTTGGATAGATTTCTGAACACCAGTGTTTGTTTTGAAAGTGGGGTAGTGCAGATCAGAGCAGTTACTGAATCACACACAGTATTGATTGGGGACTTTTTGACTTTTTTCATACATGAGCACCAGGACAGAGTTGGAGAACTATTTTACCCCATCCATTGTCAAGTTTTAAATATTGCAGATTGCTCCATCATTAGATTTAATTGAAATCGGTTCTAGGGACCTGCAGGTTCTCTTGTTCTCCTACTTCTGGGAAGTTAAAAAAAAAAAAAGTATCTTGAGAAATACTTTGCGAGAGTTTCAAAGGTAGTTTTGATAGAGTTTTTGTTCTTGTTGGTTTTGTGACGGGGTTCTGTTATCTAAACCAGGCTGGCCTCTGCGTCTCAAGTGCTGAGATTACAGGTATTCACCACCATGACCAACTACTTTAATTTTCATTCCATTTTCTTTTGTTTTATTTAGGTTTCTGACAGAGCTTCACTCTGCTCAGGCTGGTCTCAAACTCAAAGCAGTCGTTCTGCCTTGGCCTTCAAGTTCTGAGATGACAGCTTTGCCCCACCCAGCTCTGGCTGGCATTTGCCTTTCTGCTGATTTTTTCCCCCTTTTTTCCTTTTTGCCGATTTTAGAGCAGGAACTCTGGATCTCCCTGTGCGTTCTTGGCAGTAGTGAAACTTGCTTTTTGTTTTGTTTGTTTTGCTTTTAAAGATTGTTCTCACACATACACACGCCACTCCCCTTGGTATCCCTTTCTTTGCTCCTTAACCCTGCTTCTTCCTACTTAGTCTCCTAGTTGGTAGACCATTGAGGCAATACCATCTCTCCCAGAGTCGCCAGCTCCTTAAGGAAGGGATGGGACTTCATGGGTACTTCCTGTGTCCACAAAAGGGATGGAGGCCCAGTCTTATGCAACTGCTATGTGTTTATGGTTCTACAGCAGTGCCATACCTGAATGCCAGTGTTTTGTGACACCCTTCCCCATCTTACAGGTCTTGGATTCTGTTTGCCTTAACTTCTGCCTTAGGGTTTCTAATGCTGTGAAGAGACACCTTGATCATGGCAATTCTTCTAAAGGAAAACATATGATTGAGGCTGGCTTACAGCTCAGAGGTTTAGTCCACTATTGTCATGGCAGGAAGTGTGGTGGCATGCAGGCAGGCATGGTGCTGGAGAGGTAGCTTAGAGTTCTATATCAGGTATCAGGAAAAGAGAGAGCCACACTGGGCTTGGCTTGAGCTTCTAAAACCTCCAAGCCCACCCACCCCCAGTGACACACTTTCTCTAATTAGGCCACACCTACTCCAACAGGGCCACATGTCCTAATACTTTAAAAAAATATCATTCCCTATGAGCCTTTGGGGACCATTTTCATTCCAGCTACCTCATCTTTTATGATGTTCCCCCAGCTTTGGCTGCAAGGAGGAGGCAAGGATTGATGTGACTCATCAATCACTTACTCTAAATATTTTGGCCAGAATCAAGCCTCTGTATTAACCATCACACTCTGCAAAAATGATTCTTTGCCCCCAGCTGAGAGCTTAGTAGCCTGTGGGTATGAATATTTAGAAAACAGTTTGACAACGTATTTATTAGAGGGAAACAACCACGGTGTGTCACCCCTTGTAAGCAGTCAGGTTTATGTTACCAGGCTACTGTGTAGCCAATCACAAAGCAGCTGGTTACCCCCACAGTACTCAGTGCCACTCTTAGAGTGGTGCCCCAGATCTCTCTTGTGGTTCAGTACTGTAGCACACATGGTCTTTAGCTGGGTAAGATCATTCTGGCTTAGTTCCTCGGTTTTTCTGTGTCCTTTAAACAAAGCCTGTAGTCTTCAGTGTAGGGTCAGGACTTGAAAGAACATAAAGATTAAAAGCCGTGTAGTAGTGACTCACACTCAGGAGGCAGAGGCGGGCGAATGTGAGTTCTAGGTCAGCCTGGTCTATAGAGTGAGTTTCAGGACAACCAAAAGTACACACAGAAGAAACCCTATCAGTAAATAAGCAAATAAATCAATAGGTACATACAAACATAGTGAAAGCATGCACTGCTCTTTCAGAGGACAGGACGTGAATTCCTAGCACCCACATTAGGCAGGCAGCTCAAAACTGTCTATAACTCTGACTCCAGGGTATCCAGTCTTTTGCCCTCAGCAAGGGACCTGCATCCACACACAAATACACAGTCCTTAAAAATAATAAACCCCAGTCCTCAGGAAATAGAATCAGGTGGGTTTCTGTGATTTCCAGGCCTTGCGTGGTATGACCTTGTCTCAAAACAAAACCCCAATGGGGTCTTACCATATAGTTCTGGCAGGCAATCAATAATAGTAGCAATAACCTCTATTCTTTGGGGGTCTCTGAGGCATTAGCGAGATTTAAAGAAGTATTATAGGAGCCGGGCATGTTGGTGCACACCTTTAATCCCAGCACACGGGAGGTAGAGGCAAGTAAGTTGGTCTTTGTGAGTTTGAGGTCAACCTCATCAACAAAATGAGTTCAGGACAGTCAGGGTGGTTACATAGAGAAACCCTGTTTCAAAAGAAAGAAATTGTAGGAGAAAAGTATAATGGCATTAAACATTTTTGTAATAGTAAATTCTGTCTAATTCCACAATATTTTGCCAGCATCAAGAACCCATGCTGATTGGATGAGGAAGAGACATTTTCTTAGTAATTTAGCCTCTGGTAAGGTGTTCATGCTCCTGTAAACAGCTCTGATGAATTCACTGAATCCTTTAAAAAGGGAAGAGGACAGGAGTCAGCAGGCATACTGGGACAGGGTACCAAATAAGTATGGTCATATATTGCATGCCTGTAGGAAAATGTGATGGAGCATCGTGATGATTAGAACATGCTAAATGGGAAAGAAAATACACTTTGAATTGAACACAGTGGCTCATACTCGTAACCCGAGTACTCCAGGTTTAGATCGATGTGCATGTCGTACAGCATGGGCATCTCTGATGCATATGGGCACAGATAGATGCACATGTGTTTGGATAGAGTCCTCCCCCACCCAGTGCTAGGGATGGGCCCCAAAGCCTCGTGTGCTAGGCTGACATCTAGTGGTATCCTCAGCCACAACTGAGCTATGCTGTAGATCTGTAACAGCCATGTTGTCTTTATGTGTGGGGGTAAGTGTACAGGTTCCCGTGGAGACCAGAAGCATCGGATGTCCCTGCATCTTGGAGTTACAGGAAGTTAATGAGTCACCCAACGTGAATTCTGGGAGCCAAACTTGGGTCCTCTGCAATAGCAGTATGTGCTGTCAATATCTCTACGTCTCTTCCCCTTACCTCCCCCCCACACACACACACACACCGGTTCCCTTTATACACCCGGAGGACCAGAAAGCAATAGGACTGTTGGATAAGTGACAGAAGTCAAGCTTCTTTATGTCTCGGGTTTTCCAGACCTTCCCTAAGATGGTTGTACTCTTCCCCTTCCTTTATCGGATAGGAGGGTAGGACTCTCCAGATCTGGATGGGACATGTTTAGCAGGAAAGGAAATGGCATTACAGTACGCAGCAGAGGAGCTGTTAGATACAGAAGGAGAAAGCCCTGACCTAACCGCTACATAAGTCCTTGTAGATGGTGTCTGTGGCAGTTGACATCCAGTTGCCGTCTGCCTAGGGCTCGCCTGACACACCCTGTTCAGTCCTCCCTGAAACCTAAGCTGACGTAGAATGAGAGGATGTGTTTGGACTGCTGGGATTCAAGGATCTCACACAGGATACTCTAGTGCGCAACTAGTTTCTGTTGCAGGCTAATCCAACCATCCAGGTTTAAGGACAGTTTCTTATGCCTCAGCAGCTGAATAGGGGGTTCTCAAAGCCAGCTTCCTGGCCGGTCTTACACTGTCTAGAAGGTACATATCCACATCTGCTTTAAGTGTGGGCCAGCTAGGTATGGTAGTGCAAACCAGTAATCCCAGCACTTGGGAGTCTGAGGCAAGAGGGTCAGGAGTTCAGGGTTAGCCAGTGTCCTGGCTAGTCTGTTACACTATCTAGAACAATGATTCTTGCCCTTTCACGGCGGTCACCTGAGACAATTGGAAACATAGATATTTTTTTATTTTTTATTTTTTTTTAAATTTTTATTTATTTATTATGTATACAATATTCTGTCTGAGTGTATGCCTGAAGGCCAGAAGAGGGCGCCAGACCTCTTTACAGATGGTTGTGAGCCACCATGTGGTTGCTGGGAATTGAACTCAGGACCTTTGGAAGAGCAGGCAATGCTCTTAACCACTGAGCCATCTCTCCAGCCCCCGGAAACATAGATATTTATAATTTATAACAGTAGCAAAACAATTATGAGTAGCAACAAAAATAATTTTATGGTTAGGGGTCACCACAACATCAGGAATTGTATTAAAGAGTTGCAGCATTGGGAAGGTTGAGGACCACTGTCTACGAGGTACATAACCATGTCAGCTTTAAGTGCTAGCCATTTGGGTAAGGTCATGCAAACCATTGATCGCAGCACTTGGGAGTCTGAGGTAGGAGGGTCAGGAATTCAAGGCTAGCCTGGGCTACTTACCAAGACCCTGTCTCACTGGTGTATGCCTGGTGGCGGGGTGTGTTAAGTAGTAGCTGGGAAAGCAGTTCAGAGTATGGGAAGCTTCATCGCCTCCCTGGTCCAGAGTAGCTGCAGAAGTGGACTAGGGAGATCTGGGAGACTTCTGGGACAGTCTAGATTGTCCACCCAGCACATGTTCTCTGTCAGGAGGACAGCAGGTCAGGGCCACAGGCCGCAGGTGGAGCGTCTGAATACTTGCACCCTCCCTCCTCCTGTGGCATGGGAAGGGCAAAAGAAACCATCATGGCCAAGGGCTTGACATAGAGGAAGCAGATGAGTTGGTGAAGGAGAAGCTGAGCTGAGCCCGGGACAGAACCCAGGCTCTCCAGCTCCCACTGCCTGTGCTGTCCCGGTTACACGTCATGCCACACACAGTGTTTAGATAGAGCAGAGAAGAAACAGACATCTGAATCTCTGGGGAAAGAGGCTGGGAACGGAAGACTGTTTATTCCCGGCAGCCCTGCATCCAAGGGGTCTTGCACCACTTGAGGACAGCCCCAGACAACTCTCCCAGAGCCTGACTCACGCCCCACTGCCCCTGCGGGGGCCCGAGACGGGGCGGCTCCTGGAGGGTGGGTTTGAGGCTGCTCTGCTTAGTCTCCCAGCGGTAGCCCCGCCTCCGCAGGACCCGGGAATGTGTGCTGTAGGGCAAACAGTGCCACAGTTCTCAAACCTCTAGCCTTTGGGGCTGCGTTTCTCCAAGGGAACTGAAGTTCTGCTCTGGGAGAAGGGAGAAGGTTGCTCTCATCTCCCTTCCGGCTATCTTGCTACAGTCTGGGCCTGTTTCAGTCCTTAAGGAGTTCGGCTGGGCTCCTCTCCTCCCCTCACGCCTAAAGCTGTCCGAGTGCAAATCCCTTGGCTTCCATGCTGTGAACATGACCTTCTCTCCCTATACTTAATTTCCTCAGTTTTCCTGTAGATCAAAAAAGGCCATTCCTTTGCTTTCCTAGGCTCCCTGTCTGCCTTTCTCGGCAGAGTGCTTGTGTGGAGGGACAGGTGCAGAGAGGAACAGAAATCCTGATGATGTTAGCATTTACGGGAATGAAGTACTCAAGAGCCAAGGGTTGATCTGGTTCCTGTTACCCCTTTGCTGGGGGGGCGGCTCTTATTTTTTTTGTTGTTTGTTTGTTTTGTTGGTTTGAAACAAGGTTTCACTTTGTTTCTGAAGCTGGCGGCAACTGGCTGCAGCCTTCATCTCATCACCAGAACTAGGATTACAAACCTGGCATAAGGAAGTACAATTTTGAGCTCCACTGTGCATATAAAGAAACAAAATTGTATCTGGCGGTGGTGGCACATGCCTTTAATCCCAGCACTCAGGAGGCTGAGGCAGGCGAATCTCTGTGAGTTTGAGGCCAGCCTGGTCTACAAAGTGAGTTCCAGGACAGACAGAGCTGTTACACAGAGACACCGTGTCTCTAAATAAATAAATAAATAAAACCGGGTGGTAGTGGCACAGGCCTTTAATCCCAGCAAGAGGGAGGTGGATCTCTGGAGTTCAATTCCATCCTGGTCTACACGAGCTAAGAGCTAGTTCCAGTACAGGCTCCAAAGCTACAGAGAAACCCTGTCTCAAAAAAACAAAAATAAAACAAAAAAGAGAGAAAAAGAAAGAAGAGCAAAACTATTGAGAGAACTTCAACAACTTGCCCAGGTTTGCACAGCTAAAGCAGCGAGACCACTGCGGGGACCACCACCAGCCCTGCCGTGCCAACCACAGCATATGCCTCTCAGCACCATGGAGCTGACCTCCCTCAATACTGTCAAGCATTGTGTCCACAGGTCCTGTGTTACCCCATGACATTCCCTACCACAATCCCAATAGGTGGATTTTACTTGGGGGGCGGGGGGAGAGATTCACAGCATTGAAATAGGCACTCTGTAACCCAGCTAGCCTCAAACTTTACACTGATCCCCCTGCCTCAGCCTTCCGAGTGTTGGGATTTACGGGTTTGAACCTCTACACTTTATCCACTTGTGCCTTATGTATAACCCACAATTTGACTGAGAAAACAGTTGAGGACCGGGGATGCAACTGAGTTGATAGAATACTAACCTAATGAATGAGTCTGTGAGTTCTATAACCTGTCTATAGTGTGGTCTGCAGACACGGTGACAAAGCTATAACCCTAGCACTTAGGAGGTGGAAGCAAAAGGATCAGAAGTTCAAAGCGATACCACATAAGAGTTTGAGATCAGCCTGGGCAATATGAGACCCGTCATCTCAACAAAAAAGTTGAGAGGTATGTAGCATGACCCCTAGACTAAGGAAGGCAAGGCTTAATTTCTAAGCTACAAACCTCATCCAAGCTGGGGTGGTGGTGGCACTCCTTTAACCCCAGCCCTGGGGAAGTAGAGGCAGGCAAATCTCTGTGAGTTTAAGGTCAACGTGGTCTACAAAGTGAGTTCCAGGACAGCTAGGACTGTTACAGAGAAAGCCTGTCTCAAAAAAAAAAAAAAAAAAAAAAAATGAATAAAAATATAAATAAAAATAAAGGCTCATCAGTGAAGATTCTCAGGTCCCAGCCCCAACCGCCACCCCCCCATCTTGTATGCACACTATTCTTCGGTGTATGTAGCTGGCTGTGGGCTGCTGTGGCCATCCGGGGTTTAAGATACCTAACCAGCTCTATTAGCTGGGGTGCTGCGGGGAGGTGTTATGTGTCAGTCGTTCATTGGCTGAAATGGATTCCCCAGATGAGCCTGGCAATGACAGCAAGCGGGTTCTCCGCGGTGAGGAAAACACCTAGGTTTCATGATGTGGTAGACTGCTAGGGCGGGTTCACTAGACAGGAGAGGAGGTCTCTCAGTAAAAGCAGTCAGGATGTGCCAAGTCCCACCCCGGAGGAGGAGCCAAGACTGAGGCCCTCCAGCCCAGACTCCCCCATCCTTTCAGGAATCCAGACCAGGGCAGAGCCTGAGCCTGGTTCCTGCCTTCCCCAGCATAGGAGCAACAGGCAGTCATGGGCCAGGACCCCAGGCATGGACTGAAGCCCTGAAGAGCGGCTGCTGTGACTCTGGTCCTCAGAGGAAGGCCCGGCTAGCTAGCACCACCTGTTCCTAAGAGCCATGTGAGTAGCTACACCCCAGCCTGTCCGGTCCGATCCTGAAGAGGTCAGTGCAGTGGTATAAGCCACTAGAGTACTCGGGAGACACCATTCCCACCCCACCAGGTCACTAACCCTAGCTGTAGACTCTAGCTTTCTTTACTCTGAGGGAGGCCGGTGAGGGACTAAAGGGCTGCGAGCTAGGTCTCAGTAGTTTAATAAAAGTGGACAGTGTAGGGAAGGGGAGCAAACTAGAGGGCCTTTCAGGGAGACTGATAAAGAGTAAGGCCATGGGAGGGAAAGATCAGGGGTGCAGTTTTGGGAGCTGTTAGGATAGGAGAGCATCTCTCAGCCAAGGTAACCATAGAGCTGATGCAGGTCCTGGGAGAGGCCACAGGATGGGAGGGCAGAATCCTTCTGTATTGACTTTGATCCTAGCAACAGCAGATGCTCCCCTGTTGACAGGATCCAGGACCCCTCCCACTGGCCCTGGCATGTGGCCTGGGGCTGAGACTAGGCAGCCAAGTGAAAGAAAGCAACAGGGTCAATTTGGAGGCTCTGCCTTGTGCCTTGGGCTCAGCCTATGTTTAGAGGTTGGGGGGGCTCCTCTCTGTTCTTAGCACCCCCAACTCCTTGCCAAGCATCTCCCCATACTTCCTTCTAGTTCCCAGGAAGGGCCTGTTGCTAGTGTGGAGTGAACGAGTCAAGTTTATGGGCTGGAAGTCCTACCCGGAGGCTGTTCACTGAGCTGTAACAGGGTGGGGGTGCAGGGACAGGGCACTCTGTGCCTTCAGGAGCCTCTCACACCATGGCTGTCTGGCCACTGTCCTCTCTTGGCACCCCAGTGTGTGCTGGCAGAGGTTGACATGCTTTGGGTAGGTTGCCTTCCAATCCAGACAGACTTGTAAACACAGCTGCCCTGAGGCTGGAGGATGACAGAAATAGGTGAAGCTGCCCAAAGGTGGTTATCGCCTGAAGGACAGCCTCTACTAAGATACCATACAGGGAACTCTTGCCAGAATTGATTTTCCAAGCAAAACCAAAAACATGACTTCCCTATATAATTGTTTACGTTTCAACTGAGAAAATCTGTATCAGCAAACGGTATGGCCCAGTCTGAGTCTCCAGCCTCTATGTTAATGTGCTGTCCCGTCCCCTCCCTCCCCCCAGGAGAGTGACTGCAGCTCCAACCTAACTCTGGCCACTCCTCCATACAGGCATGCTGACTGCAGCTTCAGGCCCTCCATATGCCAAGGCCTATGATGACACCCAACAACACTGGGGAAGTGGCCAGCTCCATTCCCAAAGGGGTACTGGGGATTTCCCTGGCCCTGTCAAGTCTTATCGTTGTCGCCAACCTGCTCCTGGCCCTAGGCATCGCCCTGGACCGCCACCTGCGCAGCCCACCTGCTGGCTGCTTCTTCCTAAGCCTGCTACTGGCAGGGCTACTCACGGGGCTGGCACTACCCATGCTCCCTGGGCTGTGGAGCAGAAGCCACCGGGGCTACTGGTCCTGTCTCTTTCTCCACTTGGCGCCCAACTTCTCTTTCCTCTCCCTGCTTGCCAACCTGCTGCTCGTGCACGGGGAGCGATATGTGGCAGTGTTGCAGCCACTGCGGCCCCAGGGGAGTCTGCGGCTAGCCCTGCTCCTCACCTGGGCCAGCCCCCTGCTCTTTGCCAGCCTGCCTGCTCTGGGCTGGAACCACTGGAGTCCTGGTGCCAATTGCAGCTCCCAAGCTGTCTTTCCAGCCCCCTACCTCTACCTCGAAGTCTACGGGCTCCTTTTGCCTGCTGTGGGAGCTGCTGCCCTTCTGTCTGTCCGAGTGTTGGCTACTGCCCACCGCCAGCTGCAGGAGATCTGCCGACTGGAGCGGGCAGTGTGCCGTGATACTCCCTCAACCCTGTCCAGGACTCTCACCTGGAGGCAGGCTAGGGCGCAGGCAGGAGCCACGCTGCTCTTTTTGCTGTGTTGGGGACCCTATGTGGCCACACTGCTCCTGTCAGTGCTGGCCTATGAGCGCCGTCCACCACTAGGGCCGGGAACTCTGTTATCTCTCATCTCACTGGGCAGCGCCAGTGCTGCAGCTGTGCCTGTGGCCATGGGTCTGGGCGATCAGCGCTACACAGCCCCATGGAGGGCAGCTGCCCAAAGGTGGCTGCGAGCACTTCGAGGAAGAGCCAAGAGGGACAGTCCAGGCCCCGGCACCACTGCCTACCACCCCAGCAGCCAAAGCAGCACGGACCTGAACTTGAACTAGGGAAGCCTCCCAGGAGCATTCATCCATCTCTTAAGCCATACTTCTCTGGGTTGGAGCCCTTGCTCCATGAGACCTCACCCTGACCAAATAAATCTCTGGCTACCATTTCAAGTCATCTCCTTCCATATCTCAGTAAGGGAGAGGGGCAGGTTGACTGCCTTAGATGGACCCAGAGATGGACTGAGCACCAAAGAGATTTCACCTCCAACTAAGCATTGTTCTGTCCAGCCGCCACAAAACGCACACAGACACCGCCTCTGGGAAGTATATTTTATTTACATTTTTAAAATCTGTAACTAGTCTCTCTTCCTCCTTTCCTTCCCCAGAGAGTTGGGAAGGGAAAGAACGGGAACCTCAAAGACCTACCCCCCACATACAAAGACGCACCCCATGGCTCACACCAGCAAATCAAAGTGAAAGAAACGTGGGCCTCCTAAAGGGCCCCAGGGCTGGACAGGAGAGGGAGGGCCTGGTAAGGTGGGTTTCCAGGGAAGAAAAGGACAAGGAGTGGGCAGGTCAGCTGAAGGGATTGGAAAGCAGTCCAACGCCCTCCCCTCCTTTTCCCTCTACACCCTGCACCTCTGCTGGGGGAAGAGAGGGCAGGGGTCTGGTCTCCCTTTATCCCCTCAACACCAGACACCATGCCAGAGCCGCAGCTAACGGTCAGGTCTCTGGACACAAAACACTTTCGCTTTGTGGTCTCCTGATGTTGTCACCACCAGGGAGGCATCTCTGTGGACAGAAAAGGGGGGTGAAATTACTGGAGAACCTGAGGCCCATGCCCCAGAGATCCTAAGGCAGCTGCTTCAGCATCATGTCCATTCTAGGTCCCTAGCTGAGTCTGCACCTGGTTCTCAAGCCCTCCCCCCAAAGCCAGGGAGCTGACCCGACTATGTCCATGGAAACTGCAAGAGAATCCATGAAGGAAACCCCTAGTATGGGAACAAGACAGATGCAAGGGGGACAGGTTCGTTCTCAGCACCCTGCCCCATAATGGGTGGGGACAGAGGACCTCAGGACTGTGACTGCACAGGTGACCTGGCATTCATTCCTTCATCAAAGGATGAAACCAGGCACTGGGTCTGACTTCCCTTAGAAATCGTCTCCCGTTCCCCAAGGACCTGTGCCACCCCACCCCAGACCCACTTCCCAGAGCTGCCAGTCCATTATGCTTACTTGCTGAGGGCAAAGTCCAAGATCTCAGCAGTGTGGCCCCGGTAGTCAGTAAGCAGGCGGCCAGTCCGGGCATCCCAGAGACGAACAATGCCATCCAGGCTACAGGTGTATACCACAGCAGTGCCAGCCTCCCACAGCAGCTGAACAATGCCCGACTGTCCCGGAATGTGACACAGTAACAAAGTAGGGCAAAAGTCAGGAGGGAGAGGAGAAGACACTGTCCCCACGCTCAGAAAGAGCGGGGCACAGGGCCACAGAGGACAGACTACCTCTTAGCCAGCACAACAGCCTGCTGAGTAGGAACAAAGCCCCAGACATCATACCTGGTGCTGACACTGGTGCCGGAGTGTCTGCGTGGACAGGTCGTAGATGGCCAAGGTTCCATCCAGATAGCCAACAGCTGCCAGAGGCATCCTTGGAAGCAGAAGAACAAGGAAGGCTCTGGAGGCTCGAGATTTATGCACCTTCCTTCCCTCCTCCCTGGTCCTAATGACTGAGACCCTCTGCAAAGCCACCTCCTCCCTCCGCCTCGGGTTTCCAGGCCAAGACTCTGCTCACACTCACACACTGCAGAAGCCCAAGGACTCCACGGAGTTGGACTCACTCTCCTCTCCCTCGCCCAGGCTGGGCTGGGAGGCGACTGTCTCAGGTCTGAACACACCCACCACCTACAGGTAAGAGAAGAGGGTCACGGACTGAGGAAAAGGGCAGGGGAGGGGCAGAAGGTTCAGACAGAAGGCCAAGCTACTTACCTTGCCAGTGGTAGCACTGACCAGCTTGGCCTGACAGTCCACAGAGCCAGTGAGGATTAGGCTGCCATCCTGGTTGGTGGCAACACAGGTCAGAGGGCCCTGGTGACCCTCAGTCCCTAGGACAGAGCAGGGATACACAGGCTGAATCCTGCACAGGCTCTCAAGCTCCCCAAGCCCAGGTCAACACCCCCCCTCCTCTGATACCTTTCAGTACATGGATGGGACTTCCCTGCTTGAGGTCCCAAATCCTGATGGTTCCATCTTCATATCCTACCACAGCTCTCTTCCCTAAGAACCAAGGCATGAATGACCAAAGCCCAGAGGGTACACTGAGCAGGGAGAATAGAGTAGGGGAACCCAAATTCCCCCTGAAGTCACAGGGAAGCCCTAGTATGGGGCAGGCGGAGGCTGGGATGACTACAGTACCCCCGAGTCACTGGGTCCACCTTTACCCCCAGGAAGAGACAGCTCTCTCACCATCAGGGAGGACACGGCCACATGTTGCAGGGCAGTTGGGGCCCTGGAAGGTCTTACAGTCACCATTTGGCACCTTCCACATCCAAGTGTTGCCGTCAGCAGTGCCCGCTAACAGGACAGGTGCCCGAGGGTGCCACTCCATCCACTGGGCAGAGAGGAAGGCTCAGTAACCAAGGCCTGCTACCCAGCCTGTCTAAGAATCCATGAACCCCACCCTTGTGTCCCTGCTTCCAAGGCTAGCAAGAACATTACGGGTGAACAGACACATTGCTGGAGCTGGCGTGTTGTGGTTCAAGGCGAGTGTCTCCAGTAGAGCTAGGCTTGCCCCTCCCAGTAGTGCTCATCTCTACTTGGGGTCCCCCAGAGTTGAAGACCACTCCAAGGCTCTCACCTCCAGGTCTCCTGCTTCAAAGGACCAGACTTCTTCCTTGGTGTCCACCTGCCATACCTTCAAAAGACCACTCATGTCCCCTGTGGCCACGAGGGTGGAATCATGGCTGAAACCAGCACATGTCACAGAGTCCTTATGGCCTGCAAAGAGAAGTGGGCAGGTTTTGAGTTCAAATTTGCCCGAGAGATGTAGCAAGTTCAAAGCCAGCCTTGGCTACATAGTAAATCCAAGGCCAACCTAAACTATATAACCTTAAAGAGCAGAAAGCGGCAGAAAAGGAAGAACATTAGTGGCTTCCAGGATCCGGCACGAGACGAGTAAACAGCTGCCAGGTGTCCACAAGCCACCTGCCAAGGTGCCCAGAGGGACACAGCCTCCCCAGCCTCTCACCTGCGCACTCGAAGAGCAGCTCCCCATCGCTGAGCCTCCACACGAAGGCCTTGTCATCTTCACCCCCAGTCACTGCCAAAGTGTTGGTTTTGGGGTCCAGGCTCACACAAAACACGGATGCTGTCCCAAGAGATAGTCCATGAGAAAGGCGACGGAACTGGGCTCTCATCTAGAATTCTGTCTTTCAGTGCAACCCTTCCCCCAAAGCCATACGTATTCTCTCCTGGAAAGGTTATAGCCAGTTCTTGTTTGAAGCATTAGGTTGTTAGAGAAATCCCGAAGTCCTCCTCCAGAGCACGTCCCTCTGCTGTTCTGTTCCCCTCACCATCCCACTCTGAGATACAAGCCAAGAGGTAGGTCCATGTGCACAGCTAACAGCACAGGGTACCACCAGGCTGGGTGTGAATGAAGGGATGAGAGCGTCATGGCTCCTGAGAAGTCTGCTGTTAATGCTGCTTCGGAGTGTCACTTGCCTTCATTTCCACTAGGGCTACCTCCATTCACTTTCATCCAAGATGACTTTTTTTGTTGCTGTTTTGTTTTTCGAGACAGGGTTTCTCTGTGTGGCCCTGGCTGTCCTGGAACTTGTTCTGTAGACCAGGTTGGCCTCGAACTTAGAGATCCACCTGCCTCTGCCTCCCCAAGTGCTGGGATTAAAGGTGTGCACCATCACTGCCTGGCCAAGGTGGCTTTTTTTGTTTTTTGTTTTTTTAAAAAAAGAAAAGAACACCAAGATCCAGAAAGCTGACAAAGGTGATAAACAGCAGAGGTAGGATTTGAACCTAGGTGTCTCACTTAACCCCACTGCAAAGCCTAATCCCTTTGGCCCTTCCTATGAATTCCCAGCAGGCTTTCCTATTTGTCTCTCATAATACCCTGCCCATGGTCAACGGATCATACTCAAATGTCCATCTGCACTGCCCCGAGGTGATCCCCTCAAAGCCCTACCTGAGTGCAATGCAAAGGTGACCTCGCTATCATCCGGGCCCTCCATGCTGCCGACCACCCCTTCCTGGGGTTCCAGGACCCAGCCCTCATCATTGCCCTCTTCCTCTTCTTCCTCTTCCTCAAAGTCCACGTCTTCCATCTCCTGGGCCAGATCATCTGCTTTGGGAAAAGCGTTAAAAGATGGATCTCGAAAGAGCTAAGAAGAATGGGGTGAGGGGTGAAGAGAGAACACGGCGACGCTGGGGTGGGTGGTGTGGCCAAAGGTAAAGGTGTCGTCCCACACGTACCGAGCAGAAACAGAGCGCTAGGGGGGCGGAGAAGGGGAGAGAGGCTAGATCTGAAGACCTGGCGTTGGCCAGCGACCGTGTGGGTAGAGAGGACAGAGGGCATGATGGGAAGGGGGTGTGTGAGGGGAAGGGCCAGGGGAGGCGTCAGGGAACCCCCACCCAGCCAGGCCTCGAACTAGTGTGGGGGGTAGGGAAGGAGGGCTGGGAAAGAAATGTCGGTAGGAACGACCGGTAGGAAAGGGGGGAGGGGGAGAAGCAGGGGTCAGAGGCCAGGGGTGAGCGCCTCCTGTCCCATGGCCTCAGGAGCGACAGTTCTCACCCGGGTCGGGCGGGCCTGGATCCAGCTCTACCACCTCAATGATCTCTTCATCTCCGTGGAAGCTTAGAGTCTCCAGCGGCGGGGTGTCAGCGGCCGCTCCGCTCTCTGATTCGGACTCCATGCGGCGAAACCTCCCGATCCACTTCTCTGGGCCCAAACGCCTCCCAGAGTCAGCTCTGCGCGACGACGCGGAACTCGAGCCCCTCCTCCCGGGAGGAAGTAGGCGTAGGTGACTCCCAGCCGAAAGAGCGACGGAATCGGGACCAATAGCGACAGAGGTGGACTGACAGAGCCGCCAATCACAAGGCAGAACTGGGATGACCAGGCCGGGGCGTGGCGGGAGAACCCAAGCACCGCCCGACATGACTCCGCCCCCAGATGGAGGGAAACAAGCGAGCGTGCGCGTCTCCGGGGTCTCCTGGGAGGAGTAGTTCTCCCGGGTCCGCTACGCGGACTTCTGGGAAATGTAGTTTCTGATCTGTAGGCAGGACGGAAGGCGCGGGGGAGGCCCCTTACGCAAACTACAATTCCCGGCGGGGAGCGCAGTGAAGGGGGTGGGACCTGAACATGGCGGCGGTGGTAGCTGCTACGGCGCTGAAGGGCCGTGGGGCGAGAAATGCCCGCGTCCTCCGGGGTAAGGAGAGGGACCCCTGGGAAGGGTAGGGCGCTAAAAGATCCCATTCCCTTCACATCCCATCCGGCACGACAGCAGAAAATCAAGCTGCTAATTGCTGCCCACACCTCTCTGCAGGATCTTAGAGAGTCTGGGGGTGAAAGATGCTCTAGAGGTCACCCGATCTAACCCCTGCGTTCAGGTTACACAGCATGTCTGGGGTCTTGCTGCTAGAGGGAGTTCCGAAGGAGCCTTTAGTCTCCCGCGTTCCAGGGGTTTCATACTCACCGCAGTGCAGAGGAAAGAGCGCTGGGCTTCTGGAGGCTTGAGTTCTAGCACTGGGTAATTAGCGGTTTGACCTTGTGCGGAGCAGCTCGTCTCTCGGGGCTTCAGTTTCCTCTTCTATAGTGCGAGGGAAAGGAGTTAGCTATCCTTTGGGATAGCTAAGGTCCTGCAGTTTTAAAAGAGTTCCCCGGATTTCCTTCATACGTATGTCTCCGGTGAGTCTCTCTGCAGTCCTTCCCAACCTATCTTCTGAATAGAAAGAACAGCAGCGAAGCTCGCTGTCCTGGCACCAGGGTGAGGAGCCCGCAGTGACGTGGAAGTAGCTTCCAGAGGTGTCACCTCGATGGCGATTTTCCCATTTCTGTTTGGATTCTTCATGGCACTTGTTACTTCAGACTGCAATCTCTCCCCTCCCTCATCCTATACTGAGCTGCCTTTCCTTCATTCACAGGGATTCTCTCCGGAGCCACAGCTAACAAGGCTTCCCAGAACAGGACCAGAGCACTGCAGAGCCACAGCTCACCGGAGTGCAAGGAGGAGCCTGAGCCCCCCCTCTCTCCTGAGCTGGAATACATTCCCAGAAAGAGGGGCAAGAACCCCATGAAAGCTGTGGGACTCGCCTGGTGAGTTTTAACTGCCCCTCTGCCTAGCAGTGGGACTTGCATTGGATGGGTGTCGGGACCTAGACACTTGAGTTGCATGCAGATGGTGAGCTGAGGCCAAGGGAAAGGAAGAGAATTCAAGAGGTGGAATCTCAAAGTGGGGGAAGGAAGATGGGAATGGGACAATATGTAACGTTGGGGAGACAATGACTTTTCTGTGGAGCAAGTTGAGCTGATGTGGTTTGAATTTGGGTCATTGGCTTCATCCTTCCTATTGGGAGCTGGGGTAAGTCTTAGTAATTAAAATTGTGTTAGAATATGTTGTGTAGAAGCTAGAAATGATTCTGTGAATTTATTTGCTTCTGATTCTGGCTTTAGTACATATTATTGGTCAACATTAAAGGAAAATGAGGAAAATTAACATTTTTTTTCCAGCAAGTGCCTGAGGCGTGACAGTACTTTGCCATATAAGTGTTTTAAGCTTTCTGAGGTAAACATTGCACTTCCATCTCACCAGGGAGGGATCCAGCTCCCAGCTGGGATTCTCGCTAGGTCATGACTTCATGTTCTTTTGACTCTTACCAAGACCCTCCCTTTGAGTTGTAGTTGCTCAGATTAAGAAAAAGACTTGGTTGATATACCTTAGAGGTTAAGACATGCTTAGCACCCTTGAAATCCTAAGTTCAATCTGCAGCACCAAAAAGAAAAAAGAGGTGTCTGGGAAGGGATGTGAGGCAGTTTAGGCAGAGGGGACTTTGCAGACTCACAGAGGGCTACTTATACTATCACACATCAGCGGTCAGCAGGAGTGAAGAGGTCCATGAATATCAGCCATAAAAAGAGGAACGAAGAGGTAGGCAGGACCACACAGGGCCTTTAGTGCCATGCCTAGCGTTGGCATGGATAATAATAGAGAGCTATTACAGTGTCTTAAGCAGGCAGCAGAGGATCGGATCAGTGGGGTCCCTGCAGCAGCCAGCACAAAGGCCAGCAGGACAGCTATCGCCACAGCGTTTGTACACTTGGCACAGCTGGACTGATTCTTCCAGCTCCTCTGGCTCAGTCCCTGCCCAAACCCGCTGCACATCTCCCCATCCCTAGGGCCATCGGCTTCCCCTGTGGTATCCTCTTCTTCGTCCTCACCAAGCAGGAAGTGGACAAGGACCGTTTGAAGCAGATGAAGGCTCGGCAGAACATGCGGGTTTCCAACACGGGCGAGTATGAGAGCCAGAGATTCAGGGTTTCCTCCCAACAAGCCCAGTTCCCTGAAGTTGGGTCTGGTGTACAGAACTGAGTGAGAATCACTGCAACCTTGCACTAGACTGTTGACTGGAGTTCTGTGTGGCTAATTGTGGTCATTTCCCGAGGCCCACCAGAGGGCGCATGATGCTCAAGCTGCTGCCAGCACCCGCCTCTTCCACACAGAAGAACCAGCCAAAGGCAAATAAAGTTATTAAGTACTGGCGTGAAAAGGAAGCAGAACTGCATTTGTAAGCCCCAGGGAGGGGAGGGGCAGAGTGGGGCTGGCTCGTCCCTGTTCTCTCAAAGAAGATCTGTGTTCCCAGCTGGGTGGTGAAATAACCAGACTTAAGTGCAACAAGCGCAGGTACAAGCCGTGGAGACCCAAGCCTTCAGAGCCACTGGTCAGGAAGGCAGGTTCCCATGTAGCCTTAAACTAGTTCAAATCAGTCAGGCATGAACATCTTTAATCTCAGCACTCAGTAAGAAGAGGCAGGTGGATCTCTTGAGTATGAGGCCAGGGTGGTCTGCATAGTTCCAAGACAGCCAGAACAACAGAATAAAGAGACCTTGTCTCAAAAAACCAAAACAAAAATCAAAGGCCGCATTCAGGGCATGGACGAAAAAGCATCCAAATATGTCAGCCACTCTGGTCTTCATTTTTCTCATTTGTAAGAGAAACTAGTTTCCAAGAGAAATTCCAAACCCGTGGCTTAGTCCCTTTCCTGCCTGGAAAAGAAATGTTATATAAGGACACAGCTTCCCAGGGAAGTTAAAGCTAGGGAGCTTTTTTTTTTTTTTTTTGGTTTTTCGAGACAGGGTTTCTCTGTGCTTTTTGGAGCCTGTCCTGGAACTAGCTCTTGTAGACCAGGCTGGTCTCGAACTCACAGAGATCCGCCTGCCTCTGCCTCCCAAGTGCTGGGATTAAAGGCGTGCGCCACCACCGCCCGGCAAGCTAGGGAGCTTTTACAGAGGGCTCAGGACACAGATGTGCAGATTTGAGCTCCTTCCCCCAGCCAGCTCTTGTCATTTCAGCAGCCTGTCTCTCCCATCACCAAGAACTGTTCCACGAAACTTTGCTTGGTTCCGTAGAACTGGCTGGAGACTCAGCCTGTGATGCAAAGGAAGTGGACACTTTGGCCAAAGCCACCACCTTACAGTGAAGAAAGCCACAGCTACACAGGTTCTCAATGCCAAACATAAAACTTTATTACATTTCTAGTTGTGCCCCTTTGGGATATATTCAGAATCAAATACTGGACAGAATGGCTCTCATTATGTCTTGGGCTAGTAAGGTTCCCACCTCACCTAATAAGCTAACTGGCTTCTGTCTCCACCGTGGTCAGTACCAGCTGGAGGCGCTTGGATTCTACAGAAAGTGGTAGCTGGCTTGGAGAGGGGGTTCTAGTCTAAAACCTCCCAGCAGGAGTTCAGAACAGACTGAGCTGGTGTTAGAAGGCACGGTCACTAGGTACCAGAGTGGGCTTTAGTGTTTCTCAGACCAGAGAGGGAACCCAAGGCACTTTCCATGTCCCCACCTGTCTCTTCTCCTAGACTCCTTCCAGCCACTCAGGATCCTACAAAGCACCTCACTTGCTGGCCTTCACCTCCCACCGTCTTCTGAGTGTCTGAGCAAAGTGCCAGCCAGGTGGATGCCGTTCTCAGCCCCCATACTGAATAAACTTTGCTCACTGTCTTCCCCTAACCCAGATAAATAATCTATACATGTTACTGGAGGATGGGGTTGGAGCAGGGAAACTGCAGGGCACAGATCTCCCCTAGCTTCGTGAGCTAAGAGACGCCAAGCCTAAAGAGTTCAGACGGAGTAAGTGGCCCATGAGTAGTGGAGCTGGAGGCAAAGCATCTGGCTTTATTGGGTCCAGGAGGGGAACAGCTCCAGCTCCCTAGCCTAGAACCCTGTGGCCAAGGTGGGATGTGAGCCTCTTCACCTTGAAGCTCCTGTGTTCACAGGCTCCCCACTCTCCCCACCACACACTGAAAGTTTGGTGTATGCTCATTGTGGGTCAAGGGGAGAAGATACAACTTCAGTCTGGTCCTTACCGAGTCCACCAAGGACAAGCGTTGCAGTAACTCCAGAACCCTTGGTTCTCACATAATACAGCCAGAGGCCCTCCCATCCCCAGGACAGAGGGAAACTGGGCAGATTACTTGAGGGGAGAAGGGACCTGGGCCCAGCCCAATAGGAAAGGGTGAGTCCCAGGCCAGTGAAGGGGATAGCTCTCAGTCTCGACTCCCCACCAGCTGGAGCACGAAAGTGAAGATGTAGACTATGTCAGTGTAGATCTGCAGGGCACCTGTGATGTAGTCCTCTGGGCTGATGGTGTGCTTCCGGTTCCCCAGGACCAGCTGTGTATCGTAAGCCAGGAACTGCAGGGAAATGAGACACGAGTGCCCAGGACTCTGGTCAGCAGAATGTCCTAGAGCTGAGCTGTCCGTCCTGCTTGCTAAGGGACTCAACGGTCTCTGCCCTTGAGCTGCTCACTTCTCTCTAAGAAGGCTGACACACTGTCCTTACACAGCAGGGGGTGTGAACAAAAGACAACAGGGATGCCAGGAACTTCTAGAAGCTCTAAATAGGAAAGAACAATTGTCCAGGGCCCCGCCCCACCTTTCAAGCTGCCTAAATTCCATCTCTACCCTTCCAGCTTCCCCTCCCAGAACAGGGACCAAACTTACCAGAGTGAAGCAGATGGCCCCCAGAGCGGCATAGACCATGTGGAGCCAGTAAATCTGTGAAATAGCGCAGTACAGGCATTAGGAAGCCAAGCTAAGTACAAAAGAAGCAGGCCCTCAACACCCAGCTGACCCTGGAACTCCAGCAGCTGAGCAGGGAGATCAGGGAAGCTACCTCTCCAGGGTCTCCTACCCTGCCTCTAGATCCTGGGAGAAACTGAGAATGTGATTTATTTGCCAGAGAGAGCAGAGGCAGTGCCACAGTATCCATATAAAACCAGTCACGGCGCCTTTCAGCTCAACGGAAAGCTAGTCAGAGTACAGGAGTGTTTGAAAACACGGCAGCTGAGTAGAGCGAGCTCAGGAGGGGCAGGCTCAGCAAAGCAGCTCACTGGCTCCTGCAATCCACTTTAGGGACAGCTTAGAGAGGCCCCTCAGCAAACTTGAGTTGCCTGCCACGCTGCTCAATACCACTGCCAAATGCCTGTGCATAGGCCAGGAACAGCCATGGTGGGGTCGGTAGCACCCCCCATTCTGACCCTTCCCCTTCAGCCCCATTCACTCCCTTTGACTGACTGGAAGCAGAGAAGGTATCAGAACCAGTGATCCCAAAGCCCCTTACATCCAGGCCTGACTTGGTCCTTTAGCTTTGCATCGCAGAACCTGGTCTCAGCTAACCTGCCATTTCCTGTAGAATTCAGTGGTGCTATCTAGGGCCCAAAGGGCTGTGGCTTACCATCTGCCTAAGAGAAAAACCCAAAAGGATGGTACTGTGTTGGTGCTGGCACTAGCCAATGGAGGGGTGTGGGAACCAGAGCCCACCCCTGCACTACAGGAAGTCTGCTGGCTGGGTTCACTGCCTGCCCTCATGGCAGGACACTCACATATTTGAATGACAGCACAATGCTAGTGACAATCCCAGTGACCATCAGCACGATCCCCAGGACACAGAAGAGGCCTGTACACGAGGTGAAGTCCACCTAGAAGAAAGGGAGGAGGAGGACCTGTCAGATGACTGCCATCCTCAGCATCTAAGTCGGGAAGTCAGCACTGCTCCTGGGGCAGGGCAGTGACATGCTAGGACATATACAGGAGACAGCTTGCCAGGTCAGACATGAGAGCTCAGCATTAGACTAGGGAAACCCCTGGCCCACAAGGTTCTGGGCCCTCCCAGGTCTGCCCAAGTGCCAAACCCAAAGGTATGTGTGTGTGAAGGGCAGGGTGGCCAGGGAAGGGCCTTCTCCATCTTCACCTTAGTCTGGAAGCAGAAGATGGTGACAGAAATGGATACCACAGCAGTGATGATCATCGCTATGATGACGGCTCTGGTTTGGTACATACTGGGGAGAGGGAAGAGTTGAAATGGCGCAGAATCATAAGCCATGAATGTAGAGTCCCTAAGTCTGGGACTGTGCCCACAGTCCAACCCGTCACAATACTCCCCTCCCAAGAGTATGGAGGAATGTCCTGAACATACCTGGAAATGGTGCCTGTCATAAAGCCCAAAGCCAGAGTCTGAGGGGAAGGAGAGAAACAAGGCCAAGAGTTAAGAAGAGCAAGTGTCAGGCTCTGAGGTCCAGCTCCAACACTGGCCCCTATGGCCCTGCCAGAGCTGGGGGTAGATGTGGCTGTGCTAGAAAGAACAGCCACAAAGGAAAACAAGGACAGGGCCTGGTAAGGGGAATAGACAACCAGGGACATCTTTCCACAAGGTGCCCCCAACTCCTCTCTGAGAGAGGCCTCCCCTCCCCTTCTAGACTCACAAAGAGGGTCAGCAGGATGATGTTCCATGGGAACCGGCGCCTGGAGAGAGAGAAGAGACACCCTGGTTAACCTGCCCTGGGCCCATCAATCTTTCCCTTAGGGAGAGTACCAAGTGTTCACACAGGCTAACCTGGGACAGACCTCAGCGAAGCCTTGCCTCTGACCGGGACAGTTCCTCAGCCTTTGCACCTCGAGTTCTTCCTGACAGAAGAACTTCCCCTTTTGTATTTTACTACGTGGGTGTGTACACACATGCATCACAGGACACATGTGGAGGAATCACTCCTTTGCCACATGTGGGTCTTGAGCCTCGATCTCTGCTCCTGAGGCATGGTGGAAAGTACCTTCACCTATTGAGCCATTTGCCTCCTCCCTTCTTGTCTTCCTTGTTTGTTAAATGCTCCAAATGCTGTGTATCTTGTATGTTTGATTCTTACATCTCTTGTGAGGACAATAGATCTCTAGGTAGGTATCACGCACTGCACTAACCGTGACCGCTTCCTCCTCGTACCCAGGTCTCTTGCCACTGCATGAACCCTTTTCCTCTCGAGATAACTCTACTCCTGTCCCAACTCTACCTCCTCTTGTCTGGGTCCCCAGCACTCACCTGGGTCCCTGGCAGCAGGCAAGGGTCAGGTAGGTGACGAAGAAGACAGCACTGGGGGAAGAGATGGGACACAGCTCTAGGCCAAGCTGCCCTCTGTGGGCAGCTCTCAGCAGCCTAGGCTTTTTTTTTTTTTTTTGGATTTTCGAGACAGGGTTTCTCCGTAGTTTTTTGGTTCCAGTCCTGGAACTAGCTCTTGTAGACCAGGCTGGCCTCGAACTCACAGAGATCCGCCTGCCTCTGCCTCTGCCTCCCGAGTGCTGGGATTAAAGGCATGCGCCACCACCGCCCGGCTCAGCCTAGGCTTCTTGACAAACTTTCTTTGTAGAAAGTAAGGGCAAGATTCTCAGCCAGGGCATCGAGAAGCCTGGAACAGGGTTTGGGCCAGAAGGAAGTGTAGGGTGATCATAGACACTGGGTAAGAGAGCCTGTACCATGAAACCCACATGTCACCACCATACATGGCTCTGGCCCTGTTCTAGCATTCTGTGATATTACTCCTCTTCAGGTGACCCCCCAGCCCCTGCTGCCTGGACACTGGCACCAGCTTCTGGGAAGGCCTCTCCTAGGGCATATTAACCCCTGCCCTGAACAGAGCTGGTCAGCCTCCTGCCCCCACCCCCCTCGCAGCAGCAACACCATCACCGTGCACTCACTAGGACACGTAGTACACAGCCACATTCCTCCTCACGAACGCACTGACTGGTTCCCTGTGAAACAGGACACCAAGAGGAAGTCATACCATGGATTGTCTGCCTCCAGCTGAGAGCCATCCCCTCCATGGACAGCCTAGCAGGTAACCCAGGCTGGGAAAAGGAGAGACTCACACAAAGGTGAAGATAGCAATGATGGCCACCGTGATGAGCAGCTGAACGGAAATGATGGAGTAGACCTAGAACAGACAACCAGGGATATAACTCAATCTCATGCTGGCCTCTCCCTGGAGGATAGTTAGTGCCAAGGCTCATGCCTCCATCTACCAACCCACCCCTGTTCTGTAGGGCAGGATCTCTTTTTAGTTTGGAAGGCTCTGGCCGGGGATAGGGCTCAGTGGTTAAGAGCATATATCGCTCGTGGATCTGAGTTCAGTTCCCAGCAACCACATCAGGCAGCTCATAACTACCTGTACCTCTAGCTCCAGAGGATCTGATGCTCTCTTCTGGACTCCTTGGATACTACACACACAAACACACACACACAAATACATATACACCTTAATTAAAAATAAAATCTGTCTTGAAAAGATAAATAATAACTGTAATTTGGAAGGCTCCACTTTTTGAGCCCTCAAAGATTCTTCCCTGACTGCAGACTAGCCTCTCCAGCTGTTTCTTGGCCCCTTTCCTCCTATCCAACATCTAGCTAGCTTTGCCGGCTCTGGTACTGAGAGTGAGTCTCTGTTCAAGGGCTGAAAGAAGGAATGTGTGGTGGCTTAGAGACAGCATGCTCATTCAGTTCCCAGCTGCTTGCTGTCTAAGGGAACAGTGGGCAGAGAGGGGAGAGCAGAATACAAGTAGACTTCCCCAGGTGGACTCCAGCATCCTGAGGGGGATCATAAAGAGGGGAATCCTCTCTGAGGAGGGGTACAGAACTACAAGGAGGCAGGTAACTAAGGTGTTTATGTGGAATGTGTGCCTGTGCCTAGTCCCCCCTCCCAAGCTCCAGCCCCATCTCACCTTTCGGATGAAGTTATGTCGGACTTTCCGGTCATCCCATTCTCCATGGCCAAAGTTGTCACTTACTGCTCTCTCCTCCCCACCATAGTCATGGCCTGGGACCAGACACAGATCATGTCAAACCAACTGGGGACCCAGGACAGGTGGCCTCCATCTCAAAGAACCTCTGACCCTGTCTCAAACAAAGGCTCAGGTACCTCTGTTCAGAAGACACATTTGTAACTCAGATTCCTTTATCAAGCTAGAGTTCTCTGGGCACCCTCAGAGTAACCCCAGCTGGGCTTAGGTGAGGAAGAGCTGTCCTGTCAGCAGGCATCTGCCGCAGGCTCTGTACCCAGCCCCCATCACTGGGGGCGGGAAAGCGGCATCACCATCTAGGGAAGCAGCTGGCATCTAGGGAGTAGAACTGGATGGCAGAGCAGCAGCCTTGGGGTAGAGGGCCAGAGAAAAGGAGGGAGACGTACACAGACAGTGGGCACAGAAGTCAAGGTCTCGGTCTGTAGCAGTTCCACAGTGTACATAGTACATGCAACTGTCACCTGTAAGTGATATCTTAAGGTCTGCCTCAGAACAAGTGTCCAGGTAGGAGCTGGCCACACACTGGCTCTGGGACACTGAGGCTACTGAAAGCCACCAACATTCCATGGATGCCTCTTTGGGAACTGCTTCCAAAATCTACCCAGAATGAGGTGGGGTACAGCTCATAGGCAGAATACATGCTTAGCCTGTAATGATCTGGAGTTCAATCTCCCATACCAAAAAGAAATGCAAAATCCACCCCCCACCCCGAAAAGAGGCTTACTATAGTCTAACCTCACCTTCACTGACCAACCATGACATTTTGGCTGTTACAAAAATCAGACTGTATATAAAGGATGGCGATGTCAGCCCTAGTATATTAAAAAAAGTGCTTAGGGTTCCTAAGGAAGACGTGGTACCCACACACGGTGGCAACAGCCTTGTTGAGAAACAGAAGTGGTTCCGTAGGCAACCACCTAGAAGCCATTAATTCACCCAGCTATCTTCCCGGGGTAAATTCTGGTATATGTCTTATGGCCTTGGTGTCCTTACTGAATACGTAGGTCAGCAAGTGGCTGGAGGGAAGAACAGGAGGCCAAGGGGCAGGTAGGACAGGCAGAGGAAAGGGGTACCAAAGGAGATGGTAGGAGGAAGGGAATGTAAGGGCTCCTTGGGCCCCAAGTCCATCTTGTCCCATCCACCCCCAGCTACCCTCCAGGACTCACCGTAGTTCATGGGCATTGGATGGATGGGAGGCATCGGCTGTGGGTAGCCAGCAGGGTGACCGTAACCAGGTTGGGGGTAGGCAGGGTAGGCAGGGTATCCACCTGGCAGGACAGATGGCTGCCCGTAGCCCCCAGGAGGTGGAGGGCCAGGGTACAGGGGGTTGCGGTCCTCATAGGGAGGCGGGGCAGTGGGACTGGACATGGCCACTCAAGGGCTGAGGGGAAACCCCAGCTTCTGGGACCTGCAATAGGAAACAAGCAAGCAGTCATAAGTTACTGGTCACTCCCTCCACCCTTGCTCCCTTACAGGCTGTGTCTCTAGGTCACACATGCCACTCACTGCCCACAGGCCACCCCCCCACCACTGGGCCAGCCCCTGGCTTTTATACTCTCACAGCAGCCTTTATCCGGGAAGGGCCTCCCCTGCCCTGCCCTGCTTGTTCCCCGGCCACAGCAAAGTAGGAGTGGGGATTAGTCAGACACCCAGCGTCACTGATGAGCATCAGAACCACAGATGAGAACGGCCCCACGGGGGAACTCCCTGTTCTCCTTTAAGGAAATCTTGCCGTGGTGGCTTGACAGAACCAGGGAAGAAGCTGAATGGGCCCTGGCAGAGCTTCCTGGTGAGTCACAGTGCTGGCCAGCTGGGACCCTCTGGAGGGGTCAGCCCAGCCCCCACAGCAGCTGGCTGGGGCAGCAGGCTAGAGCGCCAGACACGGGGTGGAGCCAGGCTAGAAGCTGAGCAGTAAAGAGGAGGAAAACAAGCCTGCCACTGTGCCAGAACTGCCAGGCCCCGAGGGAGGGCGGGGCAGGCAGGAGACAGGACTTTCAGGTTCCCGCCACAGAGGCATGTGGCAGCCTGTGCCTGCTGCTCCCTTCCCTGGCCTGGTCTGGAGTAGACACTGCTCCAGAGCTCCCTGGAAAGGGCGTCTCTGGGCTGTTCCCTGCAGCAGTGGCAGGGTCAAAAAGAGCCATCTGAGGAGGGAGTGCTTCTGACAGAAGACTCCCAGTCAGGGAGCAGGGCACTCCAGATGCTCTGCTTACTTCAGGGGAAGTGTCCCACTGTGTGGATGCACAGTTTAGGAGCACACCCTGAAAGGACACTCTGAGGTCTTGGTAATGTCCTGTGTTGTGCTGCTACTCTTTAGGCCTTCTCAGTCACGTTCTTCACAGCCTGTGGGGCCTCTGAGATGGTAGAGATGAGGACACAGACAAGCTAAGAACGACTTGTCCTTATTTCCATCATCGAACCACCCGTTCCTGTGTGTACCCCATGACAGAGTCACCCCTGCCTTACAGGGAAGACCCCCAAAGCTCTGAGGGTGCTGCTGGAAGCACAGCAATCCCGGCTTCTCCTTTCAGGGTGCCCAGTGCAGCTCAGAGATCAGATAGAGAGAGGGCCCTCACTTCACCTCTCAGGACAACAGGAGTTATTCACAAGGGAACATGGTCAGTATCGAGTAACAGGCCAGGTCTCCGAGCTGGTCACACTGGGGAAAGCTGTTCTTCATCTCCCCAGAGCCAGAATGTGTAAGGCAGAGAGAAGAAAGCCCTTCTTGACAGTATGAGGAGGGAGGCAGGCAGTGAGCAGGGCAGAGCGCTGGGGAAATAAATGGCTGCCGGGGGTGACCAGTGAATTTAGGACCCAGCCATTGGTTTGGAGAGGTCCAAGGCTATGGAAGGACAGAATAATCACAAACAAGATAAAAAGAAGCAGGGTCTTTCCTGTCCCATTCTCTGGAGCAAAAGGCTTCTTCCCCTAAACGCTACTCCCTCCCCTTCCAGGGTCCCCTTCTGACTCCACAGAAAGGATGGTGTCCTAGTGGAAGAGAAGACAAAGAGGTGTGTCTGTCATTTCATTCTGGCCCTCATCTCAGTAACCCTGGTCTATCTGACATCCGCCATTGGGGTGGTGCTGCAGGCCGATGGCTACACGGCCCCAAGAGGCACTGCCATGAAAGGTCCTATCAGAGTCCCAACAGTGCCACCAGGCCAATATGTCACATATACCCTTCACAAGGTATATGTGAAATGGGGTGGTTCAGTGAGCTCCAAGACAGCTCCAGGAGCCCTGTCTGTGACCTTGGGAAACAGACTATTCAGGGCTTGCCCCTTGCTCGGCAGACAGCTGCTCCTCCCACTTCAAGGGGCTACAGTGATCTAGGGGTGAAGTGTGACTCACTGCCTGGGACTGGGCTCCAGGGTCTAGAGTAGCTCAGCTGCTGACTCATGGTCTCCCTCCTGCCCTCCCTAGCCCTGCCCTGTGTGCTTGTGGTCAGAGGAATCTGCCAGCGGCCCTGGCTGATCCAAGTATAATTAATTGTCTGAGTCCTTAGCTACCTGCCCCTTTGACCCAGAGATGTTGCTATGCATCAGTATCCTCACCTGGAGAATGGGTTCAACACCTGTGCGGTTGTCTCCCAAGGAACTGTAAAAATGAAAAGAACTCTCAGAACAATGCCCAGCGAGGGTCCTTCTGGCTTTTTTCAGCTGCAACCTCACTAACGCCTTAAAGTAGCCCAGCAGGTGAGCACTGTCATTACAAATAAAGACTCTGAGGCTTAGGAGAGTAAAGAGGGCTGACCAGGACACCCCACTGGGTACAAGGAAGTCAAGGCTTCCCCCAAGGCCAACTCTGGTGCCCTTTTGTTTGAGTCCCTTATTTGGAGAGTCTGTCTATCCCGACCTCTCATCAGCAGTGACATCAGCAGTGGTGGCGCATGCCTTTAATCCCAGCACTTGGGAGGCAGAGGCAGGTGAATCTCTGTGAGTTCGAGACCAGGACCAGCCTGGTCTACAAGAGCTAGTTCCAGGACAGGCTCCAAAGCCACAGAGAAACCCTGTCTCGAAAAACCAAAAAAAAAAAAAAAAGAAAAAAAAAAGAAAAGAAAAAAGAAATGGATAATGGATACCCAACCGTTCGCCTTCCCCACAGTGGGCTCCAATCTCAGTCATCAGCACAAGGGAGGAGACTCAAAACGTCAGAATCTAGGACACCCATCCACTTAGGACAAGCTGATCCTAGGCCACAACACAATCCTGGCTGTCTGACCTCAGGTGCAGGAGAGTCAACCCTTTGTGTTGGTACCAGCCAGGAAGTTGCCAGCCTCTGCCACACTCACCAGAGTGATGGCAAGAACGATACCTGTCAGATCAGCAAGAACCTCTGACACCCAGAACCCCCAACTTGGCTTCTATGCAGGCCCCAGCTCCTGCCCGGCCTCCATGAGGAGCCCATCACCAAAGGTTCCTCTAGGGCTGAGGTCTGAGCTAGCATCACCCTAGGGAAGTGGCCAGCCACTGTCCTCGCCAAACTGAGCCATGGGGACTAGAAAACAACAAAAGGTGGGAGGACAAGGACAGAAGAGCCGAAGAGACCAGAAGCTAAGAACTCAGGTCTTCTGAGCTCATCCAGGGCCTGTGAGGGCTACAGAGACCCATAAGCACTCGCCTAAGTTAGGCACCCAGCTTCTCTGTGAGCAAATGCCAGCTTGTGATCCAAGGGTCCAGACTTTGTCCCATCCTGGCAGCTCTATGTCTCAGCTTGTATCTCTCGCAGGTAATCCGTCCCATCTCAGGAAAGTATCAGAGCTTCTTCCTGACTCAGTCATGGTGGCCGCAGGAGTGTATATTGGGCCCCAACAGCAGGATTTATTGGTGGCCAAGGTTTTCAATGTAGAATCTGGGGACACTGTTCCCCGCTAGTCCCTGGGTTGTGTCAGGGGCCAACTCTGTGCTTGGCCTACTGAGGTCAGATTCTGGCTCTGGCTCTCCTGGGCCATATGAAATGTTAAGACTCTGGAATCTGTAGAAAGAAGG
Source organism: Chionomys nivalis (assembly GCF_950005125.1). Lineage (NCBI taxonomy): Eukaryota > Metazoa > Chordata > Mammalia > Rodentia > Cricetidae > Chionomys > Chionomys nivalis. Next base: position 122,065,767 of record NC_080087.1, on the reverse strand, counting down.
CTGAGCTACTGGGGTTACAGCACAGAGTGTGTGTTGGAGGGAAGGGCAGAGAAGAGCAGCCGACTGGTCCAGGCAGCGTGCCCTCCTGAACGCCAGGAACTCATGCCCAGACCAGAATGGAAAGAATTGCTCAGCGAGCATCTCAGAAAGCCCCACCCCCACCCCAGCATAGAGCCACGGGGACACAGAAGAAAAGGAAGCGACCAAGAGCATCTAAACCAGCCATCAGGCTGGATTACGGGGAAAAGGAACCCGGAATCAATTTTATACTCTTAGGTACCCTGGCCTAGGGTCTAAGAGGTGAAGCAGAGGGGTCCAAACATTGAAGTGTCAGCTGGAACCAGGAAATTTAAGCGCTCCAGCCCATGACAGGTCCTCTTGGCCAAGAATTTGGAACTTCTAAGGCCAGGTATGGATAGGGCTTCTTGCCTTTAATTCTAGCAGAGGTGGGCTGGTTTCCGTGAGTTCCAGGCCAGCCTGATCCACATAACAAGTTCCAGGCCAGCCAGGAAATGTTAGTGAGTCGCTATCTCAGGAAAAAAAAAATTAAGTACTTTAGAACTTCCCTTTAGCTTGACCCAGCAGGAAAGCCACAGGAGCCAGAACAAGCCACCCTTCCCCAGTTCCCTCCTGACTTCCTGTTCACACTGCCCAACCCTGTCTTCCCTCCCAGGCACCAGGCCACTCCCTAGGTCCCACCTCTAGAATTCCTGAGTCCTGGAAAGTAAGGGAAGGCCCAGTCCTGTGGCTCTTTGCCACCCTCATCTTACGTCATAGGAGACGTAATCTCAGAGATCCCAGCGACATCACCAGTCAAGAGTGGCCTGGGTACACAGATAAGGAAAGGGGGACAGGCGAAGTGGCGAAGTGGCTCAGCACTTGGGAGACAGAGGCAGGCAAATCCCGAGTTCAAGGTCAGCCTGGTCTATCCGGAGGGAGTACCAGGACAGTAAGAGATAGATAGTGAGAAACAAAACAAAAAAAGAGGAAGTCAGTAACAGGGCTGCTGCCATTTCTGACACAATGGCCCTACCTACCCCATCTGTGTCTCTCCTGAGGTTGGGGGGGCGGGGTAAGCCGAAGAATAGGACTATTAAACAGACTACAGTGGAAAACCACAGAGGGATGGGGAAGGAAAAGAACCACCTAAGAGTGGTAAGGTCAGTCAGTACTTACTAAGCAACTAAGCCAAATGCAACTAAGGTACCTCTTGATGCTCACAAAAGATCACTGCCAGCTGGGTAGTGGTGCGCACACCTTTAATCCCAGCACTCGGGAGGCAGAGACAGGTGGATCTCTGAGTTTGGGGCCAGCCTGGTCTACAAGAGGACAGGCTCCAAAGCCACAGAGAAACCCAGTCTCGAACCCTACCCCACTCCTCAAAAAATCACTCTGCCAATAAAAAAAAAATGCTAAATTTGCAAGCCAGGAATGGTAGCACACACCTGTAATGCCCACTCAGGAATAGTGGCACACACCTGTAATGCCCACTCAGGAATGGTAGCACACACCTGTAATGCCCACTCAGGAATGGTGGCATACACCTGTAATTCCCACTCAGGAATGGTGGCACACACCTGTAATGCCCACTCAGGAATGGTGGTACACACCTGTAATGCCCACTCAGGAATCTAAGGCAGGATTGTTTCAAGTTCAAAGCCAGCCTGAGCTACACAGCAAGACCCTATCTCAAATCTAAAAAAAAAAAAAAGTGAAATTTGCAGGGTGGGGGGAGTGGTGTTAGAATCTAAAGGCCCAAGAAAGGCAAACGGCAGAGATGATCTGAACTTCTTGTCTGATTTGGGGTGCTTTTACAACTGCTGGGGAAGACATCTGAGGCACCCTCACCTGGTGGGGGCGCATACAGGGCTGAGGTAGTGAAGATCGGCAGAACCGAGTGCCCAGTGGCTATGGATTCCTTTTCCCATCTGTGCCTAAGTCTCCATGATAGGAACAGGGCTGGCACCAACTCCAGTACATGAGTTGGGTAGGTCACTTCCCACTTCCAGACTCCATTTTTACATCTGTTAGATGGGTATTATCCTGGGCTGAAAAATCAAAACCCACTTCAGTCCTGTCGGTTAAATTCTGTATTAACAGGCTAACAGAACAGGAAGCTTCAGGGCACAATGGCATACCCCCGCCCCAGGAATGGGTGAGACCTGTACATTAATTCACTCTCTCCTAAATCGCTCCCATAAGGCCCTCACTCTTCACAACATGCGTGATACTGACCCAGGCCACCTGTTTATGACACAGAGACCCAACCCTAAGAAAAACCTGTCTCCCTCTCCCATCTCTTACACCCCTATGATCCCACCAGCCCACTCTTGAGAACTGCACTAAGAACGAGGCAGGTCTAAGTGGATCAGCAGTGCCCAGCCTGACAACCACGTGGTGAGAGGAGAGGACCAAGTCCTGCAAGTGGTCCTCCCCACGTGCAAGCACTCCCTTCCACACACAAATAAGTATGCAGTTTTTAAAAGGAACCACACATGAGCATGGGCAGCGTAGTGTACACCTGTAATCCTAGCACTAAGATCCCAAGTTCAAGACTAGGGCCACAGGAAGGACCTGAGGCTCGGGGGACCAGTTCTCAAGGAATCAGCCGAGTGCTAGGCTAGGGTCCTCTGGAGGGTCCTCCCCGTGCTTAGTGCCAGCTGCTCCTGGAACCTCCCTGGAGGAAATGTCTAGGCAGCACAGGACCAGGAAAGGAGCATCTCCACACGTCACCCCGTGTCATAGAAGCACACCGGTCACTTTACATAAGGAAGCCTCGCCTTCCTCCCTAACTGATGCATTAAATCCACAAGTAAAGACCTGTGGACTTCTGCATCTTGCTCCTACTTCAAAACTAGTCCCCACAGCTCAGGCTAGGGCTGGAAGGGTCTTAGCATCCCCAAGAGAACCGAAGGTGGGCACTCTAAAGATAATGTATGTCACCTCACTGTGGCATACTGGTCTCATTCTGGAGCCCAGAGCCCGGCTTGTGGTCCTTCTTCTGCCTTAGTCGTCTAAGCGCTATGAGGTGCGGTGCCTCAGTGCTGTTACTGCTCTGTTTTGTGAAGCAGGGTCTTCCCCTGTAGCTTCAGCTGGTCTCGAGCCCACCACTCTTGCTTCCGTCCCTGGCACAAACGGTACCACGCTACCTACACTCCTGGTGCTTCTGCTCTTTCTTAGCCCCGCCCCGCCCCCACGAGAGGTCTTGGGGTTGGAGGTGCTGTGCTGAAGATGGCTTCTAGCTGAGGTCCCCCATTCTTAAGGAGAAGGCTGAGCCAAAGTACCTATTACCCTAGCCCATGACATGCGCTTCTCCGAGGGCTTGTCAACTAACCTGTCATTACCTCTCTCATCTGCCCAGTTTTACAACCGCGGGCCTGAAGTCAGACAGGAAATCAGGGCCCTTGAAGCATTGGTCTCACTTCCTTTGAAACTGTGAACCAAGACCAGGTCGCCATGACTGGAGAGGTGAGGAGAACAGCACGAGGCGAGGAAGTTCTGTGGCCTCTCATGGCAGACACTGCAGCCCAAAGAAGCAGCTGGCTTGCCAGGCAGGCCACCACTGGCCAGGCCAAAGGCACCGGCTTTGAAACCAAAGCTCAGCACTGAGATAAATATTTCAGAGTCCCAGAGAATCAGACACCTAACAGGCCTTCCATGACAGCTCTCCCCACTTAGACTGTGTTGAGGGTACTCGGGTTGACCCCCAGCCTCGTGGATACCATGCACAGGCCACAGTGGAGTGAGTGGCAGGGAAAGCCTTCCTTCCCTCTCTCTTGCTCTGGCTCACTCCCAGGACTTCCCCAACCCATTTTTCCAATTTCCCTCTTTTGTTTTTACTCAGACCTAAAGAGGTCACAAAAGTCGGGCATAACAGCTTTCACTTGTATTACTCCAGCCCTCAAGAATCTGAGGCAGGAGTATTGCAATAAGTTCAAGGCTACACTGGACTGAGTGAAACACACACACACACACAAAGTTCACGAGTGTCAAAGTACTTCCTGGGTGGCTCCTGAGCCACAGAACAAGAGAGCAGGGGCTGGGAGATAGGGCATGTTTGGGTAGGGATGAACTCATCTCTAGACCTAAGGCTTGGCCCACTGGCTTCCACCCTGATCACGGTGCTAGGGCTCCCTCCTCCCACTCCCAACTGAGATCCTCATCACCTGGCGGTGCCAGGATACGCAGAAACAGCTCCAGGTGAGTGCCAGGCCCCGGGCTGGCTTCCGCCCTCCCTCTTCCCAGCTGAGGGCCGTGATAGCCCCCGTCTCACTAGCAGCCCAGCCACTCTGGGGCCCCCGGAGTGGGGGCCACGCCCTGCGACAGACAGGCCTCTCAGCCACTGATGGGCACCCTGCAAGACGCTGGTCAGCACTCGGCTGCGCACCGCACGCGGCTGCGCCGTACGTTCGGGCCATATGTCCCCCAGGCGCACAGGGAAAGCGAACTCGCAATGACAGAACGAAAAGAACCTACTCTGGCTCGGGCTCACGACCGGAGCGGGCCAGCCGCGAGCGCCAGAAAAGTTTGGGCGCCCCGGCGTAGCGGCGCCCCAGTTCGCTTCCAGTCCCCGCCGGTCCCGGGTCCCCACCTCTGCCGGCCGCAGTCCCCTGACTTGCCTTCGCTGTTCGGAACCGTGAGATCCGCCTGGGCCCCGGAGGCTGCGAGGACTGGGCTGAGCCAGGCAGCACTAGGACTCCGTGCCCCGCCCCGCCTCCCTCGGCCGCCCAGTGGGGGAGGAGCCGCCCTCCCTACCCAGAGGCCGAAGGAGTCCGGGGGTCCGCCCCGACCCCAGCCGCCAGCCAGGTGTGGGTGGTTCCCATTTACTGGAAACGACGCCGGCTGGCGGCTGTGGACAAAACCCAAACTCACTGGAAGAAAATAACTTCTTTCCACCAATTTCAGACCCCACCCCAGGAGGAAGAGCGAGTTAAGCGTCGTCGCCAGCAACCGTGTACCAGCGCGGAGCGCTAGGGGCTTTAGAGCGAGTCTTGTCTTTAAAAAGTATTGCTTTTTTTGTTTGTTTTGTTTTTGTTTTAATTCTTGGGGAAAGGGCAGCTCGCTAAGTACCTCAGGCTGGCCTCCAGCGCTTTGTCACCCTGCCTCAGCCCGGGTGTTGCAATTACTCACCCTGATTTCACTTAGTGTGTGTGAGTGTGTGTGTGGGTGGGTGGTTTTGTTTTATTTTTGTCACTAACTGGTATTTCAGCACAACTTTAGGGCCAGGGGCATAGCTGACAAGGGTTTCATCCCCAGCATAGCAAAAACAACAAAGAACGGTTTCTCCGGGCGGTGGTGGCGCAGGACTTTAATCCCGGCACTCCATTGGCAGTGACAGGCAGATCTCTGTGAGTTCAAGGCCAGCCTGGTCTACAGAGTGAGTTCCAGGACTGGCTCCATAGCTACTGAGAAAATCTGTCTTGCTGGGCGGTGGTGGCGCACGCCTTTAATCCCAGCACTCGGGAGGCAGAGGCAGGCGGATCTCTGTGAGTTCGAGACCAGCCTGGTCTACAAGAGCTAGTTCCACCACAGAGAAACCCTGTCTCGAAAAACCAAAAAAGAAAAAAAAAAAAGCAAATCTGTCTTGAAAAACTCAAAACAAAAAGAATAGTTTCAGTGATGCGTAATATTGTATCACACAGCTGTGCTATGTTTACAACAGTTTCATCCTACACGAGCATTTTTGGTCATAGAAGATCTTAATAATTATCTGACAATTATGTGCTTTTAAGCTAAATTTCTTTTCAGGCTTGAAACTTTAAATACACAAACGGACATGAGGCTCAAAAGCTCTGCTTGCAATCAGCCATGTGTCACTGACTGACAGAGACGTGTTAGGTTAGGGAATTTCGTTATTGCGCAATCCTCACGAGGTATTTACACTAGCAGATCACTGTGTCACTGGGAATAAAAATAATCTTACTTCAGTTTAAGATGCAAGAAACCCTGGCTTCCACCCCCACCTCTGCATAAACAGTGTGGAGTAGGGTAAGCCTGTAATATCAGATATTTTGGGAATGTCAACACTAAAATAACTATTACCTCAAAGGGGTTAAGAGGAGCCAAATATGTGACCATGGTCAAGGAACACAGATTTAGGATATCAAAATTCCGTGTTCCAACACGGTAACAGTCTGATGAACTTTTTTGTGGGGAGGGTTGATTTTTGTTCCGAGAGTCTCACCACGTAACTCTGGTAGGCTTGGAATGCAATCTGTACAACTCATATAGACCCGCCTGCATCTGCCTCTTGAGTGCTGGGAATAACAGTGTATCACACAAAACTTGATGGAGTCTTTATACTGGTAGAACGCAAAAAAGTCCCAAGTTAAGGCATTTTTTAAATGCATTGTGGAAAAAAAGTAAGTAGGCAGTTAGGGCAAAATGTAGACACCTCAGCTGTTAGGCCTCCGAGCCTATGTGAGGACACTCAGCCTTTGAGTTGGTAGGAAGGTTTATTGTTAGATCAGACACAGAGATAACAAGGGATGGGCTGCTTAGGGGGCTGAAGATAAAAGAAGAGAGATTGTAATTAGCTCTGGGCTGGCAGCGGTCCAGCCTCTACACGTTCTTGAAGGTCTAGTCGGTTAATCAGCCTGCTCAAAGGTCTGGTGAACGAGGAACTTCTTTCTAGGAACTTTCGTTCCGGAGAAGGGGAATTATCTCAGCCGCACAGCAAGTCTGAGGCCAGCCTGGGCTATAAAGTACCCCCACCTTAAAGAAAACAATGATTTTCTGGGCCCACACCATCTATCCAGTCCCTGTTAGACCTCATTCTGTGGTGCATGGCTGCACTTCATAAAGGAGTGAAGTCATTTTGTTTCTCTTAGTTTTTCGAGACATGGTTTCTCTGTGTAACAGCTGTGACTGTCCTAGAACTCCCAGAGATCCACCTGCCTCCGCCTCCCGAGTGCTGGAATAAAGGTATGTGCCTCCACTGCCAGGTTAAGGGTGTGAAGTCTCAATCCCACAGGGTAGTTACGTTTTGATTGAGGTCAGTCCGGACCTCAAGGTGAGACTCAGTCTAAAGGGAAAACAAAAACAAAACAAAACAAAAAAACACTGGGGGGGGGGCAAGATGGCTCTGTGGGTAAAGGCACTTGCCACCAAGCCTGACGACCTGAGATCAGTCCCCTGAACCCATTTATAGGAAGGAGAACAGACTGCGACTTGGCCTCTGGCAACAAATCAGCTAATTAATGCGATTTGAAGAGGGGTTCAAGTTCAGTTAGCCAGGTTGTGGTGACGTACGCCTTTAATTCCAAGCATTCAGGAGACAGAGCAAGTACTGGGCCAGCCAGAGCTACGTGGTGAGACCCAATCTCAACAAAAGAAAACAAAACCAAACCATCCAGTAGCATTCCACTCCAGGAGCAGCTACCTGGATTTGTGTGGTTCCAAAGTCCACTTCCTGCTAGCACAAAGGCTGCTGGGTAGGAGAGCACCTCTGTTTAAAGTGCTTATCTCGTGCTAATAGCTGCTTATTAACTCACCTCTAAGTGGTTTTCACAGCTTGTTGACACTTTCCCCTTTTGATTTTCTTTGTTTTGTTTTTGTTTTTTTTCTGAGACAGGACCTCACTGTATAACTCTGACTGTCCTGGAACTCTGTTTGCAGACCAGGCTGGCCTCAAACTCACAGAGATCCACCTGCCTCTGCCTCCCAAGTGCTGGGTTAAAGGTGCATGCCACCACCGCCTGATTCAACTGTCTTTAAATTGCTTTTAATCACATCTATTTGTGTGTATTGTGCATGTTGTGTGTGTGACTGCTTGCTACATGCCGCCTCCCTGGCTTCCAGGATTCACCGTCCTCCTGCCTCCCGAGTGCTGAGTATTGGGATTACAGGTTTGTGCCACCACCTCAGACTCACGGACAAGGATTACAGTGAAAATGCATGGCCAAGTGAGGTAGAGAGAGGCTGAACCCCAGGAGTAGCTCCTGAGCCAGCACTAGGCATCTCTACTCAATGATTGTGTCTCCCGCATACCCCCCTTGCCCAGAGCAACATTTAGGCAAGAGCTGTTGAATAGGCTAGGCTGCTTAGCCACTAGTCCCAAGGATCTGTCTCCACCTCCCCAGGACTGGGGTTAAACCCAGACCCTCGTGCTTGTGAAGCAAACACTGTACCAGCCATGCCATCTTCCCACCACTGGAGTCAACTTTAAAAACCCATTGGAGGGTTTTTGTTTTTGTTTTTGTTTTTCCTGCACAGGCCTGAGAGCTGAGTTTAGATCAGCAGCTCCCATGAAAGCCAGCTGTGGTGCTGCATGCCTGTAAATCCATGGCTGGTTATGTATGTGGAGACGGGCCAAAACAATGAGACCGGTCTCCAAAAAGGTGCGTGTGTGTGTGTGTGTGTCTGTCTGTCTGTCTAGGGGGGGTAGCAGAGGAAGACACTGGACATCAACCCAGAGGTAAGTGCACCCCACCCCAACACACACATGCATACGCCACACACTATAAAATGCATTTAACACACACCACTCACACATGCAGTATGCATATTATTTGTATAGCGAGGTATAATTTAGATGGAAATTATATATAGGAAATTATATAGGAGGACTGGTCTAGTTCCACTGACAACCCCGACCTTTCGGTGTATTCCAAGTTCCCATCGCCTGTAGACCTCTTTTTAGGACGTCTCCTCTCCTAAAAAGAACTCACCAGAAAAAGCACAGTTCTTTTGCTTAGTTTTGGTCTTTCTTTGCTACAGGGATAGGATCCTACGTGAGTTTTGCAGCCTTCAAGGTTTGGCAGGCAGTGTGTATGTGTATATATATATGTGTGTGTGTGTGTGTGTGTGTGTGTGTGTGTGTGTGTGTATGTATGTGTGTGTGTATATGTGTGTATGTGTGTATTGTGTGTATATTCATATATATATATATATATATACACATATGTGCCTCCGCTACTTAAGAAAACTAGTGGGGGGCTGGAGGGATGGCTCAGTGGTTGAGAGCACTGATTGCTCTTCCAGAGGACCCGAGTTCGATTCCCAGCACCCACATGGCAGCTCACAACTGTCTGAAGATCCAGTTGCAGGGGATCTGACACCTTCACACCAATGCACATAAAATAAAGTTAACCCATAAAAAATATTTAAAAAAAAAAGAAAAAAAAAGAAAACTAGTGGGGCTTTTGTGTGCCCTGGGGCAAGGCTGCAGGGCTGCAGGCTTTGGAAAAGCAAGACTCTTGGTTAAAAGTCATTGTGGGAGAACTAGGTAGGTGACCCCACGTCTGTGCTCCCAGCAGGTGGAGGCAGAAAAGTCTAGGAGTTCAAGGTCACCCTATACTACAAAGCCAGCTCAAGCTAGACTAGGCTACCTATCAAACTATCTCAACCACAAAATGATAAAATCCAAACAAACAAACAGACAAAACTCAAAATAACAAATAATTCCATTTTGTGTAAGTTTGTCTCCATTGTCCCAGGCAACATTTTGTAATACTTACCCTAAAAATAGTATTCATTGTTTATCTGAAATTGCAGCTCACCCCGAGTCTGGCATTTCTCTGGCAACCCTACAATCCTACAGGAACAGAAAGTCAGGAAGGGGCGGAGAGTGAAAGAGAGCAGGCTGAAGTTTATTTCCTGAATGGGAGAAGCCAAAAGGTTGCTGGGGAGGGGAGAGCCCAGGCAGCCGGGAGGGAGGGTCCACAGGGAGGGGAGAGCCCAGGCAGCCGGGAGGGAGGGTCCACAGCTTTCTCTGCGACTCTGCCCCCTCCAGTCTGGCTTCAGGCTCCAAAATTCCTTTCACAGCTTTCACTGAGTTTACCACCCCTGTAAGAGTTTTTGATATTTATATCTACTTCCTTAAAGAAGATGCTTTGTAGTTATCAGATGGGGAAAACCTTCCACTTTCTCCCCGACTAGAGACAAATTTCACTTTTCTACCCTGCCTGGCCCCGCCCCATCACCTGGAGGACAGAGAATGCCCTGCAGCTCTTAGGTGGGGTGGGGAGGGCTACGAGCCTGAGACAGGGTGAGAGGAGAAATGGGGGGGGGGATTCTGAGGGTCTTCCTCCTACAAACTAGCCTCGTGTTTTACTTCACACAAAAATACCTTTGATCCTGGCAGAGGCAGATCTCTAAGTTTGAGGCCAACTTGGTCTACAAAGCAAGTTCTAGGACAGCCAGGGCTGCACAGAGAAACCCTGTGGGGGAGGTGAGGAAAAAGAAAAATACGTTTATTGAGCAATTATATGCTCCAGGCGTTGTTTCTGGATTTGAACACCAGGTGGCAATTAGGTGAAAATGTGCAAGGAAACAACAGGCATCAAACGTCAAAACTGATTGATGGAGATCGCTCCGCGTTGAACAGAAAAGGGGAAAACCTCTGTTAATAAAATACTGAGCTTTGCTGGGTATGGTGGTGCACACCTTTAATTCTTGTACTCAGGAAGCAGCGGGGGGGGGGGGGGGGGGGCCTCTATCAGTTCGAGGCCAGCCTAGTTTATGTTACAGTTACAGGTTAGCCAAGGCTACCTGTTGAGACCTTGTCTCAAAAAAATAAAAATTTCATTGAATTTAAAATTTAAGATGCATTGATTGTAAGTTAGAAATTAACATTTAATAATGTTAATAATAATTAACATTATTGTATGCTTGGGAGGCAGAGACAGGCAGACCTCTACGAGTTCAAGGCCAACCTGGTCTACAGGCTTAGTTCCAGGCCAGTCAGATCTACAAAACAAAGAGACCCTGTCTCCTAAAACAACAACCACAAAAAAAACTAACATTTTTGTTAATAAACTTTACTTAACATTTTTCTAGCAAAATAGTAGACTGCACATACTGACAGTCCTAGGGGTTGCTGAGGCAGGAGGATCAAAAGTTCAAAGTCAGCCTGCGTCTCTGAGACTCTAAAGATGGGAAGCATGGAGAAGGTGGCTCTGTTGGTGGCCTAGTGCAAGAAACCCCAGGTTCCGGATCCATAATTCAAGGTCGTCCTTGGCTACTTATTGAGGTGTAGTGTGGATTTTGAGACCCTGTCTCAAAAGAGAGATGGGGGAGGGAGGGGAGAAGAAAAGAGGATCAAGAGGGAGGGTGAGAGCAGGGACTGGGAAGACTGCAGAGTTTCCTCCCAGGCCAGCCTGCAGATGCCTTCCCCTACAGATGCATCTTACCTTCTGCTTTTGCCACCTCTGGGTTACTTGAAGCCTTGGGTGATTCCATTTATACAACAGACTTTACGAACCGTCCTGTGGTGCTGCATAACCCAGACCCAACTGGAAGAGGAAGTGAGTTACAGAATGAGGAAGCTGGAACCTGTTTGGTATCACCAAGGCACAGTCGTCAGGGCGAGGGCACCCATCCATCTCTCAGCACATTGAATTCATCTGTGGTGCTTGTGAAAAAAAGCCCAGATCCCACGGGAGGCTATTTCCCCTCCAGGCCTGGAAGCCAGCTGTAAGCTGAGGCCCCAGGGAGAGAGTCTCTAGCAACTTCAAGTTCAAATCACTCATGGCTGTGGGACCCTGGAGATAGTCTTTAACAACTCTGAGCTGTGGTGGCTTTGTCTGTACAAGGAAGGTAATAATAGAATATGTTCGTAAGAATTAAAAACAGTAGTTGTCAGTACTTGGGGCAAGCTAAAAAAAAAAAAAAAAAAACAAACCTGGAGCTGGAGATGGCTCAGAGATTAAGAGCACTGCCTGCTCTTCCAAAGGTCCTGAGTTCCCAGCAACTACACGGAGGCTCACAACAATCTATAGCGCCCTCTTCTGGTGTGTAGTCATACATTCAGGTAGAACACTGTACATAATGAAAAAAAAATCTTTTAAAAACTGTGCTTACCGCCCAGTGGTGGCGCACACCTATAATCCCAGCACTCAGGAGACAGAGGCAGATGGATTTATGTTAGTTCGAGGCCAGCCTGGTCTACAAGAGCTAGTTCCAGGGCAGGCTCCAAAGCTACAGAGAAACTCTGTCTCAAAAAACAAAAATCACAAACAAAAAAAAAAAAAAAATGAGCATACCCACTAACTGGAAATTTATTGTATTTTGAATAAATTCACTTTTAAAAAGTTCAGAAAGAGCCGGGCGGTGGTGGCGCACGTCTTTAATCCCAGCACTTGGGAGTTGGGAGGCAGAGGCAGGCGGATCTCTGTGAGTTTGAGACCAGCCTGGTCTACAAGAGCTAGTTCCAGGACAGGCTCCAAAACTACAGAGAAACCCTGTCTCGAAAAACCGAAAAAAAAAAAAGTTCAGAAAGACCATGTTACAGGTCAGGGCCAGGAGCCCAGTGACTCAGAGATGAACTTGAACTCAGCCTGGTGTTTCTGTAATGAAGAGGACCCGTTGGGATGAATTTGTCTAGGCCAGGATTCTCAGCAGGGCCAGGATCACACTGACCCTTATACCCTGCCCAATGCCACCTTGTACCTTGGCCTCTTGAGCCATCTGGCCTGTTTGGAGAGTTCACCATCTGGTTTCCTCACCCACCATATCCCCCTTCCCCTGCCCCTATGTTGTGGATGGACTTCTCCACCTCCTGCTTCTCCCCCACCTCCCTCTCACGTTCTTCTTGTGTTTCTAAGAAATTTGCTCTCCGTGAAGAGCCAGCATTCGCTTGCTTCTCACCCCTGCCTGGTGGGTGGGTAGCTACCAGATCTGCTCCGTGTCCCAACTGTCCCAAGTTACCACCATCATCTCCCAGCCCTCCAGCCTTTTTTTAAGGTACCTGGAGGGACAGCTGTGGGTGCTGGGAACCGAATTCTTATATTTTTGGTTGTGAGCCTAGCCTTTAACGGCTGAGCTCTTGTAGACCAGGGTGGCCTCGAACTCACAGAGATCCACCTGCCTCTGCCTCCCAAGTGCTGCGATTAAAGGCGTGTGCCACCACTGCCCAGTTTGCCTCTGACAATTCGGTGACCACACGAGAATCAGCGATGCATTGATCTTAGCACATTTCCCCCCCAGTTCTGGGGACTGAAGCCGGGGATTAAAGCCAGGCTTCGCATAGGCAAGTGCTCTACTGTGTAGCTATCCCATGACCCCGGCACCTCTTCCTTGTCCCTCAAAAAAATCATTTGATCTGTAATTAGATAAAAATAGAGCAAAAATTGGCTTTATACTAACAACACTTCAAGTCTCAGTAGTCATAAGCAGTTAGTAGCTACCATACAGAACAGCTCTGGGGGCCAGGGTTTGTCTTTGGCCTCACTCTAAGGTACCTAGCCAAAGAAAGACCTGAACCAATAGATTTTAGTTTTTGAGACAGAGTCTCCTGTAGCCCAGGCTGGCCTTGAACACACTATAGCCTAAACTAGCCTTCAGTTCTTCATCCTCCTTTTGCCTCCCAAGTTCTCCCAAGTTGGGTTACAATCATGAGCTCCCTAGATCAGCTCTGCCTGCAGCAGTACTTTTTACTAATTTTTTCTTTTCCACGAGCACCCCCCCCCCACACACACACACATATACATCTAGGTAAGAGAAAGGCACCGTCAAATCCCAGGCATGACCACTAGATGGCGCAGTCTGGCTAGCAATGCTGGACAAGAAGTAGGCTCCCACAACTTTGCAGAAACACAGGTGGAAGAACATTAACTCAGTGCTTTTGACGCTGTGCCCAGCATCAGTGAGGGAATCCCAGCCAGAATTAACAAATATAATAAAGCAGACTAAGTAAAGTGGGAATATATCTCAGTGTAACTTCGTTTCTAGTTTATTTATTCTGTATGTCTAGTATGTGGATCTGAGCGTAAAATGTAATTTTTTTCCCCTTCAATGCATACTTTGTCAGCACATCATATTGGGAGGAGGTACATATTAAAAAGCTACAAGGGGCTTGCTGCCAGCCTCGACCAAGGTTCGATCCCGAGAACCACATGCTGGAAGAAGAGAACTGGCTCATGTACTCTGTCCTCTGACCTCCGTGGGAGAACCGTGGCACATGAGACACTCTCACACTCAAGCACACACACACTAACTAGGTTTTTCTCTCTTTTAATAGAATGTTTTTTGGTCATTTTTATCCATCCCACTTCTCCCAGATTTATCCCCACTTCCTTACCTAGCCAACTTGGTTTTCTCTTTTTTAAAAAATTTATTCCTTTGTTTATTATGCAGTGTTCCACTTGCATGCATGTCTGCAGGCCAGCAGAGGGCGCCAGACCCCAGTACAGACGGTTGTGAGCCACCATGTGGTGCTGGGAATTGAACTCAGGACCTCTAGGAAGAGCAAGCAGTCAGTGCTCTTAACCTCTGAGCCATCTCTCCAGCACTCCCCCCCACCGACCCATCATTCTCTTAGATGCATGGCCGTCCACTGGAGTGTGGCCAGTCTACCAGGAGCTACACTCTGAAAGAACATGGACTGTCCCTCGCAGCTGCCAGTAACTCCTCAGCTAGGGTGGGACTGCATGCCCACCTCCCCTCTCCAGGCTGAAATTAGTTAATTTTTAACTAAAGCTATTGGGAGGAGAGGGGAGGAGGATAGCCTATAAAATGTATGTTATTGAGATCCCATGGCCAAAAAGTTAGAAAATCACTACGCGCTGTTAGTTAGTTGCAGAGGAGGCATTGAAGCTAGGTGACGGGCATATGAAAGCCTCTTCAGTTTCTTCCCTGCTTGTTCTGTTGTTTGTTAATGACCAAAAGCAATCTGGGGAGGAAAGGAACATCAAGGCAGGAACCTGGCTAGGAACTGGAGCAGAGACCAGGGAAGAATTCTGCTCACTTTACCAGCTCCGCTCAGAAAGATCAAGGCTCAGAAAAGTGAGCCGCCTGGCTTATACACTCCAGGCCCACCTGCCTAGGGATGGCACTGCCCACAGTGGGCTCGGCCCTTCTACATCAATTAGCAATCAAGAAAATGCCCCTCAGAGATGCCCACAGGACAGGCATCAGATGGAGGCAGTTCCGCAATTGAGGTTCCTTCTTCCTAGGTGTGTCGAGTTGACAATATTAGCTCGCTATTTTTTCTTCTTCTGTGTTTGTGTTATTTTGAGATGTGATCTCGCTGAATTACCCAGAATGGCCTTGAACTCATCTGTAGGCCACGTGGGCCCTGAACATGCAATCCTCCTGCCTCAGCTTCCCCAGAAGCTGGGTTCATAGGTCTTTGTCACCAGTCATGGCTTTTTACTGTTTTAGCTGCTTTAAATTCTGGAGGTCATGGGATGGGGGGTTCAACATACTAGCAGGACACAGCGGTGCACGCACAACACTAGCAGACACAGCGCTGCACACACAACACTAGCAGACACAGCACTGCACACACAACACTAGCAGACACAGCGCTGCACACACAACATGGGAGTCTAGGGCAGGAGGATTGCCGAAAGTGTGAAACTTCCAGTTGTTGGGCCCTGAAGCCCCACCAAGGAGGAGGTCGCCCCAAGAGACACAGCACGGTTGATGCAGTAGCAAGAGGAATTTTTATTCTGCCACGGCAGAGGTCCCTCAGCCTCAAGAGGAGAAGGATGCCTGCTTTGTCTATTACAAGCTCTTTTAAAGGAAAAAACACAAAATCAGGGAGGGGGTAGTACAGAATCAAAGGGAAAGTCCCAAAATCATTTGTCAACTATTTTGACTAGTTCATTCAACGGTCAGCTAACTCTACTTGATCAATGCTGTGGCGATTACAAGGAGGAACACCTGCAGGTCGTCTCAGCCCAGTGCCAGGGTCCGGGTCTATTGAAGAAAGACTACAGTGGGGATGGAAAGTACTCAGAGCTCCTGTGCACGCGTGGTTGGTTGCCAGGGTCCTGGTTCCCAGGAAGGGGGATGCAGTAGTGCTAAGGTGCCTCCTAATGCTAAGGGCCTGGTTCCCAGGAAGGGGGGTGCAGTAGTGCTAAGGTGCCTCAAAGTCTTTCACAGTGAGATCCTGTCTTTAGAATAAGTTCTCCGCTGGGTATGGGCACACACACCTTAATCTCAGCGCTAAGGATACAGAGGCCAGTGGATCTCTGTAAACTGAAAATCAGCTTGATCTATAAATCAGGTTGTAGGTCAGTCAGGGCCACCTTAGTGAGCGAGCCCTGGCTTTAGAGAGGAAAAACCTCCATGAGAAAATGTTAGTTTGAAAAGAAACTGAAGGAAAATGGGCATACGCTAAGAGAAGGGACATTTGCTAAGAGAGGGGGCTCATCTAGATGGGCTTCTCAGGGAAAGCTTCTAAGACAGTATAGCATATAAGGGTAACCTGAGGCTGGAGAAGAAGTGGGGGTGGGGTGGGGTGACCTCTGTGTTCACACTTGAACAAAAATGAGCATGAGGTCCCCTTTCTTGAAGGTGATGGTGAGGGAACAGGATATGTGAAGGTGATGGAGATAACCCTGAACCCAGACAACCTCTGAGTGTTCCAGAAACTTCAAAGAGAGGGTCGGGCCCCAGGCCTGGCCTAAAGAGACTGGGGGTGGCTAGGGCCAGGTCTCTGGACCTCATGGGTTTCCTTGACGGGGGGAACAAACATGGGGCCACCTCGGGCAAAACCATTCTAAACTGTGAATATGGGGTAGGGGCCTGAGTCTGAGAGCAAGAAATCAGTATCTGAGTCATCACAGGTCAAAGGGCCCAAGATCAAAGCATGCGCATTGCAAACCACATCCTTTCATCCATTGGTCACACCCTCTCTGCCCTTCTCCACTGTGCTTGGAGCTGCTCCACACAGTGGCTCCTTGGGTGTGGACACTGGAGAATCCCATTGTCCTTCCTGTCCCCTGCAGAGACACGCTTCATCCAAAGGTACAGTCCTCTGGCAAAGGCTGTCTCTACGCAGCTCTGCCTTCTCTTGTGCTCTAATTTTATTTTGGGGTTGTGTGGTTTTGTTTGAGGTTTTTTTATTCATTTGTTGAGATTTATTTATTTAATTTGATGTATATGAATGTTTTGCCTGCATGCATGTATTGCACCCCATGTATGCCAGATACCCAGGGAAGTCAAAAGAAGACATCAGATCCTCTAGAACTGGGGTAACTATGAGCCACCATGTGTGTGCTGGGAGCCAAACCTGGGTCCTCTGCAAGAGCAACAAATGTTCTTAATCCCCAAGTCATCTCTTCACCGCCCCCGCCCCCCAGCATAGTGAGAGTGAACGGTACAGATTTCAGGTCCAGTAAAACCAGAACTGAATTCTGATCCTGTCACTTACTAGCGTGTGATGGAATAAGTCATTTAGCCTGTCTGAGATTCAACTTGCTCATCTCCATAAAAGAGGCTGCCATTTTCTTCCTTTCAGTGTTGCCTTTTGGTGAATAAGGTCTTCCACTTAGCACAGTCTACACTCCAATGAGTCAGGTGCTAAGGGCTGGGGGGTGGGGTGGGGGTGGGGCAGGGAATCAGGCAGCATCATTCCTGCCTACAGGGAGATAGATTCCAAACTTAGGAAACAGTGGCTCCATTCAACTCTCCCAGAACCTCAAGAACAAAAGCAGCAACTTTTCAAACAGTTCACTTCCTACTGTTCCTTGGCCCTTTCCCCGGGGGAGGGGGCATGATGATGAAGTATTGGCCAAACACGGGTGGAGATGTACTGGCTAAACACTTGTGACCAGAAATACCTTCAAGAAGGAAGTTGAGCCGGGCAGTGGTGGCACACGCCTTTAATCCCAGCACTCGGGAGGCAGAGGCAGGCGGATCTTTGGGAGTTCGAGGCCAGCCTGGTCTACAAGAGCTAGTTCCGGGAAGGGCACTAAAGCTACAGAGAAACCTTGTCTCGAAAAACCAAAAAAAAAAAAAAAAAAAAAAAAAGAAGAAAGTTGAATTTATTATTTACTTTGCAATGCTGGGGACCAAACCCAGGGCGTGTTTGTGTCGGGCAAGTGTACTGCTGCTGGCTGAGCAGCATCCTCAGGCAGATGAAGTTTTTAGCTGCAAGGATACCGAAAGGAGAGGCACATCAGCTTCCCTGAGGACTGACTCTCTCTCTCTCTCTCTCTCTCTCTCTCTCTCTCTCTCTCTCTGTCTCCCCAGATTGGAAGCTGGAGCTTTAATTAGTTTTAATTCCCCCTGGGTGTACCGCATATCCCAAGGGTGGGCTGGGCAGGAGGCACCTGAGAACTAAAGAAATTTCCTTTGAAAGATTTCTCAGTTGGGCAAGGCGGCCACTGCTGAGCTCCCAGCCCTTGGGAAGGGGAAGCAGGAGGATCGAGAGTTCAAGTTCATCATCAGCTAAGGAGTTTGAGGCTACATTAGCGCTTGTCTCAAACAAAACAAAGACTTCTGAAGCTGTGGGCAGAAGACACAGGGCAGCAAGCAGTGCGGGCTGACTCAGAAGCGTGTGGGGACACAGAGCATTAGAAAACCGACTTGAGACCTTAGTACTAAAGCAAGGGGTGTACACTGAGTCCTGCAGACACTGGCTTCAGGCACAGCGTGTGGGCTCCCGGCAAGGCTTCTCTACTACTTGAGGTGGACGGGTGTGAAGGGGCCTGCAATGGGACAGACGTGACATTCTGAGGATCTGATGAGGTGCTGGCAGTGAGGAACGGAAGGGAAGGATCACACCCTGATAATTCTTTCCTCGTCTTTGAGCACTGATGAGGACCAGAGAGGTTGGTTCACAGTTACGGTAGAAGCTGGGCCTGATGGCTAAGAGGTGGCTCAGTGGGGAAAGCCTCCTCCAGCAAGCCTGAGAGCCCAGGTTCAGACCCCCAGAACTCATGTAAAAATTAGGTGCAATGCCTCTTTGGGGAGATGGAAGGCAGAGGCTCACGGGCTGGTGTAAGCAGCAGCAAACAGCAGGAGAGACCTTGTTTCAAATGAGATAGAAGGGGTGGCACATGCCTTTAATCCCAGCATCAGGAGGCAGTCGGATCTCTGAGTTTGAGGCCAGTCAGGTCTACAAAGTGAGTTCCAGGACAGCCACTGCTGTTACACAAAGAAATTCTGTCTTGAAAAACAAAACAAACAGCCGGGCGGTGGTGGCGCACGCCTTTAATCCCAGCACTTGGGAGGCAGAGGCAGGCGGATCTCTGAGTTCGAGGCCAGCCTGGTCTACAAGAGCTAGTTCCGGGACAGGCACCAAAGCTACAGAGAAACCCTGCCTCGAAAAACCAAAAAAAAAAAAAAAAGAAAAAAAAAAAAGAAAAGAAAAACAAAACAAACAAACAAACAAAAGCAGACGGAGAGGACCAGCACCTGAGGCTGTTCTCTGACCACACACACACAGTGCAAATGCATACCCACACTCACACAGAGGAACATGCACACATACACAACATACAGATCACACAAACATAGTATACACCTCGTATACATATACACACATCAAACATATACACAACACACACAAACAGATGAATATGCACACAAAGACAAGGTTTCTCTGTAGCTTTGGAGCCTGTCCTGGAACTAGCTCTTGTAGACCAGGCTGGCCTTGGATTAAAGGTGTGTATACCGTGCAGGGCTGGGATTAAAGGTGTGCATACCATGCAGGGCTGGGATTAAAGGTGTGCATACCGTGCAGGGCTGGGATTAAAGGTGTGCATACCGTGCAGGGCTGGGATTAAAGGTGTGTATACTGTGCAGGGCTGGGATTAAAGGTGTGCATACCGTGCAGGGCTGGGATTAAAGGTGTGCATACCGTGCAGGGCTGGGATTAAAGGTGTGCATACCGTGCAGGGCTGGGATTAAAGGTGTGTATACCGTGCAGGGCTGGGATTAAAGGTGTGTATACCGTGCAGGGCTGGGATTAAAGGTGTGCATACCATGCAGGGCTGGGATTAAAGGTGTGCATACCATGCAGGCCTGAGATTAAAGGTGTGTATACCATGCAGGGCTGGGATTAAAGGTGTGTATACCGTGCAGGGCTGGGATTAAAGGTGTGCAGACCGTGCAGGGCTGGGATTAAAGGTGTGCATACCATGCCCAGTCCTTGCTTTTTTCTTTTCTTCCTGCCTCACACTCCAGTTTGTGGCATGGCACTCCCCTCTTCTCTCAGCCCAGTGTAGAAACTCCCTCACAGACGTGGCCAGAGGTTCTTCTGATTCATTTTAGGTCCTGTAATGTTGACATAGCCAGTATTAAGCATCACAAGAAAGGTGAAGAAACAGGTGGAGTGAGATAAGAGCATGAGGTCAGCTGTGGACAGATGATGTGGAAAAGCCCCTGGGTCATCTACATGAAGGGGACCAGCACGAAGGTGGGCACTGAGATTGGCCACTCGCGATGGGGGTCCATGGAGCAATGAGCATACAGGCAGAATTTGAAATCTGGGAAAGCAAGAACTGGACAGAAAAGGGGCAGCCAGACATGGCAGCCTATTCCTGTAATCCCATCCCAGACTTGGGAGGCAGAGGCCTTTGGCCATATGTGTGAGAGGAGAAGCCACAATAGCCTGGCAGGGCGGGACAAGAAGGGATTGCGGTACGCTCCCCTGCCACAGTTGCTGCCCAGGGGCTCAGGACAAGGGCTGAACAATACAAGTGGGTTTGACCTTCAAGGAACACAGGCTGTTGGGATGCAGAGGTGACAGCAATGCCCAGGTGATGAGCTGAGAATAAGTGGAAAGGGAAAAGTAGAAAGAGTTCTGATAAAATAATCAAGAGGCGCCACACCGCAGAAGACCACAGGAGATTTTAAAGGTACCAGAAACAAAGCAAGTGATACCCAGAGCACACGGACAGAGTCTCCGTCCTAGGTCCGTGTCTGTGGTTGGGATGCAATGCTCTGACGGAAAGCAACTTAGGGAGCCGGGCAGTGGTGGTGCACACCCTTAGCCCCCAGCACTCAGAGGCAAGTGGATCTCTGTGAGTTTGAGGTCAGCCTAATCTGCAAAGGGAATTCTTGGACAGCCAGGGTTACACAGAGAAACCCTGTCTCAAAAATCAACAAGAACAAGGACAAACAAAAACAAAAGCAAGGAAAACAAAATAAAAACAACTTCAGGGAGAACAGGTTCAGGTTATAGGTTCCATGATGTGCGAAAGTCAAGGAAGGAAGGAACTTTAGGCCACCGAGAGACCGCGTTTCTTTTTTTTTTTTTAATATTTATTTAATTATTATGTATACAATATTCTGTCTGTGTGTATGCCTTCAGGCCAGAAGAGGGCACCAGACCCCATTACAGATGGTTGTGAGCCACCATGTGGTTGCTGGGAATTGGACTCAGGACCTTTTGGAAGAGCAGGCAATGCTCTTAACCTCTGAGCCATCTCTCCAGCCCCGAGACCGCGTTTCAAAGGAGGTGGAAATAGTTCCTGAGGATTATGTTCAAGGTCTGTCTTTTGGCGTAAACACACACACACATGCACACACACACACACATACACAAAGGCAGAGGGAAACTCCTGGCTAGAAACTCCAGGACTGATTACTTCAAGACTTGGCTATTTGTTTGCAATTGATTGAGTCTGTGTAGCCCAGGCTAGACTATAATTCTTAGCACTTCTGCCTCATCTTCCCAAATGCTAGGATAGCAAGGGTGAGCCACCATGGCCACTTTTCCATGAGGTCTTCAGGGATAAAAGTCCTTGCTCCATTTATGCCCTGCCATCTGCAGTGTTCTGGAACATAGTGGGGGAGGGTGGCGTGCGTGTGTCTGTGTGTATGTGTGCCTTGTGTCGTGCATGCATGTGTGTGTGATGCGTTTGGGAGTCTGAATGCACATGTGCAGGTCAGAGGACAACTTTTGGGAGTCAGTCTTCTCCTTTCACTCTGGGATCCTGAAAGTGAATTCAGGTTGTCCGGCTGGCCCTGCTTTTACCAGCTGAGCAATCTTGGCCATCCTGGAGTATCCATCCTCTTAAACTGCTTTGTGATAGCACCAAAAAGGCTGCTGGGGTACCAGATACTACCAGCAGATGACAGCATGCTGGAGCAGTAAAGATGGCTTCTTTATAAAAAGGGAGGGGACATTTGAGAAAGCAAAGCTGCGCTAGGTGGGGATCACATGTAGTCCCAGTACTCGGGAAAGGGGAGGCAGGAAGGTCAGGAGTCAGGAGTTCGGGGTCAGTCTCAGGTGCAAATCAAGAGGTCAGCCTGGACCACATGGGAGCCTGTCTTAAACAACAACAAAAGCTGCCGGTAGGAATGGGATGCATCTCAGTGGTAGAGAGCATGCCTAGCATGCAAAAGACCCTGGGAGCACCGGACACTTGTTAAGAAGGTCCCCATGTACTGTCTTGTCCTCTCACCAGCTCTGACCTGGAGCCGCAGAACTGATCTCTCAGAATTGATTGACAGGGTCATGTGAGAGCCAAGGGTTCTTCCATTTCAAGTGCTGAGAACAGTGCGGGCACGTGCTGTGTGCTATATAAATATTTGCTATTATTATCTCATGGCAGGAACTGCATCATGGTCCTGGGTCTAACCACTAGTTGGCAGGGCACCAATTGGCTTAGACCAATCAAGACCTACCCACCAGGCTGGAGAACTAACAGAATCTGCCAGGTCCATGTTAAAAACAAAAAACAAAAAACAAAAAAAAAACAAAAACAAAAACAAGCTGGGATGTGGTGGCGCTTGCCTTTCTTTAATCCCAACACTTGGGAAGCAGAGGCAGGGAAATCTCAGTGATTCTGAGGCCAGCCTGGTCTACAGAGCGAGTTCCAGGACAGGCTCCAAAGCTACAGAGAAACCCTGTCTCAAAAAAAAGAAAAAACCAGCCTTTGGGGAAGACCCCACTGAACAGAATCAGTCGGTCATTAGTCTCCCTCTCTCCCTCTCTCATCTGTTTATGTCTGGGGACAGAGTCTAGACCTTGCTCGTCCTAGGCATGCGCTCTTGGTCACTGGGCTATGCCATTTTTTCTTTCTCATTTTGTGTATCTGTGGTATGAAGGTATGTTCATGTGTCTGTACAGGTGCCTGTGCACATGTGTACACATGCTAAGCCATCTCCAAAGTCCTATTTTTAAGTAATGAATTGATGCATGCGTGTATGTGTATATAGCACTAGTGACTGAGCCTACGGCCTTGTACGTGTTAGGTTCTACCACTGAACTTAAATCCGGGCTGTAGGGGGATCCTCCTGCCTCAGCCTCCTGAGTGCTGCAATTATTTCATGCGCCTCTGTACCGAACCTCCGAGGGAAGCTTGAGTTTGAATTTGCTCTTAGAGTGAGAAAAGTGGCGGCTTGAGGGTCCTGGCACCCCCGAGGATCTCTGGGTAAGCGGCCAGCGCATAGACGGCTGTAGCCCCAGAACTTGTGGTCTTGAAGGACATTTGCTGACAGCAAAGGAAAGGAAGTGGGGTCTGAGGTGCAGAACGACAGCTGCTGGGAGGGAGACTGTTGTGGAACCCCTGAAAGCCAGTCATCCTTGCACCCCAGCAGCAGACTCTATACAGAGAAGGAACGTGGTTGTTAGGGTTTTGTTGTGTTGTTTTGTTTGATGTTGTTCATCATCTTGACACAAGCTGAGGTCATCTAGGAACAGGGGACCTCAAATGAGATTTTCTTTTTTTTTTTTTATTTATTTATCATGTATACAATATTCTGTCTGTGTGTATCTCTGCATGCCAGAAGAGGGCACCAGACCCCATTACAGATGGTTGTGAGCCACCATGTGGTTGCTGGGAATTGAACTCAGAACCTTTGGAAGAGCAGAAAATGCTCTTAACCCCTGAGCCATCTCTCCAGCCCTCAAATGAGATTTTCTTGTAGGCGTTTTCTTGATTAATAATGGACATGGGAGCCGGCTGTTGATGGCACAATGCCTTTAATCCCGGCACTCGGGAGGCAGAGGCAGGTGAATCTTGGTGAGTTCTAGGCCAGCCTGGTCTACAAAGTGAATTCCAGGACAGTCAGAGAAACCCTGTCTCAAAAAACAAACAAACAAACAAAAAATCAGAAAAGTAACCCCAAAAAACAAAAGCAGTAATAATTAAAATAAAATAAAAATTGACATGGGAAGGCCCAGCCCACCATAGGCAGTGCCAGCCCTGGGCTGATGGCCCTGGGGTATAGGAAGGCAGGTTGAAAGCCCCGGGGAGCAAGTGAATAAGCATTGCTCCTCCAGGCCTCTGCTTCAGTTCCTGCCTGAGCTGCTGCCCTGACTCCTTTCAGTGTCGGGCTATAAGTGATAAGATAAAATAAACCCTCTCCTCCCCAAGCTGCTTCTGATTATGGTGTTTATCACAGCAATAGAAAGTTAACTAGAACAGGGGACAAAGGCAGTCTGTCGTTGTCTGGCTCACTCCTTCCCCCCAGGTCAGGTGGCTAGCCCTGTTTTTTAGGACCAGGATATCTGGGCTTCCCTCCACACTTCTCTCTGCTTGTTTGGGCTCAGGCGCCTGAATCTTGGAGTCACGGTAGCTTTCTCTGATATCAGCCTTGAACTCCTCCAGGCATCTGGGCTAGGAATAATGCAGAATGTTAAACTGGGAGCGATGCTGATCCCTCTGTAGGATCCGGGGTACAAGTGTGCCTTCCTAATACAGAACACAAAGTGCCCCATCAAGACGGGACCCCAGCAAGATGCAAGTGTGACTAAGCACCGATGTTGGGGTTCCAATAGAATCTGAATCAAAGTGGTCCCAACTTACAGGAGACAGTAGGTTTCTGTTCTGTGCCGTAGGAAGCTAGAAGCTAGTTTTGTACAGGGGGGTTAGGAATCTAGCAGGCTAAGGCTGGATGGAATAGGGGTAAGTGCTTCAAGGGGCCCAGCCTCAGGCCAGATAAGGAGGGTATGGGTGTGGCTCAGTGGCAGAGCGTTTGCTAGCAAGCACCTGGTTTGGGGTTCCATCCCCAGTACAACAAACAAACAACAACAACAAACTGTTGGGAGGGAAGAATTCCTGTCTGAAATGTGCACTGAATGGCTGGGAGGAACCGACTGATTCAAGGAGCTGGAGGACATTGTACAGGGTTGCGGGACCAGGGACGAGGACACTAGAGTTGAGCTTTGTCAGAGTCAGAGTGGCCCACATCAGTGGAAGGTGTGACCCCTGAGCATGCCCTTGCTGAACTACACAGAAACCTTGGAATTGAGGTCAGGGACAGAGGCTCAGGCTGAGTTCTGCATCACCAGTGCAAAATACAGGGTGTTGGGCCCCGTAGACCTACAGTAGTGAATGTCAGTGACGGGAGGCAGCAGGACTCTGCGTTTTTTAAGCGCCTGAAGTGGATCATAGGCTCCCCAGAGCTCCAGATCCGCTGAGTTCAGATACTAAGTGAGTCGTGGCAGTTGGCCATCTAGGGGCATAAATCAAACAAAAATAATGGAACAGGTGCTTAAAAGCCAGATCTGATGGTGCCCACCTGAAGTCCCAGCTACTCAGGAGGCTGAAGCAGGAGAACACTTGACTTCCGGAGCTCTGGGCTATAGTGTGTTCTGCTGATTAGGAGTGTGTTCCAAGTTTAGTCTTAGCATGGTGATCCGCTGGCACCTGGACCACGAGGTTGCCTAAGAAGGTGTGAATGGAACCAGGCTGGAAAGGGAGCAAGTCAAAGTCTTGTTTGATGAGGAATAGGGCAGCAATGCCCAGTCCAGAGCTAGGACAAGGCGGAAGTTACAGGTTCCCCTGCCGAAGGCAGGTCAGTGTGTGGGCAGGAAAGAAGTAGAAAACAGATTAAGTTAAGACAGGGCATTGAGAAGTGTCAGGGAAATCCCTCCAAGCAAACCATGTTTTCAGAATGTGCAGCACAATGGCTCAGAGGGAAGGTCACCATGGGCACAGTGAGCTCTTTGACGACAGCATGACAGGGGGCTGGCCAGATGTTCAGTGGGCCTGGCCAGATGTCCAGGGGGGCTGGCCAGATGTCCAGCCGCCACTTTTGCATTGGGTCAACATTTCTAAACAAAACTGACTTTGCCACCTGGCCCAAATAAGATATCCCTATTCTTTTGCTTTGTTTTTGAGATGGGGTTTCTCTGTGTAACAGTTCCAGCTGTCCTGAAACTCACTCTATAGACCATGCTGGCCTCCTGAGTGCTGGGATGAAAGGGTGTGCTACTATGCCCGCTAATGTCTCTATTCTTTAACATTGTCACAGCTCCATCTCCTATAGCTCCTCCACAATGGTGCTATTGACGTCATCATTGTCATCACCATCATCACCATCATCACCAATGATATCCTGTAAGTCAGCTATGCACCAGGCATCCAGCTTGAACCGTAATGCGAAGGTGAAGTCAGGCTGTCTTTTCAAGTGACACAGCTTTGGCTGACAGCTGGAATAAGAATGGACATGAGAACATCTGTCTATCCCTGGAACCTGGAAGAAAGGTTGCCTATATGTGTGTGTGTATTGTTGTTGTTGTGTATGAGTTTACTGTTTGTAGTTATGTCTGTGTACTACTTTCAGGCCTAGAGGCTGGAGAGGCTGGAAGAGGGTGTTGGGTCTCCCAGGACAGGAGTTACAGACTCCAGTTACAGAATGAGCTGCCATGTGGGTACTGGGAATCCAACTCTGGTCCTCTGGAAGAGCCAGTGCTCTTGACTATTGAGCCATCTCTCCAGTTATGTTTTGTGGCTCTTAGTTTTATTTGTTTGGTTGTTTTTTTGTTTTTGAGACAGAGTTTCTCTGTGTTGCCTTGACTATCCTAGAACTCACCCTGTAGATTAGGCTGGCCTCAGACTCACAGAGATCCGCCTGCCTCTGCCTCCCGAGTGCTGGGATTAAAGGCGTGCGCCACCACCGCCCGGCACTAACGGACTTCTTCTGGAGAGTCACAGAGGCAAACTTTAACCTTGGCAGAGCCTCTGAGCTGCTCCAAGAGGAAAGAGTGTGTGGCCGAAGGTCCGGGTGTGTGAGTGCCTCAGAGACAGCTCTCTGGCAGCTTCCTGATATGGACTTTTGTGTATAGAGACAGAATTTTCCACACGACTGTTCTGCAGGGACCAAACCCACTGGTCAGAACAAGAGAGTTCCAGTCTCCTGACTGCCACAGTGCTCAGCAGCTGTAAACAGCCATTCAGCCATTCTTTGCTTCTGTCCTTCATTCATTCATCACATGCTGGACTATGCCTTCTCTGGGTCAGCACTGTACATACTACCAACTCCTGGGGCTCATGGGCATCCATTCCAGTGGGCATGATAGTGGGAATCACAAGACAATGTTCAATGTGAAAGCTGTCTTGAAGGTGAAGGAAACGGCGAGTAATTATCTTGGTTACTTTTCTATTGCTGTGAAGAGACACCATGACCAAGGCAACTTAACAAAAGAAAGAGGTTATCTTACAGTTTCAGAGAGTTAGTCCATGACCGTCAGGGTTGGAGAGCACGGCAGCGGGCAGACAGGCATGGGCTGGGAGCAATAGCTGAGAGCTTACATGTGGATGTAACTGTGGATGGGGTGGGCTTTTTAATCCTCAAGGCCCACCCCCAGTGACACACCTCCTCCAACAAGGCCACACCTCCTAATCCTTCCCAAACAGTACCGCCAATTGGGGGCCAAACATTCAAAGGTTTGAGCCTATGGGGATCATTCTCATGAGAACCACCACAATAATGTAAGTGGTATAATAGAGGGTTGGGGGCCCAGCAGAGGCCTCTGGGAGGACTCTTCTTCTGTGTACCTTACACCTTAGTGAGTTTACATTTGCAGATGCCCTCTCTCGGGCTCTGTGTTATAGCCATCTTGGGGCACACAAGTCTTTGTTGTGGGCTTGTCCTAGGCATTACAAGACTTTACGAGGACCTGGAGCCTCTACTTCCAGAGGCACCCTCTCCACCCAGGTGCAGCTGGGAACCCTGGTAGACAGGATGTAGGCATCCCTCTGCTCAAGATGCAGCTTGCTTCTCAGCTTCCAAGTGGAAGGAGTGTGTGCAAAGGGCCTGTCGTCGTTTCTCTTCTCATCACTGTGATAAAAACGCCCCAAGAAAAGCAACTCAAGGGAGAAAGGTTTGTTTTGGTTTTGCGACAAGGTCTCAACTATGTAGCTCTGGCTTGGCCTGGACCTCAGTATGGAGACCACGCTGGCCTTGAACTCACAGAGATCTGACTGTCTCTACCTTCTGAGGACTGGGATCAAAACAGTGTACCACCATGCCAAGTCTAAAAGGGAGGGGTGGCCGGGCGGTGGTGGCGCACGCCTTTAATCCCAGCACTTGGGAGGCAGAGGCAGGTGGATCTCTGTGAGTTTGAGACCAGCCTGGTCTACAAGAGCTAGTTCCAGGACAGGCTCCAAAACCACAGAGAAACCCTGTCTCAAAAAACCAAAAAAAAGAAAAAGAAAAAGAAAAGGGAGAGGTGTCATGTTAACTCACAGTTAAGATGTACAGCCCATCATGGCGAGGAAGTTAAGACAGCAGAGCCCTGCAAGCAACTGGTGGCGTTGCATCTCTCATCAGGAAGCAGAGGGTGGTGAAGGCCTGTTCTCCCTTTTTTCTACAGTCAGGATTGCGGCCCAGGGAACGGTGTCACCCACATGTAGTCCAGAGAGGTCAGGTCATCTCACCTCAATTACCCTAATGAAAACAATCCCCCACAGGTCAGAGGCCCCCCTCCCAGGTGAGTCTAGAACTCATCAAATCGACAATAGAGACTAACTTCACAGGGCCTGCGGTGGCAATGACCTTGGTACATTTGAGGGACAAGTAGCTGGTGCAAAGTGATGAGGGAAAGAATGCCATTTGAGGAGGCTGAAGACAAGCTCAGCTAGGCCCTGTGGGCTGTGATGGGACGTTGACATTTCAAAGAACATTTAGTCAGCATTTAATATGTACGTGGCACCACGCCAGACACTGGCAAGCTACAGATGAATACATTAAACTATAGTTTCCACCCTGAGACTACATTCTGATATCGTCAGCAAACAGAAAGGTATGGCATTGGTATCTTACTAAGGGGTTCTTGTCTGTACAAGTGTGTGCTTGTTCGGGAAAGCACGTGAGGTCTGAATCTATGGGGAGCCAGAGAAGGAATGGCTCCCCAGGCAGAAAACATAGTGCATACAAAGTGTGCGAGCATGAAAGAGTATGGTGAATTCTAGCGGCTGAGTAGTTTGCTACTGCAGGGCAGAATGCAGGAGAGGGCGAGCAGCATCTAGCTTACTAGAACAGCAGATTCTCGTGGACAGGAGAGGGAACTGCCGCAGGTCTGGAGCCATCATGTCTTCCCAAACAGTCCAGAGTGGGAATGGACGGCTACCTGAGCCTGCGTGCGGTGGCAACGACACTCCCCTTCACTCCCTATCCCCAGCCTTGCTGTGACTCCAAGGATTCCATAAACAGTGTCTTGAGTTTATTAGCTATGCATTTGTTAACGAGTGTATGTGGGGGGGGTATGCAAGATCCTGAAGGTTTAAGATTCCATTGTTTGTGTTTTCATGCCTGAGCCTGCATTTCCTGTTTTAGATTACAGGGACTGTGTTTTTATTTTCTTCATATAATACTGCCTACAGGGGCTGGAGAGATGGCTCAGAGGTTGAGAGCATTGCCTGCTCTTCCAAAGGTCCTGAGTTCAATTCCCAGCAACCACATGGTGGCTCACAACCGTCTATAATGGGGTCTGGGGCCTTCTTCTGGCCTGAGGCATACACACAGACAGAATATTGTATACATAATAAATATTTAAAAAAAAATACTGCCTACAGCACCTTCCCCTGCAGCAGGGTATGTTCACAATGACCCACAATCCTTCAGTGTTGCGTGTACAGACACAGAGACACAAACTCTCCGGCATTGGACATGCCTTCTGTGAATTTGCTTATTGGTCTTCATTTCTCCCCAGCCCTTGGCAACTTCAACCCTTCCTGTGCCAGAGCACCAAGAAGTAGAACTGCAGGCAAGAGACAGGGAGGGTGTGTCTACAAATTGTGTCTCTCAAGATGGTCCCACAGAAAATAAACTCCAAATGCCTGGGGCTTCCAGATTAAAGCAAGGATTGGGTGGATTACAAGGCAGTTTGGGAACAATTTACCCACCCATCGGCTTTCTGGTGGGGAGCAGATGAAGGAGGTCGAGGTACAAAATTGTACACAAGCCGGGTGGTGGTGGCGCACGCCTTTAATCCCAGCACTTGGGAGGCAGAGGCAGGCGGATCTCTGTGAGTTCGAGACCAGCCTGGTCTACAAGAGCTAGTTCCAGGACAGGCTCCAAAACCACAGAGAAACCCTGTCTCGAAAAACCAAAAAAAAAAAAAAAAAAAAAAAAAATTGTACACAGGAGCCTTCAGTTGCACAGTGGGCACTGACTGGCTGCCAGACCGCAGAGGGCGATGGAAAGTGTGCTGTGAGGTCTGGTTATCTGGGGCTCTCAGGCTGAGCACAGGAAGCAGGGAGGAAAACAAGAGCATTGCCTCACCTGCTTCCCTCCACCCCTCTCCCAGTGGGAGCGATGGGGAGCTTGAATTTGCAGCATTTCCTTCCCTTCCTGCAGAGGGCTAGGCAAGACTGCGTCCAGGCGGCCCAGCCCTGGCTCCTTTGAGTCAGTTTGTACATTGCTGGCTCTCACACCCACCTCCACCCCATTGAGCAGAGCAGCTTCTAGAACTCATTAGGAAGGCAGCAGCAACAGGGTGAGGAGATGTGGAAACCAGATGAGGCATGGGCCTGAGGGTGTCTAGCTGCTGGACCTGGCTCTGCCACCCTTGATGAAGTTTCTGTGGACAGTGGCCTCTTTTTCATCTCTGAGACGTGGGTGAAATGTTGCATGCTCTCTGTATCTAAGTTTGGCCTCCGTGCCCAATTTGCTTCCTTGTAAGCACCAGTTTCTCATCACATCTATCTATATGTTTATGATTATGTACGCACATATGTATCCATGCAATTGTATCTGTTCTCCGATTTAGTCTCATCGCTGTATTCCCTAGCGCAGAGTCCCGGAATGCTCCCATCCTCCCTGTTGGGGATTAAACCCAGAGGCTGGTACATACTACACCACCAAACTGCTGCCCGGGCCTGGATACTGTGTATTTGTGTGGGCTCAAGCACCATGGCACTCCTGGGAAGGTTAGCAGGCAGCTGGTGGGAGTGGTTCTTTCTTTCCACCGAGGAGAGGGTCCAAGGGTTCAAATCAAACTCAGGTCGTCAGGTTTGGCAGAGTGTCTTTATCCGCTGAGCCCTCTTTGACCTTTATGTGTCTTTTGACTACCTCAAACCCTGGCACAATGCCTTTAAGGTAGTGAATGAATAAATGAACGGCAGAAGATGCAATGAACTCCCGCGATCCTTCCAGTTGATAAAGTTGAGGAGTTTAAGGTTTCTTGCCAGGAGGACCACACCAAGGCCTCTCCCAGAGTCTCCTGCAAGGGAAGAGGGCGGGCTTGGCTTCTGTCCTCCCTCAGGACTCTTGGCCTATGTGGACCCTAATTAGCACAGGGTTAAGGCGGCTCGAGCTCCGCCTCCGCACTGGCCAGTAAAGGGAGGATCTCCCAGTCTGTCTTAATCTAGGGATTTGCAGCGCGTGCCCGGCCACAGCTGGCGAGGAGGCGGGTCAGAATGCGAAGTAATGGGAGGAGCCAAGTGCCCCGCGCCCCCCAGCGCGCAGGTGCCGGGAGCCCCGCCCTTCTGCGCGTGGGGCCGGGGCGGGGCAGTCGCCTAGCAACGCTCAGCCCCGCCCCTGGCCCCGGCCCCCGGCATGGCTTGGCAGAGCTGGCCTGCGCCCTGGCTGTGGGTCTCCGGCTGCGGGCTGCTGTTCTTCGCCTTCGCGCTGCTCCTGAGTCCCGGGGGCTTCCGCGGCCTGCTAATGACGCGCAGCCAGCGGCTGCTCTTCCGAATCGGGTTAGTGCCCCGGCTCCGATCCGTGCAAGCTCTGGAAGGCGGGCGGGCACGCTGGGAGAGGGAACGCGAAAGGGATACCGGGGGTTCTAGAATGGCTTGGACTAGGGGGTCCTAAACCGGAGCAGAAGGAGAGAGAAACGGGCTGGGGAAGCTCCTGAGTTCGTGCTGAGTGAGGAAAGGAAAGAGTTGGAAGACAGAAGAATTGGGAGGGGCCGGCTGGGAAAAGGATTAGCGGCGCAGATAAGAGTAGGCAGGGTACGGGAACCAGAGGCCTCGGGGAGACTAGAGCCAAGTTAGACGCGGGAATCCAAGGAACCTGGGAAGTGGGGAGTGCGGGAAGAGTGTGCACCTAACTGCGGGGCAGAGGTCAGCAGATCAGACTCCCTGGCAGGTTCAAGGGTAAAAGCACGCCTCAGACTGTCCAACTTTTCGCAGTGTGCCGCTGTCCTTCTGCTATTATCTAGCTCTCCACAACTCTAGGTAGACTGTAATGTCGCTCGCAGGGTTCAATTCTGTAGGTCAATCTGGCCCTTTCTCTCTACCTCCTATTACTGGCTTCCAGAGCCCCCCCCCCCGCTGTGAAATTTGACCCAACAGCCAACCACCAACCTCCAGCAACTTTCCCCAGCCAACTCCCCTCCTCTTTGCCACTTCCTTTAATGGACCATGACAAAAGTGATAATAATCA
The DNA here is from genome assembly GCF_950005125.1 of Chionomys nivalis. NCBI lineage: Eukaryota > Metazoa > Chordata > Mammalia > Rodentia > Cricetidae > Chionomys > Chionomys nivalis. The sequence goes on along the minus strand of NC_080087.1, from coordinate 122,033,523 downwards.
CTGTTCCTCAGCAGTCAGCAGCGGGGAAGAAACCCGGAGACAAGCTTCCGAGGGGAGGGTCTATCGGCAGGACCTCAAACCACAGTTTAGGGACAGTAATGTCAGGATGGGAATAGAGGGCTGTGGTCAGATATCTGGGAGGGCCTAAACCTAAGAATTTCCGAGCTTCAGAGAAGACTCTGTGTAATTCACTCTTCCTCCTTCCTCAGACTGCTATCCCAAACTTCAGGCCTAGAGCCCCAGTCACAGTCCCTACACTAGAGATATAAAAACCCCCGTGGGCAGAAGAGCAGATTCTAGAGAGTGCTCTGACTAATTTGCCATTACTTTGTTAAAAGCATTAAAGTAAGAGGTGGCAGGGTTTTGTTTGTTTAGCTGGTTAGCGTGGTAGGACAGCCTCCCTAGTATTCCAGACTGGTCTTGAACTTCTAATCTTCTAGCCACATTACAGGTGCTGTCCTTACAGGTGTGTGCAGGCCGAGGTTTGTGGCTGGTCTGACTGTATTTTGTATCTGGATTCTGGGGGCAGGGGGTGGGTGGGTGAGGTTTTATTTTGTTTGGTCAGTTTGTCATTTGGTTGGTGCTGGAGATTGAGCCTCAGGAATGCTAAATTTGCTCTATCACTGATCTGTACATTCCTAGTCACTAGATTTGGGGGCTGTGAGTGCACACTTGTGTACGTGAGCGCGTACATGTGCGTGTGTGTGCATGCATTTGCTTTGGTTTGGTTTCTTAGTTTTCTTCACAACTTTCCTGGGGATTGTGTAGCTCTATTAGGAGGAAGGAGTTTACAGACTTTTAGCATCCAAAATTGGCAAGCCCAAAGTCATACAAATGGCCCGAGAAAATGGATAAATGGGAGAGGTTTCATGAGGAACTAGAATCAGAATTCCTAAGATCAGAATGCCAGTAATCACAACCATGAGAGTTTGGGTCTTTCTTTCTTTTCTTTTCCTTTCTTTCTTTCTTTCTTTCTTTCTTTCTTTTTCTTTTCTTTTTTTCTTTTTGGTTTTTTGAGACAGGGTTTCTTTGTGTAACAAACAGCCCTAGCTGCTAGCTGTCCTGGAATTAGCGCTCTGTAGACCAGGCTGGCCTCGAACTCACAAAGATCCATTTGCCTATGCCTCCTGAGGGCTGGGATTAAAGGTGTGTGCCAACACCACCTTGCTAAATTTGAGTATTTCTAAATTTGGGATTTGGGAGGTTTTCAAATCCCTTAATTTTTTTTCCTTTGGGGAGCTTCTTCATAATTCTTTTTTGGGGGAGGGGGAGTTTTAGGGGTTAAGATAGGATCTTGCTATGTCCCAGGCTTGCTTCAGACTTTGCAGCCATCCTGCCTCAGCCCAATACTCAATTACAGTTACCTCACCACGCTAGAATTAAGTGATTCTGGGCTGTAGCAATGGCTCAGCTGTTCTTGCAGAGAACCCAGGCTCAGTTCCCAGAACCCACATGGTGGCTCACAACTGCCCATAACTACAATTCCAGAGGCTCCAACACCCACTTCTGACCTCTTCTGAGGGCACCAGACACAAACATAGTGAACAGATATACATGCAGGCAAAACACCTATACACACACAAAAAAATCTTCAAAAAAAATTTTAAAGCCAGGTGGTGGTGGCACACATCTTTAATCCCAGCACTCCGGAGACAGAGGCAGGCAGATCTCTGTGATTTCGAGGCCAACCTGGTCTACAAAGTGAGTTCCAGGACAGCGAAGGCTGTTACACAGAGAAAACCTGTTTCGAAAAACCAAATTAAAGAATTCAGTGGTTCTGTGAGTTTTCCCTTTGTCTGGATTTCCAGATTTCAGTAAGATTCAGTTTTCCAGTTTTGCAGAGCAGAAGGGTGTGCCTGGGATAGGATTTCCAGACCCTGCTGCTCTGTGGTCTGGGAAACAATCAGCCCAGTCCCTTGGGAGGAGACACGGCTAACCTTCAGAGTGGGGCAGGAAACATGTGGCAAATGTGTAGGTGTTGTTTCGAGGTGCCTCCAAGCCCGCAGGAAGGATGGACATGGAGGAGGAGTCCATAGGCATTCCGTAAACTGAAGGTCGGTGAGGACCACTAATCTCAGTGCATTTCGTTGGGGCTGGAAAGCAGACAATGGCAGTCCTAAGCAACGGCTCTCATTAGTCGTGATAACTTTAGCAAAGGCCTTCCTCAGTAGCCACCATTATCTGGGGATAAGTATAACTAGGCTCAACAGAGCGTAGAGCCACCAGACGTGGGCTGACACTGGGCACGTGCACTGGGGACTACGGGAAACAGGGTGGAGAGGAGCTAAGCATATAGCGTATAGTCGATGGGGCGGCTGGACAAGTCAGCGCTTGTATCCTGGCTCTGCTGCATGTTGAGCGTGCGACACTGGGCGGATAACCTTTCCAAGCCTGGCTAGTCGGGTGAGGCCACATGTAAGTGGTCAGGAAGTGGTAGCCATTGCTTGTGTGGTACCCAGTGATGGAAAGGAGGGAGGATGCGTGTCCTCCTCAAGTTCTCTCACAACTGTCTTCTAAGTTTCCAACCACCACCAGGAAATGCTGTGTCTCTCTATCATCCCATAACACTGAGCTGCCCCGGGTCAGGACTGGTGGTCACTGGGGAAGAGCATGTGGCCAGTGTTCTCCACTGCTGACCTTCAGAGTGAGGCGGTAGAGTGCTGTGTCTGTAACTCCAGCAGCAGGGGATACCACACTTTCTTCTGGCCTCCTTGAGTAACTGTGCGCTTACACACACACATACACACATACACACACACACATCTGCACACATAAATTTAATTTTTTCCAAAAGTACCTTTTAAGAAAAGAGAAAGACCGGGGGTTGGAGAGATGGCTCAGCGATTAAGAGCCCTGCCTGTTCTTCCAGAGGACCTGGGTTCAGTTCCACCCACATGGTGGCTCACAACCACCTGTAATAAGATCTGGTGCCAATTTCTGGCCTGCAGGGACACACGCAGGCAGAGCATTGTATATATAATAAATAAATAAATCTTTAAAAAATTATTTAAAAAAATAAAAAGTTTTAAAATTTGCAATGTAAAAACAAGACAGAGAAAGACCTCCTAGGCTAAGTCTGCAACTTAGCAGGGGTGCTTGTGTCGTATATACAAGGCTTAGCACCCCGCCACCCAGGTTAGGAGACAGACCATGTGAACAGAAGTGAGGCAGGTCAAACAGGCAGGGGTCGGGCACAGCAAGCTCCCAGGGGTGGCAGGGTGCACTGAGGAGCCCGTGGTCAGGAGAATTAAGACTCCCTCACGTGGGCACCCTGGCACCTAGCATCAGCCTCAGTTTCCCTTTTGCCCCTTTGCCTCCTCGGTGGGAGTGGAGAGCCTACCTGTTGAGGGGAGGCCAGTGGAACATGAGGCTGGGCTGTCCTGCAGAGCTGAGCTGGCCTTCCCTGATGTATAATCTTAGCTGACCAAGCCCCTGTTCATTCTTATACACAAAAGGCCATTCATTTTCTTTCCTTTGGGTGTTTGATGACTGTGAGACACCAAACTCCAGTCTTCTGGACAAGCAGCAAACAGTCTTAGCCACTGAGCCATCTTTCCAGCCCCCCAGGAGATCTTTCTTGACCCTCGCCCCAACCATGTGACCGAATCAACTGTGCCTTGGTGAACGTTACCATTTCTGAAAGAGGAAACCTCTTGTCTAGGCCAGTAGGGTCCACCGACCCAATGCCAAGGGTGGTGAAACCCCGACATGAGGATCCGTGAATAAAGAAGCCCTTGTTTGTGGCCTAGATGAAGGTCAGCACTGTGCGCTGTGCTATGGGAGACGTGGCCTGCAGCGCCTTAAGTATTCTCAGTTGAAGCTGCTGATTGAAATCAGAAACATGGTCCCTGAGATAAGCCAGTGAGTAAGATTTCAAGTCTCATAACTGGAGTTTGTGACTCCTCTGAGCTCCACACAGGAGCAGGCCCTCAACAATAAATATAAGCCGAAGTTACATATAAATCAGAAACATGTCGCTTTTCTGCTCATACCCCTCTAGTGGTATCTCCTCTCTCTCTCTCTCTCTCTCTCTCTCTCTCTCTCTCTCTCTCTCTCTCTCTCTCTCTCTCACACACACACACACACACACACGAAGGTGGAGCTAGCTCTCTGTGCCCTGCCCACCCCTCAGCCACAGGAACTACTTTACTGTTGGTCGAACACTGGCAGCCAGTCCTTCCTCCCCACCATTCCCTCTGCCAAATCCTCCTGTTCCAGAGACCTGCTCCCTGTGTTGTGACCGCCTCACCTGCACACAGCCCTATCCCCGTGCCCGCCTTCCACTCCCCTCACCCAGCTGTGTGTATTGACTTGTCTGTCTCTTGCTTTTCTCCTCCCACCTGAGTATGGCCACACAAGGAGCAAAACTTCGTCCTTGCTGTACCTCAGCTTCCAGAGCAGTGCCTGGCACACCATCAACCCTTATCAAATGTTTTTTTTTTTTTTTTTTTTTTTTGGTTTTTCGAGACAGGGTTTCTCTGTGGCTTTGGAGCCTGTCCTGGAACTAGCTCTTGTAGACCAGGCTGGTCTCGAACTCACAGAGATCCGCCTGCCTCTGCCTCCCAAGTGCTGGGATTAAAGGCGTGCGCCACCACCGCCCGGCATTAAATGTTTTTGAATGGATGGAGAGAGGGAAGAATGGGCGGTCAGCCTTGGCTGAGGTGCCACATCTCCTCCATGAAGCTGGCTTAACCTCCTTAATCCAAATCACCTTTGTGTCCCCTGGACCTGGCCACCAATACCCCGCTTAGAGCTTTCAGTGTGTTTTCCTTTTCCTGACTCAGGCTGCCACAGGTCTGGCTTCCCGGCTGACTCCCATGGGCCTGCCTAGGGAACAAATTTCTGTCACAAGGGCCTGTGCTAAAAATGAGTGAGAGAAGAGACACCCAAAGGAAATGAGTGGCCTGGCTCTGGCCTTTTGGCTAAGGTGGGGCTCACTGGAGGGGCTGCCAGTTCTAATGTGTTTCTTATCCTGCCTGAGGGCTCCTGGCAGTAACACTTCCTCCCTCCAAGGGCTGCAGAGGCTGAGAAGGCGAGGGAAACACAGGCAGGAGACTCTGACCTTGCATGCCCTGGCATCTCCTGGGCACAGGGAGAGTGACTTCCAGGCATGCCGGAGGCTGCAGGAAACCCTCACTGGCAGAGGGGCCTGTTTGGCTGCCTTGTTAGCTTTTTTCTCCCCAAGGAAGCACACAATAGGGAATGACTGTTCCTAAGGGCCTTGAGCCAGTCTGGTCAATAGAACCCTGTGACCTGTGACTCCTAGATCCAGCCCTCAGTCCTCAGCCCTCAGACAGCCGTTCCTAGTTTGTTATTAGGTGTGTCCCATCACTGGTCACATGCAAGCCTGGACAAGCTGAGTATTGGCCAAAAATACCCATGTCCACCAACCTCACCACCCCAGGCCTGTCTCACTGCTCTGAGCCTGCCTGTTGGGCTACAGTTATGTCTCAGGTCTCATTTTACTTAGGGGACCCACACATACGGAGTACCTAAGCTGGGACCACCATAGGTTCATCCTGCTCCCTTCTGCCCCATACTGGCCAGAGATGGGACTCTGGGCCCAGCTGAGGCAGTCACCTGACAGCCCTCCAGCTTCTTTCTGTCCTGGGGAGGAGGGGAAGGGGAAGAAGAACAGCTTTGTGGGCTTTCTAGTGTGCAGCAGAAGGGACTGGGGGAGGGGGAATCACACTCACTGTCAGCTGTCCCCATGGCTTCTCATGGAGCTTAGGCTGGGCCTCCGATACCAGCGAAGCCGTGCCCTGGCTCACTGAGGTGAGGAATGGTGCACTGTGGGCCCAAACTAGTGGCCTGGTACTCGGTCACCGTCCTAAGTCCCAGGCAGGGCTCTGAGATGGCTTGTAGCCCCGCCTGGGCTATTCCGGCTGCAGCCCCACACTTTCAACCACTGGGTCCCAGGGGACCAGTTAAGAGACTCTAGTTTCTTTCTGGTGTGGTTATGGTGGGTAGAAGGGCTGTTCCGGGCTGTGGAAATGCTGAGTCAGACTTCAGGGCTGGGGAAGGAGTGCGCTTTAGCGGGCGAGCGCATGCCCACGCATGTGCCAGGCCTCCAGTTCTGTCTCTAGCACTGCAGACTCTAGGAGGGGATAGACGGAGTCAGAATCTTCCTTCCTGTTGTTTGTTGTTGTTTTGTTTGGGGGAATTTGGTGGTTGTGTGGTAGTGGTTTTGAGACAGGGTCTCACTCTGGCCAGCCCGGAACTCATAGAAATCCACCTGCCTCTGGCTCCCGAGTGGTGTGCATTAACGGCCACCTCACCTGGCTCAAGTGGTCAAAATCTTAATGTGTCCTAGACACCCAGCTCTAGTAGGTGGTTCTGATACTCTGTGAGTGCTGTTCTAGATCCCCGCCTGCTGGCCCCGCCTGGGGACCCCACGCAGAGTGGCTCTCAGTGCCACCCTTACTGATCACAGGAAGTTTTAGAAGAACTGAAGAAAAAAGGAGAGCAGGCGGGGCTGGAGAGATGGCTCAGTGGTTAAGAGCATTGCCTGCTCTTCCAAAGGTCCTGAGTTCAATTCCCGGCAACCACATGGTGGCTCACAACCATCTGTAGTGGGGTCTGGTGCCCTCTTCTGGCCTGCAGACATACAGATAGAATATTGTATACATAGTAAATAAATAAATAGATAAATGATTAAAAAAAAAAAAGGAGAGCAGGCTGGGGAGTAAGTCCCTGCTCCATGCGCCCAGCATGGAGAACAGAGGCAGTGTATCAGGTAATGGCTGAAGAAATCAAGGCCCACAGGCGGGGATAGGCACTAGGCTCCACCCTCAAGCCTTTGCACGGAGCTGTGGCATCCCAGTCAGGTGGGTACAGATTGGCCACAGACCACAGCATCCTCCCCAGACCCCTCATATTTCCCCTCCAGTCACTGCCCCTTTTCCTCAGTTCTCTCTCCTCTCTCTCTGGCTCCTAGGGCATCCATGAAACCACTGGCTGCCAACACTCTTGCAGGAATCAAAAGAGCCTTAATTTCACAAGGGCTTTCAAGGGTCCCACCCTGACACCAGAGACCTCCCTGCCTTCTCTGAGGTTGAGTGCAAAGTGCTTACAAATGTCATGGGCTTGCTCAGGACTGAGAAGCAGAGCTTACCAGACCTGAAGGTCCCGGAGGCAAGATCCTGGGCCATGCGCCAGGTCTGTGTAGCCACCCTGACTTATCATTTTCCCCAAAAAGCCCTTCAGAGGAATTGGGGTGGCCCTCTAATCGTTTAGGGCCGCTCATCTAGTCCTTCTCCTGACTCGGGGTCTGGGGAGGACTGTAGGGGGTTCCAGGTCAGGCTTCTAAGGAGGTGTATCTTCCTGTCTTCCCACTCTTCCTGTCTTGTAACCTGATCTACTCTTCCAGGCTGTTTCCGGTCTGTGAGATGGGAGTATGGTACCTGCCCCAGACTTGAGTTAATCCATGGGAGGAGGCCCTGGGCTCAACAGAGCTTGCTCACAGTCTCAGGCAAGAAAAGCTGTGGCATTGAAAATTGTTAAAGATGTGGCAATGAGGTCCAGGGAGGAGCCCTGACCCCGACTTTATGGGCAGGAGTAGAGTGGGGCTTGGGGACCTCTCGTGAACTTCTGTCCTGTGTTCTCTCTTCCCTCTCCCTGGCTCCGAGGCCCTAGATGCAGCCTACATGGGCAAACAGCATTAGGATTTTATGTCCCAGCGACACAGCCCCACCCGTGCCCTTGAATCTGGGTGACCTGCTTGGCAGAGAATATCCTGCTTGTCCAGGTCTGTGGGGGCAGTGGGGCGGGAGGAGGGAGTAAGGGTGGAGAGGACTTCAGCTGGGCAAGTCACCGCCATTAGGCTTGCTGGGTCTGCAGCCCTGGCCTTGCCTGGATCCATTCTGGCCAGGCACTGAGCTGTGCACATGCCCAGCCCCTCCCCAACCTCTCCTAATCACTAGCCAGCCTTTCCTGAATGCCACCTGCTGTGCTGGGCCAGTGTAGGGGTTCCTGGGGGTGGAGGGGAAACCGAGGGAGCCACACAAGGACCAGTGGGACCCTGCTAGCCTCAGGCAGGTACTGCCCAAGGAGGATACCAGGTCTGTGCTCGAGGGCCCAGCTGTTCCAGATGGAGCAGAGGGGACAAGTTCTCAGATGGCATTGTCAGTGGCTACATTTCCTAATAAGAGGGAACTAAGTCCTGAAGCACAGAAGCCTAGGGAGGAAAAGAAAGGGAATTTCAGGCCTAGGAAGCTACAGACAGAGGTAGGGAGCCCAGAGCTTCTCTCTCTCTCTCTCTCTCTCTCTCTCTCTCTCTCTCTCTCTCTCTCTGTTTTTTGAGACAGGGTTTCTCTGTATTTTCTTTAGAGCTTGCCCTGGAACTCTGTAGACCAGGCTGTCCTCAAACTCACAGGAGATCGGCCTGCCTCTGTCTCCCGAGTGCTGGAACTAAAGGTGTGTGCTATCACCACCAGACTTTTTCTTCTTTTTTCTTTTTTTGTTTTGAGGAGAGTTTTCTTTTTTCTTTTTGTTTTGAGAAGCGCTTTTGACCCCTTTGTGGGGGAGGGTCAGTGTGTTCCGAGCACACGTATGCTCAGAGGACAGCAGCTTGCAGGTGTCGGTTCTCTCCTTCCACTGCATGGAGTCCCAGGAATGCAACCCAGGGCATAAGACTTGCCAGCAAGCACCTTATCCATGGAATCATCTCAGTGCCCCCATTCCGTGTTCCTGTGTGTCACACACACACATACACACACACAGAGGCCACAGGTCACATTACTCTGGTAGAGGTCAGAGGACTTTTTTTTTTCAAGACTGGGTTTCTCTGTAGCTATGGAGCCAATCCTTGAACTCACTCTGTAGACCAGGCTGTCCTCAAACTCACAGGAGATCCACCTGCCTCTGCATCCCGAGTGCTGGGATTAAAGGTGTGTGCCACCACTGCCCAGCCTGCTCAGCCTGCTTTCTTATAGAACCCAGGACCACCAGTCCAGGCATGACACTGCCCAAGATAAATTCTTGATCCTTCTGCCTCAGCAATTTAATGTATTGGTCTTACAAGCAGGGCAGTTTTGAAGTTGTTTGTTTTCTTTGCTTTTTCTTTTTTCTATTTTGTTGTTGAGACAGGGTCTCATTATGTAGCCTTGGCTATCTTGGGTCTTGCTGTATAGACCAGGCTGGCTTCTCATTCACAAAGATCCATCTGCCTTTGTCTCCCAAGTGCTGGGATTAGAGGTGTGCACAACCACACAGGCCTAGAGTTGTATTTTTGGTAGGGGGAGGGGATGCACAGAGGTTTGAACCCAGAGCCTCCCATGTGTTAGGCAAGTGCTCTTCTCCTGAGCCTAATCCTAATTTTATTTTTTTTTTATTTTATTTTTTTTCAAGACAGGGTTTCTCTGTGGTTTTGGAGTCTGTCCTGGAACTAGCTCTTGTAGACCAGGCTGGTCTCGAACTCACAGAGATCCGCCTGCCTCTGCCTCCCAAGTGCTGGGATTAAAGGCGTGCGCCACCACCGCCCGGCCTAATCCTAATTTTAATGAGTTACTTTGGGCGTCTTCAAAACCACTAGATAACATAGCACTCCAAGCTGCACTCCCCAGCTTAAACAGAACATTACAGATAGGGCAGAAGGCTCACAGCCCCAGCACTGAGCAGTGCTGCTGGCTAGAATGGTGGCCATCTTCCACAGCTCCGGGATGGTTTCTGCCTGCATTGGCATTTCAATAAATGTCAGGTTGTTTTCTTGGCAACATGTCTTTTAGCTTAATGATACGTGTTTGGACTATGCATGTTAAGTCCTGGTTTTGATCATTTGTTTTGCTGGCTGTGTAGTTTCCCACATTCTGGGTATGGCCTAGTTCATTTTTATATTTTGCTACTGATGGATACATAGGGGGGTTCCACCGTTTCACTCTGGGGAGCTCAGGACATTCTCTGGACTCAGTGGGAAGGGAGGAGGCAGAGACTGGTGGAGGGTCAGAGCAGGGAGTAAGACTCTCTTGTGAGTGCTGGGAGCCACAGCAGGCTTCGAGCAGGAGCAGCACCCAGCAGAAGTGGTGCACTGGGAGCTTGAGCTTCTGCCTTGTCTGTAGTTTAGACTAGAAGCCAAAACTTTTAAGACCTAGGGATGATGGCCAGACATTGGTGGCACATGCCTTTAATCCCAGCACTCAGGAGGCAGAGGCAGGCGGATCTCTGGGAGTTCAAGGCCAGCCTGGTCTACAGAGCGAGTTCCAGGACAGGCTCCAAAGCTACAGAGAGACCCTGACTTGAAAAACAAAACAAAACAAAATAAAAAATAAAAGACCTAGGGATAAGCCCTGTGGACTTGTCCCCTGATGAACCACCATCCAGAGTGACAGAAGCAACTGAGAAAGATCCTTGTAGAAGGAGCGGTGGGCCGCCTGCCGCCCGGCTCCCACACAGCTGGCTTTACCCGAAATAACAACACACAAACTGTATTCTTTTAAACACTGCCTGGCCCATTAGTTCTAGCCTCTTATTGGCTAATTCTCACATCTTGCTTTAACCCATATTTAATAATCCGTGTAGCACCACGAGGTGTGGCTTACCAGGAAAGATTCTAGCCTACGTCTGTGTCGGGTGGGAGAATCATGGCGACTGCCTGACTCGGCTTCTTTCTCCGAGCATTCTCTTCTGTCTACCCCGCCTACCTAATTTTCTGTCCTATTAAAGAGCCAAGGCAGTTTCTTTATTGACCAATGAAATCAACACAAAACAGAAGACTCTCCCACATCAGATCCTCATTTGAGAGAGAGGGCTAAAGAGGAGGGGTCCATAGGCCTGTGACAGTGGCATGGCCAAAGCTAACGGTACCCATGGAAAGTCACTGTGGTGACTGGGGTAGGGTAGGAGTAGGGGTTACACTAGGCCTGGGAGAGTGTCCCAGCGCAGCTAGGACCTCAGCCCACCCCCAGCCCAGGCCCTGCTTCTCCAAACCTAGTGGACTTGACACCACAGGCTCCCTTCCCCTTGGGCCAACCTGCAGGGCACCCTTCTGTCTATTGCTTCCTTCTTAGCCCCATCATCTTCGCCATCATCTTCCCTTCCCACTCACTGGGTCCTGCTCTGGCACTTTGCCCCTGCCAAGACCTTGAGGCCTCTGGGCAAAGCTCCTAAAACATGCCACATTTCCCCGTGCCCAACCTTTGGCTCTGTATCACCCAACAGTTGACTACAGGCTCTGTCAGTGTCCCACTGCCGTCTCTCGGCTGAGACAAGAGGCTTTGGGTCTGCATACGGCCAAGCCCCTTTCCTTTCAGTGACTCTGAACCAGCTGTAGTCAGTCGGTAGTTAATGCTCCATCTGTTTTCCAGTTTAATGTGTGTGTTCTGCTATTCTTTATTACAACCTGGTTATCCCCAAGGCAAGGAGCCTTTGTCCTGTGCTATTCCCACCATGTCCAGCAAGCACGGTGAATATTTTCCAAGTGAAAGGAGCCTAAGAGAGTGGCCTCTAAACTCACAGATTTGCCTTCTTTTCCCTCCTCTTCCTCTTCGTCTTTTTGCTTTTTAAAGACAAGGTTTCTCTCTGTAGTCCTGGCTGACCTGGAACTTGCTCTGCTGACCAGGCTGGCCTTGAACTCACAGAGATCCTCTTGCCTCCACGTCCCAATCCCATTTGCCCGCCGCTGCTGGGATTAAAGGTGCGCACCAGCACTGCCTCGCCAGACTGTGCCTTCTGTTAGTGCCACAGAATCCCAGCACACACGTTAGCCTTGGACAAGGAAGGCAAGGACATTTCTCAGGTGCTCCCAGGTGCAGGCCACCTGTCCCAGCAGCTTCTGGCAGAATTTGGAAAGAAAGTGGCAGTTTTGAAACCCTCTCCACCATCCAGCTCTGGCTGGGTGCTTCCCATGTGTTCTCCTACTTGCTGCCACTTAACCTTTATGTGGGTCTGCCAGGGCACCTCTGACTAAGAATGAAGCTTTATGTGGTTCTGCCAGGGCACCTCTGTACTAAGGATGGAGAACTTTATCTCCCCGGCCAAGGACATAGTTCAGGAGGAGCTGCAGGAGGAATCATAGTGCTGCCTTTCCCATGAGTGACACGGGGAGAAATGATGGTAGAGGGCTTGGGCAAGACTATCACTCCGTAGAGGAGAGGGTGGTTGTGTTTCGTTATGTTGTTTAATAATGTTTCAGTTTGAAGTAGTTGTAGATGGGTCACAACAGCACACAAACAGATTCCTGTATACCTAGCCCAAGCCTGCTGGATATTAATGTTTCATGACCACAATAAAGCTCTCAAAAGCAATGGATTCGGTTCAGCAAGAGACTGTTCACACGATCAGGCCGTATGTAAAGGTTGCCAGCCGCCCCACTCGTGCTCCTTTCCTGGTCCTGCACTGTTCTGCCACCTCCAGGCCTCTCTGGGGTTGAGTACTGGCCAGGTGTTTTACAGCGGGTCCCTCCATCTGCGTTTGTCTGAGGTTTTTCTCATGAATAAATTATGGATGTACATTTCAGGCATGAAGGCCACAGAAGGGAAGTTATGCCTTCCTCCATGGTCAAAAATATATTGTTACTGCTGAAATTAGCATCTGTTTTCTCTTCTGTGGGTGATGGGGCTGGAACCCAAGCGCATATGGGTGCTAGGCAAGAGCCCTGCTGCTGACGGAGCCCTCGGGCCTGACATTATCTTCCGTCATCGGTTTCTAGTGCAGTGAGCCAGTTTCTCCAGTGACTATAGTATCTTGTGAAGCAGCCGGTTTGAGACTCTGCAAATCTCTCCGATTGCGCGTGGTGATTTGCCCATCGTCCAGGTGTCAGGCTGCACTGCTGTGCTGCCTTAGAAACTGCAGGTGGGGTTTGCATGGTGAATGAAACCTAGGTGAGAGGGGGAGTGAGGTCAGGGGGCATTCTTGGAGGAGAGAGTCTAGAGCAGCAGAGGGAAGAATATCCCAGGTGAGAGACCTGCCCAAGAGAAGGTACGTCGGTAGGATTGCTCGGACCCAGTGCACCCCCCTTCCAGACATCCCCCACCCCCGCTGCCCTACTTTCCGCGCTGTGCACCAGCTTGCACTCAGAACCATTGGCTTGGCATTCAGCAGCTGGCACAGGTTTATCCTGAGTTCAGCCCCTTACCAAGTTTAAGAAAGGAAAAATGTTTGCTGAACCACCTTCAGGATGACACACCCTCCATGGTCACCCTGGCAGGAGAAAAGATGCCCGGAGGGCAGTCTGTTTCACCTCTTGTGGGCAGCCAGGCACTGCTAGAGTCATTGAGGCCAGGCCTGCAGGAAGCTAACCTTGCTCTCTACTGTTATAGATGTTACCCATCTGGCACCTACTTCTCCCAACTGTCTCCGCTGTAGCCCGTCCTCTCTAAGAGAACTGCTCAAAGGGACACTTTGTGTGTTTTCTGGATTAGATTTGCAATCTTAACATATCTTGAAGCTATGTGTCTATTCTTTTGTTTATGTTTCAAATTAGTTTCTTCCCCTTTTTGCATGTGCATTTTCAGGTAGTAATTTTTATGCTTGTTGATTTATAAAAAGGAAAGTAAAATAAATGTATGTGTCCAACAATGTGAGTTGGGGGGGGGCTTATTTCTGAACCATGGGATTCTTTTTTTTTTTTAAGGATTTTATATATTTATTGTGTATACAGTGTTCCGCCTGTATGTATGCCTGCAGGCCAGAAGAGGTCACCACATCTCATTATAGGTGGTTGTGAGCCACCATGTACATAGTTGCTGGGAATTGAACTCAGGACCTCTGGAAGAGCAGCCAGTGCTCTTAACCCCTGAACCATCTCTCCAGCCCCCACCACAGGATTCTTTTAGAATCTTTGTGTGTGTGTGTGTGTGTATGGACACTTTTTTTTTTGTTTTTTTATTTTTTTATTTTTCGAGACAGGGTTTCTCCGTAGCTTTTTGGTTCCTGTCCTGGAACTAGCTCTTGTAGACCAGGCTGGTCTCGAACTCACAGAGATCCGCTTGCCTCTGCCTCCCGAGTGCTGGGATTAAAGGCGTGCGCCACCACCGCCGGGCTAGAATCTTTGAAACTATGTTTCTCTCTCTCTCTTCTTTCTTCTCCAAATTCATAGCATATTTACCACCAAATATTAAAATATACACGAGCCAGGGAGTCCCTGAGGAGGAACTGGGAGTGCGGCATTCCATCCCCAGCACACGAAGAAGAAGGAAACACTGGTATTTTCACAACCAAGAGCCACTTTCAATGACCCTGGGTCTTCTCCCAGTAGAAGTATCTAACTATGTAATCACCTTTTTCAACAAGAAAAGGTACATGTATTATTCAGCTATTTAGAAACCTATAGTTCTTATTCCTGCAATCTATCTGTGGCTATCTCGGCTGTATTCAATGTCCCCTCACATCCCCTAACTGGATGTCTCTCTTGCACCAGCTCATTGCTATTACAACAGAACACACAGAATTAGCCCTGAGTTGATGGGAGCTCAGTTTCAAGTCTCCTTCCCTCGCGCTCCTACGTGGCCCACTCCTATGAACGTGTCACCGGGAGGCCTGTTTTCCTGGTCCACTGTATCTGTGGCGTTTTTGTTTCTTCTCTGCGTGTGCTTGTGCTATGGTTCCTGGGTAGAGCTCGGAGGACAACTTGCAGAAGTCAGTTTCCTGCTTCCATTGTCGGGGTTACTGAGGGTTGAGTTCAGTAGTCAGGCTTGGCCTCAAGGTCCTTCCTGGCAAAGCCATCTCGTTGGCCAGGTCTGTGTCTGAAACAGCAGCCCTGTCGTGTTCTGTCTTCTCTCTGCTTTCAGCTGCTCATCTTCCTTCATCACTGTATCCCCTCTAGAAGGTCAGCGTCAGGGAGTGATGGCAGCCATGTGCAGTGTACTCAGCACTTGGCCAGTGGCCAGGGGTCAGTCAGCGTGGCCGAAAACGTGAAAGTCTAAAGGACTAAAGCTGAGTCGCAAATGAAACCAAAAGTAAAGGTCGTATAAAGCCAGGCACCCAACGCAGAATGCAGACCCTCTCGTGGCATGACAGAGTTGCCAGGGGAGGTGAAGGGTGCAGAGCTGGCTAGGCTGCAGCTGAGCCTTTATATAGCCAAACTGTCCAGGATCAACTTGGTTTGTCCAAACTGGTTGCAGATAAAGCAGCCAGTATTTCTCTAAGGGGCTATCCTTCATACACACTGTGAGAGGTTTAGGGTCAAGCTTAGAGCGCCTTCTATACTTTGACTGGCTTGATAGATTCCCAAGCACTGACTGCCTCCTCACCGTGTGCCTGCCCCAGCCTGTTTCCTGCGCAGCCAGGGCCCAAGCCAGCTCCTTCCCATACTGAAGGGTAGATACATATTTTGTACTGCCTAGTGTAATGCCAACTTGAGGTACACGGTGGTTGGTACAGACCTGTGATCCTAGCACTTGGGAGATGAAGGCAGGGGGATCATGAGTTCAGGATCAGTACTGGCAACATAGCAAGTTTGAGGGTAGCCTGGACTACAGAAGAACCTGTCCTTTTTTTTTAAGATTTATTTATTTATTATGTATACAGCATTCTTAGTATTCTGCATGTATGCCTGCAGGCCAGAAGAGGGCACCAAATATTACAGATGGTTGTGAGCCACCATGTGGTTGCTGGGAATTGAACTCGGGACCTTTGGAAGAAAAAGCAGTGCTCTTAACCACTGAGCCATCTCTCCAGCCCAGAGCCTGTCTTTTTTTTTTTTTTTTTTTTTTTTTTTTTTTTTTTTTTGGTTTTTCAAGACAGGATTTCCCTGTAGCTTGAAACCTGTTCTGGCACTAGATCTTGTAGACCAGGTTGGCCTCGAACTCACAGAGATCCACCTGCTTCTGCCTCCCTAGTGCTGGAATTAAAGGCATGCACCACCATTGCCCGGCTACAAGAACCTGTCTTAAACAAACAATAATACATAAATAAAAAGGTAATTAATTAATTAAAACAAAATTCCTTGTTCAAACAATAGAAAAAATGTATTATTCGAGGTACAGAAGTTATAAGCCTGGCTTGATTGTGTGCTTATAATCCCAGCACTAATGAGGCAAAGACAAGAGGATCTTAAGTTTGAAGCCACATTGAGCCATGTAGCCAGATTCTGAGGAGAGAGACAGAAAGCGGGGGGAGGGGAAAAAGCAATAAACTATGAAGTGTTTCCATTATTCCATCATTTTTTTGACTTGTAGCGTTTTCAGTTTGCTATTTAATGTCTTTCTAAATAAAGCCAACATGGTGACTCTATGGCTACGATCCCAACATTTGGGAGGCAGATGTCAGAGGGCCACTTCCAGTTAGTTCAAGACTACATAGTGATGATGGTCTACTTATGGAATTCTGGCCAGGCTAGCAAGGCCTGTCTCACCAAAAATAAAAAAAAGAAAGAAAAGGAAAATTTACATAACGAGCAAAGATTTTTCCATTCATTTTTATATTGTACCACATCAGTCTTGTTTGTTTGGGGTACTGAGGATTGAACACAGTACTTGTGCGTGCTAGGTGAGTGACCTGCCCCTAAGTGACATCTCCAGCCCTTTATTTATTCATTTATTTATTTATCTATTTTTAAGATTTGAGACAGAGATCCCCCTTCCGGATATAAGCTGATTATATAACAAGACCTGTCTCATAAAATATTTTTAGAAAATACTTTTGAAGGTCAGCTCAAGGTAGTAACCTCAGAGCACTGAGCCCGAGGGGCCCTTCTGAACTGGGCCCAGGCGACCTCACAGGTCTCACATTTGTTTGGAGAACTTGACTAGAGTGAGTCTGGTAGTAGCCTGGGCTACACGAGACTAAAAAAGAACAAAACAAACAGAAAATGGTGACGGCAAAGAGCTTGACTAAGGGCGGCTGAGGTGGCAGAGATGCCGGCTATGTGGGAGAGGGCTGACCTGACCCTACACCGTCGGCCCTGCAGGTATAGTCTGTACACACGAACCTGGCTCGGGTACCTCTTCTACCGACAGCAGCTTCGGAGGGCTCGGAATCGCTACCCCAAAGGCCATTCCAAAACTCAGCCCCGCCTCTTCAATGGTAAGCTCCAGCGGTCCCTGGCCAGCACCTACCCTGCTCCCCAAGCTCACCTCCCTGGCTACAGCCTTCTCCTCCCCTTACCCGACCCGCTGCTCTGTCTGCCTTCCCCAGGAGTGAAGGTGCTTCCCATCCCCGTCCTCTCGGACAACTACAGCTACCTCATCATCGACACCCAGGCCGGGCTGGCTGTGGCCGTGGACCCCTCAGACCCGAGGGCTGTGCAGGTGAGGGGCGGAGTGCTGGGAGTCATGGTGGGGACTGCCAGCCGCTCTTGCCAGATGGGGCCTGACTATGGGATCTGCTCCTGCATATGCGTGGGCATCCTCACACAAGAACACCCCCTTCCACATAGAGCGTAGAGCCAGAGAGTGAGGGTTCTGGCCTGGGACTGTGAATCCTGGCAGTTTCCAGTCTGCCCCTCACCCTCTTTGTTCCCTGCTGGATATTCTTTTTTTCTTTTTTTTCATTTTTATTCATCTATTTATTGTTTGGGTGCTTGGGGGGGTTGTTTGTCTTCTTTTTTTCCTTTCTTTTCTTCTCTTCACTCCTCCTCCCCTAGACAGGATCTCACCGTGTAGCTTTAGCTAGTCTGGAACTGACCTGTTGATCAGGCTGGCCTTGACCTCACAGAGATCTGCCCCTTTCCTCCTCCCCAGTGCTAGGATTAAAGACATGCATCACCATGCCTGGTATAGCATTATGTGTGCATGGTGTGTGCATGTGTGTGTGTACGTGTGTGTGTGTGCCATGACATGCATGTGGAGGTCAGAGGACACCCTGTGGTTATTTCTTTCCACCTTTATTGAAGGTTCTGGTGTTGGAATTTACCTACTGACCTATCTTACCAGCCCCAGACCCTCTTTCTTCTTTGACCTCTGTCAGTATCTTGCCCTCTCTGCCTTTCCCTTCATGTTCATATTCTATCTCTCCCCGCCTCCCTCCTTCCCTCTCTGTGTGTGTGTGTTGTGTGGTACTGGAAATAGAACCCAGGGTCTAGTGTTACTTTTCAATGTGAGTGTATCAGTGTCAACTCCCGATGCCCCCTTTCCCTCTCTGCTGCACCCCACACTGGGTCTCTGCTCTTCCCTGTCCCCTTTACCAGCTTAGCATTCATCAGCCTGTCTCCTGCCTTTCCTTCATCTCTCCAGCTGTCTTTCCCACCCACCCCCAACTAAACTTTCAGTGTGCCTCCCTCTGCATCCCCTGCCACCCTCAGTCCCTCTTCTCTCCTCCAGGCTACCATTGAAAAGGAAAGAGTTAACTTGGTTGCCATCCTCTGCACCCATAAGCACTGGTAAGGGGCTGGGGATGCTGGGGCTGGGGCTGCCCGCAGTTTTATCTTCACGGGTTGGGCTTGAGGAGCTGGGCTCAGGGATGGGTACGACCCACTTTCTCATGAAGTCACCCAGGCACCAGCAGAGGTACAATGGAAGAGACTGGATCCCATATCTTGGCACTCAGCAGCTTGGAGCCTCAGAGGAGGACAGGAACTGCTGTGTTCCATTCATGGGCATGCAGCAGGTGCCCAGAGAATGAACAGCTGTTAGTTGGCAGGTGGCACAGGGCACAGAGGCTGGAATGTTAGGTGGATGTGGTCAGATCCACTGGGGAGAGTGTGAGGATGGCCACTGGAGCTGAGCGGAGACTCCAGGAAGGGGAGTGTCATGGGAGCATAGCAAGTTGGGGTGACTTAAGCAGGGAATGGCTTGAACAGGAGCCAAGGGGTACCTTAGGGGAGGGGGAGTCCCCTGTGTTCATCTCTGCCATCCCGCAGGGACCACAGTGGAGGGAACCGCGACCTCAGCCGGCGGCACAGGGACTGTCGTGTGTATGGGAGCCCTCAGGACGGTATCCCCTACCTCACCCAGTAAGTGCCTGACCCAGATGTGGGTGGGCATCTCTCACCTCCTGCCTTCAGTCTGCCAGGGTGTCTGCAGCTGGTGATACTCTGCCTAGCTCTTAGACAGCTAAGTGGAATCCATGTAGAAAACTGGCCCTGTTTGCCCCCAAGATGATCCACCCATAATCAGAAGAGAAAGGCTTTTGCACTGAGGCCCTGGGCACCCATGCCTTCACCCTCCTGTAAGGCATCCGACCCTTAAGTCTGGGATGGTAGCTTGAATTCCCTCTCTTACATATTGTTTTGTGCCCTAGCCCCCTGTGTCATCAAGATGTGGTCAGTGTGGGACGGCTTCAGATCCGGGCCTTGGCTACCCCTGGCCACACTCAAGGCCACCTGGTCTACTTGCTGGATGGGGAACCCTACAAAGGTCCTTCCTGCCTCTTCTCAGGGGACCTGCTCTTCCTCTCTGGCTGTGGTGAGTTTCTGTCAAAGAGAGGGGAGGGGGAAGAAGAGGGAGAGATGGGCCAGAGCAGCCACTGTCCCATGTCCCATTTAGAAATGCTGGCTCCCAGCATCCCAGTGGCAGTCACCGCCCCTTGCATTGTGTGATTGTTTATGTTCTCAAGATCCTCACAGGGGCTAGGCCTATGACAAGACCCGACCCTTTAAGCAAACACCCATAGAGCACTGATTTCCACTGGGTGAGACCTGTTTCCCCAAGATAGTGACCAGGAAGAAGAAGCCATGGAAAGTTGAGGATACTTAAACAGGAAGGAAGCACTGTGGGTGGGTGAGGACCCCAAGTCCTAGACTGCAGAGTCCCTGAGGGCTTAGTGGGAGGATCGTTTCTACCCACCGAGCCTGGACCCCAGGAGGCCAGCATGAAGACTCAGTAGCCTTGCCCTTCACATGTGTGTGGGGCTTCACACCAGCTCTCCCATAAGGAGGGGGTAGATGCCTGGGGGTGGCTGGGCAGGACTCAGCTGAAGGACCAGAGGCTGAGGTCCCACCCCACCCCTCTGTACCTCAGACCACACCGTGTCAGCCTTTCACATTTGACCCCATGCAGGACGAACTTTCGAAGGCACAGCGGAGACCATGCTGAGCTCGCTGGACACAGTGTTAGACCTGGGGGATGACACCCTGCTGTGGCCTGGTGAGGTGTCCCTTCTCCCTCCTTCCAGCTCCAAGCTTTGCCTGGTACCAGGGCCCTCCCAGCCTCTTGCTTTCTTAGAGCCCGGCAAGCTCATTTCATGGGCCCAGAGGCAGCACAGCCAGTCCTCCAGGGGTGGGACAGACACTGCCCTCCTTCCTGGAGTTAATACTGGCTATATGATACTGAAAAATTTTGTACCCCGATATTAATTCTCTCTGCTGATGCAATAAATCAAATAAGACCAAATTAAAGTTCAGGTTTTAATCTGAGCCAAGCATTCCCAGGTGGTCCTGGGGGAAGAGGAGAAACCACGAGGGAGAACCACATGGCAAGCCTCAAATATCCTGTAGGGGTGGTCTTGAGCATCTCAGGGGGAGGAGCTGACCCTTGGTGGGCTTTTTTTGGAGCAGGGTCTGGAGAGGGCAGCTCCAGGGGAAATCCCTGACAGATGTCCATGCCTTTCATGCTGCTGCCCCTCCCCCATCAGCCCTTGGCCTCTTGTGAGCCCTAAAGACTCAGAGTCCTGGAGAGATACCTAATCGTTCAGATAATCATGGTCACAGTCCAAACATAAAGTAGCCTTAGCTTATCTGAGAGAACAGTAAATCTGGTCCACGTGTGCCCATTCCGTGCTCATTTGTGTAATGGATACTGTATGCACTGTCAGGCTCTGTTGTATGCTCTGGGCAAACCACAGTGATACTTGGGCTTCACACACACACATACACACACACACACACACACACACCAACTCTTCCCAATTCTCTCCCTCCTTACCCATCCAAATTTTTATCTTTTTCTTTCAATTTTTGCCTGGCATGTTATTCTCTTCTCCACCTGCCAAATTAGAAAACTGTGGCTTAGGGAGGTCATCAGCGAAGTCATGCTGAGCCAGGTAAGAGGCCAGCTGTGGCCTCTCAGCTCCAAAGTGAATGATTTTCCCCATGAGTCCAAACCGCTGCCCAAACTGCCTCTGCCTTTTCTTTCTCTGCCCCCGCCCCCAAACAGTGCCCTTGGTTGGAAAAGCAACTTCGGTTTTGGGGTTTTCCAAGAGCCCTCGCCCTCCCCTCTGCTGGCTGGGTAGCTGTGGGCCTGGGGCCTTGGAGTAGGACGGATTTATGATCTCACCACCAGCCTCTCTTTGCCCCCTGGCCTTGCTAGGACATGAATATGCGGAAGAGAACCTGGGCTTCGCAGGTGTGGTGGAGCCCGAGAACCTGGCCCGGGAGAGGAAGATGCAGTGGGTGCAGAGGCAGCGGATGGAACGCAAGAGCACAGTGAGGCCCGGGAACGCGATGGGGTGGGATGGGGAACTTGGCCGCTGTCCAGCCAAGCCTGCCGCTGCCCTGCCTGGGCCCGCGAGTGCTTCCCAGAGCTCTGGGCTCTACCCTGGGAGAGTAGGGTCCTTTTCCCAGGCTCTTTCCACTTATCCCTGTGCTTCTTGCTCTGCAGTGCCCGTCCACCCTGGGAGAGGAGCGCACCTACAACCCATTCCTGAGAACCCATTGCCTGGCATTACAGGAAGCTCTGGGACCGGGGCCAGGCCCCACCAGTGACGATGGCTACTCCCGGGCCCAGCTCCTGGAGGAGCTGCGCCGGCTGAAGGACATGCACAAGAGCAAGTGATACCCCCAGCCCACCCCGATCCCGGCTGTCCCGCAGAGGGGAAGCCACCCATCACCCACACCTCGCCATCCTCTTCATCACTAAAGCCACCACCGCCACTGGTGCCCTAGGCAGCACCATTTTCCTCCAGATTGTTTCGCGAGGGCACAGCACAGCAGGGACCTAGAGGAGGAAGCAGCAGCAGGCCAGTACGGCTGGGTGTTTAGGAAGGTAGCACCTGAGACATCTCTAGACTTTGCTGCCTTGGAGGGTCTGCCTCCCTTCCCCCACTCGTAGACCAATAGCCAGATCCTGAAAGGCTGCTGTCGGCTGCCCTTCCAGAGGCCACACCCCCACTGGAGCCCTAGAACCCAGGAGAGTGGAGCCCTGGCCAGGTTAGTCTGTCCTCCACTCCTCCCCCTCCAGGACTGTCAGAGAAGCTCACCCCAAAAACAGTGTTGTACGGTGTGGTGCCTAGGAGAGTGGTCACCCACAGGGGCAGCCGGAGCCTGGGTGACTGAGACTCTAAGCCCTACCTTACCTACCCTGCTAAGACATTGCCAGGCCGAGATGTTCCTAAGAACACACAGGGCCGGAAGCCTGGCTCTGGCCAATCCCTGAAGGCCAGAGGGAAAGTTTCCTGATCGCCAAGGAATCTTCTGCCTCAGGCCAAGGAGACACAAAACGCTGGGATACAGAGCCGCGTGCCACACATCTGTCCTGGGTCTGCCACTGGCCTCTGCTCCTGCCCCAGGTCACAAGGGCCTGCCTTCCCAGGGGAGAGTGAGCTGTGGTCTGCCTGAGAGATCCTGCTTTCCCCTTGGGGCCCTTGTCTTAGGAATTCCTGCCTACTTCTGTCTTCCTTAACATCTTTTGCTTTATCCTCACCTCTTTTCTTCTTGACGTCATTAAAGGCTGATTCTTTCAGTCCTGGTACTCATCTGGCTCCTTGTAGTTTTCAAAAAAAGAAGAAAAAAGACCTTCCATCTCCCCGTGATTTCCCATCTGATCCCAGGCCCCACGCCGGCAGTGTACAGAAAGCTGAGGTCTGGGAGCAGGGAGCTCAGCGGAGTGCCAGCTTCCAGGACCCAGGCTCAAGGCTGCCCCACTGCTCATCCCTCCTCCCACTCCGCTTGTCCTCCGGTCTCAGGCCAAGGACCGCTGTGGTTGTTTAGCAGGCACACTCGGGTTAGCTAGGAGCCTCCCCTTGGGTTGCACAGTACCCTCTGCTGATCCTCCCAGATGCCCCTGCCCTCGGTTCTCCTGTCTTCTGGCCTCAGCTGCCCTCTCCAGCCTCAGCCTTTGGAACCCACTCTAGCAATATCACCAGACTAGTTAGCCTTCCCCGCCCCCAAGACACGCAGTTCCACGCCTTTGTGCCTTCGCTCACGCTGTTTCTTCAGCCGGAATGCCTTCCCGCTCCTCCTGCCTCCTCTGCCTGGCAAAAGCCTGTATTATTAGCCTCT
Source organism: Chionomys nivalis (assembly GCF_950005125.1). Taxonomy (NCBI): domain Eukaryota; kingdom Metazoa; phylum Chordata; class Mammalia; order Rodentia; family Cricetidae; genus Chionomys; species Chionomys nivalis. The sequence goes on along the minus strand of NC_080087.1, from coordinate 122,010,494 downwards.
CCCAGGCCCCTCCCCCAGGAAGGCGTCCCTCACCATCTTCCAGGCTACCTCTGCACCTGTAAATGCTTCTCGTGGCACCCATCACACCATACTTTACTTGTTTACATGTTTGCCCCCCTTCTAGACTGTGAACCCTTAAGGGCATGGACTGTATCTTATGCATCTCTGTATTCTGCGCCTAGCACGGTGCCTGGCACACAGTAGGCGCTCAATAAATGTTGAATGAATGATTTAACTCATTGGCTTATCTGTGCTGCTACAGCAGAGAGCCTGCTCACTGTTGTCTGGGGGTCACTGAGGGTCACTACATGGGAAGAGCTTTGGGCAGCCTATCAGGTACTGTGCCCTGGGCTCAATCCTCAGGAGCATCAGAGCAGCCCATGTGTGGGTACCCTTGTCTTTCCCTCAGCTTGAGACACTCAGGACACCGCTAGCTACAGCCCAGTAATAAAGAGCACGTCAGGAGCACAACCCTGCCTCCAGCATGTCTCTCTTTATTTGGTTTTTCAAGATAGGATCCATGTAGTCCTGGCTGTCCTGGAACTGGCTCTATAGACCGGGCTGACCTCAAACTCGGAGATCCACCTGCCTTTACCTCCTGAGTGCTGGGATTAAAGGTAGGCCACCACCATGCCCAGGAGGCTTTTTCCCCTCTAACTTGTCTTAGCACATCCGGGGGGAAAAAAAAAAAGAGCCAGGCGGTGGTGGCGCACGCCTTTAATCCCAGCACTTGGGAGGCAGAGGCAGGCGGATCTCTGGGAGTTCGAGGCCAGCCTGGTCTACAAGAGCTAGTGCCAGTACAGGCTCCAAAGCCACAGAGAAACCCTGTCTCGAAAAAAAACAAAACAAAAACAAAAAAAGAAAAAGGAAGAAAGAAAGAGCTGCAGCTGGATATGGCACGGGCACAGGGCTTTAATCACAGCACCTGGGGACAGAGACAGGTGAATCTGTGAGTTCTAGATCAGCCTGGTCTACAAAGAGATTTCCAGGACAGCAAGTCTACACAGAGAAACCCTGTCTAAAAACAAAGAAGCACAACAAACAAAACCCAAGCTGGAGTCCTGTTTATGTCTTGCTTTATCTCATTGAATTTATCTTTTTGCAGATTCTTGTTTTTAGTGAGCGAGACTGACTGGTTTTTAGTTCGTGAAGGTAATTAAAGATATTTCTTTTTTAAAAACATTTTTAAATGATTTGTTTATACTGTTTTATATGTGTTGCTGTTTTGGCTACATGTGTGTCATGTGTGTTACGATAGCATCAGATCCCCTGGAACTGGAATTACAGACATGGGTGAGCGAGCCACCGTCTGGGTGCTGGGAATTGAACCCGGGTCCTCTGGAAGAGCAGCCAGTGCTCTTAACCGCTGAACCATCTCTCCAGCCTAAAACATGCACTATTTGGGTGGGTGGATGGGGGTTCCAGATAGGGTTTCTCAAGATATTTGTTAAATTAGGACACCATGAAGCAGAGTGACCCCCTAGCTGTGGGGTAGCCTTGTGTGGCTGGAGATCGGACACACTGGCACAGTATCGTACCAGACCAAGTGAGAACTGTTCTCCCACCCTGACAGAGGTTAGCCTCCCTCTTAGGCATGGGGATGGGCCTCGGTCCTCACCTTCCTCATGCAGGCGAGCTCTACCATGAGTCCGACTCACTGCTGTCCTGGGGGATGAGCCCCAGGTCCTGGACCACACAGGTCGCTCTGGGCATCCTCAGTAGAAGGAGCTCTCGTGGATAGTCCTAGGGCTGGGGAAGCACTTCCATGGGCCTTGGGGATCTCCCACCTGACTGTCCCCTTTGAATGACAGGTGAGCATGTACATCTACAGCTCGTGCTTCCAAACAACCTGAGTTTTTTGCTGATAGGATTGTGGGTGCCATTAGTCTTAGACCCCTGGGAATCAGTCCCAGCTCTGTCCTGCTTGGCAATGTCTCAGGCAAGTAATTTCCCTGTCTTATTTCTTTAAGAGGCTATGAGGGACAGCATCTCCATGGGTTGGGTAGGCAACCTGAAATTGACATACTTCAAGTCACATCCTACTGACTTCAGGCACTGACAGAGCCAGGGATTCAGAGTATCTTTCCTAGGAGGCAGATGGAGGAGGACTGCAGGTTTGAGGCCAGACTGGACTACATCCCGAGACCCTGTCTCATAACAACAGCAGCACCAGTCAGTGTGCTGTCACTCAGCACTCAGAAGACAGAGGCAGGAGAGGCAGGAGTCCAAAGCCAGCCTGGGCTACATAGTGAACTGGAGACGCACTTGGGCTACATGGAGATATCTCTGGTCTACTCTGTCTCAACAAAGAAGCAACAACAAGAAAACCAAAAGACACTGGGCAGTGGTGGTGCATGCCTTTAATCCCATAAAGACAGTTGGATCTCTGTGAGTTCAAGGTCAGCCTGGTCTAGTCCAGGATTGCCAGGGCTGTTACACAGAGAAATCCTGTCTTGAAATTTTAAAAAAAGTCTTTTTAACCACAAAAGTAAATAAATAGGTAGGTGGCCGTTCACCTTTCATCCCAGCACTCGGGAGGCAGAGGCAGGTGAATCTCTGAGTTCTAGGCTAGCCTGGTCTATAAGAGCTAGTTCCAGGACAGGCTCCAAAACTATAGAGAAACCCTGTCTCATAAAACCAAAAGATAGATAGATAGATAGATAGATAGATAGATAGATAGATAGATAGATAATCTTCATTCAGCTCTACTTTCTTCTGTATTCATTTCTTACCCTATCTGACTTTTTCCTTGCAGGACACACATGGTCTCTAGAAATTTCAGCCTCACAGTCTGTGAGTTCATCAAGCCCAGCAGAATCTCCATTAGTTCCAGGAGTGGAGTTCTGTTGGTCCATCTTGAGTCATACGATCAAGCATAGGCTCTGTCACTTCCAACATTATCACACTGAACTGAAAAAAGGAGAATCCCAACCAGCAGGTGACTGACAATAGAAACAATGCCCGACAACCTAAGCATAAGCTTCCACCAATGTCCGCTGGAGTCTGATGGGGAACATTGGAAGGGAAAGGCATATACAGCCACTTTGAAAAGGGCCACCTCAGATTCCTGGGGCTCTTAGGAGGTAACTCATGGTAAGCATGTGAACTGACCCCAAAGATGTTTGAATAACCACTGCCCAATTGGGAAATCTGTCATAAATAAATAAATAAATAAATAAATAAATAAATAAATAAATAAATAAGAAAGGAAGGAAGGAAGGAAGAAGAAATTGGATTAGAACCTGGTCATGAAAGTTTATACATTCCAAGTTCAAGCTGAATAAGAGAGAGGATGTGAAGCTGGGTTAATCTGAATACAAAGATAGGTCCTGCCTCTGATTGACTGCATGCAACCCAAGATGGGTAACTGTCACTGGGTTTGGCAGACTGGTTAGAACTGCAAGAGATGCAAGTGTCTTTCAGCCAAGAAGCAATGTCTCCTTCAAACAATATTCTAATAAACCCAGAGCCAGTCCATTGGACGTTAGAACAAAGTGTTCAAGATCAAGAGCTATGGCCAGGTACGATGGTACACACCTGTAATCCGTACTTGGGAGGCAGAGGCAGGGGGAGCTCTATGATTTTGAGGTCAGACTTGTCTACACAGAAAGCTCCAAGCCAGCTAGGGCTATATAGTGAGGCCATATCTCAAACAGACAGACAGACAAAGATCTGGAACCCCAGGTAGGTTGGAGTGTGTAGTTCCCTTTCATGGGCAGGTGGCCTTTCTAAATCCGGGTTCGTCATCTGTCAATGGGGATGATAACGGTACCAAGACAAGAAGCTTGCTGAGGGCACGGCATTTTCTCCAGGTCAGTAGATGCTGCTCAATGGCCAGAGCCTGTGTGTCCCACCCAGTACCCCCGGTTCCCATCCAGCTAGCTTGTCCTCTTGCTCTAGTATGTGTTCACGCCGGCTCAAGGAGTATCACACAATAACGACGAAGAAAAACTGTTTTAAAAAAAAAACAACTGGGTGGTGGCAGCGCACACCTTTAATCCCAGCACTCGGGAAGCAGAGGCAGGTGGATCTCTGTGAGTTCGAGGCAGACTGGTCTACAGACTGAGTTCTAAGACAGGCTCCAAAGCCACAGAGAAACTCTGTCTCAAAAACAAACAAACAAACAAACAAAAACAAAACAACAACAACAAAAACCCAAAAAGATAAACAAAAGAAAAAAACACCAAAACAACCAAAACAAAAACAGCCAGGCAGTGGTGGCACATGCCTTTAATCCCCACACTCAGGAAGGAGAGGGAGGCAGATTTCTGTGAGTTCAAGGCTAGCTTAGTCTACACAGCAAGTTCCAGGACAGGCTCCAAAGCTACACAGAGAAACCTTGTCTTGAAAAACAAAACACAGGGCTGGAGAGATGGCTCAGAGGTTAAGAGCACTGACTGTTCTTCCAAAGGTCCTGAGTTCAATTCCCAGCAACCATATGGTGGCTCACAACCATCTGTAATGAGGTCTGGTGCCCTCTTCTGGTCTGCAGACATACATGGAAGGAATGCTGTATACATAATAAATAAATATTAAAAAAGAAAAAGAAAAACAAAACACAAACAAAAATACAAAAGCAAAATAGACTGGAGAGATGACTCAGTGTTTAAAAGCACTTGCTGTTCTCGTGAGAAACCAGGTCTATTTCCAGCACCTGCAGGGATCACAGCATTTGTAACTCCAGTTGTTCCAGAAGACCCAATGCCCTCTTTGGCTTCCACAGGCATGAGCCACGCTCAGAGTACACAAACATACATGCAAGCAAAACACTCGTGTAAAATAACAATAAAATAAATAAATTTAGCCAGGTGTGGTGGCATGCACCTTTAATCCCAGCACTTGGGAAGCAGAGGCAGGTGGATCTCTGTGAGTTTGAGGCAGCCTGGTGTACAGAGCAAGTTTCAAAACAGACTCCAAAGCTACACAGAGAAACCCTGTCTCAACCCCCCTCCCCCCCAAAAAAAAACCCCACTGGAATTGTTGGCGTGCACTACCATGCTCTGGTGGGCCTTTTGTTTATTTGGATGTTATGCACGCTGGGGATCAGCCTGGGGTCTTGTAGGTTGTAGACAAGTCTGTACCACCGAGTCACACTCACGGCAGTACATTTTCTTTTAATTTTATCCTAATAACCAGAATAATTTAGGGGCTGGAGGTATAGCTCAGGTGGTAGAGTGCTTACCTAACGTTCATGAAGCCCTGGGTTCGGTCTCACATGGCTCATGAGCCGAGCATGGTGTTCCACACTTCCAGTCTCCGCACTCAGGAGAAATCCCACGTGAGCCTCCACTATATAAGGCATCCTTGTCTAACCTAAGACACTTGGCAACCCAACTCTAAAAAGAAATTGGAGCATGTTGGTGACAGCAATAAGGAAGATTTTTTTTGTCTGTCTTTACATAAATTCATATTATGAAAGCAATAGTTTGCTTTTGTTTAGTTTTTTTTTGTTTAGTTTTTAATTAAAATATTTTAAAAAGTGGTCTCAAAATACAGCTCTGGCTGTCCCTTGAAGTCCCTTGTATCGACCAGGTTGGTCTCTAGCTCACAGAGTTCTACCTGCCTCTGCACTCTGAGTAATGGGTCTAAAGATGTGTATATACCACCATCCTTAGCTAAAAATGTAATTTCTTAAGTTCACAGTTGTTGTGGGACAATGATCTCATACCCTATAAAAATTTATCCTCTGTATTGCTTTAATAAAACGCTGATTGGCCAGTAGCCAGACAGGAATTATAGGCAGGGCAACTAGAACAGGAGAATTCTGGAAAGAGGAAAGGTTGAGTCTTCAGTCTGCAGACACAGAGGAAGCAAGATGAGAATGCCTTGCTGATAAAAGGTACCAAGCCACGTGGCTAACACAGACAAGGATTATAGGTTAATGTAGGATGTAAGAGTTAATAAGAAGCTTGAGCTAATTGGTCAACCAGTTTATGATTAATGCAGACCTCTGTGTGTTTCTTTGGGACTGAACAGATGTGGGACCAGGCGGGACAGAAATCTCAGTTACCACACAGTATTCTGCTCGCATGTTTGCCTGCGGCCAGCAGAGAACACCAGATCTCATTCTAGAGGGTTGTGAGCTACCATGTGGTTGCTGGGAATCAAACTCAGGACCCCTGGAAGAGTAGCCAGTGCTCTAAACCTCTGAACTATCTCTCCAGCCCCCTAAAAAATGTAATTTAAGAATGCCACCAAGCCTGATCACCCGAGTTGGAGTCCCCAGAACTCACGTGGCACAAGGATAGAACTGGCTTCCAGAAGCTGTCTCCTGATCTCCAGACACATGCAACGTGATGCACACCCTACACAAATAAATTCAATAAAGCCAATAAAAATGTTAACTGGAATATGGAGGCCCCATGAAGAGCACCATCCTAACTGATATGAGTGGAACAACCCTTCGGTGTCTAAGACTAGTTAGTGTCAAGAATTTCTCGGAGGTGCTGGCTATTATGCTGACCTGTTTGTATTGTATATAGCATCAACTCCAACATGCCCAAAGGAGAATCAGATGGCCACAGCTTGGAGTATGAGTCACATAGTCACTCCTTTTCCAAGTCTGTTTTTAACTACTTTAGGAGCCGTTGCACTAGAAGTTCCCATTCACGTTTCTGCTGTCACCCAGTCATCTCTCACCTATTGCTTCCTAGTTTCCTGGTTGCTTCAATTATTTCCTTCCTTCCTTCCTTCCTTCTTTTCTTTTTTTTGTTTTTTTTTCTTTAATTTCATTTGTTTTTAGGACGGAATCTCTCTGTGCAGCCCTGGCTGTCCTAGAACTTACTCTGTAGACCAGACTCAGATTTGCCTGCCTCTGCCTCCCAAGTGTTGGTATTAAAGGCGTGTGCCACTACTGCCTGAATTTATTTTCATCTTTATAATACAGAGTCTCATGCAACTGAAGATGGCCTCAAACTCAATATGTAGCTGAGAATGACTTGGATTTCTGCTTCCCTTGCCTGGATCTCCCACGTGATGACTCATGACCATGCACCATCCTATCTGGCTGCTGCCTGTATGCACACACTCAAGTCTGACTCTCTCCGGTCATGTTGTGACTCTCTCAAGGATTAGCTATGTGATGTTTGGAAACCATTGAGTCTCTCTATGCCTTAGTTCTCTTATCCACAAAGTGGAGGTAGTAAAGCATGGTAGTGCATACTTGCAATCCCAAAACTTGAAAGGTAGAGGCAGGAAAATGACAAGTTCTAGATCTCTATGAGTCGAGACCAGCCTGTTCTACATAGTGAGTTCCAGGATAGCAACGGCTATATATAGAGACCCTGTCCCCAAAACAACCACCATAAAACCAACCAACCAACCAACCAACCAACCAACCAACCAACCAACCCAAGCGTTTGCTATGCCTCCCAGTGCCATCATCATCATGCTCCTGTTTCTGAAAGATTAGACCTCCTTGAACTTGCCACAAGATGGCAGTGTGGTAAGGTGAAAAGAGCAAGCTCAGTGAGCCACACAGTGCTAGGCAAAGCGTTTCCTGCTCTGCAGAGCAGCTGGCCTGGCTGGCTGAAGGCTGAGCTTGCAGGAAAGATGAACAGCATGTGGTGGGCCCAGGAACTAGAAATACAGTTGCTATTGAATTGCATGGCTTTTCCATCATCATAAAAGTGATGAATGAATGGGAGGTTGAGCCATTAGCGGTTGGAGAGTATATTAGGACTATAGCTCACAAAGATATAGAGGTAGATTCTGTGTGTGAGCCTGGATCTGGCTTTAAACTTCTGATCGTCCTTCCTTGGAGTCAGGCATGCATCCGCTACTTCTTTTTATTATTGTTTTATTTTATGTGTTTGGGTGTTTTGCTGAATGCCCACAGAAGAGGGAACTGGATCCCATAGAACAGCAGAGAATTGTGAGCCATCATCTGGGTGCTTGGATTCACACCCAGGTCTTCTGGAAAAGGAGCCAGTGCTCTCAATAGCTGAGCTATCTCTCCAGCCCAAGAAAGTATTAATAACCCGTTTCCCCCTTGCCTCTTAAGAATGTCAAAGGCTCCCTCTGCTGGACAACCTCTAAAGCTTGGGCTGAGCACCAAAAACTGACAAATCTAGGCTCAGTAAAGGTTGATTGCCCTTTAAGGGGCAGTACCTAGCTTCTGGTTGCCATGGAGACAACTAGCCACAGACTGACTGACCTCAATCAGCATGTCTTCCAAAGTTTTCCCCACAGGTGGGGGAATGGGCTGTAGTTCTGTGGGTGGAAGGAGAAGGGATATTTCTCTCACAACCTAACCTGAGTGTGGACTTAGCAAATTCAGCTCCTGCGGACAGGGATCAGAACTAGGGTGCCCTGCATACCCTGCCCTTTTCCCCAGGATTTGGCATCTTATCTTCTCCTTCCTCTTGTAGGCTCCCGAGCCAAGGACAACCAACGTGCAAGTCAGCCGCTGCTGCTGCAGCAGCAACAGCATCAAGAGCAACAGCCATTCCCAGAGGCCAACGCTGAAGCCATCAACTTCCTCGAGTCCTTCCGTGAGCCAAATGGTGGGGTGGGCACAGGGAGAGCTGCGAGTGTGGGGAGGAAGGGAGAGAGACTCAGCCCTGTCTCTCTTCACTGGATTTGCTTGTGTTTGTGGAGGGACAAGACTCTGGGGGCGGGTCACCAGCTGGTGCCTGCTGATGACGGGGAGAGGTCGCAAGGCTGGCAAGGAGACGGCAGACATGGCAAGGGGTAAGTGGGTGCTTTGGGGTCTAGAAGCTGGACCCGGAGAGAGCTTCTCTCACCAAACAGGGCTGGATAAACTGCTACTCTTCTTCCCCGAGACTCTGGCCATCGTCTCAGACACAGGCGAGCCTCAGGGAGAGCTGACCATCGAGGTGCAGAAAGGGAAGTACAGGGACGAACAGGGCATCCTGACGCACTGTCTCCTGGTTCACGCCTGTAGCCGAGGCTTCATCGATAAATCGCCGTGTGGAAGCTCCCTCCTAGGTAGAGTTCAGCTGCCCTGTACCACATTTTCCCTCCACAGCCCCCACCCCAGTCTATGTGTCCTCAGTCAGGACCTGCAGCCCTTGACTTACACGGGTACTAGGGCAAGACATGGCGGGGAGGGGAGGACAGAGCAAGGCTGATCTTCCTGTCATTTTCCCGTGGCCACATTGCACCAGCCTGGGCCAGCCTTCCCTAGGGTCCATTTTAGACCCCTGTCTCCTGTGACGTCAGCACTTGCCTCCCTGTACCCCAGGCTACCTAACCAATAAGCTGGAGCTGATGGAGCAACACAGTCAAGAGTTCATTAAGGTACTTACTCCCAGCCGCCCCCAGCCTTGCTTCCCGGTTGATGGTAAGCAAGAACACAGACCCTTTGAGGGTGGGAGGGACCCCAGGAAAGCGTCACACCACTGTCACCCACCGATCTGCCCCTCTGGCACACACAGCTAGATGAGCAACCACTTCCATTACTGCTGTTAATGTTCTATGGAGCCCAGCCCACTAGGGCCTCCTCCGACCTGAAAGCCTGAACACTTTCCAGGACCATGTGGCCTGGCCTTTCCCAGAGCCTGGCTATTCCCTGGAGCCTGTCACCACTAAACCTTTCAGTGTCCTGGCTCGAAGCCCCTCACCCAGTCTTCAGTAACTTCCTCTATGGGGCCATGACCTAGCTAAACACGGAAGATGACCTGGGCCTTCCGGGCTTCTCAGAGAATCTGTTCCCAGTTTCAAACCTGTATGCTGTTCCGAGGTGTATTACTGTTTGTTTTCCTATTGCATAGTACGGCCTTACTCCTGACGGCCTCCATAAACGGAAGCCTTCGTCCTTCCTTTTTCTGTTTTGTTTTGTTTTGTTTTTTTGCTTTTCAAGATAAAGTTTCTTTGTGTCCTGGAACTCACTCTGCAGACCAGGCTAGCATCTAACTCAAAGATCCACATGCCTCTGCCCCCCCAGTGCTGGGAATAAAGGCATGCAACATTACCACCTAGCTCTTCTCCTCCCTCCCTCCTCCTCCTCCTCCTCCTCCTCCTCCTCCTCCTCCTCCTCCTTCTTCTTCTTCTTCTTTTTGAGACAGTCTCATAGCCGGACTGACCTCAAACTTGACATGTAGCTAAGGATGACTTTGAACCCCTGATCCTCCTGCTTTTCCCTTCCAAGTGCTGGACCACTACATCAGGCTTTGAGACTTTTCATACATCTGTTTGTTTGTCTTATTTTTAAGCTTTTTGCTTTATTGAGACAAGGATTGGAGGTAGACAAGGTTGGGTTCCAGCTTAATCCTCCTGTCTCGGTCTCTCAAGTGCTATGATTATGGAAAGTACATCACCATGGACAACTGTTTGTCATTTTATATTTTTTCTTATTTCGGGGGAGGACACATATGTGGAAATCAGTCAGAGGGCAGCGTTTGGGAGTTGGTTCTCTCCTTCCACCAGAAACTGTGGGAGCCAGATTCCAGCTCAAGTTGTCAGGTTTGTGTAGCGAGTACTCTTACCCACTGAGACCACTGAGACACCTTGCTGGCCCTGGTTATCATTTTTATTTTAGATCCAAGTCTTTACACTTCTATTTTGTCTTTTATAAAGAATAAGGCTGAAGCTGGGTGGTGGTGGCACACACCTTTGATCCCAGCACTCCAGGAAGTAGAGGCTGGCAGATCTTTGTGAGTTCAAGGCTAGCCTGGTCTACAGAGTGAGTTTCAGTACAACCAGGAGTACACAGTGAAATCCTGTCTCAGAAAAAAAAAAAAAAAGAGAAATGTGGGAAGAAAGAGAGAGAGAGAGAGAGAGAGAGAATAAGACTGGCCAGGCGGCAGTGGCGCATGCCTTTAATCCCAGCACTTGGGAGGCCTGGTCTACAAGAGCTAGTTCCAGGACAAGCTCCAAAGCTACAGAGAAATCCTGTCTCAAAAAACAAACAAACAAACAAAAAACGAACAAGACTGATTGTATTTATCAGTGCTTGGGAAGTTGAGGCAGGAGAATTGCTGCAAGTACAAAACTATCCTGGGCTACATAGGGAGTTCCAGGTTATTTGAACCATTTTGTCTCAGAAAAACAAAATACAAACAAAAGAAAGGGTGGGCACTGGCCTCTTAAGGGTGAGCGCCCCATTCACCCACGTGCTCTGTGCTCTGGCCTCCAGTTTCCCGTCCTCCCCATGGAGCGGAAGATGAGTATCCTGAAGCAGGATGACCAGATGGTTGTGACCAGAAGTGTCAAGGAGGGTGAGGTAAGAGTGAAACCACAGCAGGGAGAAGCTTGTGTGAGGCCAGGTGCCTAGACCAAGCCCTTGAGACAAACTCCACACTCAATACCCTGCTCGAACACGTCCTTCCTCTTCTGAGCTCCGTCTCTGACTCAGATCTGCCCCAACAGGAAACCAAAACTGGAGTCTCCGTCTTCCCCTGTCAATCACTTAAGGGCTTTGTCTCCAGCGTGGCCAATCTGGTGCTTCTGAGAGTGATGGCCTGGCAGCGGTCAGTGCCCAGTGGTGCTCGCTTCCTGGCCTTGGACACGGAGGGCAAACTATGCTATTGCACCTACGTGAGTCCTCTCTCTGGGAAGGGAACTGGCCTGACATAGTGGTCCAGTACTTGGGAGGGGAAAGCAGGGGAGTCAGAAGTTCAAAGTCATCCTCAGCTACATGTCAAGTTTGAGGTCAGTCCGGCTATGAGACTGTCAAAAAAGGGGGAGGGGGGCAAACTAAAAGGATCACAAAGACCACGGAGGTGGGAAAGACAGGTGTAAACGTGGAGAGAGAGGCTACCGAGGTGGGTAGGCATTGCGTCATGAGAGCAGAATGCCATAAGCCACGGCAACGGCAATTAAGAACTACACTGAACGGATGGAGGAGGTGGAATTAGTGAGGAATGGGAAGCAACCTTCTTTGCATGAGCGTCAGTACAGAAGAAAGAAACAAAGGCTGGAGAGATAGGTCAGTGATGAAGCATGAGGACCCGAGTTTGACCCTCAAAACCATGTATGTGGCTGCACACTTATAATCCCAGACCTGGAGAGGTGAAGACAGCCTGGCTAAACCTTGGGTCCCAGTGAGACTCTGTTTCCAAAAAACAAGGTGGAGGTAGAGAGAGGACTCAGTGGTTAGGAGCACTTACTGGTCTTGCAGAAGACCCTGGATCAGTTCCCAGCACCCACATAGGAGCTCACAACCTTCTGTAATCAATGTTACAAGGGATCTAATGCCCTGCTCTGGCCTCTGAGCTCTGAGGGCACTAGGCACACACACACTCAATAAGTACACATACATGTGTGTGTGTGTGGGGGGCAAAACATTCATATACATGGAAAAAATAAAATAAATATTTAAAAGTAAATAAAATAAGGTGGGCAACTCCTGAAAAACAACACCTGAAGTTGTTCTCAGTCATACACAGACGCGCATGCCAAACACCTATACACATATGGACCCACAAGCACATATATACCTGCAGGCATGCACGAACATGTACACACGCACACAGACACACAAGCACGTCTATACCTGCAGGCATGCACGAACATGTATACACGCACACAGACACACAAGCACGTCTATACCTGCAGGCATGCACAAACATGTACACATACACACACACACAATACAGCATCTAAAGCCAGTCATGTACCTATAATCTCAGTACTTGGGAAGTGGAGACAGAAGGCCAAGGAATTCAAAGTCATCGTTAGCTATCTATTTATTACAAGGCTAGCCTGTGCTACATGAGATTCTGTCTCAACAACAAAAATCATACCTTATCTAGGGTTTGAAAGTGTCAAGCAAATGTTTCACCTCAGTTCAAAGATATACCTTTTTTTCAACAGGTTTTGTGTGTGTGTGCGTGTGTGTGTGTGTGTGCATATGTGTGGTCCAAACTGGCTTTATCTTCTCAATCCTCCCACATTAACCTCCCAAATGCTGGGATTTCAATTGCATGTGTGTACACCTGGATGGCAACCTAACTTTCTGTGTGTGTATGTGTGTGTGTATGTGTGTGTATGTATGTGTGTGTGTATGTATGTGTGTGTGTGTGCGTGTGCACTAGCACAAATGTACATGCAGGTTTGTGCAGGTGGAGGACAGTGGTCAATGCAGGTGTTCCTTCCTTCCTTCCTTCGTTTCTCTCCTTCTTCTGGTTTTTGAGATAGGGTCTCTCTGTGTAGCCCTGACTGTCCTGGAACTAACTCTGTAGACCAGGCTGGTCTTGAACACAGAGATCTGCCTGCTTCTGCCTTCCAAGAGCTGGGATTAAAGATGCCTGCCCGGCTCAGGATTTTTTCTAAAGCACTGTCTGCCTGGTGAGACAGGCCCTCTCATTGGGCAGCACCTTCCTCTCCACCCTGATGTTCGTCCCTGTAACAAAATAAGCCAGCCAGCAGCACTCCTCCATTGAATGGCTTGGGCAGGGGGTGGCAGCAGGTGGCCAGAACTGGTTGTGAAGAATCCCCAACTTATCTAGAGAATACAACTCAAACTGTGTGGCGCATGAGGAACTGAAATGCTAAGTGTGACTTCTCACTGGTGAGCAGGAACGAGGAGGACAGGGCTTGGGGAGACAGAGTCACCGTGGTGAGCAACCACCTCACCATAGCCCCCACTTTGGTTGCTGCAGCAATCTCTGGGCTTCCAGACAATCCAGCTGGGCCACCAGCAGGCTGAGATGTTCATCGTGGAACAAACCATCCACTCTGAAGAGGACATCCCCTTCTCCTGTCAATTCTACTTGCTTTCTGATGGGTGAGCCACTGGTGGGGGGGACCGAAGTGACAGTGTCACATAAAGTATGAGTGTTCTGACCGTGAAGAAAGGCTGGGCGGTGAATCACAGCATTCGGGAAGTAGAGGACGGCGGATCTCTGTGAGTTCGAGGCCAGCCTGGTCTATAGAGCTAGTTCCAGGACAAGCTCCAAAGCTACAGAGAAACCCTATTTTGAAAAACAAGCAAACAAACAAAGAAAAAAGAAAGGACATTCATGGATGGAGTGGGGCACAGGGGTCACTATTATTCCCATGATACTGCCAGGAAAACGTGTCATTGAGGTCTGGGTTTACCTTTGCTTTGTCCATCTCATTCGCTTAAAAAAAAAAGTGAGCCCAGGTGAGCCTCAAATCTCAGTCTTCCCGCTTTAGTACCCTAGGTCCTGGGACTATAAACATGTGTTATCTTTTAAGGCAAGGCCTGATGCTTACCGTTGTCTGGGACAGGACCCAAGAACTACAAAGATAAGGAGAGGTAGCAGAGGTGGTAGCCCATGCCTTTAATCCCAGCACTTGGGAGGCAGAGGCAGGCGGATCTCTGTGAGTTCAAGGCCAGCCTGGTCTACAAGAGCTAGTTCCAGGACAGGCACCAAAGCTACAGAGAAACCCTGTCTCAAAAAACAAAACAAAACCAAGTTGTCACCTGACCTCCACACAAGCATGTGCCTGCCTGGTCACACACACACACACACACACACACATGATAAATTAATGCTTAAAACAAAAATCACTGGATGGCTTAAACAATGGCCAGTAGGGTTGGTTCCTGGTGAGATTTCTGGCGGCTGCCACCACTCTCTGTGCCAGTGGGTAGACAGCTCTCTCTGCTTTCTCTTTCTGTTAGGAGGCTGCCAATCCTCTGATTAGAGCCCTGCCATTATGCCCTTCATTTGACCTTAGTCATCTCCCAGAAGGCTCCCATCACACTGTGGGGTAGGTGGGTAGGTGCCACAATTCATTACCCTCAGCACCCTTCCGTCACTAGCCGGTGATACAGGAGACTCCCCAACTTATTCTGTATTCTGCAGGCACCTGGCTAAGAGAGTCCAGGTGGGCTCCCCAGGGTGTTGTATCGTCACTAAGATGCCCCTCTTGAGGGAAGAGGGTAAGTGACTCGGGACAGGGCAGGACAATGAGGGGAAGGTGGGAGGAACCTGGCCTCTCTCTTGTTGGGGAAAGATCGAGCGGTAGGGGTGGGACAGGGGCCTTCGGGGGGGGGGGGGGGGGAGGCGGCAGCCCTTCAGCCTCGGAGGGTTAGGATGGACCTCTGCCTTGAGTACCTCTCAGAACAAAGCCCATCCTTGAGAGTTCCTGGGATCCCCCCTGTGTACGTGAGGGATGACTACACAGGTCTCTTGCTCACTCCACTTAGATGTGATTGAGCCTCCGCCCCAGTTTGATAAGAAGCCCCTGGTGTGGGAGGAAGACCTGGAGTTATACTCGAAATTCCTGAACCGGAAGGTGAGAAGTGGCTGCAGCCAGCCTAGGGGTCCACCTGCTTTCCTACTATGGACGGGTAGAGCGGAATGCACTTGTCTGGGAGGTAAGGGGTCCTAGCCCAGGCACTCCTGGTCAGCTCCGGTGGGTGACCGCCCCATGCCCCGCCAGGAGCAGCTGCGCCTCAGCCACACCAGCTATCTGCGGCAGCACCCCGAGGCCCAAGCGCTGATCTCCGACTTCTTGCTTTTCCTGCTGCTCCGCCGGCCGGAGGACGTGGTCACCTTTGCCGCCGAGCACTTCGGGTCCTTCGAGGTGCTGCGCCCGCCGATCCCTGCCCTGCGTTCCTCACACCGGCCCAGCCCTTTCCGCCCACTGGAGTCCGAGGAGGAGGAGGAGGAAGAGGAGCAGGAGGAGGAAGAGGAAGAAGAAGAGGAGGAAGAGGAGGAATACGAGGAGGAATACGAGGATGGATACGAGGATGGATACGAGGATGGATACGAGGAGGAATACGAGGATGGCGACTACTTTTACGCCGACGATGATGACTATGACGATGAAGACAACGACGTAGAAAGCGACAAGGATGATGACAACGACGAAGTCGACGAGAATGATGACGAAAGCCAGGATTTGGATCTGGACAACCAGAGTTTGGATCTGGAAAATGACTAGGTAGACGGCTGGGGGCGAGCCCCTGGGACTGGCAGGATCCTGGCTGCGGTTTCAGTGGGAGATAGCAGAGTCCTCCCCCTCCTGCTCTGCCAGCAGGGACTGTCTCTGGCCAGCCCCTCTTGTTAAAAAATGTGAAGCTTTAACTTTGTTTGCCCAGTGAGGTTCATCTTTTCTTCCTAGATGCTATTTTCACGGTTGTGACCGTTTCAGAGGAACGAAAATTAAGGCCTGTAGTCAGATGTGTTGACACGCGCCTGTAGCCAGCGCTCAGGAGGCTGATACAGGAATGCTGCCGAGTGCTGGTAGCAAGCTAGGGCCACACGACAAGGCCCTGTCTCAAAATTAAATTAAAAATTAAGAGAAGATGAGGTGAGGAAGTGCGTTTGAGTCCCGTGTGGTAAGATCCCGTAGACAGGAGAGCAGGATTTTAGCCTGGAGTTGGCCGTGAAAGCCAGCAGTAGCACCCTGAATCTAAACACAATCACCACCACCCAGGAAAGAATGCAGGAATGTGAGCAGGTCCATGGAACACCCCTTGCCCTACTCAGCTTCTTAATGCTTCCGTTCCTCCACCAGCAGCCAGTACACACGAGACTCCCCCAGACTGTGCAAGGGCTCCCCAGTTATCCGTAGAGAAGACAAACAAAACAGACAGGTACTCATCACTACCCCAGGTCCCTTGCTCGCCCCCAGTTCTGGCCAATGGCTTGTCTATCTGATGATGGCTGTGGACTGGGTGGTAGTAGACAGGTCTTCCGCAGCAGTGGGTAGTTGAGGTGCAGGCACTGTGCCTCCATTAAGGCCTCTGGTCATCAGGCCTCAGCCTTGCTGCTTTAACATGAGAGAGCCTGGAGGAATAATGAATGATTGGCAGGAGGCCAAAAGGGTGAGGAATATTAAGGGAGGATGGCAGTGTCTGTCTCTCAGAGAAATCGCTTCAGAAGACTTCAGAGAGAGCCGCCACTTGAGCCTTTCAAAAAAAAAAAAATTTTTTTTTTTTTTTTTTAGATTTTTCGAGACAGGGTTTCTCTGTAGCTTTTTGGTTCCTGTCTTGGAACTAGCTCTTCTAGACCAGGCTGGCCTCGAACTCACAGAGATCCGCCTGCCTCTGCCTCCTGAGTGCTGGGATTAAAGGCGTGCGCCACCACTGCCCGGCAAAAAAAATATTTCTATTTATTTACTTTTGCACAGAGATCCGCCTGCCTCTGCCTCCTGAGTGCTGGGATTAAAGGCGTGCGCCACCACTGCCCGGCAAAAAAAATATTTCTATTTATTTACTTTTGCTTTTCGTAGTGTCTCTGTGTAACAACCCTAGTTGTCTCGGAACTAGCTCTATAAACCAGGCTGGCCTTGAACTTAGAGTTTTACCTGCCTCTGCCTCCCAAGTGCTGGGCTTAAAGGTGTGTGCCACTACAGCCTGGAGAGCCTTGCACTTTTTTAATGTCGTTTTCCCCCTCCTTTATTAAAAAGAAATGCATTCACAAGCCCGTTGGTGGTGGTGCGCACCTTTAATCCCAGCACTCGGGAGGCAGAGGCAGGATGTAGAATTCAAGTATAGCATGGTCTACTGAGCTAGGTTCAAGACCTGGCCTTGTTGTTCTTTGGCCCTTTTTTTGGTGGGGGGTGGCAGGGGTAGGGGGTGGGTAGCCGAGTGAGTGGGGTGGGGCTTGTTTGTTTCAAAACTCTTTTAAGTAGCTCAAAACCACAGAGATCTGCCTGCCTCTGCCTCCCAAGTGCTGGGATTAAAGGTGTAACACATCACCCTGCCCTCATCTTTCCTTTTTTGATATTAGAAACATCGCTGCATTGACCATCCCTGTGACTGCGTCTTTGTGTACATTAACGATTATTTTCTTCTTTTTTATTTGAAACAGACTCCATGGCTCAGGTGGGTTGGAACCCACTGTAGCCAGCTGTGGAACTGCACACCTTTAATCCCAACACTCAGGGGGCTGGCTCTCTGTGCGTTTGAAGCCAGCCTGATCTGTATAGTGAGAACTCCCAGTGTACAACAGCAAACCGGCCTTGAATCTGTGACCCTCCTGCTTCTTCCTCCCACGTGCTGGGATGTCAAATACAGACCACCACACCTGGTTCAGCGGTTACATCCTTAAAGCATCATTCTGACTAACAGAATTATTGAATTGTTTTGAAGGCTTTTGTCATATTGCATATTGTACCTCAGCATTGCTTTCGTCAAGGGCTCATGGGCATTTCAGGAAGAGGAAGCAAACTGGAAGCAGATATGGCCAGCACAGCTTTCTACCGAGCCAGGTGTGGCGCGTGGTCCTGTAACCCAGGCTGCTTAAGAGATGGAAGCAGAAGGATAACAAAGTCAAGGATTGCTTGGGCTACAGAGTGAATTCCAGGTCAGCCTGAGCAATTTAGTTAGGTCTTGTCCCAAAACAAGAAGTTTTAAACAAACAAACAAACAAAAAGGAGACGGGTAGGCTGGGGACATAACTCAGTGGTAGAGGACCTAGCTACTACCGTTGAGGACCTGGTACTGAAAACCAACAACGAACAAACCCAGGCTGTTTATCTTTATGAAGGTACAGAGTAGCCCTCTGTTAGGCTTTCCTTTACTAATCCTTTGACTGAATCTCATGTTTCTTGGAAACCATCACCATTGGGACATCTCCATCTGAAATGCTCTCTTTAATCACCACAAATAGCCTGTAGTTTAGTTAGGAACTCTACAGAGCGAGTTCCAGGACCATGAAAAGGTTTTGCTGACTGAATTAGTCCATCAAGACTGTTATAAGAAAATGCCCTGGGGCTGGAGAGTTGTTTTAGTGATTAAGAGGCCTTGTTCTTTCAAAGGACCCAGATTTGATTCCCAGCACCCACATGAAGGTGCATCTCTTTCTCAGGCACCAGGCATGCATGTGATGCCCAGACATGCATGCAGACAAGGCCCTCACAGACATGCATGCAGACAAGGCCCCCACAGACATGCATATAGACAAGGCACTCACAGACACGTATGCAGACAAGGCACTCACAGACATGCATGCAGATAAGGCACTTACAGACATGCATGCAGGCAAGGCACTCACAGACATGCATGCAGGCAAGGCACTCACAGACATGCATGCAGACAAGGCACTCATATGAATACAATAAATCTAAAACATTAAAAAAGAAAAGAAAATGCCTCGAGCCCAGTGTGGTGGCACATACCTGTAATACCAGCACTTGGGAGACTGAGGCAGGAGAATCTTGAGTTTAAGGTCAGCCTGTCGATGAATGGAAACCCTGTCTACACACACACACACACACACACACACACACACACACAAAAGAAAATGAAAACAAAATATCTAAACTGTGAAATCTATAAGCAACAGTAACAGAAATTTAGCCAGGCATGGTGGTATACACCATGATTTATTTATTATGTGTATACATTTATATATGTATGTGCAACGCCCTCAGCATCCAGAAGAAGATCAGATCCCCTAAAGCTGGAGTTATAGGCAGTTGTAAGTGGCCTGACATGGGTATTGGGAACTGAACTTGGGTCCTCTGCAAAAGCAGTCCATGCTCTTAACTGCTGAGTCATCTCTCCAGCCCAGGTCTGCTTGTTTGTTAATTTGCTTGCTTGGTTTTTGTTTTCTGTTTTTGTTTGTTTGTTTGGGGGGTGTTGAGACAGGGACTCATGAAACACAGGCTAGCTACCTTTCCTATGCCTATTGTATTCAGGTCTGCGTCCCCATTTTGCTCATGCTGGGGATGGAACCCACTGTAGTGGCAGGCACTCTATTAAATGAGCTATTTCCTCCGCTAGCCCCTCAAACCTCTCGTTATAAGGGCAGTAATCCCATTTTTTAAAAGTAGAACCCATGTGACCTATAACACCCCCAAGGATCCTGCCTCTTAATGCCAACATCACCTCGGTAGTGACTTAACACACAAATGTTGTGGGGTCACGAACCTTCAGACGATAGTGATGAGCCACTGTGAGCATCAGTGTTCAGGACACTTGGAGTTCCAAAGAACCTCCGGGCAGCGGTGGCACGCGCCTTTAATCCCAGCACTCCGGAGGCACAGGTAGGTGGATCTCTGTGAGTTCGAGGCCAGCTGTCTACAGAGCGAGTTCCAGGACAGGCTCCAAAGCTACACAGAGAAACCCTGTCTCAAAAACAAAAACAAAACAAAAGAGTTACCTATAGGAAACCTGATGGCATTCCAAAGAACTGATGTCAGTCACCTTAGTTATAGTCCAGTGCAGAAGAAGGCTGGTCTTTTGTTGCCTGCTGCCCAGACCCGAATAGTCACACAGAGACTATATTAATTACAATACTACTTGATCTTTTAGCTCAGGCTTTTTATTGGCTGGCTCTTACATCTTAAATTAAATTAACCCACTTCTATTAATCTATGTATCACCATGAGGCTGCAGCCTACTGGTTCTGGTGGGCATCCATCTCCTTTGGCAGCTACAGGGAGTCTCTTTGACTCTGTCTAGTCTCTCTATATTTCTTTCAGCCTGGCTATATTCTACCCTGTCATAGGCCAAAGTAGCTTCTCTATTAACCAATGGCAATAAAACATATTCACAGCAGACAGAGGGGAGTCCCACGTCAGTTCAGGCTGGTTCTAAAGTCACTTTGTTGTCCAGGCTGACCTTGAACTTGTGGTAATCCTCCTGTATCCTCTGCCCAAGTTCCATAATGGCAGGCATGTAACACTACATCCAGTCGACATGATGCTTTGGAGGTTATCTTTATTATCTAAAGTATCAGAATTCCATGACGTTTTAATCTCAAGTCATATTCTATTACATATCTATACTATATGGTATCTACCCATGTGTTGACAGACATGTGGGTATTTTCCCCTCCTGGGCTAGTATAAATAATGTTGCTAGGAGCTGGCGTTCAAACGTCTGTTTTGCATTTCTGCTTTTACTACAATTGGAATACTGATATGGACCCAATGTCATGGACCATTATCCTGGGCCATAATGTCCTCACTTTCTCTGGATCCATTTGCTGTGAAAGGGTGCAGAGACATGTGGGTATATTAAGTCCCATGCAGTTGGTTCACATGTGGGTTCCATATCTACCACATCGCGGCACCACGAGTCATGTTTACAACCACATCCATCCTCCACCTGATCTATCCCTAACTTGGGGCAACCGCAGATCTGATCTTTGTTTCTAGGATGTTGCTGTTGTAAAAGTACCATTTAAATGGGACGACAAGGGCTGGGGAGATGGCTCAGAGGGTAAGAGCATTTGCTCTGCCAGCATGAGGACCCGAGTTCTAATCCTCAGCACCCATATAAAAAAAAGTCAGGCATGGCTGCAAAGCTGGAGTTTGGAGACAGGTGGATCCTGAGGCCAGCCAGCTTGACAAAACGGTTAACTCCTGTTTCAGAGGCATATGCTATGCCAGCATTCTACCATTCAAGGTAAGACAGAGTGGGCAAGGAAAACATTTGCATGAGCATGCAACAGTGCACAGTTACACACCCACCATCCCCAAAGTGCTCTCTTTCTCTCCGCACACACACACACACACACACACACAGATACAAGGCACATACCTATAATCTCCAGCGCTCAGGATGCAGAGGCAGGAGGATTATGAGTTTGAAGCCAGTCTGCACCACATAGACTCTGTCTTGAAAAAGCCACAGGTCGGGCTAGAGAGATGGCCCAGCGGTTAAGAGCACTGACTGCTCTTCCAGAGGTCCTGAGTTCAATTCCCAGCAACCACATGGTGGCTCACAATCACCTATAATGAGATCTGGTGACGTCTTCTAGCCTACAGGCAGGATACTGTATAAATAAATAAATCTTTAGAAAGAAAGAAAGAAAGAAAGAAAGAAAGAAAGAAAGAAAGAAAAAGCCACGGGTCAATGAAGGACTCTTGCCTGATGTGTGCAAGGCTCACTCGGAGCTCTATTCTCCTGTGTAAACCTCTGGAGTACTGAGGATGGAGACAAGTGCTATCATGTTGAACTAATAGGTGAGCTTTTGAAAGTGACTTTTTTTAAAACCTAAGTACGTGCTATGCCAGCATTCTGCCACTAAACTACTTCCCTACTATGGTTTTACTTTGCATTTGAGGTAGGGTTTCACTAAATTGTTGGAACCTGACAGCCCAGGCAGGCTTTGAACTTTATTTTTTTTTAAAGATTTATTATGAAGCCCAGCGGTGGTGGCACACACCTTTAATCCCAGCACTCAGGATGCAGAGGCAGGCAGATCTCTGTGAGTTCGAGGCCAGCCTGGTCTACAAGAGCTAGTTCCAGGACAGACACCAAAGCTACAGAGAAACCCTGTCTTGAAAAACCGGGGGGGGGGGGGGGAAGCTTTTTAGCTGGGTAGTAGCGGCGCATGCCTTTAATCCAGCACTCTGGAGGCAGAAACAGGAGGATCTCAGTGAGTTCGAGGCCAGCCTGCCCTACAAAGTGAGCTCCAGGACAGTACAGGCACGAAAGCCCAAAGCTACAAAGAGAAACCCTGTCTCATTATATATACAGTGTTCTCGCTGCATGTATGCCTGCAGGCCAGAAGCTCAGAAGCAGGCACCAGATCTCATTACAGATGGTTGTGAGCCACCATGTGGCTGCTGGGAATTGAACTCAGACCTCTGGAAGAGCAGCCAGTGCTCTTAACCGCTGATCCATCTCCCCAGCCCCCGAGGCTCTGAAGTTTTCATTCAGTGTCATTTCCTGAAGACTTACCCACGTTATTATATGTAGTAGCACTTTGTTTCCTTTGTTGCCAAGCAGTGATTCACTCACCCGTTGATGGACAGCTGGAGTAATTCCAGCTGTGGGCTACTACAAATATGTTGCGATAAGCTTCGTGTGCAGGTTATTGTTTGGACATATGTTTAATTTCTCTGGGGTAGATGCTCAGGAGTTCATTCTGCGGCATGGACGCAGCATTCGCCCGTGGCAGGACCTGGGAAATCTTTTCTTCTGAGACCCTCATGGGTGCACAGGACAGACAGACTCTCTACCTTCCTCCTCCTTCATATTAGGTCAACGCATCGGCCTGGAGAGCCAGACTGAGATGAAAGACCTGAGTGTGCTTGTGAGTGTGTGTGTGTGTGTGATGTGAGTGTGCGTGTGTGATGTGTGTGTCTCTGTGTGTGTGATGTGTGTGTCTCTGTGTGTGTGAGAGTGTGTGTGTGAGTGTGTGTGTGTGTGTTAGAATGTGTCTCTCTGTGTGAGAGTGTGTAGTGGGTGAGTGGCTACCATGAGATGTGACCACTAATACCCCAAAAGGCAGGAAGTACCTGAAATCAGAGGTAATTTGGGGGTACCTGGAACAAGAACAGATATATAATGGAGCACGGGGTGGCCAGGAGAGGAAGAAGGGGCAAAGCTGTGGGTTACCAGCTCCTTCCGCCACCACTGGCCACTTCTGTGTTTGGTGAGTGTTTCGAAACAGCGAGTGTGTGAAATTGTGGGCATTCACTTGGTGATGTGGAGGTGGGAGTCCGGCAAGGATGGGAAGGGTGCGGGTTCCCCCACTCTTACTCACTTGTACCAGCACCCATAGAAGAGGACAGACTGAGACGCTGCTGGGCCTGCTGACATACACAGACTGTGTCAGACACCTGCGTCCTCATGATTCGTGAGTGGTGACCTCTAGGGACCTAGTGTAATTTGAGTGGGGGAGGGTGAATGAGGAGACCAAGTCTGGAGGAGATTTGAGGCAGCAAGGAGGACTTATGGTCTCTGTGGGGGCTCTGGTCTGCCAGACACACTGGAGTCAGGCAGTTCTGAGGATTAAAGCTGAGGGGGGAGGCAGAGCATGGGGCCTGAGCAGCTGAGCTGGGGGCCTCGGCTTGCCCTTCTCTGGGCCTCATGTCTCACAAATCTCCTGACTCAGGAGATTTAGATTGGAGAAGTTCTGTGCTCACTGGGAGGGAAGTGATTCTGGAAACCTCTACTTGACACACGGATGAAATGGCCAGTCAAGGGGGTGGAGGTGGTGGAGGAGGCAGGTAGCTGGAATCCTAGGCTCTTGGAAGAAAGTCACGCCCGCTTAGCATCCTGGGGTCCATTGCAGGTGACAAGAGCCCCCAGAGGCTGAGCAGGCCTAGCTATGGCTCCATTTCCAGCCTGCCAGGCCCAGCACCTCAGCAAGTACCACCCCAGAAGACCTACTTGAGTGAGAAGATTCCCATCCCCAGCACAGAGCAGGTAGGAATGCTGGCAACATCCTGAGATCTTTCGGGGTCTACCAGATCCTCTGAGGTCTTGCAGTCTGGGGAGGGGGCATTTCCTGTGACCCACAACAGTGACTAACTGGGTACTCTGGAGTTATCTGAAAAATAATCACATGGTTCTCAAGAGAACCTCAGCTTTCCTGTGAGGGGAAAGAGCCTGAGACTATTTTAGCACTGGAGGAAGGAACCACCCAGGGGAGAGCACAGGGGTAAAAGAGAGGCATCGGGCTGATTCTAGGATGCCGCCACCCAGTCTTGCCACAATCTTTCTTTTTAAAATGGATCACATTGTTTATTTTGTGCGTTTGTGTGTGCGTGTGTAGGTGTGTCCAGGTTATTGCATGCATGTGTGTGCGTGCGTAGGTGTGTCCAGGCTATTGCATGCATGTGTGTGCATGTGTAGGTGTGCCCAAGCTGTAGCATGCATGTGGAGGTCAGAGGACAACTTGGGGGAACCAGTTCTTTCCTTCTACTATGTGGGTTCCAGGTTCGGTGGCAAGTGCTTTTATCCTCTGGGCACTGGATCAGTCTCTGCTCCCACCTTCTAAGCAGATTCCTAGCCCGACAGGTCAAACCCAGAAACAGCGTTGAGTGACTGAGACCTCAGTGGTCCCCAGAGATCAGTACCTGTGGTATGAGAAAGGCTGGGGGAGGAGGATCTGGAACTGGGAGGTTTAACTACAACAAGGTCCCTCTCTGGGGACTCTGAGGTCTGTATGACAAGCATGCAAGCATGCAAGAGGCAAGCAAGTCACACATAGGCCAGCAGCAGAACGTGACCCATCCAAAACGGCAGAGCCACAGTGACTCAGCACATCCCATTGGCTCCTCAGGGTGGAGGGCAGCACCCGTGTGGGTGATGGGGGACAGGGCCGGCAGCCTCCACCACCCCCACCTCTAAGATGGCCTGATTCTGCTTGCTCCCGCAGGGCACATTCAGCCTGAGGAAACTGTGGGCCTTCACGGGGCCTGGCTTCCTCATGAGCATCGCTTTCCTTGACCCAGGGAACATTGAGTCGGACCTTCAAGCCGGTGCTGTGGCTGGATTTAAAGTATTGAAGCTGGGCCTCTATGCTGGCTCTGTGGGGAGGGCGGCAGCATCTTAGTTAAGACCATACATGGGTGGTTTGCCTGGGAATAGGGATTAAGTTCAAGTGTCAATCTTGTGCGTGTGGGGGGAATTGGGGGGGTATGTCCCCCTGGAAGCCCCTCCAGAAAGGAGACTGTACTGTAGGGGGTCTTTCCACCCCACCTATTCTCTGTCCGGGAGGCGCTGTCTTGGCTGAGGGTCTCCTTGTTCCGTCACAGCTGCTCTGGGTACTGCTATGGGCCACCGTGTTGGGCCTGCTCTGCCAGAGGCTGGCTGCCCGGCTAGGCGTGGTGACAGGCAAGGACTTGGGTGAAGTCTGCCATCTCTATTACCCTAAGGTGAGCCAGGAAGAGGCAGAGGGAGGGGTCATGGACGGGCAACACCTATGGGTCTCAAACCCTGAGCAGCTCCTTATAGCTTCCATTTAAAATAAATACGTCGCCAGCTCCCGGGTATCGCAGGCCCAGCTGGCGAAGGAAAACAGTTCAGTTCATAGTCACGTAGCTCAGGCCTCGTCACTGCCGGGCTGGGGAACACCAAAGTTACACCATGAGGTATTTCAAAGGGTTTTTGTTTTATTCATTCACTTGGTTATTTTTTTTTTTCCACAACTAGAGATTAAACCCAGGAGCTCCTAATGCTAAGATGAGCACTTTACCACTGAGTTACAGCTCTAGCCCTTTTCAAATTTAACCCTTTCAGGAGTCAGAAGGGCTGAAGGCTCAAGGGCAGAAGGTATCACTAAAGCTGACAGCCTCTTCCCCACACCATGGGCTCCTCAAAGCAGTCATTTGCTTCTAGAAGCTTGCAGCCAGGCTTAAATAACCACGAGAATCACCAAAGTCTTCTACCCCACCCCACCCCACCCAAAAAGAGAAAGAAAAAGATTAGGCTGAGGTGTAACACAGTGATTGAGCATGTGCCTAGCATGCACAAGGCCTGAGTGATTTTAACCAAAAGTCTGATTAGCTCAGATTTCTACATGTTCAAGGCGCCAGTTTCTGCTTGGCTTTGTTTTGGAGTGGGTACATACAATTGGACCTAGGACTCATCAGTGCCCTGTCAAGCACCACCACACTGAGCTCCGTCCTCATTCCTCTTGACCATTTTTTTGAGACATGTCCTTACCAAGCTGCCCCAGGCTGTCCTCTTCCTCCTGCCTTGGTTTCTGGGACGTCAGGCCTGTGTCACCATGTCTGTCTTTAGCTCTAAAGGGTTCCTCCACATCTCAACAAGAGACCAAGCTTCCAGGACACAAACCCTCACGAGACATAAAAAATCCCATGGCAAAGCCCTTTAAGTGTGTCTTGTTTTGTTATTTTTGTTTTTCGAGAGAGGGTGTCTCTGTGTAGCCCTGGCTGTACTGGTACTCACTCTGTAGACTCAGCAATCCACCTGCCTCTGCCTCCTGAGCGCTGCTGGGATTAAAACCAGCTGACAAGTATAAAAGCCTGCAGGCTTCCAGTTCCATAGCTCAGCACAGAGCACCACAAGGCAAGGGGAGAATGAGATGCCCAGCAGCTAGCCTTCTTTTAAGGAAGCAACCTCTCCTCCCCGTAGGTGCCCCGCACCCTCCTCTGGCTGACCATCGAGCTAGCCATTGTGGGCTCAGACATGCAGGAAGTCATCGGCACGGCCATCTCCTTCAATCTGCTCTCAGCTGGACGGTACCACTAGCGAGCCCACCTCAGTCCAAGGCTGGCAGGAGCTGCTGTCTCCTCCCCATGCCAAGGACCTCCCTGTGTCTTCTTTATCACCCCCATTCCTTACATGTAGGGCTGGTATGAATCTCTCTCAGAATGTGAGGTGACACATGTAAAGTCACACACATGCGAGTCACATAGCACAGGTCAGGGCTCCCTGCCACTCCTGATCCCCCTACCTGGTTTGGCCCTTCCTGGGTGTCTACGCAGATTCGGCACACCCTACACTCCCCTCACCCTAGCTGTCCAGGCCACTTGGGGTCCTGACTCCCCACAGAGGGTTGGAACTCCAGACCTGGCCCACGCTGGGCTGACCTGACCTATGTGGTTTCAGAATCCCCCTGTGGGGCGGCGTCCTGATCACCATTGTGGACACGTTCTTCTTCCTCTTCCTGGATAACTATGGTGAGAGAAAGTCCCTCTTCTCAGGGGATGAGCGTGGGTAGGGCTGCCCTCATGGAGCCTTGGCTCTTCCCAGGGCCATGGGTCCCCTTTACTCCAGTTGTAAGTCTTGAGCAAGGGCTTCCGGTTTCATCTTCTATAATATGAGAAAGAACAGGCCGGACGTCACAGGGCTGTGGTGAGGTTTCAATGAGGAAAATATATGCTAAGCCCTTGGCCCAGTGCCTGGGACAAAGTGCTCCAAACAGCCACTCAGAGAGTTTACAGGGCAGGAGGTTGTTTGTCTCTTACACCCCTTTGCCATGCCCCTAGGACTGCGCAAGCTGGAAGCGTTCTTTGGATTTCTTATTACTATCATGGCTCTGACCTTCGGTTATGAGGTGGGAAAGAAATCAGAGCTACACGTCCTTCCCTTCCTGGGGGTCTAGGGAGACAGCCCTTAGCCACACTACCTGCCTGCTTTGGGGATGGGGTTGAAAGGAGGGTGGTTTTAACAGGCTGACCAAGTTCCTTCCAACAGTATGTGGTAGCACGTCCATCCCAGGGAGCACTTCTTCAGGGTGTGTTCCTGCCCTCCTGCCCGGGCTGCGGTCAGCCTGAGCTGTTGCAGGCAGTGGGCATTGTTGGCGCCATTATCATGCCCCACAACATCTACCTGCACTCAGCCTTGGTCAAGGTGAGTGTGTGTGGGGGGGAGGGCACTGACGCCCTCCCGGAGCATCCTAGATAAGGGTAGAGTCATTCTCTGCTGCTCAGTGCACCTGTAATAACGGGTCTGAAGTGTGCCGGGAGCCGGGAGAGGGGTGTAGATCAGTCAAGGCCTTCGGGGACGCAGACAAGGACAAAGCAAACCAGGCAAGGAATTGTGCATGGCAAACGGTACTCACAAAGAAACAAACTGAAAAAGTCTGTTAGAGAAGACCGGAGGATGGGAGATGCCATTGCAGACAGGGAGAACGGCAAGCGCAAAGGTCCTGAGGCAGAAATGAACCAGATGCGCTAAAAAATGAAGAGTGTTGGATGGAGGGAGCAGGGGACATCCGGTCTGAGTTAGTTAGAGAGGGACCTCAAAGGTCAGGTCCCTTCCTTTACTCACATAGCATGTCACTGCGGAACGGACCTCTGGTAAGGGGAAAGATGCAGGAGGGGGCAGTTGACCAGGACCTGAACCAGACACCACATAGGGGACCTTCAAAGAGCTGTGACTCATATAAACGTGGGGGCAGAGGCCATCGGGAGCCTCTCAGAGACTTTGACCCTTCCCTCCACCTCTGACCTTCCTAGTCTAGAGAGGTAGACAGAACCCGCCGGGCGGACATTCGCGAAGCCAACATGTACTTCCTGATTGAAGCCACCATCGCCCTCTCTGTGTCCTTCATCATCAACCTCTTTGTTATGGCTGTGTTTGGTCAGGCCTTCTACCAGCAAACCAACGAGGAAGCGGTGAGCCACGCTGGTCCTATGCGCCCGTATCTGTGTCCCCGCCATCCCATTTGCCCTCCAGCTTGGCCACGGGTTTCAGGTCCCACGGCCACATCTTCCAGAGCCTCTGCGGGACTCTGGGCTCTAGGGTCCTCTCTCCTCATCATCTCAGCTCCCAGGAGACAGGCGTCAAGCACTTCATAATGGTGACAGAGCTATTGTACCGGGCATCACCCCAGAGTCACAGGGGAGAGTGAGCAAGGAGTCCTGCACCTTGTGCTTGTGTGTACCACACCCAGGGATGATGTGGAGGGACAGGAAGCCAGCTGCCCACCCATGGGTGCTCAGGGAAGTTCAGAGTTGAAGCAGTGCGGGGGGGGGGGGGGCAGCGGCAGGCAGGGATGCACAATGACCGAGACCGGGCTGGGGAGGGTCCCCTGAAATGACCTCTGGAAGCAGGAGCTGACTAGCTCCTCTTTGCTCTCTGGGATATAGATTTGGGTCTGTCACCCTCTAGGAGTAAATCCTCCACCGTGGGACCGTCACAATCCCAGTCAGTGCTCCATACTTGCTAAGGGTGGGGCTCTTTTTGTGAGTGAGTTGAGGGAGAGTTGGGGCAGGGAGCAGCTGGAATTCCCTAATCCTTGCACTTGGAAGATCTTGCTGCTGGTCCTGAGTGTGTGAGGGTGCACCCCCCCCCCCCCATGGATGTCACTGTACTGCCTAGCATGAGAGGAGCGGAGTGGATGGGGGACTTCAGGAACTCACTCTGTAGACCAGGCTGGTCTCGAACTCACAGAGATCCACTTGCCTCTTTAATCTAGAATGCTGGGATAAACCGCAAGTGCCTATTTTCTAGTTCACGTGACTGCAGGGCTCTTTGGGGGAGAGGGGGATGCGGGAATGTAGTGGCTGTGCCAGCTCTTACTGATGGCAGAGACTGCAAGCCTAGTTCCTATGTGAAGCTGCATTTTAAATACTAACAAATTCCTAGGAAGAGAAAGAAAAACACCCTGGGCCTAGTGGCCCAAGACCTTGAACCCAGAACTCTGAAGGTAGAGACAGACAGATCTCTGTGAACTCAAGGCCAGCCTGGTCCACACAGGGAGTTCCAAGACCCACAGGGTTACATAGAGATACTTTGGCAAAAAAAAGAAAAAAAGAAAAGAAGGGAGGGAGGGAGGGAGGGAAGAGAGAGAGAGAGAGAGAGAGAGAGAGAGAGAGAGCAAGCCATTATTAGGAAAGTATGTCTAGCAGGGCCTCAGGTTTAAAGTTGACCAAGGCCTGGGGTCCTGATTTTCCCACCTCCCTCCTACTGACTCCCGCCTGCAGTTCAACATCTGTGCCAACAGCACCCTCCACAGCTACGCTAAGATCTTCCCTAGGGACAATCACACAGTGTCGGTGGACATTTACCAAGGAGTAAGTGCCCCTCGCCTGGTCATGCTTTCTCAGGGGCGGGGCCTCTAGTGGGCGGGACCTCTGTCTGACCGCACCTTCTCCCTCTAGGGTGTGATCCTAGGCTGTCTCTTTGGCCCTGCCGCCCTCTACATCTGGGCAGTGGGTCTCCTGGCAGCGGGGCAGAGTTCTACTATGACGGGCACCTATGCAGGACAGTTCGTGATGGAGGTGGGCACCGGCCAAGGGCAGCAGCCTCACTGCTGAAGGCTTGGACTATGGGCTTTTCGGAGTAGCAGAGGGCGAGATGACAGACAGAATCCCCCAAGTTGTTCCATATTCAGCCACCAGTTATGGGAATCCTCCCTTTCCCGGAACTCATCTTCTGCCCACCAGCAAGGATCAGAGCTGCCCCTGTTTCCAATACGGACAAACGTGGAGGGGGGCGGGGCCTGGGACAACCGAGGCCAAACGGCCCCATCAGGGTGCTGGCTCCCTCTCAGGGCTTCCTGAAGCTGCGGTGGTCCCGCTTCGCACGTGTCCTCCTCACTCGCTCTTGCGCCATCCTGCCCACTGTGCTTGTGGCCGTCTTCCGAGACCTGAGGGACCTCTCAGGCCTCAACGATCTACTCAACGTTCTGCAGAGTCTGCTGGTGAGAACCATGATCTAATTAGGAGCACAGTAGCCCCCCTCCTCCACCCCAAAGAGCCCTCTAAGCTCTGCCCTAGACCCTTACAGGATGCTATAGCTACCCTAAGGAGCAAGAGTCCCCACTATCCCCATTCCATAGACGAAAACACTGAGGAATGAAGTTAGTTGACTGGATGCTGAGCCCGTTTTCCAACCCCAGCAGCCTGAGGCCAAAGCGCTCCATAACTGCTTTGAAAGGACCACAGATGAGAAAACTGCCCAGGGCTCTTAGGGAATTTCCCCAACGTCTCCCCATCTCGCAGCGCTCCCGGCAGGGCCCTCAGCCTCCACTTCTCTCCACAGCTGCCCTTTGCTGTGCTGCCCATCTTGACTTTCACCAGCATGCCAGCCGTCATGCAGGAGTTTGCCAATGGCCTGTGAGTACTCCCCTCCCGAACCAGACCCTGGAACTGCCCTCGGCACTCACAGCCACGCAGAGGCAGGAACTACTGTCCTCGCCACCATCCCATGAAACCAAGGCCCTTTAAAGAATCTGCCCAGTGTCTCACAGCTACTAACTATGGGAGCCAGGACTTGGTGGGGCTCATTCTAGAACCTTTACCACACACCTCTTGCCAATCCTGCCAGTGCGGAACCTGAAGGGTCCCCAAGTAGCCAATGGGGTCTGTCTGCTCTAGACCACACAAGTCAGAGAAGGAGTTATCTTGCGTCTCTGTCCCCAGTTCTGAGCTAGCCGAAGCTCCTGGGGGTTGGGATGCGTGGGGAGATGATCCAGGTGGTCCGCAGCATCCAGCCAGTCGGCCCTCAGGATCCTCCCATCCCCAGGTTGAGCAAAGCCATCACCTCCTGCATCATGACACTCATCTGCGCCGTCAACCTCTACTTTGTGGTCAGCTACCTGCCCAGCCTCCCGCACCCTGCCTTCTTTGGCCTTGTAGCTCTGCTGGCTGTGGGCTACTTGGGCCTTACTGCCTATCTGGTACGGGGGCAGCCAAGGGATAAGGGAGGGCAGGAGAGAGGGGGGAGAGGGGAGGGGAGGGGAGGACAGGCGGGGCTTCCGCAGAGCTCTGGCCCCTCCCCCATCCATGGTCCTTTCCCAGGCCTGGACCTGTTGCATCGCCCACGGAGCCACCTTTCTGACTCACGGCTCCCACCAGCACTTCCTATACGGGCTCCCTAAAGAGGAGCAGGAAGACAGGGAGCGCTCTGGGTGAGCAGCACACTGGATCCAGCCAGCAAGGCCGCAGGATACAGCAAGGCAATTGGAGGTCGGCAACCCGGCTCTCGGGATTACAGATTTCCCGTTTAGAGGAGGGCTTTACCTCTGAGTAAAGTATTCTCGGCTGTGCTAGGGACCACA
Source organism: Chionomys nivalis (assembly GCF_950005125.1). Taxonomy (NCBI): domain Eukaryota; kingdom Metazoa; phylum Chordata; class Mammalia; order Rodentia; family Cricetidae; genus Chionomys; species Chionomys nivalis. The sequence goes on along the minus strand of NC_080087.1, from coordinate 121,978,446 downwards.
CCCATCTAACCACCAAGCTAAAGGACTTAAAAACACAGTGCCCGGGGCGAGAGAGATGGCTCAGCAGTTAAGAACACTGGCTGCTCTTTCCCTCACCGTCGTGGTGGCTCTCAAGTGACTGGTTCATCCAACCCAACGCCCTCTTCTGGCGTCCTACACTGGCACTGTCTGCACAAGGCGCATAAACATTCAGGCAGGGCACCCATATACATAAAAAGAGTACTTAAAAACAAAACAGTGTGTGCTGCTTGGTTCCTAAAAGATAATCCAAAACCTACTCCACGCAGTCTGTAATCCTCCTAGACTGAGGCAGTAGACAGTCAGATCACCTCATCAAAACAAAGCAACTCTTTTGTCTCACTTGGAAGGCAGAGGCAGGAGGCTTAAGGAGTTCTAGATCATTCTCTTGCTGATAGTTCAAGGCCAGCCTGGGCTACAGGAGAGCCTGTCTCAAGAAGGAAAAGGAGGAGGGAAGGTGGAGGAGCGGAGGAGAAGCGCAGCAGCACCAACCTGATGACCTTAGAAGCTGGGGGGGGGGGGGGATTGGAGGAAACTTTTAAAAAATAGTCCGACGACTGAACGGTAGCTCCCCTCTGTTCCAAAGCGCTGGAAAAATGTAAACGTCAAATACTCTCCCCCACACACACCCCACGCTCAAATGTCTGATTATCTCCTCTTCTGTTGTTCCTTCAACCCATTTCCCAGGCAGTAAAACCTAGAAACGAATCCTTCTCTTTCAGGAACCAGGTCATTAAAAAAAAAAAAAAACAACCAAAAGTCTGTGCCTTCAAGGCCCATTTCAATTGCCGTCTCCCCAGGGGACAAGGCTGACCTGACTCCCACGCTGTGCTATTAGGGTTTCCTGCCCTAGCCTCTCAGCTCCCCCTGGGGGCAGGGACTCTCCCGAGCGCCCACACCCCGGCCTAAGCCCTGCGGTCCCTCAGGGGCAAGCGGAACTCAGGTGAGCAGGCGGGTGCTCTCCGAGGGCTGTGGTACTAGCGTGGGCAGGGAACTCCGTCCTCCGCAGAAGAGCGGTCTGGCACGCTTCGCCCTGTGTAGAACTAGCACTTTGCAGACGATCCCTAGACAGTTTCTAGGCTCCCCTAAGTCCCTCCTCCGGACTCCTCGGGTTCCTCGAACCCTTGCCTGGAACAGCCCGGAGCTGCACCGAGGAAGGGGCGTCCACCGAGCCTTTCCCCAGGGTTGAGCCTGTGGGAGTTTCGCTGTCTGAAAGTAGCGCCCATTACCCGGAACCCAGCTGGGGAGGCTGCCGGCTGGACGCTCAGATTGGGGCGCTTGTTTATGAAAAGAATTTCCTCTTTCTTAAAAGGGCAACGAGAAGAGTGGGGCCCCCGAAAGGAGCGGCGAAAGGACAGATCTGGCGCTACCCCGACAGCTGCCAGAGAGGGTGCCCGGGCAAGAGTACCTCCCCATGCCCTGGTGCTCGCCCCTGGAGAAGATGGGACCCGAGATAGCGAAAGGCGTAGGGAGCTATTGAGGAACGCTTCTCCCAGATTCCCCTTCGGTTCCTCCTCAACTTGCTGCACATCCTGGAAATTCACTTGGCGTTCATTGGTGACTTTTTTTGTAGTGGGCCCTGTGCTAGCAGTGGAAGAGAGGTGAAGTTCCGAATTAAAGAGGATGTCAGCTGTCAAAGAGTCTCACGGGAAGGAGTGGGGGTGGGGCTAAATAAACAAGAACGGGGACAGGATGAGGCCGGACAGCTGACCCAGTGAGTTCAGGGAGAAGGCCACAGAGCACACGATTCTGAAAGTTCAGTAAGAAAGGGCTGTCCGTGAGCGTGCCCAGAGTGCACAGTTCTCAGATGCTGTGGACTGGAGCTGGGGGACCCAGAAGGATTGGAAAGCTGATCATAGGAATAAGTAAGTCTAGGATTTAGAATTGGGCGCCGAGAAGGTAAATTTGGCTCAGATGACTTACTTCTAGCACCCCAGACAGGGAATGGCATATGGCAGCTCACAACAGCCGGGAACAGCCGGGAACTCCAGCCCCAGGGGAACGTGGCACTCTTCTAGCCTCTAGAGGCTTCCTAACACTGGCGGCATACGCTAACATACATGAAAATAAATCTCCCTCGGGCACTGCGGCACACACCTTAACATCAGAGCTCTGGAGGCAGAAACAGGTGCATCTCCACACATTTGAGGCAGGCCAGCTTGGTCTCAGTAGCAAGTTCCAGGCCAGTAAAGGCTATCTCAAAATATCAGTAATTATAATAATGAAAATAAGTATTGGGTCCAGTGAGATGGCTCAGCGGGTAAAGGTTCCTGAGGACCAGAGCGCAGTCTTTGGGCCCCACATGTGTGAATTTTCTGACTCCACACACGTATTGTGGCATATGTTCACTCACGAAAAAAATAAAATATAGTGATTTTTAAAAACTTTTTTCTTTTTCTTTGTTTTCTTTTTCTTCTTCTCTCCTCCCCACCTAACCACCTCAAAACAGGGTTTCTCTGTGTGTAGCCTTGGCTGTCCTGGAACTCACTCTGTAGACCAGGCTGGCCTCAAACTCACAGAGATCCACCTGCCTCTGCCTCCTGAGTGCTGGGATTAAAGGCGTGCGACACCATCAGCACCGGGTTGACTTTTTTCCCCCTGATTTTTAAAACTCTTTTTTAAAAGATAAGAAGGGTCAGTAGAGGTTGCTGAGGCCCAGGGTCAGGGATGAGGTCAGGTCTAGGTCAACTGTTTCCGGCCAGAGGCCACAGGTTACTGCAGCCCCCATCTCCGTGGCAGACCTGGTGAAAACTCTCATTGGATTTACAGAAGGTGGAGGGCTACCTTAGAGTTTCCCCAGAAGGCCCTAGGTGGCGCTGGTCCGCCACCTGCCCCATCTGTAAATGGGAGGGGAGGGAAACCAAGGGGCTGGTTGGAGGGAACCTTGTCTCGGTTGCCCCTCAGGATTCTCCGGAGTCCTGTTCCTACCCCCCTCCCCCGCCCCTGCCGGGCTAGCGGCCCACACTATTGTTTTCTCTTGGGTATGCAGCCATTAAATTAATAACCGTAATAGACTGCGTGGGTAAAGCCCCCCTCCCCAACTGCTGGGGAAGAGTAAACAGTAGCAGAGATGGAGCCACGCTCCCCTCCGGACTGGGAATGCGATTCTCACGGTACAGCCCCCAGCACGGAGCACGGAGAGCTACAGAGCTTCCTGACGAAGTGAGCCCGGGGCTGTCCTTCCTTTGTGTGTGTGTGTGTGGGGGGGGGGGGTAGCTCCTGAGCACTGAAGTGAATTTAGGTGGAGGGTTTGTGAGTGTTCAGGGTAGCGGGTTAAGGAACGACGGGAATGAAAGGCCATCCGTCATTCAACCTCGGGTCACACAGTTCCCTTCGGGGACAGTGAGGGCCTGGCTGAGAAAGCTGAGGCACCCAGGGTGCCCCTGGCCAAGAAGGAGGTCTCCGAAGAGAGGCCGGAGAGTCTGGGTTTGTGCCTTCACCTTTCCATGCTGTTTCCTCTTCTGCCAAAAAACGCAAGAAGGGTATCGTCCCAAGGAGTTCGCGAGATCCGGAGTAACATTTAGGACGGGCGACCCAGGGCACCAGCACGTGGGAGGTAAGGAGTGTAAGGGTGGCCGCCCTGGAGCTCCCGGAGAGCAGACGCAGGGGTCGGAGATGAGCGTCCCACAGTCCCTGCTGATACCGGGAACTGAGCTGGCGCGCCTGCAGAGCAGAGCGGCGAGCGCACCGCGGGCCAGGCCCCCAGCCCGCTCCCGACCGGCTGCGACAAGCGCGCCCGCCCAGCTCCGCCCCAGTGCCTGGGGGAGGAAATGGCGAGGCGTGCGTGTCAGGGCTTGGCGTTCGTATTTTTAAAATTATGACGAATGAAAGAAACTTTGTAAAACAGGAAAAATAAAAATAAACGAACCGCAGCCTTCGAGGGGCGCAACTGGGCGCTTCCTGCGAGAAGACCCTGTATAAACGCAGACCTAGGCAATGGCTGGGGTGTGTCACCACAGATCCGGTGACGCGTGTGTTTAAAATCTGAATAGTTGCAGTCTCAGGCGCCCAAGGGCGGATTCTGGGCCCTCCCTCCGCGGGCGTCCCCTGGGCACTTGGGAACACAGCCAGTACTAGAACTGGCCTCTCAAATAATCACAGATAGGGACGGCGGGGTGGGGGTGGGGGCCTCTAAACAAGGTGGTATTTCTTCTAGTTCGATGGGATTTGGCTCTGCCAAGGACGAGGAGGCACGTTCCAAGCCGAAGGAACAGCACGTACGAGAAACAAGGCCCTGAGCTACGGAGGCTCAGTTTTTGCCGGGGAAAACGCTGAATGGCTTGACAGGGGAAGAGGGCTAGATTTGCCACAGGTCAGTCGGTAAAGCTAGGCACGGACGTGGAATTTTTCACATCCTGTGATGCCCCCGAGACTGCGGTGGGTGCTGAGTTGTAGGTGGATCAAGAACATAATTCGGGACTGAGGAGATGGCTCAGCCGTTGGGAGAATGCACTGCCCTGGCAGTTGGGTTGCCTGCACACACAGGGCAGCTAACAACTGCCTGGGGGGGGGTGGGAATCCTCTAACTCCAGCTCTAGGGGATCTGATGCCATCTCCTGGCCACCGTAGGCCCTGGCATACATACACATACACAGAAGTAAATCTTTCTAGGATTCCATAATTTGATGAGCTTGCATAACTGGAACTAGCAAAGAGTGCCTTTTTCTCACGATATCCACAACGTTAGATAATACCCACCGTAGGGGCGGCGAGAAGGCTTAGGGGGTACAGGTGCGTGCTGGTGAGCCTGACCACCTGAGTTTGATTGCCATCCCCTGGTGGAAGAAGAGAACTTTTGATCTCCACTCGTGGGGCGCGCATTCCTCGCATACACAAATGAGTGTAATTTTAAGGTTTTTTGGGGGGGGGGGTACTGGAAAGATGGCTCAAGGGCATTTGCTACTCTTGAAAGGACAGGGTGTCCGTTCCTAGGATCCACACAGTGGCTTACAACCATCTGTTAACTCCAGTTCTAGGGAAAATTGATGCCTCCTTCTGGCCGCTGAACTGTACTGCACATACGTGGTACACGTACACATTTGCAGGCCAAACACAAACGATACTTTAAAAATTAAAAAAATTAGCGCCGGGCGGTGGTGGCGCACGCCTTTAATCCCAGCACCCGGAAGGCAGAAGCAGGCGGATCTCTGTGAGTTTGAGGCCAACTTGATCTACAGAGCGAGTTCCAGGACAAAAGCTACAGAAAAACTTTGTCTCGAAGAACCACACCAAAAAAAAGAAAGAAAGAAAGAAAGAAAGAAAGAAAGAAAGAAAGAAAGAAAGAAAGGAAGGAAGGAAGGAAGGAAGGAAGGAAGAAAGAAAAATTAAAAAAAAATAAGCACCCATTTTACAGAAAATTAGCATCATCCCATTTTCCAGAGGAGTAAACGGAGGCAGCCGGTGTCAGCCCCTTGGAATGCGCGGAGGTGGGGCTGCGTCGCCTTCGGGCCCCCGGGCCGGGCGCTTGGGGCGGGCCTCAGGCCCGGGGCTCCCCAGCTTGCCCCGGCCGGTTACCGCTGGCCGCCCTGCCACGCAGCCGCAGAGGCCTGGTCCCGCCAGAACGCCGCAGGAAGAGAGGCGACGCCCCCTGGATCTCCGCAGGAACCGGGCCCGCCTCCCAGTCCGCCGGGCCCCAGAAGTGATGAAAGCTGCGGCCGAGCCCCGGTCGCGCCGAAGCCATTGCCCTTTTAAGGGGGAGCCTTGAAACGGCGCCCGGGTTCCATGTTTGCATCCGCCTCGCGGGGAGGAAACTCCATGTTGTAACAAAGTTTCCTCCGCGCCCCCTCCCTCCCCCTCCCCCCGAGAACCTGGCTCCCCTCCCCTCCGAAGCTCGCGGGGATCCCTCCCTCCCACCCTCCCCTCCCCCCCGCGCCCCGATTCCGGCCCGAGCCGGGGGGGAGGCCGGGCGCCGGGGCCAGAGTCCGGCCGGAGTGGAGCGCGCCGGGCCCCATGGACAGCTCGGCCGTCATTACTCAGATCAGCAAGGAGGAGGCGCGGGGCCCGCTGCGGGGCAAAGGTACATGGGCGGCGGGAGGGGAGGTCGGGGCTCAGGGCTGTGCCCGCGCCGCAGCCGCTGCCACTGCCCCGGGCGCGCGCCTCGGCCCAGCCCGAGCCCCCGCCAGCGGGGCCAGGGAGAGTTTGAACTCCGCGAGAGTCTGAAGCGCTGGGCGGGGCCTGGCGCCGCTAGAGCGCTTGGTGTGGTCCTGGTAGGGAAACTGAGGCAGGAGGCTCGCGAGGGGTTTGTAGGTTGGCGATTCCCGGGCGTCGCCCCCTCCCCCAGTTTGGCGCCAATTGGACTGGAAGGTGGGGGTGAGGCGGCCGCCTGGCCACCCGTTGAGGCTCCGCCCCCTCCAGGCTGAGGTCTGCAAGGGGTGCTGAGGTGACAGCGGGCTGGGTAGTCTTGCAGGGATCTCCCGCCAACACACAACCACGCTCCCACAAACTCGGGCGTCTCGCGTGGAGGTGCAGACGACGCCCTCGGAGGCACAGAGCCCCTGAGCGTGCAAGACAGACTCGCGAGCCTTGTGTCCAGCTGGGCACGGGGCACCCCGGCTGCAGCGGGCCAGGCCAGTTGGCGTCGAGCCTGTGCACAATCGCACCGACCCTGTAAGGGCAGGCGGAGCCCCTGGGGCTGGCCTGGGTGGGGATCACCCCCCCTCCTGTGTGAACTTCAAGATCGGGGAGTCGTCTGGGTCTGTCCACGGTCCAGTCCCAGCTTCTCTGGGGGCTGAAGGCAGAAAGGATTAGAAAAGTGGGTGCTGCGGGGGGGGCCTGGGGGTGTCTGTTGGTTTGAAGGCCTGTGCCTCTCCGAAGTCTAAGGTTGAGACGGGGCGGGGTGGAGGAGGCGGGGCTGACAGCCCTGGGCCACTGGCCTCTGGGACTTTGAGAACTTTGGACTCATGGGGTAGACAGAATGGAGGGAGAGTGGGAGTGGACGATGGGGCCCCGAGCCCTGACGTTCATGAGCAGGGGCTGCCCAGGTAAGGTGTGGGGTCAGGTGATTGAAAACCAACCCTGGGAGAAAGAGAAAGCACCCCCCTATCTGCCCCTCCTTAAGGCCACCTACTCCTTAAAGTGGCTGCCTTCTTGGCCACACCAGATTTCCTTATGTCGAAGAGTTGCAGGGGCCCCTGGAAAGGGGCCTTTCCTAGAGAGCCGGGGCACCCTGGTGTGGCATTGAAGGAGGGAGAGTGCCCACGTTCTCTGTGCTCAGGGGTTGAGACCCGAGGCCAGTGTGCCCATGTTCACTCCTTGCTTCAGGTGACCAGAAGTCAGCAGCTTCCCAGAAGCCCCGGAGTCGGGGTATCTTCCACTCGCTCTTCTGCTGTGTCTGCCGAGATGATGGGGAGCCTCGGCCTGCCCACAGTGGGGCTCCCCTGCTGGTGGAGGAAAATGGCGCCATCCCTAAGGTGTGTGGTGGCCAGGAGGGAACTGCAGGCGCACCTGGGCTTAGCTGGCAGTGGACGTGGCAGAAGGGGTCTAGGCTGAACTTTCCTGACACACCTGCCGATCCTAAAACGTTCAGAAAAGGGAGGCGCTTTCCCTCTAGGTCCTGCCTTTTTCAAACCCCACCCCCTGCCAACAGCTGTGGCTTGCCTGAGACCTAAGTGTACATCCCTTATAAATAAACGGGAACTTTCTGAGGAAAAGGGATCCATATAGCCTACCCTGGTCCAAAGTTGGCAAGGCCCAGGCTGAGGAGGGGGTGGAAGATCTGGTTGGGTCCTCAGGTAGAGAGCTGGGGAGGGAGGCCTGTGCAGGAGGCGCCCCACTGAGCCCAGACCCTCCCCACTGCAGACCACAGTCCAGTACCTGCTTCCCGAGGCCAAGGCCCAGGACTCGGACAAGATCTGCGTGGTCATCGACCTGGACGAGACCCTGGTGCACAGCTCTTTCAAGGTGGGCCCCACCCAGCCATCCTCAGCCTGCGCTCTCAGGGGGGCCTACCCTGGTCAGGGAGGGAGGACTCCCCCTCCTCCCCCTCCAGCAATTCTTCTCTCCTCACAGCCAGTGAGCAACGCTGACTTCATCATCCCCGTGGAGATTGATGGGGTAGTTCACCAGGTGAGGGGCAGAGGGAGGTGGGGGTTTGGTGTCTGCACTCTGCACCCCAGGTACCTCCCAATTGGACTCTGATAGATGGGGAATGCCCAAGGCTCAAAGAGAATGTGAAACCCAGGGCTATTTGGTTTCCCGGGGATGGAGCCAGACTTCCAGACCTGCACAATTGTGGGGCCCTCTTGCCCCTCTTCCCCCACTGCCCGGGACCCAGTTCAAGTAATTCAGGATAGGTTGTGGTGCTGGCCAGCCTGTTCTCCATTACTTGGCTCGGGGGCCGGTGCCCTGCAGCCTTGGGGTGAGAGGGCTAACCTGGGCTCCTTTATTTGGATAAATAAGACCAAGGTGGAAAAGGGGCTGGGGATTAGTGACTCCCACTAGGTGAGGTGGAACCCCTGGAATGACATTCCATCCTCTTCAGGAAGGGGGATGGTTGGGGAGTTCGCAGACTTCAGGGGAGCCTCCATGGACTCCCTGCCTCTTCTACTGTTCCAGCCCCCTTACTGTTTATCAGCCCCGAGCCTGTCGGCCAACAGTTCCCTCACTAGCTCATTCCCCAGGTCTACGTGCTGAAGCGGCCCCACGTGGATGAGTTCCTCCAGCGAATGGGCGAGCTCTTTGAGTGTGTACTGTTCACTGCCAGCCTTGCCAAGGTGAGCCCTTGCCCGGGATCGGGCAACCATACCCTCCCATCCACCGCCAACATGCCACCGGATGCAGTCCTGGGCTCGCTGCTCGCTCGGGAGAATGACTTACCTCCTATCCCCAGTACGCAGACCCAGTAGCTGACCTGCTGGACAAGTGGGGAGCCTTCCGTGCTCGGCTGTTTCGAGAGTCGTGTGTCTTCCATCGGGGGAACTATGTAAAGGACCTGAGCAGGCTGGGCCGAGACCTGCGGCGGGTGCTCATCCTAGACAACTCCCCCGCCTCCTACGTCTTCCATCCAGACAATGCCGTGAGTACACAGGGAACCCAGGGCTTGAGACAGAGCATGGGATTCGCCGGAGTCGCCTCCCCGGCCCTACGCGGGTGGGGGTGAGGGTGCTCACGTATTTCACTCTGTGCCTGCGGGGGTTCCCCATCTGGCAGTTTCCAAGCTGCCAATCATGGCCTGTTAATGGGACAGAATGGATATGGTGCGTCCCAGCTGGGATCCTAAGTCTCTATGAGAACACGGCTTAGCGGTATCTACTCGCGCGTGCTATGTGGGCCGGGGTTGGGCCAGCCATGGGGCCCCCTGGACACCTGCCCCTCCTCACTTCCCTGTCATCCCCCAGGTCCCAGTAGCCTCCTGGTTTGACAACATGAGTGACACTGAGCTACACGATCTCTTACCCTTCTTTGAGCAACTCAGCCGTGTGGACGACGTCTACTCAGTGCTCAGGCAGCCTAGGCCTGGGAGCTAGTGAGGTGTCTTGGGGCCAGGATCTGCCCCTCACCGAGGCCCAAGCCTCTTCCCATCAGACTGTGGGAGCCTGCCTGTGCTGTTAACAAAACCTCATGGGCTATGCAGTATGGCCCTGGGGAAGAGGGTGTCTCCCCTGCCAGGCTGTATGGAGGACAGAGAGCCTTTGGCCCCTGTATCAGTGCCTTCAAACTTCTTCCCCTCTTCTCAGGGGAGCTGGGGGGGCCCTGCCTGTTGCCCCCTTCTGTCTTCTCTTCTCCATGCTGCCATGTTTCTCTGCTGCCAAATTGGGTGTCATACCCCAGCTCTGCTTTGGGGGTAGGAGCAAGGTTTTTGCGGGCCCCATGCCTTGGATTGCCCCCACCTCCAGTCTGGGAACAGTGGACACCAAGTGCCTTGCAAAGAACCCTCTGCTGGTCAGCTTTTCTCAGATCTAGGCTGACCTGGGAGGAACCAGCCTCTCCCCTTCCCTCCTCCTCCCTGGGATGATGGTGCCCAGCAGTTTCTGAAAGGGAAGAGAGGGAGAAAGTCTATTGTCACTTGTAAAAGAGGGGACCCTCCTTAGGGAACACTCCCAGTTTAGCTCGTCCAAGGCTGATGGCTGTACCCTATATCACTTGAGCCCCCAATCTCCCCAAAGCCTGGGGCTCGGCAGGACTCCTCCGTGGTGCCATATAAATATGTATATGTGTATATAGATTCTTGAGGGAAGGAGCGAGGAAGGGTGGGAATAGACACTCCTCCCTCACCCCTTCCCTGGGCCCAGAAATTGGGGGAGGGAGGGCAAGGATTTGTACATTTTTAAAGCTACTGTTTTCTAAATGGAACAAGCTGGGCCGTGAGGGGTCGCAGCCCTTTTACTCTGTTCATCCAAAAAACATTTATTGAGTCCCTCCTGTGCCCAGCAGTGAGCTAGTCGGGCCAGCTGAGTGGGAGGGGGTCCGCCTCATCCTAGTCTCACCCCAAAGCCCCAGACTTCACCAGTGCCTTCAGAGTATCTGCAGGAAGTGGGACCTTCTTGTGGGCTTAGGGAAGTCTCCAAGGAAACTTACTAAGCTGCCCCCCCCCCCCGTGCCAACTCATCTCCCCCCACACTCCCCGCAGCCTCCTCCATGGCCCCCTGCTGGCTGGGGGCAGCTCCCAGGTCACTCTGCCAACTGACTTCTGTTTCTAAAGCCCCTCCCCACCCCTGCTGAATCTAGAGTTCAAGTCCTTGGGCTCTCTCTCCCCAGAATAGGAGGGTTAAGTGACCCACAAACAAGTGCCAAGGGAGTTGGTGAAGGGAGAGAGGGTATGGTTGGCCTGAATCGGATGACCTTCCCAGTTAAGTGCCTTCTCTCTGACCAGCACCTCAGTGTGATAACTAAAGAAAGCTAGACCCCTTCCTATCCTGTCTCTGTGGTTTTTGGGGGAGGGGACTTGAAGTGCGTGAATGGCCAACACCTGTGACTGCTTTTCGGAACCTTGTTGGGCAAGAAGAAATTGGCCCGGAGGGGACTGTGTGGGCATCTGGTCGATCTGAGTTCGGTTGCCAGAACCCACGTGATGGAAAGAGAAAACGAACCGCCGCAAGTTGTTCTCTGACCTCCCGACACGTACCAAGGCACGAGCTCGCCCCCACGTATACACACACTTTAAATAAATAAAAGAATACACAAACCCCACGGTGCCCCCACCGCTGGAATGCGGGGCGGGGCCTGCCCGGGGCTGGGCGGGAGGCGGAAAGCCAGGCCGACACGGGCTGCCCTCGGTCTACAGCCTTCCAGGCAGCGGGGCCAGCAGGGAGGGGACTGGGTGGGGCGGACTCCAGGGCGCCCGGAGGCCTCCTGCTCGCATTGGCCGTGCCCTAGTCACGCCCTGCGCCCCAATCCGGCCTTGCGGCCTCCGGCCAGCGCTCGCCACGCCCCTCCAGCCAAATTCGTCTTCCGCAAACCCCGCCTGGGCGGGGCAGGAAGTGCCTGGCCAAAGCCGACGCCTGCCGCTAGGGGCCTCCCGGGCTCGTAATCCTGGCACTCCCCGGCCTAGAATACCCCGGGTCTGGACGGATCGGAGCTTGCCTCAATCACCCCTCCTCCGAACGTGTGGAGCTCAGCCATTCCCCACCACACAGAGTAGAGAAAGGGGGTATACCCCTCCCAAATGTTGGTCCCCATCCCCTAGCTCCATTCCCCAAGGCCACCCATGCCTCTTTACCAAGAATTTAGCCCCGAGTCGCCTTTGCTTCAGGTGTGAGTATGTGTGTGTGTGTGTGTGTGTGTGTGTGCAATAGGTGCGAAAATGGTTCCTCACCACATTCTGCCTACCCTATCCCACCCTACTACTTTACCTGATAGAAAAGAGCCAAGAAACTTCCACCCGAGAAGCCTACCCTGGAATCAGCTCTGGTCTGGAGCGCGTGGACCAGGAGAACCTTTTGCAAGATTTATATCCTGCCCTGGCCTCCGTCCGCCCTCATTTAGGCTCTGGCTTGGTTTCCTGTTCTGTATGCAAACAGTAGTCGCCTCAAATTTGCATTCCCAGAGGCCAGACAAGCAGAGCACCAGCTTCCATTGAGACCCACAGTCAAACTCCCCAACCCGGCAACCACACACCCTCTGCCCACGCAGTTAAACTCAACCACATGTGTGGGCACTTCCTTGTCAACACCAGTCAGTGTCAGGTTTGCCTCTGCTCTCAAGGAACTCGTCCCAGGGCAAGTAACATTAATTCCTGGAGCTGGAAAAGATGGCTCAGCACTGACTGCTCTTTCAAACGATCCGGGGTCAACTTCCAGCACCCACATGGTGACTCAGAAACGTATACTACTCTAGTCCCGAGAGACCTGGTGCCCTCTTCTGGCTTCTTCGGGCACTGCAGGCATGTGGTGCGCGTTAAGTGCAGGCAAAACACACATAAAACTAAAGAAGAAAAATGCCATTGATTTCGGAGGGATACATTAGTATTTTTTAAATATCAGTATTCCTTCTCTAGGATCAGATGAGACCACTTCTGAACATCCTTAACTTTTCTTCGGAGTTAGTGGCTCCAGAGACGCCTCTGAGGCCAATTGGGAATAGTTCCAAAATTAAAGCATAATTAATTAATTAAAAGTAAGTCTGGAAAAGAGAAAAGGAAGTTTTAGCCATATCAAAGCTCATGTGTGACTGAAACCTATATTTAAGGAAAAGAAGTAAGATAAGAGTTTCTCAGGGGCTGGAGAGATGGCTCAGTGGTTAAGAGCATTGCCTGCTCTTCCAAAGGTCCTGAGTTCAATTCCCGGCAACCACATGGTGGCTCACAACCATCTGTAATGAGGTCTGGTGCCCTCTTCTGGCCTGCAGACATACACACAGACAGAATATTGTATGCATAATAAATAAATATTTAAAAGAAAAAAAAAACTCTTTAAAAAAAAAGTTTCTCAGCCAGGTAGTGCTAGCGTACGCCTTTAATCTCGGCACTGGGGAGGCAGAGGCAGGTGGATCTCTGTGAGTTCGAGACCAGCCTGGTCTACAGAGCTAGTTCCAGGACAGGCTCCAAAACCACAGAGAAACCCCGTCTCGAAAAACCAAAAAAAAAAAAAAAAAAAAAAAACAAACAAACAAACAAAAAAAAAACTTTAACAATAAACAAGATAAACAAAGGGGTCTGGAGATGGTTCAGAGGACTTGAGTTCAGTTCCCATAGCAACAGCTCACAACCAGCTCTAACCCCATCTCCAGGGGAACACACACATATCTCTCCTTAATAAAAAGAATAAACCTTACAATGAGAAAAACTTTTTTTTTTATTTAAATATTTATTTATTATATACACAGTGTTCAGCCTCCATGTATGCCTGAAGGCCAGAGGAGGGCTCCAGATCTCATTACAGATGGCTGTGAGCCACCATGTGGTTGCTGGGAATTGAACTCAGGACCTCTGGAAGAGCAGTCAGTGCTCTTAACCTCTGAGCCATCTCTCCAGCCCCAATGAGAAAAACTTAAGCAGGGTTGAGAATGGAGATTCACACACCTATAATCCCAGCACTCAAGAGGCTGAGGCAGGAGGATAGGAAATTGGAGGCTAGGCTGGGCCATGTGGAAAAGCTGTGCCTTGCATGGGGACCTTGGGAGAGGGTTGAAAGGGAGGGGCGATGCAGGGAGTGGAGCAGAGAAAAATATAGAGCTCAACAAAAATCAATAAAAGGGGGGGGGGAGCCATGCCTCAATATAACAAAAAAAACAAAAAGATTTTTATTTTTTTATTTTTTTTTTTAAAGATTTATTTATTATGTATACAACATTTCACCCGCATGCCAGAAGAGGGCACCAGATCTCCTTACAGATGGTTGTGAGCCACCATGTGGTTGCTGGGAATTGAACTCAGGACCTCTAGAAGAGCAGTCAGTGCTCTTAACCACTGAGCCATCTCTCCAGCCCTATTTTTTTTATTTTTTTTAAAGATTTATTTATTTATTATGTATACAACATTCCTTCCATGTATGTTTGCATGCCAGAAGAGGGCACCAGATCTCATTATAGATGGCTGTGAGCCACCATGTGGTTGCTGGGAATTGAACTCAGGACCTCTGGAAGAGGGGTCAGTGCTCTTAACCTCTGAGCCATCTCTACAGCCCACAAAAAGATTTTTAAGAAAAAACCCTGGGCTTTGCCTGTTTGTTTTGTGGGACCAACAAGGTTGTCCAGTTTCTCAATACCCAGTGGTAATCTAACCAAAATGGTCCTAATTCCACCACGGAGAGGACAAGCTCTGGGTCAAATGATGCCTTGCGAAACGAAGATGACTATGGAATTGCTTATTGCAGCACACACAAAGCAGAAATGAGTTTAAACAAAAGCAAGTTTAAAAATCATGTTGAGGGGGCTGGAGAGATGGCTCAGTGGTTAAGAGCATTGCCTGCTCTTCCAAAGGTCCTGAGTTCAATTCCCAGCAACCACATGGTGGCTCACAACCATCTGTAAAAAGGTCTGGCGCCCTCTTCTGGCCTTCAGGCATACAGACAGAATATTGTATACATAATAAATAAATATAAAAAAATGTTAAAAAAAAATCATGTTGAGGTCTTGTGATGAAGAAAACATCACATTTCCGTAGACAAATTGTCCAAATGGTCAGGGAGACCATGACATCCAAAATGTCACGAAGAGGGTCTGCGGTGTCATCAAGTCAGCAGTAGCGAAGCGAAGACTTCTCACCAGGCGATGCTTACACTGGCCAGTGCCGGCAGAGTACGTACTTGCGGATTGGAGTCAAGGGAGATGTTTCAAGTGACAGGCTGAAGATACTGGGACTTAGAAATGTTACCCTGAATGTTATCTTAGCTTCCAGATAGGAATTTTGCTTTGTTAGTTTGTTCCAGACAGGGTCTCTGTTCTCCCAGACTGGCCTCAAACTTGACAATGTTGCTGAGGATAACCTTGACCATCTGAGCCTCCTGCCTCCAACTCCCAAATAATGGGATTACAGGAATACCCGACACCCAGCTCTAGACATCAGTTTAGGAGGAAAAGTTCTGGTGGCTGTAGGTGGAAGGCTCTTAGTTCCTTCCTAGCTGCCCAGACCCCAAATAATCACACAGAAACTATATTATTTGCAGTACTGTTTGACTAATAGCTTAAGTGTATTTCTGGCTTACTCTTATATCTTAAATTAACTCATTTCTATTAATCTGTGTATTACCATGTGGCTGTGGCTTAACAGCACTTACAGGTAAGGTTCTGGTGCCTCTGTCCTGCCAATGGTTACGTGGCGTCTCTGACTCCGCTTGCTCTCTCTCTATTTATCTCTTCCAGCCTGGCTACATTCTGTTAAGTCATTGGCCAAAAGCAGCTTCTTTATTCATTAACCAATAAAAGCAACACATATACAGAAGGACTTCCCATACCAGGTGGCCACCAACCACATTTGTGTCAAAGTGACAGGACACCCACCAGGGTGTCCAGAGAACATCTGTTTACATCTGCCTGCTTCAAATGTTCTTGTGGGTATCTGATTAGCGGCTGTTTTGAAATTCCCCTTTATCCCAACCAACGAATGCAAAAGTTGTATACTTTTACCCAATCCTGAAACACCAACGCTTGTGCCACCCTGTCTTGCAGTTTTTGCCTTGAAAAGCCCCTTACCCTGAAGCCTCGGGGCATTCTCCCCTACCTGCTATGGCGGTGTGTTGGATTACGGTCTGAGTTAGCTAACTTGTAATCAATAAGCCCCAGTGTGTGTGCATCAGATACGGGCTCCGTGGTGGTCTTGTTTGGGGGTCTGGCGACATGACTACAACAGACCATGTCCCATGTGTAAAAAAGCAAAGAGCCTTTATTCAAGTTCGAACTTAGACTCTCCATGTGTCCAACTCATTGACATGACCAGAGAGTCTCAAGCTCAGCTGGGGTGGGTTTTTATTATAACAGACTTGGGGTGAAGGATTTCTAAGGTTCAGGACCCCTAATTGGCTGACTTTTGTCTATGGGTGTCTTGGTGGAAAGGGATGGGTGTGTACTGGGCTAAGGTACATCCTATCTACGATGGATTGAATGGTAGGAATTTCCTTTGGAACAGTAGGTGCTTTCCCCTTGGATGGTCTGTACCTGGATGGCCTTTCTTGGAACCAGATGTTGCCTTAGGGAAATCTGAAACTCAGGCCTCTATCCACCTTGCCATGGCAGAGCCCTACAAGTCCTACTGAGGCACAGTCACATCTATTATAACCAGAATACTGACTCCCTGCGGCTCACCAGAACGAAGCACATCACATCACCTCGTGTGAAAGAGAAATTGGGAGCAGACAAATGACGCCAGCACTCGGATGCTGGGAACGCCTGTGAGAAGCTTGGGAGGTTGGAGGGCACATGGATTCCTCACCATACAAGGGTAGCCCCAGGGGACTAAGCAGCAATTCCATCTGGAGTGAGGCATGAAGAAGAGGGGCGGGCAAGATGGCTGGAGTGAGAAGGATGAGCTCCCGAGCAAGGCCTCAGCTGGTTGTAGCCAGGAGTGCAGCAAAAGACAAGACTGTTGGAATGGTGCCCAAGTGGGGGACGATGGGAAAGGAGCTGTAGATTAAGGGGTGACCTCTCATATTTTATTTGTTTGTTTGTTGTTTGTTTTTTTTTTTTTTAACAGGGTTTCTCTGTGTAGCTTTTACTGTCCTAGAATTCACTCTGTAGACCAGGGTTGGCCTTGAACTCAGAGATCCACTTGCCTTTGCCTCCCCAGTGTTGGGATTAAAGGTGTTTACATCTGATTGATTTTCTTTCTTTCTTTCTTTCTTTCTTTCTTTCTTTCTTTCTTTCTTTCTTTCTTTCGTTTGTTTTTTGAGACAGGGTTTCTCTGTAGCTTTGGAGCCTGTCTGGAACTAGTTCTTGTAGACCAGGCTGGCCTCAAACTGATAGAGATCCGCCTGCCTCTGCTTCCCAAGGGCTGGCATTAAAGGTGTGTGCCACCACCACCCAGCTTTATTTTTATTTTCATTGTGTTTTAATTTATTTACTTACAGACAGACAGATCTCATATAAACCAGGCTAACCTCACATTTACTACGGTCTTGATCTCCTGATCCTCCTGCCTGCCCCTCTTCAGTAATAGGATTACAGGCATGGGCCACCAAGCTGGATTTGTGAGGTTCTGGGGATTCAACTTGCGGCTTCATGCGTTCTAAGCAAGCACTCTTCCAGCTGAGCTACATGGCCAGCTCTTTCTTCTTTTTCATTCATTTATTAATTTTTGAGATGAGGTCTTGATATGTAATCCAGGCTCACCTGAATTCATAACAATCTGCCTACCTCACCCTCCGAAGGTCCTGGGATTACAGGCATGTACCATGTTTAGTGAAAGTGTCCCTCGTTATTTTAATAGACATAGGCTACAACTGAGGGGACACGAAGATCCCATAAGCGGGAAAGGTGCGTAAAAACACCTGTCACCTGCACACTGGGAACTAAGATGGGTGTGGACGCACCTGTCACCTGCACACTGGAAACTAAAATGGGTGTGGATGCACCTGTCACCTGCACACTGGGAACTAAGTGAGGGGCAGTAAGACTCTACCAGGAGGACACAGTCACAGTCCTGGAGGTGAGGAACGGGCCTGAACTGTGGCAATGGCAGAGTGACCAGATAGGTAGGATGGATGTGGGAGTCGATAAATGACCTGGGCAGGAAGGGTGACTGAGCTGCTTCTGGGAAGGGGTGAAGAAGAAGGCGAGTGGGGGCTGGAGAGATGGCATGGTGGTTAAGAGCACTGGCTGCTCTTCCAGAGGACCTGAGTTCAATTCCCAGCAACCACATGGTGGCTCTCAACCATCTGTAGAGGGATCTGATGCCCTTTTCTTCAGGCATAAAGTCATACATACAGATAGAACACCTATATACATAAAATAAATAAATCTTTAAAAAAAAAAGGAGGAGGCGAGTGACCATATCCAGCTATAGAGACACACCAGTGAAGATACCGCTAACTGTGGGCATGGAGCAGATACCTACGCTTGTTACACACACACACACACACACACACACACACTCTGCAGGAAACAGACATGTGGCACAACACTGGTGTCAATAGTATAAAATGATAAAACCTTGGAAGATGAACCAGGAATATCAGAGAAAAAAAATTTTTTTTGTCTTTTATTTGTTTTTAGTTAATTTAGTGTACTGCCCAAGTGCTTACACGTAAAGTCCCGAGAACACCTTACAGGGGTCTCTTCCTACCAGATAAGTTTCAGGGAATGAACTCAGGCCCTCAACTTGGCAACACCAGCCCTGGTTTGTGTTTATTTTTGAGACTGGGTCTCACTATGTGTAGCCTTGACTGGCTTCATATTCACCATGTAGCCAAAGTGCCAATGGACTTCTTCTAAACTTTATTTATTAAATAATTTTATGTATATATGAATGTTTTCCCTACATGCATGTGTATCACATGTATGCTGTGTCTGTAGAGGACAGAAGAGGGTATTGGAGCCCCTAGAATTGGAGTGACAGGTGGTTTTGAGCTGCCCTGTGAGTGTAGGGACCAAACCTGCCTGCCTCTGCCTCCCGAGTGCTGGGACTAAATGGTGAATGTGCTACCATTGCCCAGCTTAGGACAGGAATTTACAAGCTGGAACATCATACGTCATAATCATGCTTCCTTAACTCCCTTCCCCAGGAAATAAATACATTTTTTTTTTTTTTACATTTAGCAAAAGAGAAGGGAGGGAGGGAGGAAGAAAGGAAAGAGCAGATCTGAGGAGTTAGTTCAGCATCTGTCAACTGTACACAAAGCACATTTAATCACCAGCCCTGCAATTTAAAATTAATTAATTAAAAATTAATAACAAAATAACAGCTACTAAAGAAGTAGGAAGTGAGAAATCAAAGGCTTTGTGTGTTGGCGTCGACCTATCGTAACTGTCTCTTTTTGTTGTAGTGCTGCATCTATCTATCTTTGTTCTTTGAGATGAGGTCTCCCGCGTTACCCAGGCTGGCTTTGAACTCTAGGGCTCCAACAATTCCGCTGCTTCTGCTGCTGCTTAAGTGGCTGGGAGCACAGGCACACACTGTGGACCTGGATGAATCCTACTAGAAAGTAGGACCTGCTGCTGTGAGCAGGCTTCAGACTTCACACTGCTTATGCTGGAATAACCTGACACCAGTGTCCTCTGAGGTGATTCAGTGTGGTGACCTTTGACCTTGTGCTGAAAGAATGATCTCATTCAAGGACCAGCAGTATCAGCATCTCCAGGGAACCTCTGGCCCCACCCCTGACCTGCAGATTGTTATCTTGCCTTAGGAAGATTCCCCAATGATACTTAATGATTGATTTTCTTTGAGATGGCAGGCCTATCAAGTATTTCTGAAGAAAGTCTTTAATTGGAATCTGCTTTAGGCTTTAAGAAATGGGAGGAGAATAACAACAAAATAATAATAATATAATGCCTAAAATTCAATGTTTTGTTTGTTTTCACAGGATCTCATATAGCCCAAGCTGGCCTTGAACTCACTGTGCAGCTGAGGATGGTCTTGAACTTCTGATTTTTCTGCTTCTACTTCCAAAGTGCTAAGATTATAAACATGCACGTCACATTCAATATAAGGACATAATATTTTTTTTAAAAGCAAGCTGGCACATGTTTTGTGGCTGACACATGAGGATTATGGGTCCAAAGTCAGTGCAGCTACTGGGTGAGTTTCTGTCTCTATAAAATAATAAATAAATCTGAATTTTGACCCTAGGAAAAAAAGCATCGCAGGGCTTGGGGAGTAGCTCAGTTAATATAGTGCTTGCCTGGCATGCACAGAGCCTCAAGTTCAATCCCAGTACCTCCTTAAAAAAAAAAAAAAAAAGGTGTGGTGCACACCCATGATCCCAGCACTGGGGAGGTGGAGGCCGGAGGATCAGAAGTTCCAGGTCATCCTTGGTTTTACAAAGCAAGTTTGTGGCCAGCTTGGGTTACATGAGACCATGAAACCTTGTGTGTTTAGGTTTTTGTTTTTACTGGTTTTTTTTTGTTTTGTTTTGTTTTTTTTGTTTTTGTTTTTTTTGTTTTTTTGTTTTTTTTGGTTTTTCGAGACAGGGTTCCTCTGTAGCTTTGGTGTCCGTTCCGGAACTAGCTCTTGTAGACCAGGCTGGCCTCGAACTCACAGAGATCCGCCTGCCTCTGCCTCCTGAGTGCTGGGATTAAAGGCGTGCGCCACCACGGCCCGGCCGTTATTATTGTTTTTAAAGCGTGAATAAATAATAGCATAAAGGAAAGCTGGGGCTTACCCATAAGGCAAACACCCCGTAAGATGGCTCTCTTGTCCGAGGTCATGGGGAAAGGGGAGGGACTTTTCTTGATTAAAAAACGCTGAGAAGACGTGACAGCCCAAGGGATCCTTGTTCCTGATCTGACTCCACACATAAAGGCTGATAAGGTCAGGGTGGAGATAACCGGCGGACTGTGGACTGGAGAGCGGGTGGTGCGGTAAATACTGGCACACTCTCAGTAATGAAGATCGTATCCGAGCTACGGAGCAGAAAGAAACAGACACTGGCTGCGAAGGAACAGTATTCCACGGAACTTCCTTTCAAACATATGTTTATACACATCACAAACACATGGCAAATATGCCAGCTCCTTAATCCACAGGTGGCTGTCACACTTGTTTCTGCTTTTCTATATGGTTGACGTTTACCATAACAAGAAATTAGATTTTCATGTATTTATTTATTTATTTGGAGGCCGGGCATTGTGCTCAAGGCTTTTCGTATTCAAGCCCATAGTTAGTCACTGAGTTACATCTCCAACACTTTGAAACAGTTTGCTTTAGAGATATTTATTTTGTGTGTATGAGACAGATATTTATTGTCTGCATGCATGTATATGCATCATGTATGTGGCTGGCACCCCCAGAAGTCAGAAGAGGGCATCAGTTCCCCTGCAACTGACATCACAGAGGTCTGTGAGCTGTTCTGTGTACGCTGGGAATCCAGTCAGAGTGCTCTGCAAGAGCAGCCAGTGTTTTTAACCACTGGGCCATTTCTCCAGGCATAAAACAATTTTAAAAAACATGTATTTTCCCGGCGGTGGTGGCACACACCTTTAATCCCAGCATGTGAGAGGCAGAGGTAGGCAGATCTCTGTGAGTTCAAAGCCAGCTTGGTCTGCAAGAGCTAGTTCCAGGACAGCTAGGGCTGTTACACAGAGAAATCCTGCCTTGAAAAACCAAAACCCAAAACAAAACACCCCCCCCAAAAAAAACCAAACAAGCAAAAAAACCTAAAACCCCAAAAACCAACACACATATTCCCTGTTTGACTGGTTGCACATGCCTATATCTCTGGTACCTGAGAAGATGTAGGGATTAGAAATTGCAGGCCAACTGAGCTGTAGAGCACAGCCCGGTGATTATTTTGGGGTGTTTTGTTTGTTTGTTTGGTTTGGTTTTTCAAGACAGGGTTTCTCTGTGTACCCTGGCTGTCCTGGAACTCTCTCTGTAGACCAGGCTGGCCTCGAACTCACAGAGATCTGCTTGTGTCTGTGGTGGTGTGTGTGTGTACCACCACCACCCTGCCCAGGCAGGCCTTGACTTGGTGATCCTCCTGCCTCCACCTCCTCCAGCAAATCCTACTGGCATGGGCCACCACAACCGGTGCTTTTAGAAATTCTCCACTTTCACCAAAAAAAAAAAAAAAATCATAATAAGAAAAGAAAAGCCGGGCGGTGGTGGCACACGCCTTTAATCCCAGCACTTGGGAGGCAGAGGCAGGCGGATCTCTGTGAGTTCGAGACCAGCTTGGTCTACAAGAGCTAGTTCCAGGACAGGCTACAAAACCACAGAGAAAGCCTGTCTCGAAAAACCAAAAAAAAAAAAAAAAAAAAAAATCATAATAAGAAATTCTCCACTTTTTTTGTGTAATAAGAGAACTGAACCTGGGCCCACAGTAGGAGTGTGCTGTATCACTGAGCCCACACCTGCAGTGAGAGTGGATGATGTTTACCCATGAGAACAGCTGGAGAGAGTCTGGAGACCCCGTCCAGAGCTATTTGCTAACAGGAACTTTGCTGTCAGTGGGATACACTGTGGGGGGACTGGAAATGAAGATGGTGACAAATGTTTGTGGGTAGTAAAGATGGCTCAGTGGATAAAGACACCACACAGCTTGAACCTGATATCTGGTCCTGGAACCCTCAGTGGAAAGAGAGAACCCAGCCCCGAAAGTTGTTCTCTGACTTCCACATACAAAATAATAATTATGATGGGAATAATAATAACTAATTAATTGCTTTAAAAGGTGTGTGGGGGACTGGAGAGATGGCTCAGCTGCCAAAAGCACTGCTGCTCTTACAGAGGATCCAGGTTCCCATCCCAGCCCCCATATGGTAGCTCACAAGCATCCCTAACTCCAGTTCCAGAGAATCCCACACCCTCTTTAGGCCTCCACAGGCACCTCACACATACATAGACAAAACACCCAAACACGTAAAAATTCAGGCAAAACGCCCATACACATAAAAATAAATCAAGGAACCTAAAAGGTGTATGTATTGGTAAAAAGTACACACACACACACCACACACACACTGATAGAAGACACGTACAGGAGATGTGCACAGCACACACACTGGAAAAGGGTCCGAGATACTTCAGGATAGACTATGAGCACTGATTCATCGGGAAATAGCCATCCTGGAGTTTTTCCTTTCCGTTTTGCTTATAACTAAGTGAACATACATCCTTTCCATTCACAAGAAAGGGCACTACATTATTTCAAAACAAAAGAGCACCTGCTGTGTGTTTACTTTCTTCACTGACTGTGCATGGGCCCTCATGCGTGGGTGTGCATACAAACACGCACACGCACACACACACACACTCTCTCTCTCTCTCTCTCTCTCTCTCTCTCTCTCTCTCTCTCTCTCTCTCTCTCTCTCTCTCTCTCCAGTCTCCAGAGCTCTTGGGAAGGTCAAGGGGCCAGATACCCTCATCCCACCCTCTTCATCTTGCCCTCCTAAAGGACCAAGATTCCGAGGTAACAGAAGTTCTACAGGCAGCAGGAACGAGGCCACCATTTCCAGTTCATCCTCGAAGCTGGCCAAGTGAGAGGGCAGGGAGGCAGATCCCCAGGTCCAGGGCAGGAAGGTGGAGGCCCTTGGCTCTTGGGAGAAGACAGTGGAACAGGGTTCAAAGGCATGGTTTATGGTAACTCATAAAACCTCCAGGTGGAGTCTGTGGCTCGCAGAGGGGGAGGACTGGAAGGGTCCTTGTGCCCACTGAACGAGGGTCATGCTGAGTAGCTGAGGCCTGTTGGGGTGCCAGGGGCCCAACCTGTCCCCAAGGGGACCCTGGCCTGTGTGCCGAAGTTCCAGCTGCAAGGCCCCAGGAGTCTGTGCGTTGTAGTGCACCCCACCCCCCGCCCCGCCACCACCCCCTCCCCAGCCATCCCTCTAGGGCAGGAGAGTAGACAACTGAGTTCCCTTCCTGGTGGGAAGAAAGAATGGTCCAGACACCTGTAGCCTGCCCTGGTAGAGGTTGTCCATCTGCAGGGAGTGCCCAGGTCCTGAGCGGAAGTGCGCCCCATCCCCGCAGCTCTGGAGCCAAGGGTGGGGCACGCACCAGCTCTGACTGTCAGGCTGTTGTTGGCATCTAGGTTCCCAGGGACCTGGGCACTTTCTACCCCACCCCCTCATCTATTCTCTCTCTCTCTCTCTCTCTCTCTCTCTCTCTGGGGCCCTATCTTCCCTTATATGGTGAAGGAAGTTCCTGGGAGGGGGGGTGAGGACAAAGGTTGCTTTCCTGCAGCCAGCTTGCCACAACTTCCTAAGATCTCCCAGGTGGCGGCTGCCTCTTCCAGACAGGTAAGGCAATTGGGTAGGGACGCATGGGGACCACAGGTGATTGAAAGGGACAGGGTCCTTGCCTCTCTCTGGCAGCCTGGACTGTCTGTAGCACATTGGTACAGGTTTGGGGAATGAGGTAAGGCATTTTGAGGTTCTGGAAGAAGTAAGAAGCCAGCATTCTGTCCTGGGCCTTCAATGAAGGAAGCTCACAGGCCCCTACCCGGTACCTCACCCTCTCTGCACTTCGGGTGCCATTCATGCAGGTTGCCTGGGGCTCAGGTGGATCCTTAGGGCTAGGATTTCTAGAACTGAAATCAGAACAGTCCTGAGAAAGCTGGGATTATTGGTCTCCTTGACTGGAGTCATTCTCTCTCGCTGCTCATCTCTTGGTCCACTTCTTCTTCATCTGAAATGGTCTTTTTCTTTGTATCACCATTTTCTGTCACACCTGGGACCTCAGGTGTAAACTAAAGCCACCAGGAAATCCAGTGATTGAGCCCAGAGGAAGGGGAGAGGCAGGAGTAGGAGGCTACAGGGCCGTGTAGGCCTTGTCGGGCCTGGACATCACCCCTGCCCTAGAAGTGGCCCCTGTTTCCCCAGTCACCGTGGTCTGTTTTACCAGAGCTGGGCATGAAAGCCTAGCTTGCCTAGAATTTTGGGACTTACTCTGTCCAAGGCCATCTGTCCAGGAATCTTCCTGTCACTTGGAGGTTGGGAGTATCTGCTTCTGGGGGGCTCCCAGGCCCTGGGTAGCAGGAGTGTGTCCTTTTGTATAAGGAGGAGTGGCCTAGCCCACTGTTACCACACTCCTGTCCAGTTAAGAGCTGCGTACTGGGAACTAAGACTCATAGCAACACACTAGGGGTCCCTAAAGTTGCACCCCAAGAATAATAGGACAGCAGATAAGGAAGGATGGGTGGCTGGAGACAAGACTCTAAATCTGTCTAAAGCCCAGTGAGGAACTTCTTCGGTTTCCTAGTTCAGTCTCAGCTGTGTGAGGGCCAGTTGTGTGTCTCTGCCATAGACAATGAGCTGGTAGCTACAAACACCTGTGATTATTCCTGTGTGTAATCTGAGCACTTGGGAGGCTGAAGCAGGAGGATTGCTATATGTTTGAGGCTAGCCTGGGCTATAGAGTAAGATTTTGTCTTACAAGAAACTGCTACCATAAAAAAAAAATAAAAAAATAAATAAATAAAAAAAAATCCCACCTGCATAGGTCATGGAGCCTGGGGACTTTAGACTTACAAAAAGGCTTTTCCATCACTGTGTGGTCAGAGCTGAGAGAGCCATCAGTCTGGGACCCAGAGGGACCCCGTGAAAGGGCTCCCTGCCAGCCTCAGAATTCTGGGAAGGCTTCCTGTAGGAAGTATGAAAAAGCTGAGACAGGTGTAGCCCGGACACCAGGGTGGTAGCCAGGCTAGGATTCTAGAAGTCAGGTGGCAGAAGAGAGTGTGAGTAGACAGACTATTAGGGGGCAGGCTGTTGGGACAGAATGGAAGGAGGGGGAGGTGTCTGAGATTCTACACAGACTTTTGGTTCTCTGGGTGACAAGGGCTAGGTTCCTAGGGCTAGGGCCATAGAAGGGTGCGGACCGGGGGTAAGTCAGTGAATTCAAGCTGAGGGAATATCCACCCCAGGTTCCTTGCTGGTGGGTCGGGGGATGAGGGCCATCCAGTCCTCCCTGAAGTTTAGGGGGAGCTGAGGAGTTCATCTGGGATCAGGAAGAGGTGTTTGCTCTGACCAAGATGGTAGGTGCAGAAGCAGCTGGAGGTGCTGATGGGGTTGGACTGGCCGCGTCTGAGAATCAGCCATCACCACTTGGCCCTAAGGAGGCTGTCCCCTCTCTGTTTAGGCTGTTGTGGCGGGGAGGTGGGTAGGAGGGTCCCAATCTCACTTCTCTTCAGGGAGAGGCAGCGAGTCTTTATCCCCTCCCTGATGACAACAGACAGCCCTGTGTCTATCATTAGTTCATTTTGCTGCCAATTTGCTCCAGGGCATCCATCTGGTAGACCTCTGCTCCTAGCTCACCCATGACCCACTTCCTCACAGGGAGTGCAGAAGAGAGTCTTAGAGAAAGGGTAATTGTAACAGAGATGGCAGGAATAAAACGGAAAATGCTGTCCTCTGTACTCAGATTGGTCTTGCTGAACCAAAAGGATTGTACGTGTGCTCGTGTGTGTGTGTGTGTGTGTGTGTGTGTGTGTGTGTGTAACCCTTCATGCTAAGGAATATGTGATGTTTGCAGTTATGCCAACAGGGGTATCAGGTGGAGTCAGGCCCGTGGAGCTTCCGCAAACACAGCAAGCTTCCCAAGATGGACAGGTGGCCCAGATCACCAAGGGGCGGGTTGACCAGAGTGGGCAGAACATAAGATAAGTCAGCCTGCAGGGTGGAGAAGAGGGAGTCTACAAGAGGTAAAGGCCAAGCCATTTATTATCCAAGACGTGACTCAAAACCAAAGTGCATGGAGAGATTAGCTGGAGAGATGGGCTGTCAGTGTAGGGCACTTGACCTTTCTCTTGTTAGTCACTAGGCCAAGGCACAGTCATGGAGGGTCACTGACTCCTCCTGCTCCCTTTGGGGCAGGCATGTGAAGCATGAGTGGCCGTCGTACTGGTGGAGAGGGTTGAAAAATGGCATGAGAAAAAACCAGGCTCACGACAGGAATCCTGGCCAGTTTTCAAAGGACTCAGGCCTCATCTCTGTCAGAAATAAAACATCTAAGCCCTAAGCCTAATTCTGGCCTAATTAAATCAGAATCCCTAGGGATGCAGGCTCTGAGCTCAGGGGCATCAGCATTTTTAAAAAGCTCCCAGGCGACTCTGGAACAAACACAGCTACAGGTCCAAACAGAAAAAGGTATTGCTAGGGACAGCTTGGTGAGGGGAGGCTTCTTCAAGCCCCGTGGATGGAGGGTGCTTAACGTAGTGGCAGTTTCTCTCTGCTTGTCATCCACCCATTCACTCATCCTTCCATTCACCCACCCGCTCACCCATCCACCCACCCACTCATCCATCCACCCACCCACTCACTCATCCACCCACCCACCCACTCACCCATCCATCCACCTATCCACCCACCCACTTACCACCCACCCACTCACCCATCCACCCACCCACTCACCCATCCACCCACCCACTCACTCATCCACCCACCCACCCACTCACCCATCCATCCACCTATCCACCCACCCACTTACCACCCACCCACTCACTCATCCACCCACCCGCCCACTCACCCACTCACCCACCCATCCACCCACCCACCCACTCACCCACCCGCTCACCCATCCACCCACCCGCTCACCCACCCACCCACCCGCTCACCCATCCACCCACCCACTCACCCATTCACCCACCCACCCACTCACTCATCCACCCACCTATCCACCCACCCATTTACCACCCACCCACTCACTCATCCACCCACCCACCCACTCACCCATCCATCCACCTATCCACCCACTCACTCACCCACCCACTTACCCACCCACCCACTCACCCATCCACCCACCCGCTCACCCATCCACCCACCCGCTCACCCACCCACCCACCCGCTCACCCACTCACCCATCCACCCACCCACCCACTCACCCATCCACCCACCTATCGACCCACCCACTTACCCACCCACCCATCCATCCATCTAAACCCTCCCTTCCTCCTTACTCTTTCCCTGCTTTTCCTCACTCATCCATGCATCTAACAGAGAATTGGTATGGTATTGTACTAAATGCTAGAGACTTAATTTTTTTAAAATTACATTGACAGATTGCTTGATTGTGTTTGTGTGTAGGCATGTGCACGCCACAGCACACATGCGGCAGTCATTCCATTCGAACCATGTCCTAGCACCTAATTATTATTGGAAAGCGTCTTGTGTAGCCCAAGCTGGCCTCAAGCTGGCCGTGCAGCCAAGGATGACCTTTAGCTCCGGCTCTTCCTGTCTCCGCCTGCGTGCTAGGATTACACCACACCCAATTTAACGCTGGGGATTTAGTACTAAGCAGACAGAAATGGTCTCTGCCCTCGCAGGAACACCTGGGCGACAGTTGGGCGTGGTGGTGCACACCTTTAATCCCAAACTCTAGGGAGAAAGAGGGAGGCAGATCTCTGAGTTCAACTTCAGCCTGGACTACAGAGTGAGTTCCAAGGTAGCCAGGGCTATACAGGGAAACCCTTTCCCCCCAAACAAACAAACAAAACAAAACAAGCAAACAAAAGATATTCTGGGGCACTAGAGAGATGACTCAGTACTTAAGAGCACTGGCTGCTTCTCTAGAGGACCCAGGCTTGATTCCCAGTGCCACATGGCAGCTCATAGCTGTCTGCCACTCCGGTTCCAGGGGCTATGTATATGTCTATAGGCAAAATGGTCATATCCATAAAATAAAATAAATAAAGTTTAAAATGTTCCAGGCAACAATCGCAGTGATTGGAGGATGTTGGTGGGGCCTGGTGAGGAACAGGCATGCGTTCCTGTATTATTATGGTAAATTACTCAGAAGATATTCGTCTGTCCGTCCATCTGTCCATCGTCTTCCATCTATCCATAAAATAGCCCAAGCTAGTTTGGCCCTAAATTACCTTCACCCCAGTGCTGGGATTGCAGGTGTTCATCAACACCCCACTCACTTTATTCTATTCTTTATTTAGGAGCTGGGGGTGGAACTCCTGGCCTGGGCGTGCTAAACAAGCTCTCTGCCACAGAGCTACAGCCCCAGTCCCTGCTTTATCCAGGCGATTCTGTGACATTTAACACATTCACAGCGCTATGCAGCGCTCTCCACTCTCCAGTTCCAGCACTTACTCCGTGCCCACTAATGCCCTGATCCTCCTGCCCAAACCTAGTAACCACAGTCTCTGCCCCTACAGATTTGCATGTCTGACTAGGTCATGTAAATGGGATGATTTATTATGTATGCTTTTATGACTGGCTCCTTTCTCTTAGCACAGTTTGCGTTGGGGGTGTGTGTCATTACTCCATCTTACAGCTTCATAGTGTAGTGGATATACTGCTTCCTGTTTCATTTACTGATGGACATTTGTGGTCCCTCCCCCACTACCACAACCACTCTCTCCCACACCTCCTCTTTTTGAGACAGGGTCTTCATGGCTGTCCGAAGTTCACTACACAGACCAGGCTATGGTTCCATGTATGACATTTGTGAATAGAGCCGCTGTAAACCTCAAGAACAATTTTCTTTCTTTTCTTTTCCCTTTGTGTGTGTGTGTGTGTGCATGCATGTGTGTGTGTGTACAGGTGTTCACATGTGAGTACCTGTGTGTGGAGGCCAGGGAACAAACTCAGGTGTCATTCCTCAGGTAGCACCCACTTCAAAATCTTTAAATATTATATTTGGTGTGTGTATATGTACTTGTGTCAGCGGAGTGGGGTGCACGCATGCCACAGTGCACAGTGTAGGTCAGAGGGCCATTTGTTGAAGTTTTTTCCTTACACCGTGTGGGTTCCAAGGATTGAATTCAGCTCCTCAGGCTCATGAGCAAAAAATGTCTTTACTCACAGAATCATCTTGATGCTCCCTGCTGCCACCCTGCCCCTTTTGTCCCAGACAGGGTCACTCACTGGTCTAGAGCTTACCAAGTTAGTTAGGCCATTGGCCAAGACAGGGATACGCTGGTCTCCATCTCCACAGTGCTGGGAGTACACGCAGACACTGCCATTCGAAGCTTTTCACATGCGTCCTGGGGCTAGGACAAGCACTTTACCAACTGAGCAATCTCCATGGCCCTTTTTGTGTTTTGTTTGGTTTGATTTTTCTATGATTAAAATTGGGCTTAGTGTTGCATATGTGCAATCTGAAATAGTGAGTTCAAGGCCAGCCTGGGCTACTTGAGACCTTGTCTCAAAAAGCCTACAGAGTAGGGAGATTGAAGCTACAGAAGAGGCTTGAAGTGGGTGTGATGGCACACAGGACAGCCTAGGCTACATAGCAAGACTTTGTCTCAAAAGCATGGGTGTCTTTTAAGTGCTGGGTTATGTAACTTATACTAAGGGAGCCAATGTAGGCATTTGGATGAGAGTGGGTCATCATCAAAGCTGGGTGGGAAGGCTGGAGGCTAGATTCTAGGGGTTAAGACCCCTAGTGGGGAGCCAGCTTCCCTTCCTCCTCTAGGCATCAAGTTTGTGACCTCCACCTGAGACTGGGGTACTCCTAACTTGATGGGTGTGACTTTCACATGCCTTCTCCCCTAGGCTCACCCACCATGACCAAATTGACTGCTCAAGTCAAAGGCTCTCTCAACATCACCACTCCAGGAATACAGATATGGAGGATCGAGGTGAGTCTTGTCTGGAGGGGAGTTCAGGGATTCGGGAGGGTGGAGGAAGCCTGGCATTGCCCAGTCTCCTCCAGCCAGGTCCTGCACACTGCAGGAATCTGCTGCTGCCACCTCTGCCACCCCGTCCTCTTTTCTCCATCTCTTCCTCATCTGCCTTTTCTTCTTCCTCTTCCTTGTCCCCATTAGCCCTATCCTTCTCTGTTCTGTTTCCTCCCCTTGTCCCTTCCCAAGACAGGGTCACCCACTGGCCTAAGACTTACCGAGATTTTTCCCACCTTTCATTTCTGGGCACTGAGCTTTTTGATTTGGGGTATCTTGTGGTGCTGAAGTCGGAACCGAAGGCCACACCTAGTAAGGACTCTATAGCTAAGCAACATCCAAACCTTGTTGGGCCCTGCATCCTTAACTCCCATTCTTCTGGTCGGCTTCCTTACCTGGTGGTTCTGGGAGCTCCTATGACCTCTTTCTTTTTTTTTTTTTTTTTTTTTTTTTTGGTTTTTCGAGACAGGGTTTCTCTGTGGTTTTGGAGCCTGTCCTGGAACTAGCTCTTGTAGACCAGGCTGGTCTCGAACTCACAGAGATCCGCCTGCCTCTGCCTCCCAAGTGCTGGGATTAAAGGCGTGCGCCACCACCGCCCGGCGCCTATGACCTCTTTCTAGCCTGGATCAGGTCACTCCTCCTTGGGGATGGTATCCTGTTCCTGGGAGGCCACTGTATTGATCCCAAATTTAGTGCAACCACATGATTGGCACAACACACAACAGCCGAGAATGACTAGACCCAGGCAGTCCTGTAGCTTTGGTCTCCTGGGTAGGCAGGACTACACGTTTGCCACCATGTCCACTGTGACCTTTCTCTCTCCAGGCTATGCAGATGGTACCTGTTTCTTCTGGCACCTTTGGAAGCTTCTTCGATGGTGACTGCTATGTAGTCCTGGCTGTAAGTGGGTCAGGCCAGAGGGGGCTGAGCAGAGAGAAAAGTACTGGGTATTAGGGTAGAAACTGGAGGCTGGGGGCTGTGCTGAGGGGCGGTCTGGCTTCAGCAACCAGTTTAAGTGGAGACTGCTTATTTGTTCCCAGCCGCCCAGACCCAAGTAATCACACAGAAACTGTATTAATTACAACATTGTTTGGCCGCTGTCTTAGGCATATTTCTATCTAGGTCTTACATCTTAAATTTTATTTTTATTATTTTACATTTTACCACAACACTCATGGTTTGTTAGTCTTGCTTCTTAGGCAGCTACATGACAGTTGCCTCCTTCAGCAGCTACTTGGCATCTCTTTGGCTCCGCCTGCTCTGTCTCTATATCTCTTCCAGCCTGGCTATATTCTGCCCTGCCATAGGTCAAAGCGGCTTTATTCATTAACCAATGCGAGCAACACATAGAGAAGGACATCCCAAATCAAACCATTGTTTACAAGAGTGCCCAGGTGCCCAACTGTGGGGCTCAAGAGGGCTCAGAGATGGTTTGTAGAGCTCTCCTCTAGCTCTGGAGCCATGCGCTCATTCAGCCTTGGGGGACCTTCTGAGTTGGTCCACCCTTTACTATTATTGTATTTTTTTGGTGTGTGTGTTTATGCATGCTGTGGGGAGGATGTGAATTTCAGAGGACACCTTGGGGGAGTCAGTTCTCTGCTTCTACCATGTGGATCCCAGGGACTGACCTCAAGTCATCAGCTATAGTGGCAGGTACCTGCTGAGCTGTTTCAGGGCCCTGGCCCCACCTCTCTAAACCCACCGTCATCTTCATAGCCCTTCATGATGTTCGCACTCCCTGGCACCACCAACACGACTAAGGACATTCGTGCTTTTCTTTTCTTACATTGAGTTGCTTCTGATTTTTAAAGTTTTTCAAAATTACATTGGCTTACGCATTTGTTTTGTGGATCTGTGCGTGTATGTGTGTACGCGTAGGGCTGTACACGTGCCGGGCAAGGTGCACACGCTGACACAGGACAGTTTGCAGGAGTCGGTTCTCTTTTTCTGTTACGTGGGTCCCAGGGATCAAACTCAGGTTGCCAAGCTTGGTTGCAAGTGCCTTGACCCATAGAGTTCTCTTCCCTGCCCTGCTTCTAAATTTTGAAGATACATATTTAACAATTCACCACATTCTTACTGTAAGTGAGAAGTTGAGCCATGTGTCATAGATTGAAAACAGCTGTGGTGTATTTACACAATCATTACGTGTACAGCAGGTATTTGTGTCCACAGGATATCTGTGGATTCAACTAACTATGGATCAAAAATATTTAGAAAAAAGTTGCATGCGAGGGCCTGGCGAGATGGCGGCTCAGTTAAGAGTGGATGCTGCTCTTGTAGAGGAGTTGAGTTTGGTTCCCTGCACAGCAGCTATGTAAGTTGGCTACAATTGCTTCTAATTCCACCTCCGGGGGATCTGATGTGCACAAATCCATATACACATCAAAATCTAATGGAACATGTAGTGAATGATTACATAGATGTCTTTCTCACCACTATTTCATACACAGTACAGTGTGGCAACCTTCCTGACTGCCACCTGCCTGGGTTCAGGAATTAGGACTCGTCTAGAGATGATGTACGGTCTAAGAGACGCCTGGGGTGTAGCTCAATGGTAGAGTACCGACCTATCATCCAGGAGGACCTGAGTTTGATCCCTACCCCTGCACGATAGGTGCTTTGGCATATAGGCCTGTAATCCCAGCACCCCTGAGGTAGAAAGAGAAATCATGGGAGGGCATCCTTTAGCCCAGAATACTCCTGCCCAGTGTGGGCTACATGGAAACCTGTGAAACCACACGAAAACAACAGTAACAACAAAACAATAGCAACAAAGCTGATTCTCGAGCCAGGGAGATGGTTCAGCAAGTGTAGGTGTCTGACCTCCCGAGTTCAAAACCTCACAGTGCAGTAAAACCAGCTCCCAAAGGTTGTCCTCTGACCTCCACCCCCACTCCGAGCAAGCCTATAACTGTGCTTAAACACACCTATGTGAATATGCATATATGTGCGCACGCATGCGCGCGCACACACACACACAATTTTTTTTTTTTTTTTTTTGGTTTTTTTCGAGACAGGGTTTCTCTGTGGCTTAGGAGCCTGTCCTGGAACTAGCTCCGTAGACCAGGCTGGTCTCGAACTCACAGAGATCCGCCTGCCTCGGCCTCCCGAGTGCTGGGATTAAAGGCGTGCGCCACCATCGCCCGGCCACACACACAATTTTTTAAGCATAAGAGGATTTTGCAGATTCCATACAAACATCACATACCATTTTCCAGAAGGGACTTGAGCATGTATAGAGCTCCCATGGGATCCTGTCCCTCACAGACCATGAGGGGCAATACATTTGTTTGCCATACAGTCATCGTACTGGTCTCTGATAGCCCATACCCATCAATCCACGTGAGTCATTTTCAAGACGAGAACAAGATCCAGAGAAGGGAGGGCTACGTCGTATTTTCTACTAGTAGAGTCGCTGACTGAGCTGGGCCGCAACTCGGGGCTTCTGATAATAAGCCAGAGGCCTCCTTGGGTCCAAGTATGTGGGAGACCATGCAGAATGGGACAGGGAACTGTGGGACCCCAGGTCTCACTACACAGATGCCCCCTCCCCCAGATCCACAAGACCAGCAGCACCCTGACCTATGATATCCACTACTGGATTGGCCAGAACTCATCGCAGGATGAGCAGGGGGCAGCTGCCATCTACACGACACAGATGGATGACTACCTCAAGGGCCGGGCTGTCCAGCACCGTGAGGTCCAAGGCAACGAGAGCGAGACTTTCCGCAGCTACTTCAAGCAAGGCCTTGTGTAAGGAGGGGTGCGGTGGGGCCGGGGAGGATCCCAAGATTGGTCACCGAGGTGGGGATTAGGACATGGGGGCTGGGCTGGAGAGAAGGGACACTGAGACTCTGGGCAGTGGGAGGTGATCTGGGCTAGGAAGAAAGCCTGGATGAAGCTCTGGAGGTTGTGGGAAGCTCCTGCGGCCTTTGCTGATTTTTCTCCACCTTTCCACTCCTCACGCTTATTTCTGCTGTTGCCCTGACCCGGGACTGTCCCTCTGAGTCTGCTTTCGCTTGATTTATCCCTTGGGCTCTTCTAAGATCCCATAACTATGGCTGATGAATTCTGTCTTCGTTCCTGTCTAGGTGTGGTGGACTGCTCATTGCCTGAGCACCCCCAAACCCCGCCCCTCAGGTTATCACATCAAACCCCACTCTCTCAGGCCAACTCACAGGTGGCTGCTTCCTCTTCTCTAATTAGGCCTTTCACTAACAACTCTAGAAAAGTCTGAAGCTCTGTCTGGCTGCCTTTCCTCATGGAAACACCTGCTTCTCTAGAGCTGAGCTGTCTTTTCGTTGTGGGAGGCCAAAGCTCTATAGCCTCTGGGCATTCGAGTGGCCTCTCTCCCTTCTTCCTCCTCAGCGCCCTGTGTCTGGGGCCCTGGCCTTATTTCCGTTTTCTTCTCTCCAGACCTCACCATGATTGATTACCATTGCAGACCCTTCTGCGGGGCGGGGAGCTAAGGCGAGGGGCAGGAAGACCTACATTGCAGGGTCAGGTGCATGCTCCAGGCTAACCAAGCATTTGCAGGACACTGCTGTTTGAACCTTAATTATTTCCTTTGCCTCAGCCTGTCCCAGTTGGGGCCTCAGAGGGGCGCAGGCAGCTCAGGACCTCGGCATATCTTCTGACTCAATACCCTTCAGTCTGCTTTCCTTTCTCTCTCAGGATCCAGAAAGGGGGCGTGGCTTCTGGCATGAAGCACGTGGAAACGAATTCCAGCGATGTCCAGCGGCTGTTGCACGTCAAGGGCAAGAGGAATGTGCTGGCCGGAGAGGTGGGTAGGCCCAGCCAGGACACTGGCAGGCAACTGAGCAGGGCTGAGTGAAGTGAGGGTGGCCAGAGGTAAAAGGCTCTCAGTGGGCGCTGGACCTCCCTGTGCCCTCTAGGTGGAGATGTCCTGGAAGAGCTTCAACAGAGGGGATGTCTTCCTGCTGGACCTCGGGAAACTCATCATCCAGTGGAATGGACCAGACAGCAACCGCATGGAGAGACTTCGGGTAACCCTGACAGGGCACCTCATCTCTGTTAATGCAGCAGGCCTCACCTGCTTTAGCAGCCTCGGCAGCACCGCCCCCCCCCCCCGCTTCTCCCCTCCCTGTGAAAGTAGACAGAGAGGCAATACTGCTGTGTGACTGTGTTAGGCTAATGACTAACTTATGATTTACGGCACGGGTGACCCCATCAGGTTCCACAGCAGGTGAGACAGACAGATACGCCATGCGAAGAGAGCTTGGGTATGGAGAGTTTATTTAGTGGGTATTGGGAGGATGTGGGAAGGCAGGGGTATGGAGGGGAGAGAGAAATTAAGAAAGAGAGAGAGAGAGAGAGAGAGAGAGAGAGAGAGAGAGAGAAGGGAGGAGGAGAGAGGGAGGGAGTTGATGCCTCTTCAGAAGAAGGACAGAGAGAGAGAAAGGAAGAGAGGTAAGATCACCTTGCTTCAGAAGGAAGGGGGAGATTGGGAGCAGGGCAGAGTGCCTCTCTTAAAGGAACAGGGCACCCAGGAGACTGGGCAGGCCAGCATAACTATAATTATAATACTAACCCTTAAGGTGGAACAGGTCCCTGAAGTGTGGCAGACCCCATGTTCAGCCTTGAGCATTCAGGGATGGATGAAGTGGGCAGAGCCTTGCCCTTGCTCTGCCCGGAAACTGGCCATCCTGTCAAAAAGCCAGAAAGAAAAGGGAGAACCAGAGGAATGATTGCTGCAGGAATGGTACTAGGGAAGCTTTGGGGACCAGATGGAGCTACAGCAAAGGCCTTGGGTCAGTAGGGAGCCCTTCAGGTCAGTGGGAATATGATGAGTCGCCAGCAGGTCTCACAGACAGGATGTGTGGCCGGCAGGCTAGGAAAAAGTGTTAGATCTTTTGGTTGGGACACCCAGTTAATAGAGCTTATCTGATTTCTGAGTAGAAATGGGCTGGGGAGAGGGGAAGCTGGAATCTGGGCTTCACTTTGTACGGGATGAGGACCCAAAGCTTTGTGCTTGAGAACAGTGGAGGGCCAGGCCCTGAGATGGGGAAGATCTCAGGGAGACACAGAGGGCCCTTTTGGCTATCTGAAGAGGAGCTGTCCTAGGGGGAGAGCCGAGAGCTAGGCTGGAGACAGAAGCATGAGAATGACTATCCCCAAGTGCCAAGGAACTCCAGAGTGCCCATGAAAGGAGGGGCTTTGGGCTAAAGAAGAGCACACTACAGTGTGCAGGCAACCAGGGGCCTATGTGTGTGTATGCATGCTTGTGTAAGCCTTCATGGAACTGAGCTGTGTGTGTGCGAATGTGTTATATAGGTATGTACATGTGAATTTGCATGTGTACTGTGAGCGTGGGTGCTTTGGGTAGACTGAATATAGTACTAACATCTTTGAGGGTCAGCTTTTGTACAAAACCATGAAAGGAAACCACAGATTCCCAACAACGTCAAAACTAAAGGTCTAGCTTCCCTATCCCGCTCCCCCAGACGCCTTGTCCATTTCTATGAGGAAATCTACATTCCCAGGGCTTCCTACTGTTTCCTCACACACCTGACAAGCCTTGTCTCCACCCCTTGTAAATCTGCAAGGTGGGGTGAGGCTTGCCCTGCAGAGTCCAGGGTGGTGAACAGTACTGCCCAGTCTGCTACTGCTGACCTTCAAAGATCATCTGTGACCTTCCTGCAGGGCATGACCTTGGCCAAAGAGATCCGAGACCAGGAACGAGGTGGACGCACTTACGTGGGTGTGGTGGAAGGGGAGAAGGAAGGGGACTCCCCGGAGCTGATGGCAATTATGAACCACGTGCTGGGCCAGCGCAAGGAACTGAAGGCAGCAATTCCTGACACAGTGGTGGAGTCAGCAGCTAAGGCCGCACTCAAGCTGTACCAGTGAGTTCTGGGCTGGGGCCTTCCTGAGTGCCCGGTCTTCCTGAGTGTGGGTTTTTCCTGAGTGCGGGGCCTTCCTGAGTGCGGGGCCTTCC
This sequence comes from Chionomys nivalis, assembly GCF_950005125.1. Taxonomy (NCBI): domain Eukaryota; kingdom Metazoa; phylum Chordata; class Mammalia; order Rodentia; family Cricetidae; genus Chionomys; species Chionomys nivalis. The sequence continues at coordinate 121,941,378 of NC_080087.1, read as the reverse complement.
TGAGTGCCGGGTTTTTCCTGAGTGCGGGGTCTTCCTGAGTGCGGGGTCTTCCTGAGTGCGGGGCCTTCCTGAGTGCGGGGTCTTCCTGAGTGTGGGGTCTTCCTGAGTGCGGGGGCCTTCCTGAGTGCCGGGTTTTTCCTGAGTGCGGGGCCTTCCTGAGTGCGGGGTCTTCCTGAGTGCGGGGTCTTCCTGAGTGCGGGGCCTTCCTGAGTGCGGGGTCTTCCTGAGTGCGGGGCCTTCCTGAGTGCGGGGTCTTCCTGAGTGCGGGGTCTTCCTGAGTGTGGGGTCTTCCTGAGTGCGGGGGCCTTCCTGGGTATGGGGCCTTCCTGGGTACTGGGCCTTCCTGGGTGTCGGGCCTTCCTGGGGTAGGGTGTCCTGGCTGTGGCACCTCCTATCTATCCATGCCTTGCTTTGTCCTGCAGTGTGTCCGACTCCGAGGGAAAACTGGTGGTTAAGGAAGTTGCTACTCGGCCACTCACACAGGACCTGCTCAGCCATGAGGTGGGAAGGGGCTGGAGGACCCCAAGCAAGGGACACCCCTAAAGTGCTAACATCTAGGGAAACCTAGCCCTCCTTCCTCCCCCAACACCACAGGCTCATTTAGTTTTTTCTCTGCTGACTCTAGGACTGTTATATCCTGGACCAGGGAGGTCTGAAGATCTTCGTGTGGAAGGGGAAAAAAGCCAATGAGCAGGAGAGGAGCGGGGCCATGAACCAGGCCCTGGTAAGGAAAGGGTCCGGCCCAATGGTTCTCAATTTCCTAATGCTGTGACTCTTTAGTACAGTTCCTCATGTTGTGCTCACCCCCGAGCATAAAATTTATTCCATCGCCACATCGTAACTGTAGTTTTGCTACTGTTATGAGTCAGAATATAAATATTTGATATGTAGGGTATCTGCTCCGCAACCCAAAAAGGGTTGTAATCAGCCGGGCGCGGGCGGTGGTGGCGCACGCCTTTAATCCCAGTGCTCGGGAGGCAGAGGCAGGCGGATCTTTGTGAGTTCGAGGCCAGCCTGGTCTACAAGAGCTAGTTCCAGGACAGGAACCAAAAGCTACGGAGAAACCCTGTATTAAAATTAAAAAAAAAAAAAAAAAGGTTGTAATCCACAGGTTAAAAATTCCTGGTCTAGCAGCAGCAGAGGAAGAAGAGAAGGACTCAGACAGGTCATAACACCAGGCAGAGTCCACGGAAGATTTGGGGAGGGCAGGGCTGGGAGTGGGGATGGATGGATCCAGTTGTTGAGGTCTGAGGACCATAAGGTCGCCAGCGTCCTGGTCCTCAGCATATGAGCGAGCTGACCACCAGCCAATCCTGGGCCTCCCTAGGGTACTGGGTGTCACACCCCATGCAAGAGCTTGGCTTAGAGAAGGGAATGGCTAGTCTTCCTCCAAAAAGGGTTGAGTGGGCTTGGGGCCAGGGCGCTCGAATTAGAATTGAGGAGGTATAGTTAAGCTAAGGGTCAGATCTGTTGGAATCAGAGTTAGGTGTGGGGTCAATACTAGATTCAGGGCTGAGGTTAGAGTGCTCATTTGAGACACTATCAGATGTAGCCTTGATTGGAGTAGGTTGGTAGAGTTAAGTTTGGAGTCAGCACTGGGGTCGGGGCTGGGCACGGTCAGGGTTGGAGCCAGGTGGATCTGGCTTTGGCTTGCTTGCGGGTGTGCAGACTACGGACAGGAGGCGCTAGCCTGCAACGGCTCCCTTATTTTTCCAGAACTTCATCAAAGCCAAGCAGTACCCACCGAGCACACAGGTGGAGGTGCAGAATGACGGGGCGGAGTCAGCCATCTTCCAGCAGCTCTTCCAGAAGTGGACCTTGCCCAATCAGACCACAGGCCTGGGCAAAACATACACAGTGGGCTCCGTGGGTGAGAAGCCACGCCCCCTCGGCTCCCTGGGAACCAAACACTTCTCACCAGACTGTATTTGCTGAGACATTGGGGGAGGAATTCAAAGGAAAGGAAGGCTTGTAGCCTCCATCACCGTGGTTTCCCTGACAAGCTGGGGGGTGGGGATAAGGCATAAGGCGTAAGGCGGTGCTTCAAGTCTGAATGCTACCAGGGAGTCAGACCAAATAGAGCTCTGCTCTCGAACCTGATTCCTGATCCTGTTTAGGTCAGTGCCTTAGGGGCAGGGAGCTGTCACTCTATCTGTGTGACTTTGGATAGGTAGTTAAATCTGTCTGGCTTTAGCTTCTTTGTCTATTGTGTTGGTCTACAAATCCCAGTATTCAGGACTGTAGAGAGGGCATGGGACACCTCACCTGGTGACAGTTCGTGTCCTCATCTCTCCAGCCAAGGTGGAACAGGTGAAGTTTGATGCTACATCCATGCATGTACAGCCTCAATTGGCTGCTCAGCAGAAGATGGTGGACGACGGGAGTGGGGAGGTGCAGGTGAGTGAAGGAAGGAGTACAGGCTGGTGGGAAAGGGGTAACCCAGGCTGGACCTCATACAGGTCTGATTCTGCTCCCAGGTGTGGCGCATCGAGAACTTAGAGCTGGTGCCTGTGGATTCCAAGTGGCTGGGCCATTTCTATGGTGGCGACTGCTACCTACTGCTCTACACCTACCTCATAGGCGAGAAGGAACACTACTTGTTGTATATCTGGCAGGTGAGGCCCTGGCAGCACAGCTGCTCAGCTCCCACACCCCACCTGTAGCACAGCTGCTCAGTCTCCTCAGCCCATCACATCTGCAGCACAGCTGCTCAGCTCCCATACCCCACCTATAGCACAGCTGCTCAGTCTCCTTAGTCCATCTCATCTGCAGCACAGCTGCTCAGTCTCCCCACCCACCTGCAGCACAGCTGCTCAGTCTCCCCACCCACCTACAGCACAGCTGCTCAGTCTCCCCATTCTCCCCATTCTACCTGCAGCACAGCTGCTCAGTCTCCCCAGCCCACCTGCAGCACAGCTGCTCAGTCTCCCCACCCACCTGCAGCACAGCTTCTCAGTCTCCCCACCCACCTGCAGCACAGCTGTTCAGTCTTCCCAGCCCACCTGCAGCATAGCTGCTCAGTCTCCCCACCCACCTACAGCACAGCTGCTCAGTCTCCCCATTCTCCCCATTCTACCTGCAGCACAGCTGCTCAGTCTCCCCAGCCCACCTGCAGCACAGCTGCTCAGTCTCCCCACCCACCTGTAGCACAGCTGCTCAGTCTCCTCATTCTACCTGCAGCACAGCTGTTCAGTCTCCCTATCCCACCTGCAGCACAGCTGCTCAGTCTCCCCATTCCACCTGCAGCACAGCTGCTCAGTGTCCCCAGCCCACCTGCAGCACAGCTGCTCAGTCTCCCCAATCCCTGCCATCACCCATGTGTTGAATATCCCTGGAGGTGAGAAACTTACTTTCTCCAGAGGCAGCTTTTCCCATCCTCGGGTGGCTTTAGCTCTAAGATTGCTCCCATTGGGTCTTCCCATTCAGAGCTCTTTCCTTTTGGTTCAGAGTGTTGATTCTAATTCTTGTCACACACTGCATGGGGACTCTGTGTTAGATGCCTGAGTGCACGGAGTGAGTTGTGTGATATTTTTCTGAGAATGGAGTGGGAAGAATAGAACATATTTGGGACCAGCCATGGGTTTGAGGTGAGCCAGGACTGGGCTGGGAAAGGATTAGAGCTGGGGCTAGGGTCAGAAAAAAACACAGTCTATTGGGGTTAGGTTTGGGTTGTGTTCAGTGTAGGCTTGATGGGGAGGTCATGGGTCCATTCAGGCCATATTTGGGGATGTAGCTCCATTGGTGGAGTGCTTGCCTGACATACACAAAGCCTAGGTTCAGTCCCCAGCCTTGTATCTAACCTGGTGAGGTAGCAAATACCTGTAATCCCAGCACTCAGGAGGTAGAGGAAGGAAGATCAGAAGTTCAAGGCCATCCTAATCTATATAGCACATTCAAGGCCAGTCTGGGGCGCTTAAGACCCAGCCTAAAAAAGAAAAAAAGGGGGGGGGGGCAGGCAGTGGTAGTGCACACCTTTAATCCCAGCACTTGGGAGGCAGAGGCAGGCGGATCTCTGTAAAGTCAAGGTCAGCTTGGTCTACCTTGGAAGCAAGTTCCAGGAGATCAAGGACCCTTACACAGAAAAACTCAGTATTGAAAAACAAAACAAAAATGGGTGAGGCCTAGTACAGTGGTACATGCTGTTAATCCGAGCACGCACGACACAGTGGATGCAGCAAGGACCAGCCATCCAGGGATAAACAGTAAGACTCCGTCTTAAAATAAAAAACATAAAAAAATGGGTGGTCAGAGAGATGGCTCAGTGGGTAAAGGAGTTTGCTGCCAAGTCTGACGTTGTGAGTTTCATCCCTAGAATCCACATACATACACACATACATACATGCATGCATGCATACATACATACATACATATACACACACAGTGGGAGGAGAGAATGACTCCTTCAAGTCTTTGACTTCTAGACTTGCACCATGGCATGTACAGTGTACAGCACATTCTCTCTCTCTCTCTCTCTCTCTCTCTCTCTCTCTCTCTCTCTCTCTCTGTCTCTCTCTCTGTCTCTCTGTCTCTCTCTCTTCTCAAAAGTCAAAAGGGCCTATTGTTTAGCTCTAGCTGTCCTGGAACTTGCTATATAGATCATTCTGGCTTTGAACTCCCAGAGATCTGCCTGCCTCTGCCTCCCGAGTGCTGGGATTAAAGGCGTGCGCCACCACCGCCCGGCTCACTCTTGATATTCTTAAAACTGGGTTGGAATATAGTGGAGGCCGAGGATAAGGTCAAACTCGGGACCCTCACTCTCCCTTCCCCTTGCTCATTCCCAGGGCAGCCAGGCCAGTCAGGATGAAATTGCAGCCTCGGCGTATCAAGCTGTCATCCTGGACCAGAAGTACAACGACGAGCCAGTGCAGATCCGAGTCCCAATGGGCAAGGAGCCACCTCATCTCATGTCCATCTTCAAGGGGCGCATGGTGGTTTACCAGGTGAAGCTGCTGAACTGAGAGCAGACATCGAGGAGATGGGGAAGGGGGTGTCTGGTGGGCATGAGACTGGGGCGAAGCTTGCTCCTCATAGGAGAGGTCCCTTGTCATGTATTCGCTTGGTGACAGAAACCAGCAAGCTTTCTTTAGAGCTATAGGGAAAACCCGCACTGTGTACAAATGTTATTTCCCCTTCTCGATCTTTGCTGCATGAAAAAGGTTTTTTTTGGGGGGGGGCGGCTATATTTGCTGTGTCTGCCCAACAAGATGATCTAGGCACCTCATGCAGCTGTTTAAGCAATAGTCTGTTTATGCTGAAACTTGTAGACACAAAGTCCTTTGCAACTCAGGAAGTGAAGCGAGACTTGACAGAGAGCATTTGTTGGGAGGGGACGGTCGTGTGGCTCTCCTCTAAGCAGTGAACTCCCAGCTCAAAGCACTGTGTAGTTAAATGCCAGCGACAGAAATTGACTTCAACAAGAGGCAGAGATGCAGGAAGCGGGGAGCAAGCAAAGAATTCAAGGAGGGAAAGAATACAGAGGACTTCTAGACACTTTAGGGGGAAGCTCAAGAGCTCTATGGAGGTGGAATGAGGTCTTACCGCACAGGGGCACAGTAAGGCCTGGGGCCTCCGCCCTGGGGATTTATGGAAGGAGAGAAAGAACACAAAGGCAGTTCGTCTTCATTTCAAATTTTCATGGGCTCCTAAGGGTCAGCAGAGGACCTGCGTTTGACACAAATGCAGTGGAGGGCCACTGAAGCCTTTTGAACAGCGGAGTATAAAGACCAAAGCCGTGCCGGGGCTGGCCCCTCGCCCTCAGCCCTCTCTGGATGTTCTTTGTGCTATCATGTCACCTTCAGCCTTGTCCCTGTCTTCCTGCCTTCCCCTTATACCTGCAGGGAGGCACTTCCCGAGAGAACAACACGGAGCCTGTGCCCTCCACAAGGCTGTTCCAGGTCCGGGGAACCAATGCCAATAACACCAAGGCTTTTGAGGTTACAGCCCGGGCCACCTCCCTCAACTCCAATGATGTCTTCATACTCAAGACTCCATCCTGCTGCTACCTGTGGTGTGGGAAGGTGCGTGAGGAACCACAGGCCTCCTTCTCATGTCCATGACACACCATGATACGCAGGGGGTCCCGGGAACCCCTCAGTCACAGAGCAGATCAGGGCAAAGGTGGGAGGCTTTCAGACGACCAGGTCCCACTGACAGGTCTACTGTGGTAGGTCGAGAGTCTTCTTTGTGTAGCTTTGGTCTCTCTGCCTCTCCGGTTCTCTGTCTTTCTCATCTCTTTCATGGTGGCACCCGGCTCATCTCTCTCCCTGCCTTGTCTTTCATGCTGTGTCTCTTCCTCTGAACGAGGTGCGTTCCCTCATCTCCTCTGCCATTCTTTAGGCTGTTAAGGATGAAGGAACGTAAGAACTGTGGGTGTGCTTGGCATCCTGGTCCAGAAGGACCCTCTCAGACCCAGGAGCTCTGGCAGAACGGAGCAGGAGGGGGAGGAGGTGGGTGGCACCCAGGTTGGTCTTCCGCACAAGAACGGCCTCCCTCTTTTCCCAGGGATGTAGCGGTGATGAGCGGGAGATGGCCAAGATGGTCGCTGATACTATCTCTCGGACAGAGAAACAAGTGGTCGTGGAGGGACAGGAGCCAGCCAACTTCTGGATGGCCCTAGGCGGGAAGGCGCCCTACGCCAACACCAAGCGGTAATGTCCCAGCTTCTCTTCTCACCCCCATGACCCCAAGCAAGGGCTCACTGCATGATGCTTAGGGCCGGACATGGGCCTTTCTGTAGAAAGAGGGTTTTCAAGAAGGCAGAGGTATCTGCTTGAACTTGAGGAAGCAAGTGCCAGAGCCCAGGCCTTGTCCCTAGAGACTGGCACAGGCCCCCAGAATGCTGTGGGAGGACAACACAAGCCCTCTTCCAAATGTTACTTTCTAAAGAATAGCCAAAGAATATTCAAAGGCAAAAGTTCTACACTGTAGTTGCACTGGGAGAGAGACAGTGGGAGGATAGCAGGAAGAACTTCCTCCAGGACTGTAGATGAGCTCCTGGAAGAGATGTCCAGAAAAGCAGGGGATTTGTCTCTTCAAGCACTGTTGAAAGGAGAGGGGACCTTTCGTCAGTCATAAGAAGGGCATTTGGTGAGAAGCCAGCCTTTCCATGTAAGAGTCCTTCAACTCTCCAGTCCTCGTGTTCCTCAAGTCTCTGAGCCCCACACCTACATCTGCCCACCCTACAGGCTGCAGGAGGAAACCCAAGTCATCAACCCTCGACTCTTCGAATGCTCCAACCAGACCGGGCGCTTTGTGGCCACAGAGATCTTTGACTTCAGTCAGGATGACCTGGAAGAGGACGATGTGTTCCTATTGGATGTCTGGGACCAGGTAGGATGAGAGGTCTAAAAACTAACCTTCTCCACCTTGATTCCCAGCACCAAAGGTCCCCAGGGGCTTTATTGTAGGGAAACATCAAGGTCTGGGGGCCCCCGATTCTTTCTCCTGGAGAGGGGGAAAGAGAGGGACATGCCCTGATCATCCCACAACTTCTTTATTTCCCATGGAAGGAAGCAGGAATGTTGCTAGGGGTCTTGGGCTCTGGGGAAGCAGAGTGCCCCATAACCACAGGCTATCTAAGGAGCAGCATCTGGGCAGCCTCATTTACAACAGAGATGTGAAGTCAAGGCCCAAACAGGCCTTGCTTAAGGTCATTAGCTGAGTAGTGACAGGTCTTCCTCGCTGGCATCAGAAATGAGCCAAGGCAGAGCCTGTGGACATGAGGAATGTCCATGTTGCTCGCCACGCACCGACTGAGGGACTACTCTCCACAGGTCTTCTTCTGGATAGGGAAACATGCCAACGAGGAAGAGAAGAAGGCTGCAGCCACCACTGTACAGGAATACCTCAAGACCCACCCGGGAAACAGAGACCCTGACACCCCCATCATTGTGGTGAAGCAAGGAAACGAGCCCCCCACCTTCACAGGCTGGTTCCTGGCTTGGGATCCCTTCAAGTGGTCTGTGAGTAGCCCAGCAAGTCCTCTTGGCTCAGCATACCCTCCCCCTCCCTCCAGGTGGCTTCATGGCACATACTGGTCGGGCATGATGGTACAAGCCTGTGATCCCAATGTCTGGGAAGTAAAAGCTGGAGGGTCAGAAGTTTAGGATTATCCTTGGCTACCTGGCATGATGGGGGATAGCCTGAGCTAGTTGAGACCCTGTTTTACCTAGGGTTTGTAGACACAGCGGATGAGGCATGCCTGTGTTCCTAGGACTTGAAAATGGAAACAGGGGGATTTCAAGTTCAAAACCAGTCTGAATGACATAGCAAAACAAAAACAAAAGCAAAATAAAACAAAAAAGGCTGTGAGTTTAGTTTAGTGACAGAGCACTTGCCCAGCATGGACAGAGCCCTGGTAGCATGCACACATGGGGGAGGGCGGTGTAGTGAAGTGTTAATTAATCTTAATCAATAAGAACCCGGAGGCAGATAAGGGGGTAAAAACCTGGACTGTCAGAAAACAGAGGAGCCGCGCCCGTTGCTTTCTTCCTCTTTGTTCTTCAGTCCAAAAAAAAACAAAAAAACAAAAAAAACAAAAAACTGAGATCCGGTGTCCACCTCCAGAGTGCTGGGATGAAAGGCATGTGCCACCACTGCCTGGTTTCTGTTAACTCGTGGCTAGCTCTGCAAATTTCATTTGTCAAAACACAAACCAAATAACCCACAACAGCGAAGTTATAGTGTCCTGCTTTTTGTGCTATGCAAAGCTATGGAAAATTGATTAGAAAGAAAAATATTCAAGACTCAGTTCTTGACTGGGCGCAGCCATGCTCAGGAGCAGCCACAAGCAAGGGACGCCCCTTCATAAGAACTCCTTCAGGGCTGACCCCAAGAGTCCGCAGCGCCAGCCCAGGACACGCCTGCTGCTCTAGAGGACAGACTCCCCTGGCTCTAAAGTCTAAGCAAAGTGGGTCGCATATGTTCTCTTACTGGGGGACAGTGCGTCAGGCCTCCAGGGGTACCTGCTCTGCCCCTCCCCCTAGGCTTGTGGCTCTGGGTGTTTTAAATTGCCAGATGAGATTGATTTAGGAGCAGAGAGCTTAATTTCGTCAAGTCTACTGCCCCCTCCTCCCCGCCTTTTCTTTTCTCTTGACTCTTGTTGAGGGGCTGTTTCATCTTCGGGTAAACAGGTCTCCCCCCGACCCCACGTGTGTGTGGTATGTGTGCCTAGACATATAAGCACATGTGTATATGTGCATGCATGCAGTGGAGGCCCGAGGTTCATATCAAGTGTTGTGAACATTCTCTACTTTGTCTGCTGAGGTAGGGTTTCCTTCTGAACCCAGAGCTCATAGGTTCATCTCGTCTAGCTAGTCAGCTAGTCCTGGCGTTCGGGGTCCCCCGTCTCCACTTTCTGAGAAGCTGTGGTTACATACAGAGAAGCTGTTACAACTACCCACCCAGCTTTTTTCTGTGAGAGCTGGGGATCTGCACCCCATTCCTCACACTTGGGAGGCAAACGCCTTTCCCCACCTAGCCATCGCCCCAACCTCAGGTTATCAAATCTGAAGGCAGCAGTGTGGATTCCTGGCCTCACAATCACGCCAGCCCCCAACCCGACAGACAGTTCAGGTGGACTTTCCCTCCTCTCTTTGTGCTTTTCTCGACCTCATTCATTCACTCAGCAAACATAATTCACTTCGGGAGCTCTGATGTGTCACTCTGGGTGCTAGGCCCTGGGTCTTAGGGTCCTAAAACAGTCTCCCCTTCCTTGTCCTCTGTTGGGGCTTCTCTTAAGTGCCCCAGGCCCCGAGTTTCCCAGAGCCCATCCCTTGTAGGCAGGACATCAATAATGCCTGTGGCTATGTGCATATTTCCCTGACCCTCATAAGGGGTCAGGGAAGCACATATTCTTCTCTGTTCTCTTGTCCAGCTGAGCAGGGACAGATCACCCCCCTTGCCCTGCTCTTTCCCGATGTTAGCAGCCCGTTTGGCCTTGTTCTCTCTGTCACTAGAGACGGCCTTGCTCCCCCACTCACTCACTCTGAGCCACTTCCTGCCCCTCTCCCCAGTTCGTCTCAGGTCAACCTTTTTTCCACCTTTGATTCCTCTGCTGAGATGGGGTCTGATCTGTTGTTTGCTTTGCTTGCAGAACGCCAAATCCTACGATGACCTGAAGGCAGAGCTTGGAAACTCTGGGGACTGGAGCCAGATTGCTGATGTGAGTATGGGGGTGGCCTGGCCTGGAGGTGCTCATATCCATGGGAGCTGGGAATGCTGAGAGACAATACCAGTGTCTTGCACCCACCCCCATCTCCTCCCTCTTTGTGAAAGTCCTCATCTTGTCTTTGTGTAACACCCATGTCTCTCCATTTCCTAGCAAAACAGCCTGCATTTTTCTTTTTTCAAGGCAGAGTTTCTTTCTTTCTTTCTTTCTTTCTTTCTTTTTTTTTTCTTTTTTTTTTTTTGATTTTTTGAGACAGGGTTTCTCCGTAGCTTTTTGGTTCCTGTCCTGGAACTAGCTCTTGTAGACCAGGCTGGCCTCGAACTCACAGAGATCGCCTTCCTCTGTCTCTCGAGTGCTGGGATTAAAGGCGTGTGCTACCACCACCTGGCTCCAATTTTTTTTTTTTTTTTTTTTTTTTTTTTTTTTTTTACCACCCATGAGACAGTATATTAAAATGCAGTTCCCCCCCTGGCCTAGTGATGCTTGATTATAGTTGCAGAACTCAGGAGGCTGAGACAGGAGAATGCAGAAAGACCCAGACTCAAAATAAACAAAAACACCCAGAAACAAAATTAGCAAATTATAAGGCTCCATTCCAAAATATTTTGAGTTGGCTCTCAGGAGTAGCAAGTTTTTGCTTGTTCATGTGTATGAGATGTGTGTACATGTGCGTGTGCATGTGTGTTCACATGCGTGTGGAAGTCAGAGGCCGATGCGAGTGTCTTTCCGATCGCTCTCCACTTTATTACTGAGGCAAGGTCTTCTTGCAAGCCCGAGTTCTCCAGTTCAGCTGGTATAGTAACTGGATTACCTCTGGGATCCCTGGTCTTTGCTTCTGGAGTATGCTGTCACAGTGTGTTGCCACTGTGCCAGGCTTTCCTGTGGGTGCCAGGGACCCAAACTCCAGTCCTCATCCTCAGCTCCAGACTCGGCATGCTTTAAATGAAAGTCTGAGGTGGTCTGGTGTACCACCTGGGGAAATGGGGACATCCGTAGGCACCATCACCCTTGGGGCACCTCTCCAGGCAGAACGATTGTGACTCTTTCAGTCTTTGTCACTTGTCAGAGGTGTGTCTAGGTTGTCACAGGCCCACAGAAGAAACCAGGCAGACCTAGCTCTCTCACACAATCAGAACCTGAGAGCAACGTCTCAAGCCTCTGAGGGTAATCAGCGAGGACGTTCCCACCTCCTCCAGCCACAGGTCGGGAACACTATGGTGATTCATTAGCCCTCTCTGGTGGACGGCGCAGTGTTTAAGAAGAAAAGCTAGGTCAAGGCCGAGTGAGTTCATAAATGACAGTTTTACAACAGATATGAGATAAAGGGTCATAAATGTCCAGGGAAGAGTAGACGTCACACTCCAGAGGAAGCCTCGGAAGGTTAGTCATTGAACAATCATCCTGTTCCAACTAGTTTAGGTCAGATGCAGGGTGCCAGGTTATTCTACTAGCTTCTGGGTCCAACCCAGGGAGATGTGTTTGACTGAGTGTGTGTGTGTGTGTGTGCGTGCGTGCGTGTGTGTGTGTGTGTAACAGGGGAGGGGGAGGACAAGGAGAGGTCTCCTGAAGAAGGTCCCCTAGAATGGAGAGCATCTCGGTGTCGGACGCAGCCCCGCAGCTGCTGATGTGTGTTTTTCTTGTTTCCTAGGATGTCATGAACCCCAAGATGGATGTGTTCACTGCCAGCACCACCCTCAGCTCTGGGCCCCTGCCCATCTTCCCCCTGGAGCAGCTGGTGAACAAGCCCGTGGAGGAGCTCCCTGAGGGTGTGGATCCCAGCAGGAAGGAGGTGAGTGGGCCACGGCCAGCAGGAGGAGGACTGGTCCATTTCATTGGAAAACCTCATCCACCCCAGACTGTGTCCTGAAGAGAACTGGTGCACACACCATGGTAGCCTTACACCCCCTGGAACAGGGCAGAGAAGCCCAATTACCGCTCATGGTGAGAATGGGTGGTGCCAGGTGCAGCCAAGGCACACAAGCCTCCTGTGTGGGCATCAGCCCAGGCACACAAGCCTCCTGTGTGGGCATCAGTCCAGGCACACAAGCCTCCTGTGGGCATCAGTCCAGGCACACAAGCCTCCTGTGTGGGCATCAGTCCAGGCACACAAGCCTCCTGTGTGGGCATCAGCCCAGGCACACAAGCCTCCTGTGTGGGCATCATCAGGAGCATCATGAGTCAGAGGTCACCTTCCGAAAGGTGACAGGAACCCAAGTTATGGGAGCAAAGTGAGTTTGTCCTGGAGGAGCGATGGTGAAGGCAAGAGGCCTAGGGAGGAAGCACAGGAGCACAGACACTGGGGAGAGAGGCAGGGGCCTGCCTTTGGGGACCTATGGTGGCTGAAGCAGTAGAAGTCAGATAGTCATCTTTTAAAGTTTAAATTAAAATTTTATTTGTTTTGGATAGGGTCTCACTAGGTAGCCTTGGCTGAATTGGACCAAGCTGGCCTTGAACTTGCAGTGACCCTCCTGCCACTGCCTATGGCAGGCAGTACTAAGTCTGCTTTTTTGTTTTTGTTCTTGTGACTAATTAATTACTTATTTATTTGAGACAGGGTTTCTCTGTGTCCTGGAACTCATTATGTAGACCAGGTTAGCCTTGAACTTAGATCTGCCTCTGCCTCGTGAGCGCTGTCGCCACGCCCGTACTGTTATTTTTGTGTGGGTGTGCGTGTGCGCTCTTAAATGGGTGTGAATGTGGGTGGAGGTGCCTGTGGAGGCTGGAGGCACTGGATCCCCTGGAGCAGAGGTAACATGTGCTTGTGACCTCAATGCTCTACATGAGTGTAGGAGGCAGAGACAGGATACTGCCTGGAAGCCCAAGGTCAGCATGCCTGGTTACATAGCAGTGAACAATAAGACACCTGTCTACAATAGGTGGAAGGTTAGGACTGACACCCGAGGTTGTCCTCTGTCACACGCACCTTCACAGGTGTTAGTGCCCTGCATGCACAAGGTGGTTGCCAACCACTAATGCTCACACACATACATGCACATATGTCATACACAGAAAGCCATATTATGAGCTGGGCAGGGTGGCTTATACCTAGGTGCCTGTAATTCAAGTCCTAGGAAGCTGAGGGAGGAGGGTCATCTTAAATCTGAAGCCAGCTTGGACTGCACAATTGGAGTCCTTCCTGCCTTTTGCCTCAGGGGGCTCCTTCGTACATACTCCCTGGGTTTCTCCCTCTGAGGCTTTGGAAAGCAAGGAGACATCTATGTCCTTACTGTAGCTCTAGGGTGCTCTCACAAGAGGCAGAAGCTTAGCTGATCTCTGGTGATAGAAAAGTTTTAAAACAGTAGACATGGTGACACACAGCTATAACCTCAGCCCTTAGGGAGCTGAGGCAGGAGGAACATTGCTAGTTTGAGCCTAGCCTGGGCTACTTCGTGAATTCAAGATCAGCTTGCGTGTGAGACTCAAATCTATATCGACCATCCCATTCTACAGTCAAGAAAACTATTATCTGGAAAACTGGGAAGATGGCTCAGTCCGTAAGCACTGGCTGTGAAACCCCAGGACCCAAGTGCCATCCCCGGTACCCATATCAAATGCCATTCATGGGGCTGGAGAAATGGCTTAGGGCACCAGAGGACCCAGGCTTAGCTCCCAGCACCCACAAGGTGGTTGCCAACCACCCACAATTCCAGTTCCAGGGGATCTGATGCCCTCTTCTAACGTTTGCAGGCAATGCATGAATGTGCATGTGCATACATGCAGGCAAAACACACGCAAGTAAATCTAAGAAAAGGAAAAGGAAGTTGTGCATGGTGACTCACGCTTGTACTCCTAGTTCTGGTGAAGTAGACCACCTGGAGCTTGCTGGCTAGCCAGCCTAACCCAATTAGTGAGTTCCAGGCTAGTAAGAAACTGCCTCAGAAAACAAGGTGGATGGCCCCTAAGGTTGTTCTCTAAATACACAGGCACCTGCATATACATGACCTCACACACAGGTGCCAAAAATAGCCTCCTTCCAATCCCAGAACACTAAGGCCCAGAGAAGGGAAGTAACTTGCCTGAGGTTAATAACCCAGTTGCACTGTCAGCATCAGGGTAAGGGCAGCAGGCAGGGGTGGGGACCAGGTCGTGAGGGTTAGTGCATGCGCCATAAAAGACGCATTTCTGCGGGGTGGGGCAGCGTGCTGTTGAGCAGGGAGTAGACAGGCTGAAATGGAGGGCTAACTCTGAAGAGGACAGGATCAGTATAGCCCACGGTTCTCCAAGCAGTTCAAGAAGACTCAGATTTATTTAAAATCAGTTGTCAGCAGCTGACTAATTGTTAAGATTTTTGTTTTAATAGACAGGGCCTCATTATGTAGCCTAGGCTGGCCTCAGATTCATAGAGATCCATCTGCTTCTGCCTCCCAAGTGCTGGGATAGTTTTTGTTGTTTTGTTTTTTTAGGTTAAATGTTTTTTAGATTCATGTATGTTTTGCCTCCATGTTTGTATGTGTGCCACATGCATATCTGTTATATGCAGACGTCAGATTCCCTGGAATGAGCTACGGATGGTTGTAAGCTATGACATAGGTTCTGGAACATGACCTTGTGTCCTCTGCAAGATCAGCAGATGCTCTTCTGAGCCATCTCTCCACTCCCTGATTTTTATTTTTTTGAGACAAGGTTTCTCTGTGTAGCTCTGTGGCTGTCCTGGAATGTGCTCTGTAGACCAGGCTGGTCTCAAACTCAGAGATCTGCCTGCCTCTGCCTCCCGAGTGCTAGGATGAAAGGCATGAATTTTTTTTTTTTTTTTTTTTTTTTAAATCATGGATACAACATGCATCTTGTGAGAAAGGGGAGAGTAAGATTTCAGACCTTGCGGGGAGGTGGTGGCCCATTTCTTTAATCCCAGCACTTGGAAGGCAGAGGTAGGTGGATCTCAGTTTAAGGCCAGCCTGGTCTACAGAGTTAGTTTCAGGATAGCCAGGACTGTTACACAGGGAAACTCTGTCTTGAAAAAAGAGGAAAGAAAGAGTGGTGTGGTGAGTCTCAGTGAAGGCAGCAGCACTAGGGTAATGGAAGTGAGGCAGATATGGGCATGAGTGAGGCTGGAAATCAGCTGGCAGGCCTCCAGAGTTACACAAATTCACTGGGATGGGGTCAGAGTTCAGCAGTCTTGTCAGAGCTGAGAATCAGCCTTCCGGGGCCTGGGAGGGCCCTGTGGATTCTTGTGCAGAGCTGACTGAGCAGCTGCAGTTGTGATAAAAGTAGGGGAGGGGATTCCAGTACCAGACCTGGTCTGCAGCAGCTGCTCCTACCCACTGATACCCTTATTTATTCCATCCCAGAACAAGGTGCTCTATGCCCTACCTGGGGACTGGGAAGGTTCCCAGGAGCCTTGTGGAGAAAATGCTGAGCCTGGGAGGCAAGCCTAATGACAGGGTAGGGAACTTGAACAGCATCTACAGTGTTTGCTAAGACACTGCTCAATGCAGTCACTCTGGAGTCAGAGATCCCCTAGGGCAACTCCACTTGAGAACAGCCAAAGACTTAACTAAGCCTTGCACACACTACGCAACCAGAGCTCTCCTGCCTATACCTTGCAAGCTCTGGGTTACAGGAGTGTGCCACCACGTTGCTTTCCCCAGCCTTTTAAATTTTAACTTGTTAATTTTATTATTTATTTATTGGTTTTTCGAGGCAGGGTTTCTCTGTAGCTTTGGAGCCTATCCTGGAACTAGCTCTTGTAGACCAGGCTGGCCTTGAACTCAGAGAGATCCCCACCCTTCTCTGTCTCCAAGTGCTGGGATTAAAGGCATGCACCACCACCACCCAGCTTATTATTTATTTATTTTTAGATATTTAATATTTATGTGTATGGGTGTTTTGCTTGAATGCATATCTGTGTACCATGTGCAGTTAGGACCCCTGGAGGCCAAAAGAGGGTGTCGGATCTCCTGGGACTGGAGCTAAAGATGGCTGTAAGCCGCCGTATGGGTGCTGAGAACTGAATCTGGGTCCTCTGCAAGACCAGTGCTCTTAACCACTGAGTCCTCTCCAGTCCCTTTTATGTATGTATGTATGTATGTATGTATGTATGTATGTATGTATGTATGTATGTATGTCTATCATCCATCTATCCATCCATCATCTATCTATCTATCTATCTATCTATCTATCTATCATCTATCTATCTATCTATCTATCTATCTATCTATCTATCTACCTAATCATCTATTTATAGACATAGTCTTGGAAATACATTGGTCTGGAACTCAGAGACCTGCTTGCCTCTGTCTCTGGAGTGCTAGAGTTAAAGGCATGTGCTCCAATGCCAGATCCCCAATTCTTTTTTTTTAAACTTTTTTGTTGTTGTTGTTTATTTATTATGTGTACAACATTCTGCTTCCCACGCACCAGAAGAGGGCGCCAGATCTCATCACAGATGGTTGTGAGCCATCTTGTGGTTGCTGGGAATTGAACTCAGGACCTCTGGAAGAGCAGCCAGTGCTCTTAACCTCTGAGCCATCTCTCCAGCCCCTGGATCCCCAATTCTTTTTGGGGGGAGTGGGTGGGTAAAAGGTCTCACTATGCAACCTTGACTGTCTTGGAACTCGCTGTGTATAGACTAGGCAGGCCTTAAACACCTGAAGGTTGAAATTAAAAGCATGTATCAAGTTAGGCACCTTTAATCCCAGCACTCAGGAGGCAAAGGCAATCAGATCTCTGAGTTTGAGATCAGCCTGGTGTACAGAGGGGGTTAAGAGCGACGCAAAGAAACTCTGTTTTAAAAAACCAAAAAGAGAAGAAAAGTAATGGGGGCTGGAGAGATGACTCAGTGGTTAAGAGCATTGCCTGCCCTTCCAAAGGTCCGAGTTCAATTCCCAGCAACCACATGGTGGCTCACAACCATCTGTAATGATGTCTGGTGCCCTCTGCTGGCCTGCAGAGATACACACAGACAGAATATTGTATACATAATAAATAAATAAATATTTTACAAAAAAAAGAAAAGAAAAATCAAGAGAAGAAAAGTAATAATAATAATAATAATAATGTGTGTTATGTGCGGGCAGCTGCAGAGGCCAGCATAGGGCACTGGATGCCCTGGGGCTAGAGTTATAGGTAGCTGTGAACTGCACCACAGGGGTGCTGGGAACTGAATTCAGTCTTCCAAAAGAGCATCAAATACCAGAGTGCTGAGCCATCTCTCCAGACCCAGTCAGCCTTAAAAGGGGGGGGGGGGATTGGGATTAAAGACGTACGATGCCACCATCTGACCTGCGGTAGGTTCTTCCCGTTTGTTTACAACACTCATGCATCCTCCCATATACATCAAACCATCTCAAATCATTAGTTTCCTCCATATACATCAAACCATCTCAAATCATTAAACGCTCTGCAGTTACGCTGTGTTGTGCAGGGGTAATGGCAAAGTGTGCCTACATTCTGTAGTGTTTTTTTTTTCCCATCTGTGGTTGGCTTACTCATGCATGTAGAACTTATTACTACTGAGAGCTGACTATTCAAAGCAGACTTATCGAGGAGTAACGGTTCCCCAGGGAAAGGCAGGCTTGCCCCAGGCTGTGTCTTTGCAAGTGCTATAGCAGTATGTGTGTTTCATTGTTGTTTGCCCTGTTCATTAGGACCACGTCAAGACCTGCTTCCAAAGCATGGTTAAGAAGCCGGGAGGTGGGGGCTGGAGAGATGGCTCAGAGGTTAAGAGCACTGGCTGCTCTTCCAGAGGTCCTGAGTTCAATTCCCAGCAACCACATGGTGGCTCACAGCCATCTGTAATGAGATCTGGCGCCCTCTTCTGGCGTGCGGGCATACATGGAGGCAGAATGTTGTATACATAATAAATAAATCTTTAAAAAAAAAAAAAAAAAAAAAAGAAGCCAGGAGGTGCTGGTGCCTACCTTTAATCCTAGCACTCTGAAGGCAGGTGTATCTTTGTTAGATCGAGGTTAGCTTGGTTTACAAAGCAAGTTCCAGGACAATCAGGGCTATTATTATACAGAGATAGCCTGTCTCAGAAAAAACAACAACAAAAACAAAGCACGTGAGGCCCAGGAGGGGGTAGCCTGTTGCTAGAAGGGCCTTGAGTCCCCTGAAGGCAGTGGAAGCTTGATCTATTCATGCACGGGCAGACACTGCTTGCTTTTGAGTCTAGATTTGGAACTACTATATGATGAATCATATAACTTTTTAAAACGTGTGTGTGGGTGCCACAGCACATATGTATGGTGGTCAAAGGACAACTTCAGGGTGTCATTGTCTACTTCACCAGGTGGGTTCCACAATCAAATTAAGGTCCTGAGGCATAGCAAGCAGGCACCTTTACCCACTGAGCCACCTTGCCAGCCCCTACATATTTTTGAATTTATATATATATGTGTGTGTGTGTGTGTGTGTGTGTAAATGAGTTTATGACGTGCATGTATGTGTCCAGAGGCCAGAAAGTGGTGTAGGAGCCTCTAAAGTAATGGTTCTCAATCTTCCTAACGCGACCCTTTCTAATGTGACCTCATGTTGTGGTGACTCCCAACCATAAAATTGTCATTGCTACTTCCTAACTTTGCTATGAATTATAATGTACATATCTGGTATTTAGGATATCTGATATGTGACCCCCCAAATGAGAACCGCTCTCTAGAGCTAGTTATATAGCTGTGAATGACTATCCCATGTGGGTACTGGGAACCAAACGCCTATCCTCTTTAGAAGATCATTCTGAATTAGCCTCATGAATACTTTTCTTGTGAGACCCCCCCCCCCCAATAAATGGCTCACGCCTTTAATCCCAGCACTTGAGTACTTGGGAGGCAGAGGCAGGCAGATCTCTGACTTTGAGGCCAGCCTGGTCTACAAAGCGAGTTCCAGGACAGCTAAGGCTACACAGAGAAACAAACAAACAAACAAAAATCCAAAAAACCCACCCAAAACAACAACAACAAAAACCCCACAACACACACACATATACTCCTAGCCAGGTGTATCTGGCTTTTTAAATCACACTGCTCAGGAGGCAGAAGCAGTTTTACTTCTAAGAGTTCAAGGCCAGCCTGGTCATAGTAAGTTCTGGACCAGCCAAGTCTACATAGTGAGACCCTATTTCAAAGAAAGAAATATCTTCCATTTGGGGCTAAGAATACAGCCCTGGGTTTGAACCCAGCAGCATAAGAACTGCCTGGTAGCGGGGTTCAGGAGCATGATGGCCTGCCCTAGCAGAGTGCAGGCCCCAGCCTGATGAGTAGGAGTCGAGATCTGAGATCTGACTTAAAGCCTAGCATGGCAGAAGCCTGGTTGACTATGTGGCCTTTTATTCATGCAGCACTTCCTACCCCCTTTCCTGGCTCAGGAGTGTTAGCTTTTGTTCTCCTTTGTTTGATCCTATGTCACATCTGTGTGAGTCATCCAAGCAAACCCGGGGCAAGACTGTGACCTTTGCCCTCTGGTCCTCTCCTAGGAGCACCTGTCCGTTGAAGATTTCACTAAGGCCTTGGGGATGACTCCAGCTGCCTTCTCTGCTCTACCTCGATGGAAGCAACAAAACCTCAAGAAAGAAAAAGGACTATTTTGAGAGTCACGGCTCTGGCTGTTCAGAAGTCCCTACCCTGCCTGTGAAGGCTGTGTTCTGCCATTACAGGTTTTAAATCCTAAGCCAGCTGAAAATGTCCAATTGTATCTGTGAGCCACAGTGTGATAGTCCCTTCTGTTTATAATAGTGATCTCCTTGAGAAAGATGCAACCTCCCCATGGAGTCCTGTTCTAGCGTTTGCTTTCCTTAGAGCAGCAGCACTCCTCCTCAGTGCTCAGCTGGACACCTACAGGGAAGCAGGAGAGGGCCAGGTGTCCTCTCACTCCTCCTCACACTTCAATAGGACAAAGGCAAAGCTTAGCTAGGGGCAACTCTGGGCTTGGATGCTGTTACCCAGAAGTCTCTGCAAAGCTTCAGACTCCTCAGATGACATCAGGAACATGGGTTTACTACAAGAAGTCCAATCAGAAGCCAACAGAAGGTGATTTCCACTTAAAACAACTGGTTATTCAGTGCCCCCAACAATGTGTCCCTTTAAAGAAATAATCCAAAATAACACAAGGTTAATAAAGGCTTTAATGTCTCTCACACACTCACCAAAAAACAAAACAAAAAAACCAAACTATATAATTTAAAAAGGAATCAGAAACATGGAAAAATCATAAAGGACACAGAGGAACAGTTCTGCTAAAACACAGATAAAGTGCCGTTCCATACAGACACCAATCATCAGAACCAGAAGTCACTCTGAACACAAAAAAGCCACCTCACAAATAATGTGGCCAAAGCTGCCAACAAACCTGGGAGTGCTTCAACCAGCAAAGTACAGGAGCCTTGCTTCTGTTTCCCTCTCCCAGGCATGAAGAACTGCCACCAAGAAGAGGAAAGGAAGCTAGGGGACAGATGCATACACCCATGGCAGTCTCCCTCTTGCCCACTTATTCAACAGATCTGTTCAGACAACTGCCCTTCTTTGTTCTCTGGCTTGACACACTTGAATGAATCTTGACCCAGACTCTCATCCACCTTTCTCTTAGGCCTGAGGGACTGACTGTAACTTTTAAGTCCATTGTCACCAAAGTGTTCATTCATAGGGGCACACCTACAATTAAAGCCTCTAAACCTTAGATACATAGCACACAGAAAGGAAACAATTTACCAGTCATGTATGATTGAGACTTCCTTAAATCTAGTAACCAAAGCAAAACACAAACTGAGTCTACTTCGGTGACAGAGAATAATCCTGTTACAAAACTCCCATGATGACAATCAGTTACTTTGTTGAGGTTTTCACTATTAGAGCTTTTACTAAGAGTCTTAGTTCATCAAGGAGAGAGAAAAATGTGTAGTTTAATATTAGCACCCAGAGTTAACCAACCTGTAAGCACCACATCTTAAAATGTAAATACATCTACACCTGCTGTGTCTGCTACTGAGCTGTTTAGGTTAAGCCTGATCATAGAAACTAGGCAATCAACTTGGAATCAGAATATAAACACAACAATTCATGGATTTACTTATTCTTCCTGCTGGGCCGTAACTTATGAGCATGTGTATACACACCTATACCTACAAAACAAGAGTCCAGCCTCCCCACATGCCTAAATGATAGTCTTGGCTACTAAAATAAACAATATCAACACCCAGCCTTTTAACTCTGTATAATACAGGGCTAACGTCCCCCCCCCAAAAAAAAAAACAAACTTAAGTTTATCTTCTCATCCAAAGAGTTTTGGCTAAGATCCAAAGATTGCATAGAGTACTAATTGCTATGGAATTCCAGGTCAGTCATTTAATGTAACCACACACTTGGCATTTTACATGGAAGGTTATTATGTAGACTGAAGGGAACTGATACCTCTGCTCTAGTAACTTGTCCCTTCTAGCCCCAAATGTTAACTGCTCTCAATGTAACTCTGGGATCATGGTTAAATTAATACAGTCTAGGTGAAATCGCCATTTGGAGTCAAATAGGAAAGTTAAAAGAATGGAGAAGGGAAAGGCTAACAAGGCCACAGTATGGGCAGAATGTACTAATTCAAGTCCAAAGTTGTAAGTACTAACTTATTTTCAACTAACAAGTCTTGCCCAAGACACGAAGGTCAAACCAACCAGGTTCTGTGCCACATGCACACACGCCATGAAAACAACTGCTGCTCAGGGCATTATTTCTGTTTTCTTCCATGGTGTACTGCAGAGCTCACGTGGGACATAATCATTCAACAGTTCAAAGTTCTCCAATGCAGAGGCGGCAGCGGACAATGCTAAAGCTCACAATCACTATGCACTTGAGATAATCAGTTACTTTCAAGCAAAACAAAACGAGGCTCCTGGTAGAAGTGAAACAACACGATTTAAGTTAGTTCCAAAAACAAGTATTTTTCCGTTGTAAACTACCGCATACCCTCCCTGTGCCCATGTGGAACATTCACTACAAGGTGTGCAGTAGATGGTAGGAGTCAAAGCGTTTATCAGTAGTCAAACAAAAGCACTGAGGCCATTACATCTCAATGATTCAGACCTTTAGAAGAGGTGATCATGTAAGAATGCACCCAGATTGCAAGAGTCTGGCTGGAGCTCTCTGAATACAATCTTCTAGAAAAGATGTTGCATCTTAGTGATAGGTTTTAACATCCCCCGAAAATCTGACATGGTCTCATACATACCTCAGAATGCAGAGTAACCCTCACATTAATAGTAAAAGCAAGAAAAAACAGGGAAGGAAGTGAACACAGGCTTTATTTTGCTAAATCCTGTGCAATCCTAATGACAGTTGAGCTGACAATTCCCTCAAGCTCATTCTTTTTACGGTTTCATTAGCTGCTTAACCAGGCAGATAATGTTGGCGAAGTGATGTATGCAGCGCTTGCCTCTGCATCCCCACTTGGTCTCAACTCAGAGCACCTAAAAAGTAAGAGATGTACTGTGCACCTTTGATAGCTCCTGGAATTACCTACAGCTATTCTCCCAATTCTCACCCTACTTAGTTTTGCCTTTGCAACAGTGTTTAGCTTTAGTGGTCCAGTTTGCACTGTAAAAAGCAGCATGCCTCTTGCCTTTCTCTGCCTGGGAGACAAAGAGACTAGCATTCTTCCCTGCCCTAAGCATCCCTGTCAAGGAGTCATAGTCGAAGCAATACTGTGGTGTAGGAGGTCCTTCTGTTTATGTGTTGCTTTCATTGGTTAAATAAAAAAACTTAGGTAGACAGAAATGAATGCTAGAAAGAAGGGTAGAGTGGCAGACACCATGATTTTCCTGCCTGAGGCGAACGCTGGTTAGAATCTTGCCAGTAAGCCACAGCCACGTGGCAATACACATTAATGGAGATGGGTTAAACTAATATGTAAGAGTTAGCCAATAAGAGATTAAAGCTATTAGGTCAGGCAGTGTTTAAATGAATACAGTTCCTGTGTGATTGTTTTCAGGTGTAAGCTAGCCGGGCAGCAGGGACAAAGGCCCCCACCCTCTTCTCATGCAAGTTTGGTGCTCCAACGTGTTAAACTGACTCAATGTAAAACCTGAGAGGGCTTTAAAAGAAATTCTAGACACAAATATAGAGTTTAACATAAGTTTTTGCTGTTTGCGGGGTGCCACAGAAAAAATTTCCTAACTCAGTAGCCACAACAGGAAAAAAGTGGTTTTAAAATACCAGCTTTCTGGGCTGTGCCGCGAGTATGACCTCTGACTCTTGGGAGATGAAGCATTTGGATGGAGTTTGTTAGTAAAGTGCTTATGCTTGGTTTGTTTGATGGCAACTGGACTCGCTGGAAGAGGGGCACTGAACGCAGCTCCGCCATGCTGGACTGGGTGGGGCAATCAGGCAGTACCTGTATTTGACCTAGGATGGTCGCAACTCATATTCTTAAAGAGCTTAGCATTTTAAAAGCACAAAGCAAGTGTTCCTAGACAGATATTAGATTCACAATAAGACATATTCAGACATAAAAGCCCTCTAAATGGGTCACAGTGTTAAATAAATGTACGTAGACATGAGAGAAAAAAATAGAGTATAGAGTCATAAAATAAAGTTAATACTTCATAAAAATAAAAAATTCAGAGTCTGGATTCTGTATATTATTGCATTTTCCTTAATTTTTTTTGACTGTAAGGAGCTAAGGTCAGAGAGACGTTTCATTGTGTGGGCTGCTAAGCTAAACCAGCATGTATATTATAAAAGTATTACGACTTCAAAATTTGGGTCTAAGGATATAACGCTTTCAAAAAGATGTTCTTTTTGTTTTCAGAGGATGACACACTGTGGATTGCTTCTAGACCAATATGGTATGATAGGCCATGCCCTTCTTAAAGGTTGCCGTAAACACCCTCAGAAAATTACTTCATTGAACTCCTGAGATGAACCTAGCACATAGGATATACCATAAAGGACCTGATTAACAGCGCTCCCATATAGCAGAAATAAGTTTGGAGAGAAATAACTATCTCCATATTCCCAAATATTGTTTATAAATCTTTGTTTACATTTAAAAGGGGGTATGATATAATTACCATTGGTATGAATTTTGCTTTATTGGTATAAATTTAAGGTCAATCTTGTTCTATATATTTCTGATCTTAAGGAATTGTGATTGTGTAGTTCATTTAAAAATGTAATGTATAATTAGGAAATATAGGCTGTTAATGGACAATCATTTATAAGTCAAGCTTGTAGTCACGTTAGCTAGATTTTCTAGATATACAGAGATATTTCAGTTAGATAGGCATTCTTCATATCTTTCAAAGATTACAGAATATGGCATTTAAGATGTTTTAATAACTTAGGGCTTTTCATGACAATGAGACATGTCTGCTCCTGGCAGCACCAAGCTACTTCAAGAGGAAGACAGGCATCAAAGAGGCTCCTTACGGAGTTGGTTAGCCATTTGGGCAAGAAACTGCTCTTGCCTGGACTATTGCATAAACGGGACATAAAAAACCCATAGAGGACTGCTGAACTTGCCTAAAGGTGAGATGATCCTTCGGGGTTCCTGTTTCATAAAAGAGTCTGTAAGACATTCCACAGGACACAAAAGGAAGTGACTAAACTGTCCTTAAAATTTTCTGCTTCAGGCTAGGTGGCGGCGGCACACGCCTGTAATCCCAGCACTTGGGAGGCAGAGGCAGGCAGATCTTTGTGAGTTCGAGGCCAGCCTGGTCTACTCTAGAACAGGCTCCAAAGCTACAGAGAAACCCTGTCTCGAAAAACCAAAACCAAAAAAACCCCACAAAACAACAAAAAATTTCCTGCTTCATGAAAATGTCTGCTGGATACTATAGGCCTATATGCTGAAGATGGATGCCCCAACATACAAAAGAACTTTGGGTGACTGTACAGGCCGTGAGATGTCTGTCATTTCAAGAGTTTTGGAAATTGCTTACTTCTTGTTTACTTAGGTATTATTATATCCTCCTGGAGTCTTTGATGGAGTTGAAGAATAGTTATAGTTTTCCTTTGTTATGATAAGACAAAAGATATAAATATTCTAACTGTAATTCTTGCTTGATACCTGTTATATGTAATTTTACTATGTTAAAGTGAAAGCCTTCTTTTGTTTAAACAGAAAAGGGAAAATGGTGTAGGAGGTCTTTCTGTTTATGTGTTGCTTTCATTGGTTAAATAAAGAAACTGCCTTGGCCTTTTGATAGGGCAGAACTTAGGTAGGTGGAATAGACTGAATGCTAGAAGAAGGGCAGAGTGGCAGATGCCATGGTTCTCCTGCCTGAGAGGGACACTGGTTAGAATCTTGCTGGTAAGCCACAGTCACATGGCAATACACATTAATAGAGATGGGTTAAACTAATATGTAAGAGTTAGCCAATAAGAAGTTAGAGCTAATGGGTCAGGCAGTGCTTAATGGGCCAGGCAGTGCTTCAATGAATACAGTTTCTGTGTGATTATTTCAGGTGTAAGCTAGCCGAGCAGCCATTCCCCCTGCTCTCCTAGTGCAACAATACTGGTCTTTGAACCTTTTATAACTGAGGTTTTAATCCATTGGGATCATGCCTGCTCCATGGGAAAATGATACAGAAGAAAATATAAGCTTTTAGCTTTACCACCACAACAATATGGAAAGAGTATGATGAACACACTGTGTAGCGGCATCTCTGAGAGAAAACGTCAAGTGCATAATAAATAGCAAGTGTGGGACTATAACATTCCAAAGCACCAAAAATCCATTTTTTTTTTTTTTGGAAACTGCATGTAAACAGCATTCAGAGTCATAAAATCAAAGGAAAAATAAAACTCAAATCAGGCTACAGAAATGTCTCTTCCAGGGAAAACAAACTATTAGTGTAACTGGCTTTCCAGTGAACTTTACTCATAAGAAACATCAAAGGTTGGACTTGAGTGAAGTCACTCAAAATGCAAAAGTTCAAGCCAAACAATATGTGCATTTCCACACTTCCCGCTTTCCTCCAAACAGCTGTGGCAGTCATTGTGAGCAGACATACTACTCCTGGTGGCTCATCCTAGCTTTAAGGCTCCAGTCATTCCATAAATTGTGTGGGTATGTATATATATATATATATTTACAACATGAATTCTTAAGACAAAAGGAAGCGTCACTCTTGTAGGAGAAAAAGGTCAATCAGCTATAGATGAGACCAAGGTTTCCATAAAACAGTATGGAGCGTTGCACATGATGGAATTTTGTCTTTTGGTTTGGCCCTGAGCTGTTTGTTGCTCCTGAATCAAGTAGAATTCCAAATTCTCTTCGGGCAGAGGAAAGGTGAGGTGGGGGGCAGTGAGAGAAAACTGCAGTTCATGTTGCCAGCCATTTGCTCCTCATGAGGTCTGAAGGGTAGTTTTCCCCACTTCCATGCTAAGTGCCTGAGAGTTTTTTTCTGTCTCCAGCAACTCATCAAAGATCTCCCTTAAAATAAACAAAAAATAAACAGAATGAGAAGAGGCAAGGTGTGGGAGGGGTGCAGACAGGAAACGGATACTGATAAAACTTGCACCCTACTTGGCACCTAAATTTCACTAAACTAGCCGTTTACTTGTTTGAGCATCATAACCCTAGAAGCTAATTCTGAGAATGAGGAAGCAACAGCAGTTAGCTTTATAAAAATGCTGTGCAGTTCCCTTCACATGAGCAGATCTCACTGACAACCAGAAGACCAACCCATGATAAGACAGGTTCTACCACAGAACAAAGTGCCCTAAATGTAATTCCCAGATATTTCTGTGAGATGATAATGTGGAGTTAACAGAGGAAATATTATGGAATTATAATAAAGTGATGGAATTAATTATCTTGTTCCCAAGAAAGTCTGGATAACTCAGCTGGTGGTAACGACCTGGTGGGTTGGTTTCTTACTTGTGCATGTAGAAGAAGATGTAGCCGCTCCGATCTCGGTCACTCTGCACAGAGGACTCTTGGATTTTAGAGACCTCCAGATCATTGTATGTGAACCATGCCTGTTTCTTAATGTCATATACATCACTAATGTAATGACCTGAAACAGATAAAATCTGGAATTAAGTTTTCTAAAACATACCACATTTTTCTTGGCTACCAGAAGCTTAAGAGAAACCCTCATTATTCTCTGCCTCAGTAATATTTCTTTGTAAAATTCATCTGAAAACTATGTACAGAGAACTTTGTGTGTGTAGTACTCTGCAACAGAGCTGTATTTCAGCTCTTTGTCATTTGAGATAGGGTCTCTTTAGGGAGCTCGCTTAACCTTGAACTCACCTATGTAGTTTACAAAGTCTTGAGTTTTTCCTACCATGCTGCTTCTGCCTCTCAGTGTCTGGCATACTACAGAAATGTACCAAACTGAGAGAAATAACCTTTTACTTTACTTTTTTGCATGTATGGCATGCATGTTTCTTCTTCAATCACTTCCCACTTTATTTACTGTGGCTGGTCCAATCTTTCATTGACCTAGCTAGCTGGCTTTCTCTGGGGATCTCTATGTCTGCTTCCTTTGAGGCTGGGATTCCAGACAGGTCACTGGATTCTTTTTTTTTTTTTAAATATTTATTTATTTATTATGTATACAATATCCTGTCTGTGTGTATGCCTGCAGGCCAGAAGAGGGCACCAGACCTCATTACAGATGGTTGTGAGCCACCATGTGGTTGCTGGTAAGTGAACTCAGGACCTTTGCAAGAGCAGGCAATGCTCTTTACCTCTGAGCCCCAGGTCACGGGATTCTTATGGAAGTGCTGGAATAAAATTCTAGTCCTCATGCTTAGAGGGCAAGCACTTTATCCACTGATCATTTCCCCAGGCCAAGACAACTTTTTAATAAATGTATTTGCTGAGAGGAATTTTCATCATTTATGAAAACAGCTACCCTGACTTGTATAATTCACAGACAGTGTTTATTAAAGGGAGAATTTTAAAGTTTTTGTTGTTGTTGTTGTTTTGTTTTTTAATCTTTTTCTAGATTGAGTCTCATGTAGCCCAGACTGGCTCTGAATTCCTGATTTTTCTACCTCTACTCCATGAATGCTGGGATCACAGATGTGTACCTCACTGTCCAGTTTATGCGGTGGTGGGGATAAAACCTAGGAGGCAGGCACTTTATCAATTACATCCCTAGCTTCTTAAATTTTTCTTAATGTAGTCAAGCTATACCTAACAAAGATAGACAAATAATAACAAAGAGGGCAAATGGTAGCTACTTTGTTAACAAATGCTGAGATCATGAGGTCCGTTTACCTGAGGAAGTAGTACTCCCAATGTGACTGACAACACTGATGAGCCGATAGGAGTGAGGAAGATTTCCGGTCTGAAAACAGAAGTGTGTACAGCTCTTCATTTGAATAAAAGTAAAATGCTGAATTAAATTTATGAGTCAAAGGTGACAGAATCTTCTGTGCATAGTGTGGTACGAGTCAGTAACAAACCTAAGTGGTCTGCTTACAAGCCTCATGCATGTTTTTATGTATAAAGTCTATCTCCAGGAACTATCCTACGGAAATAACTTAAAAGAAAGGAATAAACGTAGGACTAGAGAGATGGCTCAGCAGTCAAGAGCACTTCTTAATACTTACAGAGGAGGCCGGGCGGTGGTGGCGCACGCCTTTAATCCCAGCACTCGGGAGGCAGAGGCAGGCGGATCTCTGTGAGTTCGAGGCCAGCCTGGTCTACAAGAGCTAGTTCCAGGACAGGCACCAAAGCTACAGAGAAACCCTGTCTCGAAAAACCAAAAAAAAAAAAAAAAAAAACTTACAGAGGAACCAACTTCAGTTCCCAGCACCTACATGGGCATCACAACCGCCTATAAAATTCTAGCTCCAGGGGATCTGAAGCCTCTTCTGGCCTTCACGAACACAGACACGCACACCCAACACAAAAATAAGTCTTAAAAAAAACTACACTTTACAGTCAGGCGGTGGTGGTGCATACCTTAATGCCAACACTCGGGAGGCAGAGGCAAGCGATCTCTGTGAATTCAAGGCCAGCCTAGTGTAAAAGAACTAGTTCCAGGACAGGCACCAAAGCTACACAAAGAAACCCTGTCTTGAGAAACAAAAGAAAACAAATATGTAAATATAAATATATATATTCACTGTAACGTTATAATAATGATGTTAAAATATATCCAATCTCAGAATGAGACTGCGAGAGCTATCTCCTCCC
The DNA here is from genome assembly GCF_950005125.1 of Chionomys nivalis. NCBI lineage: Eukaryota > Metazoa > Chordata > Mammalia > Rodentia > Cricetidae > Chionomys > Chionomys nivalis. Next base: position 121,912,133 of record NC_080087.1, on the reverse strand, counting down.
ATTTTATAATGCTCTCTAGGGCTGGGATTTAAGGCATGCATGGCCTGGTTTCTATGGCAACTAGTGTGACCACTGGGATTAAAGTTGTGTGTTATCACTGCCTGGTCTGTAAGACTGACTAGTGGGGCAGTTTTACTCTCTGATTTTCAGACAAGCTTTATTTATTAAAATACAAATGAAATGCTATAGCAAGGGTTTCTCTGTGTAGCAGTCCTAGCTGTCCTGGAACCAGTTCTTGTAGACCAGGCTAGCCTTGAACTCACAGAGATCCGCCCGCCTGGGATTAAAGGCGTTAGCTACCACCGCCCATCTTGGCTTGTTTTACAGATCCACATGAGCACACATAATAACTACAGCCCTATAGAAACAGTTATGATCAGTTACTTACTAAACAACAGAATGAAAAGGAAAGCTGCTATGTTACTGCAATAGTTATGGATTTCTATATTTTAAATACTACATTAAAATAGTTAATAAAAAATAAAATGCAATATTCATATACATACTTTATAATAAAATCAAACACAAAAAAGGACTATAGCGATAAGTAAATAAAAAACCATAGCATTTTGATGAAGTAGTTTACCTTAGGAAGTTTAAGTAGGAAATTCAAAATGTGGAGAACACTATAATTACACAGTTGCTGAACACATTATTTATTATAATAAAAACTGAACTTGTATGAGGAAGCATCACTGTAACCCCAGTACTCAGCAGAAGGGTCTGAATTATAGGTTAGCTTAACTACATAGCAAGACCCTGTCTCAAAAAACAAAATCCCAACATTTGGGAGGGACACGTGATAGGATCAGGTCACCCTTGGTTACAAAGCTGGTTCCTGGTCTGTCTGAGCTAAAGGAGACTTCATTTAAAACATGAAATTAAACAAAAAACTTGTAAATAATCTTTTTTTCTTTTGTTACTCTGTAGTGTATGCTGGCTTTGAACTCTTCTTGTCTCAGCCTTCCAAGTCCTGAGATTATAGGCATAAGCCACTATGTCCAGCTAATAGTCTTTAGCAAGCAGAATAAAAACTCTCCTTAGGTAATAGCCACCGCCTGGTTAGGTTATAACATTTTAAAGCACATGTGAAGGTGGGAATGATAAAATAATACATTAATAGTTTCTAAGAGTAGTTGTGTGCTAAAAGAATAGAATCCCATGTAGTATTTTTTATTTTTTGGGAAAAGCAATTATTTTAGAAAAGAGAAGGATGTCAGACATTGTGGTGGCACACGCCTTTAATTCCAGCACTCAAGAAGCAGAGGCAGAGGGATCTCTAATTTTGAAATCAGTCTGGTATACAGAGTGAGTTCCAGGACACCCAGGGCTACACAGAGAAACCCTGCTTTGAAAACTCAAGGAGGGAGGGAGGGAGGGAGGGAGGGAGGGAGGGAGGGAGGGAGGGAGGGAGGGAGGGAGGGAGGGAGGGAGGGAGGGAGGGAGGGAGGGAGGGAGTGGTGGGGGGGAGAAGGAGAAGGAAATGATACCAAATGTGCTCACAGAATTACAGAATCAACTGAATGGTTTTCACTAAATATAAAGATAGTAGTTACTTGGTAGAACTAAAGTTAATTTAATGTATTTATGTCTTTATTTATATCGACATATATATTGTTATGTAACAAGAACAATCAGAATGTATTTGTTTTATTTGAAATAAATGAAGAAGCTGGGCAGTGGTAGCACATGCCTTTAATCCCAGCACTTGGGAGGCAAAGACAAGTGGATCTCTATAAATTCGAGTCCAGCCTGGTCTACAGAGCGAGTTCCAGGCTAGCCAAGGCTACACAGAGAGACTGTCTTGAAAAAACAAAACAAACAAAAAAGAAAGATAGAAATAAGAGATGAAGAACAAAAGATAGGTAAGAGAAAATGAAGGTCCCCTGACAGCAGCCGAGGGGCAGAACTGAAGCTGTGCTATACTGAAGGGAGTCTCTAAAGAGAAGGAGCAGAAGGAACACTGACAGGCTCACCAACCATACCTCAGCATTTCTTTTCAGTTCCTCGGCTTCAGCTTCTGTGTATTCCATATCAAAAACATCCTCATTTCCAGAGTCTTCATCTGAGCACAGGGAATCCAGAAAAGGGTTGTTCAACTCTGAAGAACAGAAAGATGGGCCTGGTAAAAGTTCTTAAAATAGACATAAGATGACTGAGAAGATAAAATAGCCTAAGATAGAGCTAGATATGAGGACACCCACCTGTGATCCTCACACCAGAGAGTGGAAGTACGAAGATAGCTAGGCTGAGGGCACTATGGACTATCAGACAAAAACATATCTCAAAAGACCCGAACCAAAACAAACCAAAAACCCAGTTTGAAGCACTCATTTGATCATCCTAAGACATAAAATATTTTATTAACAGGGTTCCAATTAACAGGCACCTTAGGAAGTAACTGTATATGCAGGCATCTATGAAAGTGTCCCTTGTTTTCTGTATGTCCATGTACATTCAGTTGAGCGTGTATGTGTATGTAGGTAGAGGTAAATTTCTAGGGTTGTTCCTTAGAAGCCTTCTACTCCCTACCCCTTTTAAATTAACCCCCCCCCCCAAAAGACAGGGTTTCTCTGTAGTTCTGAAGCCTGTCCTGGAACTAGTTCTAGTAGACGAGGCTAGCCTCGAACTCACAGAGATTCACCTGCCTCTGCCTCTCCAGTGCTGGGAGATTAAAGGTGCTGCCACCACTGCCCGGCCTAAAAAAAAAAAAATGAGCTTTTATATGCATGGGTATTTTGTCTATATGTATTATCTGTGCACCACATGCATGCCTAGTGCCCTCAGACACCAGAAGAAGGTGACGGATCTCCTGGAATTAGAGTCACACATGGTTGTAAACTGCCATGTGAGTGCTGGTAATTGAACCTGGGTCTTCTGGAAGAATAGCAGTGTTGTTAACCATTTAGCCATCCCTCCAACCCCTCTACCTGGATTTTTAAGACTAGGTCTCTCACAGGCTCTGGTGAGACTGTTTGTACCTTCCTGGCGCTGTGATTACAAGTATGCTTTACCTAGCTTAGCAGAGGCTGCTGAGGGAAAAAACAGACGTCAACAGTTTTACCCGGCTGTGAACTGAGACCTATAGTAACAACTGACATGGCAAGCCATGCCAATGGGTGCAATAGTGCCATGAATGGTAAGGTGGCATCTGCTTTTTAACTGGTTTAAGACGTAGGAAACTCATACCAGGTACTATAAATCTGATCAAGAACCAATGGTTGGGGAGCTTATCGACCCATGGGATAAACTTACTATTATTATTTTGCTAAAAGGACATAGTATCAAACTGTCCTCTAAATTTGTGTGCTCTTTAGTTAGTGTAGCTATCAATCCTCATCAGAGAATTTTCTGTGTGCAGTAGACAGTGGTTAACATAGAAACTCACAACCAGTCACAAACTGGACATCTATAACATACCACCTGCTCCCAAGGCTCAGGGACCACCACAGAAAAAGGGATGGAAAGACTAAGAGTCAAAGGTCAGGAAGACTGGAGTGAAATAGTTATCTTTGGACATGTCAGGCTGCTCTACTTAGGAATTCACCATAGCTATGGTTGTTTGCCCAAGTTTAAGTCAACCAACAACTTAGCATGGAGTGATGTGGTGATTTAAGTGAGAATGACAGCCACACAAAGGCTCGTGTGTTTAAATACTCGGTCCCTAGCTGGTGAAACTGTATGGGAAGGATCAGGAGGTTTGGCCTTTTGGAGGAGGTGTGTCACTAGGGGTTGGTTTTGAGGTGCCATTCCCAGTGCATTGCTTGTTCTCTGCCTCATGTTTGTGGATCTCAACTGGTCCTGCTGCCATGTCTTTGCTCCACCACCATGGATTCTAACACTCCGAAATGCTCAGCTGATGTAGGATTCCCCTCTGTATGCTGTGAATACCACTGGTAAACAAGCTGATTTGGCCCTACTGCAGTGCAGAATAGGGCAAGGCAGAGATTCCAAGCAGATAGAGGAAGAGAGAGCAGGTGTAGTAAAAAGTCACGTAGTTGCTGGTGGAGATAGATATCCAGATGCCGGATGGACAGGCTACAACTATGTGGTGATGCACAGATTAATAGAAATGGGCTAATTTAAGATGTCAGAGCTAGTTAGGAACATGCTAGTCATTGGCCAAGCAGTGCTGCAATTAATACAGTTTCTGTGTGATAATTTTGGGTCTGGGTGGCTGGGAAATGAACAAGCAGCCTCTAGCTACATTCAGCCAAACTAAATGTTTTCTTTTATAAGTTGCCTTGGTCATGGTATTTTATCACAACCACAGAAAAGTAACTATCACAAGGGGAAGGGGCTTATGAGGCACCACTCCTAAAAGAGCATTTATGAAAAGTTTATGACTTCTTAGGGAGGGAGAGTCAGTTTTCTTTAAGAGTATGGTCTCTGGTATGTTGATCATATTCTAGTGGATGATCTTACACTCAGTAATATAAATGTAGAAATTTGGACTTGAATGGTTATATAGAAAAATATGAAGTTGGGGTGGGTGCTGTAGGGACATGGTAGATCTGGAAAGAATAAAGAGGACAGTTGGAATATGAATATGATTAAGATACATTGTATGAATGCATAAAATTATCAAAGAATTACTAAGAATATATTAAACAAAACAAGTATGTATCACCACACCTTGCTTTTTAGGTGGGTGCTGGGGATTAAACTCAGGTTCTCAAGCTTATATAGCAAGCAAGACTTTTCTTTGAAATACATTTATATGATAAAGGTATCTTGGGGCTGGAGAGATGGTCCAGTCTTCCAAGAGCACTTGCAGAGGACCCAGGTTCAGTTTCCAGCACCCATATGGCAACTCAGACCTCCACACCTCCACATGCACACACATAGTATGTGTGTGTGTATGTATATATATATAGAGGGGGGGGGCAAAACTTTCATACACACTTAAAGGTATCTAACCATAAGAAATAATGAACTGAAAAATAATACATAATTATATAGATAACCCAATTCACTTATCCCCCACAAAAGAGAGCAAACTAGGCAGGCCTCTTACTTCAGCGCTCAGGAGGCAGGGGAAGATAGAGCCTTGTGAGTTCAAGGCCAAACTGTTCTATATAGTTTCAGGCCAGTCAGGGCTATATAATGAGACGCTATCTCTAAATAGTTCTTTGTTTATGACAAATTAAAAAAATCATAGCTCAAGGATATTTAAGACAGGAACACCCAAGAGTGGAAAAAAACATACCATTTACCCCAACTAAACAGTCCTAAACAGTGACAGAATTTTAGACCTCTATTCTTTGAAGAGACTAAACAGTCTCTAGTTTAAGGGATATGAAGCATGGATGAGGTCATTCATGACAGATGCTAGTTTGCGTACTGAATGATGCAAGTGACTCACACTGTCAGCTCTGTTACTATATTTGGCTCTTAGAACTCTTTAGAACAAAGGTAAGAGATTTAAAATTCTTCAGGAACTTTAATACTCATGAGAGCTCAAAGTTGCAGCAGTGGTTCACACCTGTAATTCCAGCACTTGGGACAGTGACGCAAGTTGATAACTGTGAGCTCAAGGCTAGTCTGGGTTAGAGTGAGACTTAAAATTGGTTTAAATTTGACCTATTCATGTGCTTACAGGTTCCAATCATCACTTTAGCTCCCTTGTTTTCATTATGAACTAACAGTAATAATTAGTAGATATATGAACAAGCTTTTAACAAGGACTATACAGACCAAACACATTAGATACCGATCTAAAGCAAACAAGTCTACTCAGGAGAGAAACCATCAAGCCAAGTAACTGTATGTGTGGCCTCACAGCTCAGAGAGTACTTCAGTGAAACAAGTGAAAATAAGGCATAAAAGAGCACAAAACATCTCTTGACGTCAAACAGACATGACAGAAACAAAAACTCAGAAGAAGTTTGGAGTTAGAAAAGGCTGGAGAGCTTCCAGACAGCACAGGAAATGATGAAAACACCCAGACGTAGAAGAGGTAAGGAGTGGGCTAGCCCAGCTCCTGGATAACAAAAGCTTCAAAGACAGAAAAGAGAGTAGGCCATGGTGCTATATGCCTGTAATTCCAGCATTTGGCACGGGGAGACAGGAGAGTTAAGAGTTAAGGCCGGTTTTGCTATATGATATCTTATCTCAAAAAAGAAAACAGATAGGGAGACTTTTGGGAAGAAGGTGGTAGCTGGGAGACCTCACAGAACCTGTACATGGTTAGAAGGCAGGCAGGCAGATTGTGGTAATGGAACCTGAGAGAGCCATCACATCATCAATGTATTATTTTTATTTCCTTGAGACAGGTTCTCATATAGGTCAGACTAGTCTCAAATTATCTATGGAACTGATGATTAACCCCCAATTTTGGATCTTCCTGGCTCCATCTCCCAAGGGCTGGGATTATAGGTGTGGATACTCATATCCAGCTTGTCCTGAAGAGAGAATGCCTGAGAAACCTAGCTTATTGTCTATGCCTTTATCATAACTATAGTGTTGGCAAAATTTTTACTCTCTCTTCTGGATTCTGCTTTTCAGATCAGCCAGGAACACTCACTTCATACTACCCAACTGTTCTATTTCCAAGAATAGGAGGAAAACCAAAGGTATTTTAGAAATACAGCTGAAGAGCTGGTCAAATCTCTGTGAATGTCCGGTACTTGGCTCACGTACTAATTCTGCTGTATGTTTGTGTATGTACCCTACTCTATCATTCTGCACCTTATTTCCGTGAGATAGGTCTCCCTCACCGACTCGAGGAGGCTGGCAGCAAGCCCAGTCAGTCCAGTTTGCATCTCTTCTCCCCACCCGATGGAACTAGGATTGCAAGCACTTGTGTGAGAAGGCCTAGATTTTTTTTTTTTTTTTTTTTTTAACTTGGGTGCAGGGATCCAAACTCAAGTCTTTATGCTTATGCACCAAGTTGTCTTACTCACAGAACTATCCTTGTTTGTCCCTCCACCCCCTGTGTGTGAATCTTCTGCAACCGAGTCCTCATTCCTGGATCTGTCAACTGACTTCCTGGGAATGAGCAGTTAGAAAATCAACTGGAAAATTGAAGCCATATATTTTTGTAGAAATCTTAGAAATTATAAATCTTTGATTAAGTATTTTGTCTTGCTGTTTTTAGATTAAAACAAAGATTAAACATTCTGATACAGGTGTAGACAATAATAAAATAACTTAAAGTATATACTTTTTTTTACTTGTTATATGGGTCATTTGTCTGCATGTATTTATGTATACTATGTGCATGCCTGGTTCCAAGGAGGTGATTAGGGGCGTTATTTTCTGTGGAACTGGAGTAACAGATGGTTGTAAGATAGTATATGGGTGCTGGGAATCAAACCTGGGATCTCTGAAAGAGCAACTGGTTCTCTTAATCACTGAGTTATCTCTTTAGCCCCGTTATAAAAATACACACACACACACACTCATTTCATATTAGTATAATAGAAACATAGTATAACATATAACCATATTTTATTATATACAATATAATATCACATGCAAATTAATATGACATAATATATATTGTATAATGTAAATAAACAAAAATAAAGCTAAAGGAAGTATTATAACAGTGATTTTCTCTAAGAGAGAAAAGAGATACATATGTAACTTCTCAGACTCTTTTTCTATATCTGGGAGGTGTTCATATTTATTACTATATTAAAAAAAAGAAACAAAGAAGCTAAAACACTTTAGGGCTAGGGATATAGCTCAGTTGACTGAGTGTTTAGCATACATAAGGCCTTGCAAGTGATCCCCACTATTGCATAAACCAGTTGGTGTTGTATACCTGTAACCTTTCAGAAGGCAGAGGATCAGGAGGAATTCAATGCCATCCTTGGCTACGGAGAGAGTTCCAAAGATAGCTTAGGCTAAATGAGACTTTGTCTAAAAAAAAAATTTAAAATGTCTGCTATGTATTAATATACTTTTCCATTTAAAAATGTAATTAAAATAATCTCCATACCTTGAAGACTTAACTCTGTAGCCCTTTTGAGGTCATCATCTTCTTTCTGTTCCCAAGCCTCCTAGAGAGAAAAGAACGAAACTAAGGTATTTAAAGGGGTTCTCCTTAGACACAACTGACTAAAGGAAAACAAATTTCTCTGAGAGCATTTGCTTACCATGCTTTCTCTAGCTCTACAGAGATTTGAACTACAACTTATGAAGAAGGTGGAGTGGAAGCTTGTTTCTTTTTCAAAACTGGCCTCTTAAAAAAACAAACCAAACCCAAGCATTCATTCTAGGGAGTCTTACTAACTTTTGCTTGTTTTTCAGTGCGAGGGATGGAACCAGGACCGTGCATAATGCCAGGCAAGTGCTTTACTGGTGATCTACATTTGCAGTCTCATGAAACTTTCATTAGCATGATCTGGATTATCTTAGATCAGACAACCATGAAAATAGCACCTATAAGTCAAGTATCTTAGATGATACAACAGGTCAAATAAACTTATATAAAGAAGTAAAAATTGAGCCTGGCGGTGGTGGCACCCGCCTTTAATCTCAGCACCTGGGAGGCAGAGGCAGGAAGATCTCTGTGAGCTCAAGGCCAGCCTGGTCTACAAAGTGAGATCTAGGACAGCCTGGGCTGTTACACAGAGAAACCCTGTCTCAAAAAACCAACCAACCAACCAACCAAAAAACAAACAAACAAAAAGTAAAAATTGGGGGTTCAGAGAGATGGCTCAGTGGTCAAGAGCACTTTCTGCTCTTGCAGAAACACAGCTTCAATTCCCAACACCCACATGTTGGCTCACAACTATCTGTAATTTCCAGTCACAGAGAACCTGATGCTTTCTGACCTCTGTGGGCATTAGACAGTCACATGGTTCACATATATACACGCAGACAAAATGTGCACTCACATAAAGTAAACCTTTAAAGTAAAAATTAAGAACTAGGGATATAACCTAGAGTAGCCAATGTTATGTCTGATCCCCAGTACTACAACAAACACTTGTGTACAGACTTGCTATACAATGACCTGATAGATTTTTAGATATTTCTGAGAAATTTGTTATCAAATAACTTATAGAAGATATATTGTAAGAAAATAACCAAGCAAGTATACTGCCTTGATATATTTCATAAAATCATGCTGAGGGATATGCTGACAGCTTGCAGAATAAAGCTAACATGGAACAACCTTTAACATGCCATTTTGCTTTAACATTTAATCAACTACAGCATACAGCATGACTAATAATATTTTAATAAAAAATTTACTACTTAGAACTGGTCATTCAAGACTAAAGCAAGCCCAAACAGTTTTTCTTTTTCCCCCTTCAATAACTAACTGCACATAAACAGCCAGGAGCAATGCCTGACCCATAGCAAATGCTTAACACAGTAGTGACTGTGACTTGCTGTCTGGGAAGAATGGGAGAAAGCAGTGACAGAGTGTCTTACTTGTTCTTGAAGGCTCTGAGCCAGTGCTTGCTGCAGTTCCTGCTCTTCTCTTTCACGCTCCATGTCATACTGCTGCAGCCAATCAACCTCTCCCTGAGAGCCTTCTGGAGTTTTGTTTTCTTTATTCTCGTCACAGTCTTTCGTTATCTCAGAAAAACTAGCAGGCTCTAAAGAAGCAGAATATTATTTTGGAAAAAAAAAAAAAAAACCTAAATTTTTGTGAACTCTAGTGGCACATACTGTTGAGAGAGTAATTTGCCCTGCTCTTGCCTAACATTTAGGTTTAGGGTCTAAGGCCTAGAACTTGCTAAGTAGCTGAGGATGACCTTGACCCTGACCTTCCACTTCCACCTCCTTGCTTGAATTACTGGTATGCACCATCATGCTTGGTTTTATGAGGTGCTGGGGACCAAACTCAGGGCTTTGTGCATGGTAGGCACTTGTTTAGTGTTACTAAACAAGGAACACTCCCAACCCTTGCTTACAACCTTTTGGGACCAACAATTTTATCTTCCCACATCTATACTGGGATTTCTCAGGTTCAGCACCATTAATAATTTGACTGGGATACAAGTAAGGCCTTTGGGGAGGGGGAAATGGAGAGGAGTGTACGCTGTGAATTTTAGCAGGATCCGCAGACTCTACCAGGGGATAGGAGAGCTTTAACTGAGTCACCTGACAGGAATTAAAGATCCCCCTCAATTATGAAAATGGGAGTGCTGATGCCAGAAGTCTGTAGCTCTTTATACTTGTTACCTTAGTTTTTGTCGTCCCTGCACCCCAGCTGAGGACTGAACCCAGGGTCTTGTGTTTGCTGTCACTGAGCTAATCCTTAACCCCACTTCTGTCTACTTCTGACAACCAAAAATGAAAGACATTGTCCAATATTCCAGGGCAGGGGAGAAAGACCTTGATTTAGAAGCACTGATGCACAGTAATAGTTCTGAAAACAAAGGATTAATATGAACAAGTGATATTAAACAGTGACTAATAACAACAGGGGATACATAAAGGATACTTGCACTAAGAGGAATAAGAACCCCATCAGATTTTGGTTTCTTATTAAATTGAGGACAAACTATTATTTTACTTGCATATAAAATAATTCAAAATTGAAGAGGCTCTGACTCTACAATCTAGAAAACAATCTTGTGACATCTTGTTATGACTTCCATTCACAAACCTGAAGGCTTGCACTATTTAGAAGACACACATCAATAAAGGCTCTAGAACAACATTTTGTATAACACACACTTATCTTGATGAAACCTACCTGGCTCAGCGACGGTTTTGGGTTTCTCAGCCTCCACAGCATCGGGATGTTCAGGCATCTCTTGAACGTCATCTTCTGCGAATCCAGTGTCGGGGCTGCTGGCCGGCTTATCGTCATCTTCACGGCCGAGCGTGGGCAAAGCTTCTCTCCTACTCATCTCTAACACAGCTGCCAGCACCTCCTCCTCACTCATTCTGTCAAATCCCGAGTTCTCCAATTCGGACTTCCCAGGTTCTGATCTGCACAATTTTGAATCCTGAAGAAGAGAACTGCTTTTACAAGAAGCCAAAGTATCTATTAATATAGCTAATGTCTACCAATATGGATGTCAATTAATACAGCCATTGTTGAACACTTTATCTAATATACCCCAGAGTTTAAAATTGGAATTTGGAGGCTGGAAGATGGCTCAGCAGTCAGGAGCACATAATACTCTTGCAGCGGATCAAGTTTTGTTCTCAGTTCCCAAGCCTGGCTCACTTGGGCTTTCAAGAACAAACCCCCACTTCCCCCACATAATTAAAAAATATGAATGTGAAATTAAATTTGTGTGTTACCACACCTGGCTTGTTTTGTGCTGGCGTTCACATCCACAGATTTTGCATGCTAGGCAAGCATTTTACCAACTGAGCTATAACTCTAAGCCTAACAGTGTTTCTTGATTATGACAGGTACAAAGCATACCCTCTATAAAAATCTGGAAGATAAATACTGCTAAAGTAAATTATTCAAAACAGTAAGCCAATGGGTATGGTGGTGCATGCTTGTAACTCTAGTAGTTAGTAGACAGAGGCAAGAAAACTGCTATAAGTTCTAGGCCAGCCTGGGCTATAACATGAGATTCTGTCTTCAAAAAAAGATTAGTTAAGAGATAATAAGCCTTAAGAATTTTGTTTCAGATATATATCAAGTATACTATATACATTTTGTTCATATTCGATTTTAAATGCTGGCTAGTCTTTTTTGTTTTTTTGTTTTTTTTTTTTTGTTTTTTTTTTTTTTTTAAATTGAGGCAGAGTATGATTATACAGCCCTGACTTGCCTGGAACTTAGTATAGTGGACCTTCCTGGTCCTGGAACTAGGTTACCATGTGACCAGATTCACAGACGTCTGCCAGCTTCTGTCTCCTGAGTACTGGGATTAAAGGTATACACCATCTAGCAATGTTGTCTAGTCTTAAATGAGAAAAATAAAGGTCACACAAGATTCTGTAAGTAAAAATATATTCTCTGAGTAACTTTTATTCTAGGAGAATTCCTGGCTTTCTTTCTTTTCATATTTACGGGAAGCAGCCACAAACCTCCTTCAGCTTTACTGTAAGATGGGACAACTCAGAACACAAGTAACTGCTATATAGCTCTATAGAATGATGCAAACACCTGGAAAAGCTTACTTTTTTTGAAGTATTAATTATTGAGGATTGTAATAGATGTAGCTGTGTCTTCACCACTGTCATTTAACAACTGAAATTACCCAGTTGCTGTTGATATAAAAAATACTTACTATGATTTTCTCCTATAAAAAAAGCTATCCCATAAGCAAAGAGCTGAAACTCAGAATGTCTAAGTAGCTCTGGTGTCACCCCACCCTCGCATGAGGAACTGGGGGTCGAAGCCAGAACCTCACACATGTTAGCCAAGCACTTCATCACTAGGCCAACTCCCCAGTAACACTCATTTCTTTTTTTAAAAAAAGACTACTTTTTTTGGAGACAGTGTCTTGTTATGTAGACCAGGTTGAACCTAGAATTCTGCCTCAGTTTCTTCTGTGCTGGGACAATAAACCTATACCATTCTGCTCGGACAAGACCATTGGGTTTTGCTTTTTTCTTTATCTAGAAAAAGCACTCTCTAAAACCAGTGTCTCAAACAGAGACATTATGCTGTGAATTTCTTTAATTTGCTAAAGCATTTGTTTGGACAGCTAAACTAAACAGAATACTGTCAGATATTCTGGTGAGCCATTACTTACTTTTTCCACATCTTCCTGCTGCTGTTCATTGCCTGACACATCACAAAGCCTCTGGGTGAGGGCCACAGAGCGCTTTAGTTCATCCTCACTGTCAGAATCAAGGCATGAAGTGAAGGAGCTTTTGGATTTGAAGGTGAATTTCCTGTAATTATATATAAAAAAAGTCTATTTAATTTGCTTATTTTTGATGTATAAACACCAAAAAGCTTTTCCATTATGGGAAATTATTTAACAGAGGGAAAATATGGACCAAAAGAAGTACACTTAAGCATTACTTTTTTTTTTTGGTTTTTCGAGACAGGGTTTCTCTGTGGTTTTGGAGCCTGTCCTGGAACTAGCTCTTGTAGACCAGGCTGGTCTCGAACTCACAGAGATCCGCCTGCCTCTGCCTCCCAAGTGCTGGGATTAAAGGCGTGCGCCACCACCGCCCGGCTTTAAGCATTACTTTTAATGACCTCCTAAAAAGTCATGGTTTGAAAATGCTTGGCTATTGTGCATTACCAGTAAACTTTTTGCCTTTTTTTTTAAAATGACTAATTCCAAATGTAGTTTGTTTCTATCTTTATAAAGCAAGTATTCTATTGAGTCCATGAAGGTATAGCAAGCAATTAATCAGTTTGTGGTGGTGATAGTGGTGTTTTTTTGAGACAGAGTCTTTCTACATAGCCCTGGCTGCCCTCGAACTCATAGAGATTCAAGTGCTGGGATTAAAGGCATGCATTACCATTTCTGGCTACAAATCACTATTTTTGACAAAAGTACATGAGTGCTAATTTTTGACCTTTTAAATTATGATCATCTATGCACTTTAAAACTGACAGCAACAATCCACTTATTTTATTATTTCGAGGTCAGACTTCTGGCAACCTCTCTACCTTCCAGAAGGGACATTCCAAATTAAGGGGGAAAAAAAAATCTGAGAAGGCAGTTCTAAATCCCAATACAATAATAATAGGACATGATGTATTTTCAATATAGCAATTTCATGAGAGATGAGAGCTATGAAATGAGGGAGGATAATCACAAAGAAGGGGGAGAAAAAGAAAGAACTAAAAGTTGTTTAATGTAAGGCAAATAATACCAATATTCAAAAACAGTGAAGCTGGCATGATACATTTGTACATGCCAGCACTAGAAAGGCTGAGGCAATAAAACTGCAGATTTGTGACCAGACTGAATTATATAGCAAGATTTTACCTGAAAACAAAACACAAAACTACAAACAAGCAAAACCCAGTGCAGTACTGATACTTAGAATGTGGATTTACTTTTCCTTTGTAAAAAGACTTTGTACACATATGTATGTCTGTCTATGCCACATGTATGTAAGTGCCGAGGCCTTGAGAAGAGGATCAGATCCTGGTTGAAAGTCATCTGACATGGGTGCAGGGATCTGAACTTCAATGCTCTGGAAGAGCAACAAGTACTTTTAACCACTGAGCCATCTTTCCAGTCCCATAATGCAAATTTTAAATCATTAAGAAATACGTAGCCGGGTGGTGGTGGCGCACGCCTTTAATCCCAGCACTCGGGAGGCAGAGGCAGGCGGATCTCTGTGAGTTCGAGGCCAGCCTGGTCTACAAGATCTAGTTCCAGGACAGGAACCAAAAGCTATGGAGAAACCCTGTCTCGAAAAAATCCAAAAATAAGAAAAAAAAAGAAATATGTAACTGTCTCAAAGTATATAAGAATAGCATAACTAACATACTGAGCATGGTGACACATGCCTTTAATATCAGCACTTGGGAGGCAGACATGTGGAGCTGAGTTTGAGGCCAGCCTGGTCTACAGAGCAAGTTCCAGGACAGTCAAAGCTACAAAGAGAAACAACATCAAAACCCAAAATGAATAAATACAATAAAAGAGAATAGCATTGACACATTTTAGAAAAATTTCATCTAATATGGTTAAAATTTTAAGAGATAAATGCTTTAAAAGGCAAGTTTTAGTTGTATCAAAATTTATCTATGTGAAACATTATTTAGTGATACAGATAAAGTGCTACCACATTAAAGGAGGAAGTAGCAAAGATCAAAGAACAAGAACTTCCTTTGATGGATGTTAAAATAAACTCATATGTAATAGTAAAAAATAAATTAAAATCTGAAAAATATAAGTGATTTAAATGTGAAAACTGTAAATAAGGACACAAGGCACGAAGAAAAAGAGTGCAATGAAAATCAAGAGGATAGCATAGAAACAAAGATAAAGAGGAGAGACCAGTGTGAAGACTGAACACACCTGAAAAGTAGACTGGATGCCAAGCAAGATACCAAGCCCAGATACTTGAATAGCTGCCTACAACGAGTTTATAAGGTTTCCAGGGTAACTTAAAAATCGCCAAATCAGTTCCCCACCAATGGTTTTGGGGTCATCTCATATAGCCCAGGCTGGCCTCAAACTTGCTATTTATGAAGATGGATGGTCTTCAATTCCTGAGCCTCTTGCCTTTATCTCACTAAAGATGTATGCCACCACACACAGCTTTAATTAACTTTCTTGATTCTTAATTTTTGATTTCATACTTATCAAGCAAACTCAACTATTTTTTATGAGGTACATACTTTGTTAAAGAGGTAATACCTGGCTATGTTTAACCACTGTCAAATGTGACAAAGAATATTGTAGAGGAACCAATGGTACCCAGTTTAGAATTTAGCCTCTTTTAAATCTGATCTGCACGTTGGGTTTTATAGGCCCTAATCACCTTTTATTAGCCAACTTTCAAATTCTCAACCCATTAGACCGCAGAGAAAAAATGGCTATGTCAACGTACAATAATATACAATGAAATAATTTGCTTCTTGGACCCACTGTGATTTGTGCATATCCATGAGTAAGGACAATGTTTACAGAAGGCAGCCTGCCTGTAGCAGTGAAAAATGTTTGTCCTTAAATGCATCACTTGCTCACTTTCTAAGCAGCTAAGAAGATTCATATTGATACATCTCAGATTTCTAGTCATTTTAATTATCTGGTTTTATTGCACTGAAAAATAATGACAGGAGGAAAATAAAACAGTGGTTCCTAAATGTTGTCTTATGGATACTAAATTTCCAAACAAGCACTTAAAGAACAAAACTGCTTTTTTTAAATTATTTATGTGTATACTGTGTTCTGCCTGCGTGTATGACTGCAGGCCATAAGAGGGCACCAGATCTCATTATAGATGGAAATTGAACAGGACCTTTGGAAGATCAGGCAGTTCTCTTAACCTCTGAGCCATCTCTCCAGCCCCTGTGCTTTTCTTAAAAGGACTTTGGGACATCAAATTTGCTTCATGTTGCTTCATTTGCATTTTGAAGTGAACTGACAACTAAGTCAATTTAAATGATCTAATTTTAAAAAATGGGTCTATCAGAAATTCCAGTGACCTCTTATGAAGCACAATTTTGAAAAGTGAGAAAGAAAAGAAGAGAAAGTTTCTGTCCTTAAACTTCTGGTCTTAAAAAAATGTCAAGTATTTGCAAAATAGCTGCATTCCAGTGCTTGTTTGTTTCTTATTTCCTTTCAGAATTCTTCCTGTCAGTGTCATATGAGGAAGGGTGCTTTAGACAGGAGTTGTTTTTATCTCTTTAAACCTTAGAGTCAATTCTTAAGTTTTAGGATGAAAATAATGCTATTAGCAAAGATCTTTAAAGAAATTTAAAAACAAAATAATTCTGGAACCTTTTCTGATTGCTAAAAAAAAGCCCTGGATCATATCTAAGCCAGACTCAAGAACATTTCCAAGTGTGAGTGATACTGAGCAACTGGTATGCAAAATAAATGATAAAGAAAAGGGGAGGGGGCAACTTTAGAGATCAGGGTGAGCCAAAACCTTAGACAAAATTTGGGTACATAAGAAACAGAACTCACTTTGAAGGTGTAGAAGGGCTGGTGATGCAGGAATTCACCATTTGAGAGGCTTTCAATGGTCTAGAACTATTAGAAAATTAGAGAATATGTAATATATACAATTGCATCATTAAAGGTAGATATTTAACTGGCAAAGTTAATTATTCTATACTATAGGTCTCTTATATCCTCTTGAAAAGCAAGCAATAGTTTAAAATAACCAAAAAAGCCCAGAGGAAAAATTAATTATCATCTCTGGCTCTCCTTGATCTAATATTGAAATAAACAGCTTCACAAATGAAGTCAAGTGCAACACAAATGACAAGAACCTGAGGGGAAACTATCTCATTTATTTTTGAGCAATAAAATAATAATAGCTCTCCCAGATAGCAAGCACTGTATGTACTACCGTACTTAATGGTCACAACAATCTTTTTTCCCACAGAGAAAGTCGTAAAGCCTAAAATTGCATTAAAATGTAGTCAGACAGCTGCATTTAAGGTCAGTGGTCACAAAGATAAGAAATACAGTCAGAGGCACTAACAGCTCTAGCAGTAGAAGGCAGTTTACACCAAGTAAAAACATTCTTTTCAAATAAGAACAGAAAAAACAAACAAACATAAAAACAAAACAATTACATACACTAAAAACTCTCAGGGCACAGGTTTTGTTAGTAAACCCATGAGGACATTAGTGCAAACTTACATGATGTAAATATATAAATCCAAAGATAAATATATCTTATAAATTGCATCAATTAATTTTTGGAAATGTTCTTTTATTTTTTCTAATACTACTTTAGCCAAAACACTGTCCTTCCTTGTTCTTTTTGGAGACAGAGTATTATTATTTAACCCAGGGTGGCCTCAAACTGTTCTTGAAGCATCCTTCTGCTTTAGACTGGAATTACCAGCATGTGTTACCGTACCTGACAAGACTCGGGTCTTTTTAGTTACTAAACAGTAAAATCAATCTCTTAGTAAAATTAAGAATTTGGAGAAAATTTTCAAAAATTCATTTCACTACTACAGCTTCAGGACTTTATGATTCTACCAAATTACTGTTCAAGTATGAAAAAGAACTGCAGCATAGGGTTCCAAGTTGAACATGCATGTAGAAGAGCATGGCATTCAGGAGGCCTAAGGTTCCAGCATGCAAAATGACAATGCAAAAATCTAAAGCAAAGGGGACTTCTTTTTCTCAGAAACATTTCTAGGAGTCGCTGATGTTATTCACATTGGGCATAATTCCTACTTATAGAACAATCAGTCTTTCTGGGAGGGGAGCTCTAGTTTAATATCTGATTTCTCAAATTTGTATATCCCAAAGCACTGAGGCATTTGTTAAGAACACTGATTCCCAAGCCCCATTTAGATCCTGAGTGGAACATCTAGAGATGAACACAGAAATGAATACTTTAAGTGTCTTGCCTAGGTGAGTCTTAAGATTATCACATTTCACATATAGTATATATAATAAATAAATAAAAAAGAATTTAAGATTATCACATTTCACTTATATTCCCAAGTATGTCAATTGGTCTTTTATTTTATTTTCTGTTCTAAAAGAGTAGCAACTCTCTTTCAAAAAAGTACTCTATTATAACAGGCATCTATTAAATTTGGAAGAATTTAGTGTAAGCATTTTTCTTTAATTACTTCTATTTGACAGAAGTGTAATACTAAAATTCCAAAATAATGCAGAATTTAAATCTCCTTTGATTGTTTTTCCTGATAGCTGTTATCTAGTTTGACCAATCTCTGAAATATTAAAACCCATTTCAAAAGTAAAGGTAAAAAGCATTGTCTCTTACATTGCCATATGTGCACTCCATCCGAGAGTAAAAGGTGGCTTTGTATTTTCAGTACAATGAGATGACAGAGTCAGATATCTCGGAATAATGACTTGCTGTCCTATCTTGTTGTTAAGTGAAAGAGCTACATTGAAGCTGTACCGTTTCAAATGAAGAATGAGGACCCTGGAAAACAAGAGAATGGCTCTGCTAATTCATATGGAACACAGGTACACTCTAGCCAAGTCAAATCTGACTGAGAGATACAGCTGGTCACACTGGGCGGTGGTGACCACACCTTTACTCCTAGCACCTGTGAGGCAGAGGCAGGCGGGTCTCTATAAACTCAAGCCCAACCTGGTCAGACAGAGTGTTCCAGATTAGCTAAGGCTATATATATAACAAGAAACTGTCTCAAACATCCCCCCCTCAAGCCAAGCCCACACACTTAGCCAAACTAAATGTACTTTAAGAAATTTTTACTAAATATTTGCCATGTACAAAGGTGTGGATAGATACAAATAAAAACCTTAGATCCAGTGATAAATGAAGTTTAGATAAAGTACATCTAATGTTCCTAGGAAACTCTCCCGCCATAAACACAAAATAGACCAAAGAACTAAATTTTTAGATGTGTCTATTGATTTTTGGTTAACATTATTTATTTGAGTGTTATATATTTAAAATAGGTCATATATGATCATATGGCAAAATGTCTATTAGACTGAATATTATATGCATATATATATATGCATAATGGTGACCAACATTATTTCAAGATTTTTCTTTTTGGGGAGAGGATCTTTTTGTTGTTATTTAGCTCTTGTAGACCAGGCCTTGAACTCAGAGATCCACCTGTCTCTGTACCCCAAGTGCTGGGATTAAAGGCGTACACCACTTCCACCAGCCTTTTTCTTAACTTTTTTTCCATTTATTTTACATATCAATTAGTTTCTCCACCCTCCTCTCCTCCCAGTCCTTGCTACTTCCCACCTAAGCGCCCCCCCCCCACTTCTACTCCTTTACTGTCTTGGATAGAACATTAACAAGTAATCTTTAACTCTGGCTTGTCTGGAAGTTTCAATGCAAGCCAGGCTGGCTTTGAACTCATGGTAACCCTCCTACTCTAGATTCCCACGTGCTATGATTTACTCTCTGGTATTTCAAGATTAATTATTTTTATTTATTCTAGAGCTAGAGTCCCTTGCAGTCCAGGCTGGCGACAAACTAAGGATGACCCTGAACTTCCAGTCCTCCCACCTCTACCTTTCAAGTGCTAAGAGAGCTGGGATAGCAGAGACTCATCACAAAGACAGATTTTATGCGCCGGGACCTGGGATTGAACCTAAGGTTTCCTGCACGTTGGGCAAGCATTTTCTCAATGAAGCTAATTTTCTAGCCACTGAGATTATTCTTATTTTACTATACTTATTTACTTTGTATATGAATGTGGGCCATGGTATCCATGTGGAAATCAGACTCTCTGTGAGCCACTTCTCTCCTACCAAGTGGGTCCTGGGGAATTGAACTCAAATAACTGGCTTGGCAGCAAGCACCTTTATCCTTTGAGCCATTTTACTGGCCCTAATTCTCTTATTTTAAAAGCACTATCTCTAGAGAAAACTAAGAGGAAAACCAGAAAACTTTACCCACTAACAAAAGCATTATGTAAATCATTTGCATGCTGACTCTGGTCTGAATCTAAAAAGACATGTAGCTCTTCCTGTTCCTTTTTGTTATTATTACTACTGTAAGCTAATTGTCATCTAATTTCACCTAAATTCTGCCTTATAGATTAAATACATTTCATAACCCATAAGAATTTCTAAATTTGAAACTCAAAAATTTTATCAGATTTAAGCTTCAGTTTTGGCAAAAACTGTCTCGCCTTAGAAAACTCTTGTGTGTTCATTCTGCACAGGCCTCTATCACAGAAGCCACAAACTCAAAAAATTTGCAAGTTGAAATTACTGATTATATTTCTCTTTATGTGGGATAGGACTCTAATCCTGGAACTCAGAAGGCTGAAGCAGAAGAATTATGAGTTCAAGGTCCATCTTAGTGACTTAGGAAGACCCTACAAAAACTTAAAACGTCTTCGGCTATAGCTCATGGGTAGAATATTTGCTTTACATGCATGAGACCCTGGGCTAGGCTTCCAGCACCAAGAAGAATTTTTTTTTCAACTCCTGGCCTCCTAATTTACAATGTAAAAGGATATACTGATCCAGTTGAGGCAGAATAAAAAAGTAAGTCTTGATGATAAAGGTGTTAGGTCTTTCAATGATAAAAGCAGAGGGCTGAGAAGTGGCCTGGTGGCATAGTGCTTGACTGGCTTGTGAGAGGCCCTGCTTTCAATTCCAGTACTAGAAAGATCCAAAATATAAAACAGATGTAGAATTAGACCTAGTGGTACACAGCTGTAATCCCAGCACTTAGGAGATAAAAGCAAAAAGATTACTGCAAATTGAAAGTCAGCCTGGGCTACACAGTGAGTTCCAAAATATACAGGGCAAAAGAAGACAGTGGCTTGGAGGACTAATAATTAGTATTTAAGATTCAGAAGCATCTATTTCATATAACAAGTTTAGAACAAACTGACAATACAAGTACAGTACTGGAGGGAAACAGATCTCTTTTACTTAATATTTTATTTACACTATTTGAAATTTTTATTTTATGTGCATGCATGTTTTCTCTACATGTTATGTTCTGTGCACCACTGTGCGCCTGGTGCGGGAGGAATCAGTTGTTGACTCCCATGGGAGGCCTGCCCTTTTATGAATGGAGACAGATGGGGGTAGGGGATCAGATGTAGGAGGAGAGGACAGGAGGAGAGGAGGAAGGGGAAACTATTGTCTGTATGTAAAATAAAATTAAAAAATTATATAACTTCAGAAAGGGAAAAATAGGAAAAAAAATCAGATCTTCTGAGAATGGAGCTACAGACAGTTTTAAGTCACCATGTGGGCTGGGTATGGTGGCCCATGCTTTTTAAACTCAGAGGCAGGCAGAACTCAGTATTTTCAATTTCATAAAGTTAGCGACTAATCTTTTGTCTTCAAATATCTTCTTCCCTTCTTATTGCCTCATAACATTAATACAACACAAAAAATGATAATACTGCTATGACTTAAAAAGTAATTTCTCTGAAAACTTATTTTCTAGAAAGGAATGGATTACAGAATGCAAAAGAACTTTTCCCTGGAGCCTAGATTCCCGAAAGGATACATTTACAGAAAATTTGAAGCTAATAAAAGAAACTAAAGCTCTCTGGTACAGGCAGAGTGCCACATAAATACTTAATGCTAATAATCATCTGGTTTGTGGCAGAGAGCTCTAATCCTGGGAAGCACTAAAAGGTATCTTGTAACCACATCATAATTTCTGCACCTAGCTTCATCTTATGTACAGTACTAACACAATGTAAATTGATTTTGTCCAAGGCAGAAAATTCTTCTATGATTATAGGAAATCTAATAACTTTTAAAGATCCTTTGAAAAAGGAATTCGCAAAATGTAGTAAGTGGCTTCTCCTATGTCCATACTGTGTCTGCGGCACTTTTTCCTGATGGATAAGAGAAGGAAGGAGACTATAGCAAAAACAAATGGTATCCCTAATGCAAAAATTCAAAATCAAATAGGCTCCCAAATCTGAAATTTAGAGAACTTAAATAATGCTACAGTGAGAAATTCTATACCTATTTTACGTGAAAAGTGTCAGGCCGTGGCAGTGCACATCTTTAACACCAAGCAGAGGCAGGAGGATCTGGTCAACAAAGCGAGCTCCAGGATAGCAGACCTGTTACACAGAGAGACACTGTCTCGAAAAACAAAACAAAAAAAGCAGGGACACTGAAAATACTATATAAAATTTTTTTTAGGCTATGCATAATGTACATATGAATGAACATTAGTGCTTAGACCTGCACACAATCCAATCCTGAATCTCATGATGCATATGTAAGTATTACAAAATACAAGAAGCTTCTGGCTGAAGTATTTCAGAAGGGATCCTCAAACTATACAACTGTTACAATATTATCAAAGAAAACTTTAGAGGCAGTGTTACTAACTGCATCCTCTTTTTGTCATTTTCCAGAGACTCAAAGACTACTTTCCCTACAGTATTCGAAATTCTCTTTTTATTTCTTAATATTTTATTTTTTTATGGGTATGGGTGTTTTGCCTGCATGTATATCTAGGCATTGAGTTCCTTGAAACTGAAGTTATAGATGATTGTAAGCCACCAAATGGGTGTTGGGAAATGAATCAGGTCCTCTGCAAGAGTAAGTAGCTAACGCTCCAAACTACTGAGCTGTCTCTCTAGTCCATCTTCCTTGTATACGCAAGCTTTCAAGGTCCTTACGAATTCATAGTGTTAAGTTTGTCTGCTTGTTTATTGAGTTTAGGGATCAAATCTAGGGCTCTGGACATAGTAGGTAAACACTGTATATTCCCAAACTATATTCCCAGTGAATTAGAGATATACACTTTCTAAAAAGGCAACAAATTTACCTGGGAAGCCTGTTAAATTTGTGTCGGACAAGAGCACACTTTCCACCACACTTTTCACAAGAATACTCAAGCTCTTCTGCCTATAAAAAGATAAGAGAGAAAAATAAGGATGAAGTTGAATTGGCATTAACCCACTAAATGCAAACAATCTTTAGTCTCACTAGTTCAGGGGAATGACAACTCTGAACCAGTTTTAAATGCTGTGCGTGGAGCCAAAGAATACCAAATTAAAACCTAATCTTTAAAATGCTTATTTATGATATCATGTCTCCTATTTTCAGAATTCCTAATTCCTTGTTTACCAAGGAAACATCTCAATTTATGATATTAACTAGACTCTAATGAAGCAGATCTTAATTTTTCCCCATGGATACACAAGAACGGCTGCCAAGAGTATATCCAGATTTTAACAGTGGGCTATAGCAGAGATAAGATCACCTTCAGGTTAGGCGGAGTTCCTGGTCTGTTAGGTGTAACTCTACCCCTTTCTTACAATGGAACTCAATCTTCTGGTGACAGCCCACTAAGAACAACTGCTCTAAAAGGACCAAAGTTTGGGGTGGATATCATTACCTAGAGAAAACTGAAACAAGAAATCCTTAAAAGGGGGGATAAAGATACACAAGAAAATCTTCAGTGTACAATAATGACAAGAATAGTAGAGAATGAGTAAACAACAACAGAAAGACAGAGTAGCCATCTGCTGAGGAAACCCAACAGTCATCATTTAAAGAACAGAATTTTTATTAAGCTATAGGAAGAAAACCCTGTCAATTTGCTACAACAAAAAAGGACCAACAATACAGATGAAGAAGAATCTTAGCAAATTCCCACCAGTTCTAAGGTCACACAATAAGTCTGACTATGCCCCCAGAAACTTTCTGAATCTCTCCCCCAGACACACACACCTGATTCTCCCTTCTTGTTCCTACTAGGACACACAACCTAAGAAAAGAGTATATTTTCATTCCTCAGCTCTCATAACAACTCATTGTATCTCCAAATTTAATTCATGTTGCCAAATTTGACAAAAGATCATTTCAAATGCTTTGCATTCATATTTGTTTACAAGTAAGAAACAGCTTTTGTGTGTGTGTGTGTGTGTGTTTTGAGATAGGGTTTCTCTGCAGTTTTGGAGTCTGTCCTGGAACTTGCTCTGTAGACCAGGCTGGTCTCGAACTCACAAAAATCCTCCTGACTCTGCCTCCCAAATGCTGGGATTAAAGGCATGCGCCATCAGTGCCCAATAAGAAACAGCCTTTAAGGTTCCTTAAAACAAGCAGCATTTAGCTAAACATTCAATCTATTTAGAAAGCCAGTTTTCTTCTTTAGCAGCTTTAACCAAGTTTATCATTATTTATAAATACTTTCACTAGTTTTCTCTGCAAATAATTTAGTCAAACTCTGCCTTAAAGAAAACTATTTATAAATATAAAACTGAGTTATATGAATATATCAAAGACATTACCCTAAAGAAAAGATCAAGAGAATCTTGAATTGAACGAGGAGGGAGAGGTTTTTTCCTCCGAGGAAGGTCAATCGAGAGATCATTAAACTGTTCTCTTTTGGGAATAATCTCTCCACACCTGTAAGGATGAGATGAGATTAGTGTAAAATTGGGACTATAAAAATACATACCTATAAATATGCACATATTTACATACATACAAATAAAAATCCATACATAAAGAAAACTATACTTGATACCTTCTTCCCCTATAGAGCTTAAGGTCCAATATACATGAATAGCATAATACAATCTTTTTAAAAAAAAGACTTATAAATTATATACAGTGTTCTGCTTGCATGTATGCCTGCATGCCAGAAGAGGGCATCAGATCTCATTATAGATGGTTGTAAGCTACCATGTGGTTGCTGGAAAATGAACTCAGGACCTCGAGAAGAGAGCAGCCAGTGCTCTTAACCTCTAAACCTTTTTCTGGTTTCCACACTACAATCTTAATAATTTTCTTCCATACAGAAACATACCTATCTGACTTCTACTAAAATGTCCTGTTTCTACCTCTAGATCCAGATTTAAACAGCTAGTGTGATCTGCTCTGGCCCATGAAAATTATCTCTTACAAAAAGTAATAATAATAATTCAAGGGTAAGAGTAGTAGTCTTGACCATATAAACAAAATTTTTGCAGCTAGATAAAGTCTTATCACTTTATCTAGTGAGGAGTGACAGCTCAGAATCATCATGGACTTTACACACTCAAAGAATATGGAATCATACAAAGGCAAAGATTACCTTAGAATTCTGCCTGTGAGAGGAACTTAGTAAAATACATTCTTATAGCCCTGGTCTTTAACTGTGGAAGAAAGCTACTGTGGCTCAACTTTGAATAAAATTAAAAGTGCTGAAAAAGACAAATGAAAAGCATTGACCAAAAATTAGCTTTAAAAATTTGTTTCTAACAACTGAAGAATGAGCTCAGTTCTTACACAGAACTCAGATTTTGTTCCTAACACCCATAAGGTAGCTTACAACCATCCATCCACAAGTCTAGTTCTAGGGGATGTGATACCCTTTTCTGAACTCTGCGTATACATACATGCAGGGAAAACACACATATACATAAAAAAAGTAAACCTCAAACAAACAGTAACCAAACAAACAAAAAACTGTTTCCAGTCAAGTACTGTAGCTAACACCAGTAACTCAAGCACTTAAAGGTTGAGCCAGGAGGACCACAAGTTTGAGGCAACATAGTAACATCCTGCCTTGGGGGAAAAATAATCAGCCAGGTGTGGTGGTGCACACTTTAATTCCAGCACTTAGGAGGCAGAGGTAGAAGGATATCTGCGAATCTGAGGCCAGCATGGTCTACATAACAAATTAGGACAGCCAGGACAACAAAGAGAGAGACTGCCTCAGAAAATCAAACAAAAAGCAACCCACAAATCAACCATGAACTATTGAGTTAGAACAAAAGTATATCACAGTTGGTTGTGATAACGTAATACTTTAATCTCAGGATTTGCAAATAGAGGTAGGCAGATCTGTTAGTTAAGGTTACCCTGACCTATATGGTATGACACTGCCTCATAAGACAAACAACAAAAAGTGTATCAAGAACTATTTCAATTATCTTTGGCTATTACCTCGTTAAGCATTGTTATAAAAATAGTGATCAAGGAAGATGGGTCAGTGGTAAAAAAGTCTGCTGAAAAAAAAAAAGTCTAATAATCAAGCCTGGTGTGGTGAGATCTCCGTGAGCTTCAGGCAGCGTGGTCCACAAAACAATTCCAGGACAGCCTGGGTTGTTATATAGAGAAATCCTGTCTCAAAAAACAAAAACAAGGGCTGGAGAGATGGCTCAATGGTTAAGAGCATTGCCTGCTCTTCCAAAGGTCCTGAGTTCAATTCCCAGCAACCACATGGTGACTCATAACCATCTGTAATGAGGTCGATACCCTCTTCTGGCCTGCAGACATACACACAGACAGAATATTGTATACATAATAAACAAACAAATAAATAAATATTTTAAAAAACAACAACAAAAAGAAAAGCCTAAAAACCTGTCCTCTGACTGTTTCAGTCAATAATGAATAAAATGAAGCAAAAAGAAAAGAACGGCAGGTGTGGTAAATCATGTCTGTCCTGTCCATCAGCAATGGTAGGCTGCGAAATGAAAATGCCAAGTTCTAGGACAGCTTGAGCTACATTACATAGTAAGATTCTGTTTCAAAAACCCGAACCCAAAAGAACTGAAAGACTGAAAGAAAAAAAAAGTTTTGATAGAATTTGTGGATTTGTATTTTCCCTGTGGGAAAGAAAGGAATCAAAAAAAAAAAAAATAAGTCTTGATATGAGACAAGGAAAGTTTTAGCCACTTGCCACACAGGACTAAGAAGGGTTAAAAGTTTGCTTAGAGGTTACATACGCTTTACAGATAATGGAGTGCTGAACCTCAAACTCCAAGTTTGCAATAACAGGGCAAGTGAACACTTTAGTAGCTGAAGCATCTGGTGAATTTTCTTCTCCCAGGATAGGTTCTGTCTTCCAAGTTTTATTCAGTTTTTCCATATCCTCCTTCAGCTGATCTAAGCACTGGCTTAAAAATTCATGAGCATCCTAAAAAGATGATAATATCTGTCATCAGAGCAAATCATTTCTCATCATAGCTTATCAAACTATTTATAAAACTAAAGCACCTAAAAGTCAAAAGATAATAAGACTGAACAGGGTCAGTCTTATTCTGATAAGATTTTGAGTATTTATAGCTTTTGAAAAAGTACAAGTTTAGAGATTTAGCTCAGTGGAAGAACAATTAATTGCCTAGCATGTCTGGGTCCTAGGGTTCAAAACCCAGCACCAACTCTCGCTGACAAACCAAACAGTAACAAGAAAACAATAAAAAACAAACAAAACAACAACAAACACCCAAACCAACCTGACTAATAAGAAACCTTAACAAACCATGGAAAACTGTAACATTTAAGATTTAGTATGTATATAAGATTTAGTGTGTGTATGTGGCAGGGGTTATGTGTGTTATGAATGCACTGCAAGCACTAATAGCCTGAGGTGTTGGCTGCCCTGGAGTTAGAATTATAGGCAGTTGTTGAGTATCTGATATGGGTCCTGAGAACAAAATTTGGGTCCCCTTTAAGAGCAGTAAGTGTACCCTTAACTGCTAAGCCAGCTTCCAGTCTTTAGAATTGAAAATTTTAACTATTCAATTGTATTATCATAAATAAACAAACAACTCTTTGTTTAAAAAAGATATATACATATTTCTTTTTCTTTTCTTTTTTTTTTTTGACTGGGAGGTAGTAGCGCATGCATTTAATCCCAGCACTCGGGAGGCAGAGATAGGCAAATCTCTGTGAGTTCGAGGCCAGCCTGGTGTACAAAAGCTAGTTCCAGGAGAGGCTATAAGGGTACAGAGAAACCCTGTTTTGAAAAAACAATAAATAAAAAATTCCAGTTATTTTTCACTGGCAACCTGCATCTATAAATTAAGTATGCTAAAGCTAGACACAGTGGAATAAGCCTATAATTTCTCCTCTTGCGAAGGAGGAGAGTCCTAGACCAGCCTGAACTACACAGCATGAACCTGGTTCAAAAAAGGAGGGAGGCTGAGGATGTAGGTCAGTTGGTAGAGTGCTTGCCTAGAATATGTAAAGCTTTTGGTTCAAGCCATAATACTACATAAACCAAACACAGTGATAACACTTGTAATCCCAGCATCTGGGAGGTAGAGGCAGCAGGACCAGAGTTTCAAAGTCACTCTTGGCTATAAATACATATATACATATATCATGCTTCAACCTGGCCTGGGTTACATGAGACAGGTTCAAAAACAAAACAAAACAAAATCCAAACAGGATAAAACGCACAGGAATCATATTAAAAGTTATGACAACTCCTTAGGTTTTACCATCCAACGTGACATTACACAGGTAACATTTTAAAATAAAAATTAGGTGAAAAGCTAATTTCAATTTTCTGTATTTAAAACTAATTAGCACTTACATTTTGCACATAGCCAGAGAATCTTTCTGCAGTAGCTGAAATAGCATTTTTAACCTTTTTGAGTAGTTCTTTTTTGGTCTCTGAATTAGAAATATCTTTTTTAATAAGCAGGTTTGCAAAGCGTCTGATAAATAAAAGAGACAGGTTAGCAAATTTTAAAAAACATTCGGTGGAATATTTTAACGACTAATTACTAACAACACATAATAATGTAACTGCCCCAAATCCTATTATTTAAAAACCACTGAGGTTATTCAGTAAATATATCAGCATTACCTGATAAGTGCATTGAGTGGAATTTTCTTCCATGGAATACTTTGTTTAAGCAAATCATTTGCAAATGACTGGAGTGAAAACAGAGATTGTAAGATAGCATTCATATAGCATGTATTTCCCAAGTTGGAGAATCTGGAGAGGAAAAAAGTATTTAATGTTCAGCATGCATAAAGGTTTCAAAACCACCTGGATGGTTTGTTAAACTACATACTACTGGACCCTGTTTCTCTTTCAGTAGGTATGGAAAACGGGGGTGCAGGGAAACACGCATTTCTAACAAGGATCAGCTGTTGCTGACCTGGAGAAACCGCTTTAAGAACAATTATAACTTTACAAGACAAACTAAAAAGGAATCATTTCGCATTATTTTGTTATTACCCTCCACTTCTTTCAATTTATCTTCTTTGTATAATAAAAATACCATCCCTTTATTTATATGCAGTAAAAACTTACTTCCAATATTTCACTGACCATTTTTTTGTGCTTACCTATGCAAAATTTAGCATTATACAAATTTATCACTCTTATATTGAATCTTGATTTTGAACCAAACTTATAAAGCCTTTCCCTACATGAAAGTTAATAGAAAAATTTACCCATAACATCTGGTGTCTGAAGAGATTAAAGATTTCAAATTTTATTTTTAATTATACACATGTGTCTGTGTTTGGGTATGTGTACTCAAACACAGGTACCCCTTTGAGGCCATTAGATTCCCTAAAGCTGGAGTAACAGAAAGTTGTAAAGTGGCTAAATGAGGGTCCTGGAAATTGAATTCGGGTTCTCTGCAAGAGCAGCAAGTGCATAATGGTGGAGCCATCTCTTTAGCCCAGACTTAAAAATTTTTACAACAGGTTTCTCTGATTCTATTAGAATTATTCTTGTACACATTTAATACTGATCTTTTTCAAAATTGGCTATTATAATTTCTTTAAAAAGTGCATCTTCATTACAACAATTAGGATTTTCTCTTCTAGTCTACTGGTTGGCCTACACACATATCAGTAGTTTATTTATGAATGAGATAGGGTCTTTGATTTTTACTATAATTTAAAATCTTGACTCATGGTACTTTTGTACTATTTCCAAAGCCTTGTTTGAGAATGTTTAATTATAGCTCAAGTTTATTGATAATAAACCTCTAGTTCAGTTAAGTTCATGGCTGCTTTTGAGAGAATCTTTATCACCTAAAACATTTTAGTTAATATTTCCTGTTTTTCATACTGCTGTTCTGCAGGGAAGTAGTCGTCTTTCTTATATTCCAATTTTGTTTGTGGAGAGGATTTTGTCCTCTCTTTTGTTAATTTAAGGTGAAATCTCTTCAATGGACCATCACAGTGGTGGTGACAGTGGGAGAGGAGGAAGAGGAGCAAGCAAGTCTTGCTTTCCTTTCACTTTGGCAGAAGCCTTATCCTGGTACTTAAGACTTTCTGGAAGTGACTTTTTCTTTTTCTGATGTTTTGTCACCCCTTACACATATTTAGTTTTCATATAAGCCTACTGTCCCAGCTACAAGCATCCACAGTTCAGACAATGGAAAACAGAAGCGTTGAAGGAAATGGGTTTGTCTGTACACTTGGAAATGTATTAAACATTTGTCTCCCAGCAGAGCTGAAGCACAGCCGTATTTCTTTGCACTTCTTCTCTCTGCGTGCGTTTGTGTGTGTGTGTGTGTGTGTGTGCCTGTTTTGGAGGATTCGTGACAAACAATAGAATCAGGTAGCCTATATTACCCTCTAGTCTTCCAAAGATTCTTTTTAGATGTGCTCCATCCTTTAGAGGAGTCTTGGGACCTGAGTAATTCAACCTAAAATTCTGTAATTTCTGAAAGAGTTCTGAAAAGAAGATTTATTTCTAGAGATAGGTACATCCATTATGCAGGAATGAAAAAAACACCAGAGGAACCTAGAGTGTCAAAATGGGCAACTCGTGAGATTGTCAACAGAGTGGCACAGACCAGAAAAGTAAAGGACTTAAGAGGAGACGATATGAAAAGGAGAAAAAGATCAATGGAGTGAAAGGTAAGATGGCCTCAAAATAAGACAGGTAAACTGCTGTCTGCCTGGCAGTGGTGGCGATGCCTTTAATCCTAGGACCTAGGAGGCAGAGACAGGTGGATCTCTGAGTTTGATGCTAGCCTGGGCTACAGAGTGAGTTCCAGGAAGGATAGCCAGGGCAACACAGAGAAACACTGTCTTGAAAAACCAAGGGAGGCTGAGGGGCGGGGGGAAGAGCTGGTTGCTTTTCCAGAAGACCTGAACCCAGTTCCTAGCCTCAGTGTTAACAATTCTGCCAAGACTTCATCCTAAAAGAAATCCATTAAACATTACAGGAATAATCAAATGTTATGGTACACACCTATAATCCTAGCATTTGAAAACTGGAAACAGGAGGATCAGGAGTTCAAGGTCATCTAACTATACAAAATCCTATCTCAAAACAAAAAGAAGCCTTGAGAAGTGCTGGCTCAGTAGTCAAGAGCACCAGTCAGCTTCTAGAAAGTACCTGGGTTTAATTCTGAGCACCTACTATTATCACCACCACTATGATTTCATTTTTGTGTTGAGAGAATATATAAAAAAATGTTGAAAGTATCTGAATATTGGCCAAAATAAATGGAGTTAGAGAATACTCATTTCTCCTTTAACATGATGTTACAGAGACAGATGGACAGACAGATAGAAACATGTAAACAGAGGCAGATCTTTGTATCCTGACCACAGAGTCCCAAATAATCACACAGAATCTTAATATTAATTACAAACTGTTTGGCCTATTTCTCAAGCTTATTACTAACTAGTTTTTACTTTTAAATTAACCCACTTCTATTAATCTATGTTTTGTCCTGTGTCTCATGGCTTTACCAGTGCTTTAATACATCTTGTTCATCTGGCGGCTGGTTGGCATCTCCCTCATCTGAGTTCTCAGTCTGATTGTTCTGCCTAACCTTATCATGCCTGGTTATTGGTCAAACAGCTTTTATTATCAACCAATGAGAGGAATACATATTCAGTGTACAGAAAGATCATCCCACAGTAGAAACACTGTCAAGGTCTGAAAACTGTTTGGAGACCAGATAATGGACTTACTGTTTATAGCTATGACAAATCTTTAATAAGTGACCCAATTTCTAAATATTTTATAATAACATTATATATAATATTTATATATTATGCATTACATATAACATATCTATTTATTTTATATAACATTATATTAATATCCACAACAAATGGAGAATAACTCAGTTGAATCACTCTGTAAGAAAGCAAGTTTACCAACCCTTGCAGCTGCTGTTGATGAGAGGAAAGGGGCACTCTAGGTTTGTTCCAGCCTGTGTAATCCTGGTTACACCTCAGTTTTTTAACAGATAGAGGAGCTGGCTGGGGAAGAAACCCCAAGCTTCTTTTGGCAGAAGGAGTCTGGCTTGAAACATTACTCCTAAAAACAAAAAAATGAAATAAAAATTTTTACTACTACCACCTTTTTTCTGTAGTAGATTCAGAGAAATCAATGTCAAAGGGAAAGACAGTCTCAGACTTAAGGGAAATATTAGTATAATAATAATGGTCACTTAAAAGAAAACCTCAAGTTTAACTGTTAATAGAGAAACAAAAACAAAACAGATAGCTTCAGAAGTTTACATATTTCACCTACGGACTACACAATCCAAGGTTATGGCTTGAAAAAGGCTATACAGTTTCACTTTTTATTTCATTTTCATACACTTTATGGATGTCACATCAGTTTACCTAGTTATGGACAAAGTTAGTATACTCTTCACCACTTCAAATCACATAGAAAATTTCTTAATTTCTTTGAAGAAAGGTATTAAATGTTTGTTTGGAGGTGGAAATAGAAGGGGCATTTTTAATTTTTCTATATATTATTGTTTTCCAAAAAGATTAAAGCAAGTGTCACTTCACTGAATGAATTTCCATCTCCTCACATTTCTATTATTTATCATCACAAGTATTAACTTTTATTATTCTGGTAGAATATGACTTCAATGCTATTTTAACTTGCATCCCTAATTATACTTGAAGCTGAACATATTTCTACACTGTATAATTCTCTGAAATGGTCTTTTATATTCTTATTTTTAAAAAAATATTTATTTATTTATTTAGTATACAAATTCTGTCTGCAGGCCAGAAGAGGGCACCAGACCTCATTACAGATGGTTGTGAGCCACCATGTGGTTGCTGAGAATCGAACTCAGGACCTTTGGAAGAGCAGGCAATGCTCTTAACCCCTGAGCCATCTCTCCAGCCCCCGGTCTTTTATATTCTTATGTTTTTGTTTTTTTTTTTCCCTTTTCTTTCCTTTGTTTTGAGACAGGGACTCACTATGGATCCCTGACTAGTCTAAAACTTCTATGTAGACCAGACTGGTCTAGAACTCACTGAAATAGGCCCACCATATTGGATGCTCAGGTTGCAGATGTGTGCCATCATCCTGGATAAAAATAACATTCTTTGTATATATTCCTAGATTATAATTTACTCGTGTACAGCATCTTTTATGCTTTATTCTGTTAACTAACTCTGCTTCTCTTGTTGCAAATGTCAATCTACTTTATTTTATATCATATTTATTTTCTTTCTCATAGCTTCAAACTGCTATTTTACCCATGTGGATCTTTCTGTTTTGTTGTTTTTCGGGATAGGGTTTCTATATTGCTGCCTTGGAACTTGCTTTTTAGACGAGGATGGCCTTGAACTTGTAGCTGCACCTGTCTCTGCCTCCAAAGTACTGGGATTAAAGGTATTTGCCACAACACCTGGCTCCCATATGGGTCTTTAAAATATTACTTGCTGTTTGGCATTTGTTGAAGCTTTTCAATTTGAGGAGTTTCAGCATTTTCATCCACTATTTCATTGACAATATCCTTGAATCTATCCTTCTTTTCTCCCCAAAGTTCTATACTGACATAGCGTATTCCCAAACTAAGTTTCTTAGTTGCATTTACACTTAATGTTTCCTCACTGCTATATCCTATGATGGTGCCTTATTGCCAAGTGTTATACTATTTCTCCCTCTGGTCCTGAACTTTTGCAGAAGATTTTATATTACAGGTTCTTAACTCACTTTTAAAAAACATTTGTGTGTGTGAATGTATGTACATGTGTGTATACAGGCACTCATTTGGGGGGGTGGGTCAAAGGACAATCTGCAGAAGTTTGTTTTCTTTCTA
Source organism: Chionomys nivalis (assembly GCF_950005125.1). NCBI lineage: Eukaryota > Metazoa > Chordata > Mammalia > Rodentia > Cricetidae > Chionomys > Chionomys nivalis. The sequence goes on along the minus strand of NC_080087.1, from coordinate 121,878,385 downwards.
CCAGGTGGGTGCTAGGGATCAAACTGAAAATATAGGGCTTGGGAGAAAATGCCTTTAACCACCAAGCCCTCTCACCAGCCCTTGTAAATCTTCCAAATCAAGTCAAATGAAAGCAGGTAACACTGGTCTGTATCCTTGCTCTCTACTCAACAAACCCCAGGAAAAATACATCAATCATTCTAACCCCTGGAAGGTTTATAAGAATGTTTGCCTTGGCTTAAATATGGCTTTTCTAGAAACCAGCTTCATACAGTGTCTAATGTTCTGGGAAGCCTACACAAACACACTTATGTGCAACACGTGCATACTTGGTACTCATGAATGTCAGAAGGAGGTGTTAAGATTTTCTGAAACTGGAGTTATAGATGGCTGTGGACCACCATGTGGGTGCTGAGATTGAAATTCAGCGTTCTGCAGGAGCAGTCCATATTCTTAACCATTGAGCAATTTCTCCAACTCCCACAACCATACTTTTAGAAAGTATTGCTATGTACCCATAGCTGACCTATAACTCACTTTATTTATTTTTTTGTTTTGTTTTTCGAGACAGGGTTTCTCTGTGGTTTTGGAGCCTGTCCTGGAACTAGCTCTTGTAGACCAGACTGGTCTCGAACTCACATAGATCCGCCTGCCTCTGCCTCCCGAGTGCTGGGATTAAAGGCGTGCGCCACCACCGCCCGGCCTATAACTCACTTTATAGACCGTATCAGCTTTGAATTTGTGTTAATTCTACTTCCTACTTGCCTCCTGGGGTTACAAACATGAACTCATACCTGGCTAGAAGTTAAATGTCTGAAAAACTTTTCCAATGAAAGATACTTGTATGAGGCTTTAGTTTTTAAAAGAAAAAAAATCTGTTAATTTTTGCAAGTTAGTCTAGTATCTGCATAGGAAACAAAGGCAATGTAAAAATGCCCTGAGTCTTTAATATGCCCATACTTGAGAGGATGGGAAATGCAGTGTTTGAAAGACTCCAATAATGCCAGTAAACATGAATAACATTGGTATTTGCAAATCTCAGTTTATTTACTGTTAGACACATTTCAGAACAGATGAAATTAAAATAGCTCTAGAATGCTTCCTAACTAAAGTATCATGACGTTATGATTGGAATTGACTCTGCTGTGTTTAAACTAGGGCACTAGCTAACAGTATAAAGAATAGCCAGTTTCATCACTCAAGATTATGAAGGAGGAGGGCCCTTCAACTTCTACACTCATAATTCTACAACTAATTCATACCTGTCTAGGTTAGTGCCACCAGAAGAGTAGTCCTTGCATCCAGCTCTGCTCCCATAAAATGAGGATGACTGCAAAGGCAAAAGCCCTATAAAACACAGGAAAGAAAACTTAATGACTAATTTAACACTCAAATTCACCTAATAATATTACACAATTGGATCTCCTTGTATTTAATTCTATTCTTAATACATGTCCATTAAAAAGATCAATACTGTGGGAAAAGTTACCATAGCAAAGCCCTGTTCCTCTGCCAGCAAACTGTTCAAGGTCCTTTTCTAGCTTCTAATCCCTTTCCCCCTACTCTTTTATTCTTTGAGAGTTTTATATATATGCATATACTGAAATAACTTTATTCCCAATTCCCCTCTCTCATCTCTACCTCTCCTGCCCAAATCCTTCTTCTTACCAAGAGGTGTCCCTCTTACACTCATGTCTTCTTTGGGTATGGCCCAGAGTTTATTCTAACTGGTTTCTACAGCTTAGTTTTTTGTCTTACATACCAGAAGTTATTAAACCTTCCAATTTGCTACAGCAATTTTTTAGAACTATAGTTAAAATAACCAATTACTAATAGTAAGTCACTAATAAATTTTAAAAACAATTCTTTAATTTACACATTTTACCATTTATTAAAAACAGCAATTTGCATACTAATGAGATGGCCATTGTGTATTTACTATTTCTGTTTGCTAATTGCTGGTTAGTTATAACTGCTTAAAATAAATGCTGTTAAGATGGTCTTCAAACAACAGATCCTATTAATGTGCTCTAAGTAGTAGTATTTCAGAAATACGGCTTATACTGGTCATTGCTTTTTCTTTTTTTTTTTTTTTTTGGTTTTTCGAGACAGGGTTTCTCTGTGGTTTTGGAGCCTGTCCTGGAACTAGCTCTTGTAGACCAGGCTGGTCTCGAACTCACAGAGATCCACCTGCCTCTGCCTCCCAAGTGCTGGGATTAAAGGCGTGCGCCACCACCGCCCGGCCATTGCTTTTTCTTATAGGAATCCCAGTGATAATGAGCAATACTGATGAACATTAATTTCAACCACAGTACCTTCTGATTCAGTCTATGGTCTTTTTGTTTGTTTTTTTCGGGATAGGGTTTTTCTGTTAACAGTCCTGGTTTTGTCTTAGAACTTGCTTTGTAGAGCAGGCTGGGCTCAAACTTACTGAGCTTTGCCTGACTCTCTCTCCCAAGCATGTGTTACCACTGCCCAGCACCAGTCTATGGTCATGGTACTTTAACATTAAAAGATTAATTCTACATACTGAAATAGACGAAAAAGAAGGTAAATTTTGGATTTTTTTTTTTTGAGACAGGGTCTCTCTGTTGCATTAGTTGTCTTAGAAGTCATAAAGACCCTCCTACTTCTGCTGCCTGAATGCTGGGATTAAAAGCATGTGTCACACTTAGTTAAATTCTGGATTTTTAGAGAAAAACAAAATATAAAAATAAGTACACACATACACATACACACCCTCACTATGTAGTCCTAGCTGACCTCAAACTCAGAGATACAGGTACCTCTGTCTCCCCGATGCTGGAATTAAAGGTGTGAGTCACCATGCTGCCTATTGCTGTTTTTTTTTTTTTTTGGTTTTTCAAGACAGGGTTTCTCTGTAGTTTTGGAGCCTGTCCTGGAACTAGCTCTTGTAGACCAGGCTGGTCTCGAACTCACAGAGATCCGCCTGCCTCTGCCTCCCGAGTGCTGGGATTAAAGGCGTGCGCCACCACCGCCCGGCTTGCTGTTGTTTTTGAGAGACAGTCTCATGTAGCCCCAGCTGGTGTCAAATTCACTATGTAGCTGAGTTTAGTCTTGAACCTCTGATTCTTTGCTTCTACCTCCTGAGTGCTGAGATTGTAAGTATGTACCATTACTCTTGGGTAACTTTCCTTATATTATATATATTCTATTTATATGTAATATATATAAAATATATGTATTGTGTGTGTGTATGCCACAGTACACATGTGGAAGTTAGAGGATTACTTTCCAAAGTGAGTTTTCTCTTTCTACCACATGGGTCACTGAGATCAAATTCAGGTCTTCAGGCTTAGTGGCAAGTACTCTTACCTATTGAGTCATCTTGTCAGCCCTCTTTAAAACACTCAAGTCAATTACTGGGTACAAGTTAGTGACTAATGACTAACACTAGATTATCCACTATTCTGGAACATTGTACAGTCGTGTGCTAGTTTAATATAGTATATTATGTAAACAAATGAGGCCTTAATTAAAGACTAAAACTTACCTGATGTTCGATTTTCTTCTGCCTGTTTCAAACTCAGCTGCTTTTCTCTACTGCTGGTTAAATATTTTCTTGAAGGGTCTGTCATAGCTTTGTTGTTCCTACAGTTAACAATTTTAAATCAATATAGTGAATGTATCAAGATATTCTTACTTCTCAGTGAAATAAGAACAATGAAAATAACCTTTCATTAAGTCAAGAACCAATATAATATTGCTATACATATGTCTCTAGCAAATTAAGCAAAATAAAAAATATTTTCTTTTAAGAAAGTCAAATGAAGAGACAGCAAGATAATAGTTTTTTTGTTTTTTGGTTTTTTTTTTTTTACCAAAAGCAAGATCAGGGGCTAGCCAGACAGCTCATGTAAGTAAATGTGCTTGCCATGAAGGCCCAATGATCTAAGTATGATGTCAGAATACCACAGTGAAGGTGGAAAACAAACTCCTGCAAGTTGTCCTGTGTCCTCTAAACTGTGGTATGCACATGCACAAGTGTACACACACACACACACAAAGTAATAAAATTTAAAATTATTTATGAGACAAAAACAAACAGTTAAAGATGAAAACTATCATGTGAGTATTGATACTTTGCAGTTTTCAAAAATAAAATCCAAAATTTTTTTATGTTACATATAATTTGAAATGCTACTTAGAAAATACAAACATTTCAGCTGGGGAGTTGGTGGCATATGCCTTTAATCCCAGCACTCCGGGAGGCAGAGAGAAGTGGATCTCTGTGAGTTCAAGGCCAGCCTGGTCTACAAATGAGTTCCAGGATAGGCTCCAAAGCTACAAAAGAACCCTGTCTTGAAAAACAAACAAACAATATATACACACACACATATATACACATACATTTCAACTTGTAATCTTTACTAGTTTAAGTTCAGGAATACAAAGCTAATATATCTTTCTTTCTTTTTATATAGGGTCTCTCTATATAGTCCTGGCTGTCCCAGAAGTAGCTGTGCACTACTCACAGAGATCCACCTGCCTCTGCCTCTTGCAGGCTCAGACTAAAGGTATTCGCAATCACACCAGGCGAAATTCTTCCCTTTTATTTCCAAGTACTAAAGGAAGATGTCCACAAAGATAAAATCTCCAAGTTTAGATTGAAATTACTAATTTAGGGGAATCACCATAAATTAAGCTTGTAGCAGACAATGCTATTGCGTTGCCAATATTCCCTCTGGCTCCATTTTTGTGTCCTTTGCTTTAGATCTTCACTCTACAGCCTCTCATTAAGAAATATAGCTAAGCCTGGAGGTGGTAGTGCACACCTTTAATTCCAGTACTCAAGAGGCATAGGCAGGTGGATCTCTGTGAGTTCGAAGCCAATCCGGTCTGCTGAGTGAATTCTAGGATGGGCAGGGCTATAGAGAGAAACCGTATCTCAAAAATAAAAATTAAGGGGCTGGAGAGATGGCTCAGAGGTTAAGAGCATTGCCTGCTCTTCCAAAGGTCCTGAGTTCAATCCTCAGCAACCACATGGTGGCTCACAACCATCTGTAATGGGGTCTGGTGCCCTCTTCTGGCCTGCAGGCATACACACAGACAGAATATTGTATACATAATAAATAAATAAATATTTAAAATAAATAAATAAATCAAAATTAAATATAACTAATCCTAGCACTCTGGAGGTGAGGCAAGCAGGTCAGGAGCTCAAGGCCAGCCTGGGCTACATAGTAAATTTGAGATCAGATTGGATTGTGTTAAGACTTTGTGTCTCCCTCCAACCTTTAATGAGTTTGGCCCATAACTAATTTTCTTTTCCTGAAAGAACATAAGTGTTTGAGTTTTGATCCCAAGCCTAAAAATGTCTTTTAGAGTTCCAATTCCGTGGAATTCTACCACTAATATATAAATAATTCTAGGCTAGCTTGTTAGATGTTGGAAGACACATGGCCTAATTACCCCAGCTAATAGCAACTCCAGGGGCAGCCATGAGTGAGACTATTCGCAGATTCTCAAGCCTCTATACTGACCACAGATTCATGGGAAAAATCAAAGGATCTAGGTATAACTGGTTAAGCCAAGTTCAGATAAGCTGAAGTACATAAGTCACTATCATTCATAAGTAATACTTTTGTTGTTAATTTGTTTTATTTTTTTTTTTTTTGTTTATTCGTTTTGAGACAGGCTCTATGTAGCTCTGCTGTCTTAGAACTCACTTGTAGACCAGGCTGGCCTTGAACTCACAGAGATCTGCGCGGTTCTGCCTCCCAAGTGCTGGGATTAAAGGTGTGCACCACCATGTATGCCTGTGCAGCAATATTTTTAAATTTAAAGTCACTATATGGAGAAATGTGTTATACGATAATAGGTAAGTGCTACAAGGATGTGAGGTAAAATACAACCATGAAGAGGACAGAACCGGCTTTCTGCTACTATTAAGTACAGATTTGTTTGAAAGAGAAAATAGGGGCTCGAGAGATGGCTCAGTGGTTAAGAGCACTGGCTGCTCTTCCAAAGGTCCTGAATTCAATTCCCAGCAACCACATAGTGGCTCACAACCATCTGTAATGAGGTCTGGTGCCCTCTTCTGGCCTGCAGACATACATGCAGACAGAATACTGAGAATACTGTATACATAATAAATAAATATTTTAAAAAAAAGAAAAAAAAAGAGAAAATAGGTCTTAGCCAAGACAAGCGGAATGTAGCAGGTGCCTTAGGATTGTAGAGCAACACCATTCTGTCTGCAAAAGAAAACTATAAATTATTTATGAAGTGTGGTATACTACTCTTGTAAGAAAAGGACTTCAAAGAGGATGAGCAGTCATTAAGGGACTATGTTAGCAGGAGCATCAAGAGCTGGTGCTGTCACACCATAAAGCTTTAAGGTCAAAGGGGCATAGCCACAACCTACTATACCTGGAATTAAATATATTAAGATTGGGCCAACGACTCTCTAAGACCAACTGAAAGAGTAATAATTAACCTGGACCAGTCTGGACACTAGCACAAAGTGAAAACCAACTACAGCCCTAGTAAAGGACTATGTTAAAAGACAAGAGACGAAGAGTTCTAAGGAAAGTATCTCACCACTGGCTCTGTGTGGCTAGAGAAAGAAGGTCACAACTACTTATTAGCTGGCAGCAAAGAGTTTAGATGATCAGGAAGAAATGACGATGCACAAAGGAACTTTATGGATAAGTGTATAAAGGACAAAGATCTGTGTCATATGCTAATTTTCACCAGGAAAACAGCCTACAATCAGAAGGATAACTTGTCAGCAAATCTGTCCTTGGCTATTTTTTTCACCAGAGATCCAATTAAAACAGCTATAGTGGCAGAGATAGAATCTATAGTATAGATTTCCCCTTATCTAAGTTTGGCTATTGCTATTGTGTTCTAAATGGCAAACAGCAAAAACTGGTGCTGAGTTCTAATCTAGACTCCTTCTTATGAAACCAATTCTTCAATTGGTTGTAAATGATTTTATCAAATTACTTCTACCCTAGAAAAAGACAACAAATGAGGCAGAGATCACTTGGTAGATAAAGCGTGATGATCTGAACTGTGAAGGAATAAATGATGGTTAACTTTTGGCCAAGTTTACAATCATTTTTAGAACAGTCATAGAAATCTAGCATTGTCTCTGGAAAATAAACCAAAGGAAAACCAAACAGTCTGTACTGGCCTACTTTGATTGCTGCAACGAAACACCACAGACTGGTTACTATGCCGGTGCTGTGAATACAGGATCACAGTGTCAGCAATTTTAGTTTTTGGTGAGACCCCCTCCTCATGGTTTATGGATGGAGCTGCCTTCTCACTATGTCATCATATGGACAGTGTGGCTATCCATCCCTAGTCTCAGTCTGGATCAGAGCTCCACCTTAAAACCACTTTTAACCTTATCTAATTCCAAAAGAGTCCTAGCTTCGAACCCAACTTTGGGATGATGTCTTCAACAAATGAATTTGGCGGTAGAGAAAAGGTTCTTGATCTTTCACTAACTTACCAGAAAGAAAGGAAGGAAGGCTCACACTAACCCAGAAGACCAACAAGAAACATTTGTTGAGCTGGACAGTGGTATACACTTATAATCTCAGCACACAGGAGGCTGATGAGTTCAAGGCCAGTACATACCTTTCAAGATCTTGTCTCAAAAACAAAAATGAGGGGCTGGAGAGATAGCTCAGAGGTTAAGAGCACTGACTGCTCTTCCAGAGGTCCTGAGTTCAATTCCCAGCAACCACATGGTGGCTCACAACCATCTGTAATGAGATCTGGTGCCCTCTTCTGGCCTGCAAGTATACATGCAAGCAGAACGCTGTATATGTAATAAATAAATAAATCTTTAAAAAAAAAAAGAACAACAAAACTCCCAAAGAACAAAAGAACTATTTATTTCCAGCTCTTCAGCTCATCCTTCCTCTCTCAGTGTCACAACAACAGGCAGGAGAGGAGTTGTGCGACAGAATGACAAGATCCGGAGCACCTGATGAAGTCTCTGCTCTGGTGTCACCAACACATCTTAATTCTATTCTATAATTGGAATTATCACAAATTGAATATTGTTGCAAGGCAAATTTTCCCTAGGAGTTTGAACAATTGATGTAAAAAGTACTGGTCAAGTGCCACAAAGACTCTTAAAGCAACTTACGATGACGAATCATTTTCCTTAGGATAATCTTCAGTTAGCTCTGAGCCAGATAACATTCTTTTCCTCTTTTCAGTGCTATGGAGAACAGATTTTTTTAAAAAAAGACTACTTTTAAAAAGTCATAATTCATACCATCAAAAATCATAAACCATGGCTAGGAAGAAAACTAAAATCAGTAAAGTGCTTGATTTGTAAGCACAAGATCTAAGTTTAAACCCCGGGAATCACACGAAAATCTGGATGTGATGATGTGCACCTACAATCCCGTGCTGGAAAGGTCCCTGGGGCTTCCGAGTAAGTTCCAACCCATTGAGAAACCCTTTCTCAAAAGAAGGGGTAGACAGTATCTGATAAATGACCCCCAAAGTTGTCCTGTGGCCTACACACACACACACACAAATGTACAAGTGCATTTATACACGCACTTTCATCCACACCTAGACAAAAAATTAAAAACCTACTCAAAGATAGGAAATAAGACTATAATAGCCTGATTCTTTACATTCTACTTAATATACTGGTTTGTCTACATGTTCAATGCATGTCACTGACATAAACTGAAGATAAATCTTTGTAATTAATTATACATGAAAAGTATGTTTTATATTTGCTGCTTTTTTTCTCCTTGAATTCCTAAAAGTTCCAAAAGACATTTACAAACAGGTTCAGTCTTTCCTACCGGTTTTCTAATAATCCTGATCTAAGAGGTGTTGATGTCAGCGACAAAGAAGGAATCGTCCGGCTAACAGCCATTCCACTCCCGGCTACTGTCTTAATTGATCCTCTACTGGGGTTGCCAAGAACTTTTCGAAATGGAATATCATCTTTAGTTTCTAAACTTCCTCTTTTTGAAGAGGCCTGTAAAAATAAAATGTGAGACAGTTAAATCTTTGAAGTGAAAACACATTTTGTTTGAGACAGTATCACATATAAACTTCAGGACGGCCTCAAACTTACTAAGCACAGAGGATAACCTATCTAGAACTGGCCTTCCAGTCACCACTTAAGTGCTGGGTTAAAAACATGCATCACTATGTCTGGCTTATGTGGTTTGAAGGACCAAACACAAGGTTTCAAGCATTCCAGACAAGTCTTCTACCAACTGAGCTATGTCCCCAGTCCAGTTATAAATAAGTATTTTAAAATTTATTTTATTTCCTGTGAGTTGGTGTTTCACCTGCAATTATGTCTGTGTAAGTGTCAGATCACATGCAACTGGGGTCACTGACACTTGTGAGCTGCATGTGGGTGCTGGGAATTAAATCCGGGTCCTCTGAAGAGCAGCCAGTGCTCCTAACCACTGAACCATCGCTCCAGTCCATAATACCACCAATTCTTATAGGGGGGTTAAGAAAGTTCTCCAGGGGTGGAGACAACTGGGAATAGTATGCAAAATGAAAAACAAACAAACAAAATAAAATACCTCTGCAGAGAATCTGATATACTCAAGTGTGAGAAATTGAGTTTGTAGTATTTATCTTTTCTTGTGGTTATCTATCTGTGATTTTGAGATCTATCTATCTATCTATCTATCTATCTATCTATCTGTGATTTTGAGATCTATCTATCTATCTATCTATCTATCTATCTATCTATCTATCTATGATTTTGAGATCCATCCATCCATCTGTGATTTTGAGATCTATCTATCTATCTATCTATCTATCTATCTATCTATCTATCTATCTATCTATCATCTATCTGTGATTTTGAGAAGGAATCTGGCTTTGCAGTCCCAGCTAGCCTAAAACTCACCATTTTTTTGTGCCCCAGCCTTAAGTGATGGGATTATAGAGATATACTATCACATCTAACTCTCCCATAGTATTCTTATAAACTTGAAACTCTTGGGGCTGATGAGATGATTCAGGGGGCTAAAAGCACTTGCTAAGTTAGCCTGATGATCTGAACCAATTCCGAGAAGCATGCAAAAGTGAAGTAGAGAATAAACGCTAGAAAATTGTCCTCTGACATCTATACATTCTCTGTGGGATGCATGCAGCTGCATACAAATACACATACACAAATGTAAAAAAAAAAGTTACTATGAAAGTAAAACCATGGAAAGAATCGAAAAGTCATTTAGCTCTTAATTATCATTCAACCAAGTATTACCTAAGCAATCACCTCTCTGTACAAATATATTTACAGAAGAACTTTGAAGTTTCTGATTTTATACCTCGCTTTCCTTTGCAAACCAATTAAGAGAGACAACAATTGCTAAACTTCAGCAAGATTATTTACTTGTGCACACCAAGTCTCTCGGCTTGCTCAATATTACGAATAAAAACTTTTTTTCAAAGCAAAGGGAAGATATCATTAAAATAGTTTGGTGTCATATAGTATAAAGCCAAAGTTCATGCACAACATATACAAAGGCATCAAAGAAATAGCAACAAACAACCTGAGGCTGTTTCTAGTACTACAGCACACAGCCAGCAGCCCCTTTTATGTGTACTATCTCAGAAGACGTTGGTGCTGTCTCCATTATATAGCTAGGTATTTAGGCTCAGGAAACTTGAGCTTCACCAATCAATGACCCATGTCTGTAAGTGGCAGTACTACATGCTGGCTTTTTTGTTTTGTTTTATTTTTCAAGACAAAGTTTCTCTGTATAACAGCCCTGGCTATCCTGGAACTCGCTCTTGTAGGACAGGCTGGTCTTGAACTCACAGAAATCTGCCTGCCTCTGCCTCCTGAGATTAAAGGCATGCGCCATCACTGCCCAGCTTTTCATGCTTGATTTTTAACAAGACATCCTTGGTTCTAAAAACTACTATGGTTCATTCTAATGATCATGGGACCATCAAGTAAAGGCTAAGTAAAACTATGTAAAAAGGTAAAACTGAAATATAAGACAGAAATTGGTTGTGGTGTATATCTTTAATCACAGCACGTGGGAGGCAGAGGCAGGCAGATCTCTGAGAATGGCTTGGTCTACAGACCAAGTTCCAGGACAGCTAGGGCTAACACAGAGAAACTGTGTCTGGAAAATAACGAAGAGAGAGAGAGTGAAATAAAGGTAAAATTGTGGTAATACTTAGAAACTGCTTTTAGAAAAACAAAAAGGTAGAGGTAGCCAAAAGGACAAAGGTCAGCTATGTTGAAGCACCACTGTGATACTGCTACATTAGAGATCATTATCTAAATTCCACACCATGTAACTACTTAATCCATCAGTGCTAAATGAGTTTTTAAGAAGCCAGAGATTCAGCCGGGCGATGGTGGCGCACGCCTTTAATCCCAGCACTTGGATCTCTGTGAGTTCGAGACCAGCCTGGTCTACAGAGCTATTCCAGGACAGGCTCCAAAGCCACAGAGAAACCCTGTCTCAAAAAAAAAAAAAAAAGAAGCCAGAGATTCAAATGAACATACCTGACTGTCTGAGTAAGAAAGGTGTCTGTTAGTTTCCTTCTGAGAGGCCCTGCTGCCCAGAAAAGCTCCAAAACTACCAGACCCTTGAGAAGGTTTCATAGCTGGTGGACAAAAATGAACAAACCACTTAATTTAATAAAAATATTCAGCATCATTGTTGTTAACAATACCGAAATGGAAGTAATAGCCAATTCTCTCTGACAGATTGTGCAACTGAGATACACAGTAATATTTAGGGATAAGAGCTCCAATAAAAGAATAAGTAACACAAGAGGTAGCCACTTAACAGCATAAAAATTTACAAGACAAAAAGTATTTTATAATTAGTAGTATGGAAGAGTAAATCACTGTATCTAGGGCATGAATACTTATACCAATGTCAAGAAAACATCAGAAATAGTAACAAGTATACTTTTTATTTAAAAAAATATTATTTTCTAAACCAGGCAGTGGTGTCATATGCCTTTAATCCCAGCACTTGGGAGGCAGAGGCAGGTGGATCTCTGTGAGTTCGAGGCCAGCCTGGTCTACAGAGCTAGTTCAGGACAGTTAAGGCTGTTATAAAGAGAAACACTGTCTCGGGGGGGATGGGACGGGACCGTCATTTAATTAATTAATTAATTAATTAATTAATAAGCATGATGGCTATGGTAGACTTAAAAAAAGAAAGAAATAGATTCAATATCATTGTTTAAGATTTGAAAAGGTGATATATTCAAATGCTTTTTTGAGACAAACCAGGTTTTGTTATTTAGCCCAGGTTGGCTTCAAACTCCAAATCCTACTGCCATTAGCCTCTCAAGTGTCAAGTGCTACAGTTCAAGTATATGTGCCACTATTGTACACCTCCTTCCCCTGTTCTTTCTCCCTTGTCCTTTTCTCAACAGGGTTGAACAGACAGACTGGCTTTAAACAGTCTCCTAGCCTTAGCTTCCTAGCTGCTGGGACAGCAGGCAGTTGCCATTATGCCACATTTGTTTGTAAATACTCAAGTTAACATAATTCAAGATTGGTGGCATAAACATACGAATAGCTAGCTATTAAACAGAAAACTACAAAAACCTTAATGTATATGAATGGTGCAATATATCAAGTAAACATAAGAAAATTCATACTGCCACATCTTCATTCTCTGTGGAGGGAGTCAGTACAAGACCTTGTGCATGCTAAGTACCTGCTCCATTAGAGCTACAACTCCATTCTGTTTGTGTTATATTTAACTTGAAAAAACTCAGATAAAAGTTATCAGTGAACAGAGATACTTACTTCCTCCTTTTCAATTGAACACCTTTTATTTCTTCATTACTCAATTTTGTCATTGATTTTATAGAAAAGGCTTCCAGATTTTTACAACTAAGTGTGCCAGCTGTAGGCATAACATGCATAGCCTTTATCACGTTGAAATAGTTTTCTTCTTCTCCCTAGTCTATTTAGAGTACTTATTGTGAGAGAATATTAAACTTGTCATTTTTTTCACCAAGATGATTATGTGGCTTCATTATTGTCCTTCAGTCTGTTATTGTGGTGCATTATATAAACTGATTTTCATGATGCACTAGTTTTACATTCCAGGAATAAATTTAGCATAATTCTTATATGGTGACACTTAACTTAGCCCAACAGTATTTTGTTGAGGATTTCCCCGTTAGTGTTCATCAGAAAAATTGGTGTACAGCCATCATACTTTTGTCTCATATAGCTCAGGCTGGCCTTGAAAAACATTGAACTTTGATCCTCCTGCCTCTATTTGAGTGTTGGAATTACACGTATGCCTACCATGCCTGGTTCCTGTGTGCTGATCTGTTAGGGACTCTGATGGAGGAGGGTCATCTATGTATCTCCTGCATACTGTAGACTCTACAAACGAGCCACACCCCCCACCCTCAGTCATCATGTTCTTTTAGACCTATTAATGTCAGACTCATGAGATGATTAGTACTTACCTGCATGAAGTCTGTTTTGATGGACTGCATCTAGAAACAACCTCATTTCCTCTGCTTCCTTACTTGGTACTTTGTCAATAGACAAGAAGCTGTTATCTTGTAAAGTCAACATTAGGCGACTTTGTTTTGTTCCACTGGGACGTAGTACCACATTTTTAATGTTATGACTTAGCTAAAAGAAGAAAAAAATTATCTCTTCTTCACCCAAAATATACAACAAAGTCTAAAAATTGCTGAATTTCATACATTCCCATTTACCTTTCCTTCTTCCTCTTTCTTGATAAATTTTAACTCAAATATATAAACTTTGCGAAAAGATTTATTTCCATGTTTAATTATATGGATGCATGCATATCTGACTGTGGTTATGTAGTAGCACCTATGGAAGCCAGAAGACATTGTGGTCTCTGAAGCTGGAGTTATAGGCAGTCATGAGCTATTTCCATATGAATACTGGGAATTTACCTGGGGCCCTTTGTAAAATAAGTATGTGCTTTTAACTGCTAAGTCACTTTTTTTCTTTTTTTTAAGATTAGGTCCCACTATAGAGTCAGTCTATTTGGTCTAAAACTCACTATGTATTTCAGACTGGCCTCTAAACTCACACTGCTCTTAACTACAAAGCCTTTGCCTCCTGAGTGCTGGAATTAAATGTGTGCCTCCATGCCCAGTTAACATTTAGCTTTTAAAACCAGCATTTTACTACATTTTATCAATTTATGAGTATTGGGGGCGGTGCCACAGAATGTCAATGGAGGTCAGAGGATAACCTGTGGTAACTGGTTTTCCCTCCACCACGTCCCTTTTCAATTACCTCTTTGACTTTGTTTTGTCTGACAATCTCATGTATAACTTAGGTTAGCCCTGAACACACTACATAATGAAGTCCAGTAGTCCAGTATCACCTCTCTTTTTCCAGTCTCCAGCTCCCCAGTGCTGGAATTACAAGCATGTACCACTATACATTCTATTATGATAGAATATATGTGATATACAAAGGCGTCAGCAACTTACTTTCACAGTTCAAAAGTATAAACAATTGGAAAGTTTATTTCAATCAAATTCAAGTATAAAGTTTAAAATATATTTCTTGAAAAAATAAATATAATTTTTAAAATTTATTTTATTTTTATTTTTCAAGACAGGATTTCTTGGGGCTGGAGAGGTTAAGAGCATTTCCTGCTCTTCCAAAGGTCCTGAGTTCAATGGCTCACAACCAGTTGTAATGGGGTCTGGTGCCCTCTTCTGGCCTGTAGGCACACACACACACAGAGTATTGTATACATAATATACAAATAAATATTAAAAAAAAAAAAAAAAAAGATGGGATTTCTTTCTGTAGTCTTGGCTATCCTAGAACTTAGAGAGGTTTTCCTGCCTCTAGCTCCCGAGGACTGGGATTAAAGGCATGCACCACCACCTCCCAGGTAAATTTATTTATTTGTTTATTTCGAGACAGGGTATCTCTGTGTATCTCTGGCTGTTAAATTTTTTATGTGTATGGGTATTCTGTCTTCATGTATATTTCTTGCCTGGTGCCCTCAGAAACCAGAAAAAGGTATTGGATTCCCTGGAACTGAAGTTAAGACAGTTATGAGCTACCATTTGGGTGCTGGAAATTGAATCCATGTTCTCTCAAACAGCACCCAGTGCTCTTAACTGTCAGGCAATCTCTCAAGGTCTGATGAACATAGATCTTTTAAAAGTATATGTTTTTTAGTCACTGAGCCATCTCTCCAGACCTTGATTTTTTTTTCCCCAAGACAGTCTCACTATGCACCCCAAACTGACCTCAAATTCACTATGCAGACCAGGCTAGGCCTGAAGTTATAACACTCTTCTATGAGATTCCCAAATGCTGGGATTATAGGAATATGTTACCATGCATAGCTATGTTCTTAAATTTAACTCCCAAAGAGATTAGCAGCTCTTAGCTCCACAATAGTAGTACAGAAGGAGAAAATTAACAATTTAAAATTTTGTTATATTTTATGTGCATATATGTGTGTATGTATGTATATGGTGTGTATCATGTCACAGCATTTGTGTGTAGGTCAGAGGACAATTTGTGGGAACTGATACTCTCCTTCCACCTTACGGGTCCTAAGGAACAAACTCAGATCACCAAGTTTTGTGACAGGTGTCTTAATCTACTGAGTCATCTTGCCGGCCCAATAGCAATATTCTTTTAAAGACAGTGACAAGTTTTTCAGTCAGAGGAAGACAGCTATAAAGATGACCTGAACAATCATCCATTAAAGACCATGACATATGGCAGGGTTATTTAGGACATAGATACTTACTTTTAGAAGACACTAAAAAAAAAAAATTCCATTAAATGGCTCTAGCAATTATTTCAAAGAAAAAAAAAAAAGATGAGCTAAGATTATGTGTGTGTGTGTGTGTTGTCAGAGACTGAACCCCAGGTTCTGAGCACATTAGGCAAGTGCTACCACTTAGCTCATATTCAGTCCCACATTTTCCCAGACAGGCCTTCATGGACCTATCACTCTGTGGTATGTGTCTTAATCTCATCTGAAAATAATTCTGACCAAGTAGCCCGGATTGGACGTGCATTACAACTACTACTGACAGCCTCTAAAGTGCTGGGATCACAGGAGCGTACCTTCAAAATCTGGCCTAATGGGGTTTGTTGTTATTACTGTTTTTTTTTCCTGTGTGTGGGGGGGTATTTCAGTTTATAGTTCCATGTTATTTTTGAGACAGGATTTCATATAGCTCAGGCTGGCCTCAAACTTGCTTTGTGACTCAAGATAACCTCGAACTGCTGATCTTCCTTCCTCTACCTCTCAAGTGTTAGGATTACAGATATACATCACTGTTCACGCATGTTAATGTGACTTTTGAAATAGTTTAAATATCTGGTACCCAAACCTCTCTAAGTTCTTTCCCACTAGTTTTCTTTGCAACAATGGTGACTGTTTCCTATTCTTTATTAAACCTAACAATACTACTGAGTAATTTATAAAACAACACATAAAAGTACCAAACCTTTCAGGGCCACTTTGCTACAACTATGAAACACTAAGGAACCACTCCAAATCAAAATATGTTATACCTGAAACATCCTTGGAATTCCTCCAGTGTTGTAGTGAACCACTAGGCTGACTTTATTGTCTTTTTCCACAATTTCAAAGGATCCTTCTTTCCACTTTGTAATTCCAGTCTGCATACTTCGAACTCTGATAGGACCATTTATCTTCAGAGGAGACATATTTTCTTTAAAAATAAATTGCTTTTAACGAAATTGAAAAGCAAAAATATATGTTCACTTGACAGATTCTAAAGAAGAAAAATACAACAAGTTACAAGTGGTTAAAAACAGAATTTTAAAGAGGATACTTTAATAAATCATCTTATATCTTTCTTCATTTGGGGAAAAAATCATTTACTCTCTAAAGAAAAAAATCTTAACCCTTCTCTAAAATACATCCATATTCAGCATTACCATTTCCAAAAAGCAATTTAACTTAAACTTCAATATTCAAATTTATTCAAGATTCCAGAATAAATAATATTCTTTTCTTTGGTGAGTCTATGTATAATGTGTGTGTATTCGTGAGGCACACACGTAGAGCAGTTTGAGACAAGGTTCCTTCTGCTCACTGCTGTATCCACCAGGCTAGTGTACCCATAAGCTTCCAGTGATTCTAGACATGTATGTACTCTATCCAGCTTTTGTGTGGGTTCTGGAGATTCAAACTCAGGTCATTATGCTTGGTCATTGAGTACTATATCCACTGAGTCATCTTCCCAACCTCTTGAATGAACTTCTAATACTTATAAATGACTTATAACAATCAATAATAGGATAAGATATCTAACACCACTCAACTAGACATGCAAATAAAATGATAGTAATAGATGTTAGCAAATAGTATCACATATATAAATGTGCAAATTTCTAAAATTGCTAAATCAGATTTTTTATGTATTTTCATCTTCTAAAACACTATAAAATGGATTCTTGCTGATAAGCATATAAATTAAATATTTAATATAATTACTGCCTAGATAGTTCGGTTGGAAAATCTAGAAAAGATAGTATAAAATGGATATTAGGTCTAGAAATTGGGAGCCAATTTTGTCACTAACTTGTAACTTCTTTCTCTGATATTAGTACTGTCATTCATACAATGCGACAATAATGACATAATGTTGGGGGATGAAATAACACATATATTCAGCTGATAGTACTATTAACATTTATGGAGTTAGCAACCATGTGCTAAATTATTCCTTCTATGTAATGCCCCTTTTTTCAAAGACCTCAATAAACCAGATGTTAACAGGAGTTACAAATCAACTGCCGTGAGGTCAGCCAGGTAAAAGACTGAAGCAAATAAAATACGTTCAGGTGCAATCAATCTAGTCAGCTACTAGCACGTGAACCTTGATTTGCCAGTTCACCTTTTTTTCTTGTTTTTCACAAAAATGAACTTCATATAAAATTACTCATTTTATATTGTAAGCAATAAATTCAAATTTATTTTTAAAAGCCATCAAACAAAACTCACCTATAGGGAGGAGGTGTTAAGTCTGGGTTCCTTGAGTTCAAAGCATATAGCTACACTGCATGGAAAGTAACTAGGAATCAAAGAAGACATTTAAAAACGCTTTGAGAGTTCAAGGCTCTTATGCACCTTAAGTTCTTCATTACTATTTCTTCACACCGTCAAAAATTTCTGAGAGCCAACTGTGGTCACATTTAAAAATTAGCAATTTACTGAACATATAAATTAAAAACAATAAAGTTTATTATTACTATGCCTATTCGTGTGACATTTTGCTCAAACTAGTAACCCTACAGAAACCTGAATAAGCCACCTGCACTTGTAATACATTTCAGCTATTATTTGTGGCTCTGTTGTTTGTACAAGTCCTTGACATTTCTCTCTTTTCTATCTATCAGGATTAGGAATATGTTGTTTCTCTTCTACACCCGTTTCCCCAGCCAGAATCATTAGAACTAGCTTTGACCTTCTTATATATTTTGGGGTTGGACTAGAAATGGGAGGTTAGAATTCTGTAAATTCTTAATTTCATACGTCTTTCAGGTATTTTTCTAAGTAAACTACAAATCAAATAGATTTATTCTCCATCTTAGTATTACTCAATGGCTTTTAAACGTCTTTACAATAAAATACAAACTCATTAACATGATACCAAGGCCTCAGGCCCTCATTAGCTATTCCCAATTAAGTGTGCTGTGGGAACTCCTTCAGCCAATAGCCTTTAAGATATGGGCCCACTTTGGGAGTGGTCTCATATACCATAAATGCAAATGAAAAGCACGAGCAGGCCTGATGGATTCAGTTCAGTTCCCAGAGCACACAGAGGACTGCAGATCACTACTCTTTCTGTGAGTTTACCCCAATAAACAAACCTTTGTTATACTCCATTTCAGGCTATTGTGGAACTCTTTTGTACGCCAATGTAAGCATTCCCTCAATTCAGCCATCTCAACTAAAAAAAAAATTCCCAAAGTCATGTATTCTCATGACACTGAATCTTTACACACTGTGGTCATGTCTATAAGTTTTCATGTATTCTCCCCTCCTGACCTGCCTTAATTCCTTCTTTTGGTTCTAAAATCAAAGCTCAACTTAGATGTCACCATCTTTAAGAAGCTTTCCTGACTACTTTTCACTGGGTTCTCTTCCTCATAACTCACTCTGAGGCTACTTAATTTTTTTAATTTTTATTTCATAAACATTAGTGTTTTGCCTACATATATGTCTGTGTGAGGGTCTCAGGTCCCCTGGAACTGGAGTTACAGACAGTTGTGAGCTGCCAAGTGGGCATTGGGAATTGAACCCAGGTCCTCTGGAAGAGCTTCAGTGCTCTTAACCGCTGAGCCACTTCTCCCTGAGGCTATTTAAATCCTCCATATTCCTGTTGTACTTTGTGCTTATAGACACATGGCACTATTACAAATGTTATTTATTCCTTTGTTTCTACATTATTTGAAGACAGGGAATGTGTTCTTTAATCTCAATAAGCATCATTGATCAAGAATGATGAACAAGCTGGGATGGTGGCCCATACCTTTAGCACCAGCACTTGGGAGGTAGAGGAATGAAGATTACTGTGGGTTTAAGGTCAGTCTAGCCTATACAACAAGTATCATATCAAACATACATAGTAAATCTATCTCAAGAAAGGTTTTATGTCTTATCAGTTTTTTTCCATCTTTTCTTCTACCTCTCCCTGAAAAAAAAAAATTTGTCTTATCAAATGCTTTCTTCTTTCTCTACAGCTCATTACGGAAATATAAAACACCATTATCTTGGTGTTGATTATTTAAAACACCATTATTAAATAAACTTAGAAATGAAATTTCACATCTACTAAAGTATACAAGATATTTTAAAATGTTATTTCTATCTAATTCTAAATGCAAATTTTGATTACAAGTATAAAATTTTACTTCATGACTTCGTATGTTGAACATTTTAACCATTTCGACTACCAGCTTTTTTTCTAATGAAAAAACTTAAAGATACAGAACATAAAACTAGAGAATACAACAAAAACATTCAACATTTCTTTTGTACTAAATGAATGAACAGTAACCACTCCTGAGCTTGCCCTACTTGCTAAAGATAAAAAGTTTCTTTTTCAATATGAAGTACATACAGAAACAATTTAAAAAAAAAAAAAAAACTTTTTTTTAAAGACAGAGTCTTACACTGTAGCCCAGTTTGGTCTAGAAATCACTGTATAATACATGCTGGCTTCAAACTCATAGCAATTCTCCTGTTTTAGCCCATCCCCACTCCCGCCCAGTGCTGGGGTTACAGGCGTGAGTCATTATGCCCAGCATTAGTTAAACTTCCTATAAACAGAAGAAAAAGATTCCTTGAACTCTAACTATCCAAGTTTGAGACTCCATGCAAGCTCATACTGCAAACTAGGTGTCTTTGTGTAGTCATTTATTTAAATGCATATATATCAGGCATTCTGTGGTAAAGAAATCATGCTAAAACATAAATGTATAATAAAAAAAACCTGTCAATTATAGCCTATTTGCATATTACTGCAAATACAGAACCAAGACAAAACCAATACTTACTTTTCAGTGACTTTTACTGAAAAATTACACAAAATAACAATTATCCTTTATTCTGTGTCTTGTGCCAAAAGCAATGTACTTTTCTTGAGAAACTATTCATATTCTCCAGCTCTACCAGTGATCCCTCCAGCAGTCAGTCACCAACTCAGCTAAAGAAAAACAGAAGTGTGTTTTAAGAAATTTCAACATATGAAATTTAAACAAAAAATGAATCATGTATGTCAAAAAGTCTCATTTAAAGACCACTCTTACTGAAAATATTAAAATAAAATGCAACACAGAATAAGGAACTCAGGAAGAGCCTGCAAGTCCATCCCTGGTGTCTTCCTTTTATATATTGCTTAGATTTTGAAACTAAGTCAGTGAAAAAGTACATCCTTTGTTGACTTTAGAAACATTGTTGCATCATAACCATCTAAAAGATGGCTTGTAAATTGTGTCAATCTGTAGTTTTTAAAGTTGGAAAATACTAAGTTGTGTTGATCTGTAGTTTTTAAAAGCTGGGAAAAGGCTATCTTCACCACCTTTCAGAAAGTTCTTTAAAAAATAAACAACAAAAAATTCTTAATTTTAGGTTTTTCTAAACCTTTCTCTGGAATTCTACCATAAGTTTGAATACAACATCAACTTTTAACTCTGTTCATTTAGAAAAATGATTTATAAGCTGGGTGGTGGTGGCGCACGCCTTTAATCCCAGTACTTGGGAGGCAGAGGCATGCAGATCTCTGTGAATTCGAGGCCAGACTGGTCTACAAGAACTAGTTCCAGGACAGGCTCTAAAGCCACAGAGAAATCCTGTCTCAAAAAACAAAAAGAAATTCAGAAATTCATTACTTTGGGATAGGGATGTGGCTTCATTGGTAGGGTGCTTGCCTACCATGCATGAAACCCTGGAATTCATTGTTAGCAAAAGATTAACTGGTGTGCCTCTATCCCAACATTTGGGAGGTGAAGTAGGAATTCAAGGTTCATCTTCAGCTATGTAGTGAGTTTCAAAGCCAGTTGGGCTACATGAGAGGCTGTCTCAAAAACAAATAAGTTAACTCATTCAAAACTCACTTCTTCAAATCACCACTCCACCCAATAAATATTATGCATTTACTAAACACAGTGCTAAGTATCAAACATTATTGATTTAATATTAATAATCTTAGAGGACAGGTTTTATCACTGTATCTTACACATAAAGGAAACTGAGGCTTTCAGAAATTAAAAAATTATGCAGGGGGTGTAAACAGAAACTGGAATTTCATTTCCTGGTCACCCAGCCTGAATAATCACATAGAAACTACATTAATTATAACACTGGCCAATAGCTCAGGCTTATTCCTAGCTAGCTCTTACATTTTAAATTAACACATTTCTATTAATTTATGTATTGCCGCAAGGCTGTAGCTTACCAATAATGTTCCAGCATCTTTCTCCTTCAGCAGCTACATGACATCTCCTTGACTCCGCCTACTCTATCTCTGTTTAGATTTCCCACCTCGCTTTACTCTGCTAAACCATTGGCCAAAACCGTTTTATTCATCAATCAATAAAAGCAACACATATACAGGACATCCACATCCTTGGGGCTAAAGAGGTAGCTTAGTAGTCAAGATCACCTGTTCTTGCAAAAGAACCTGGTCTTGATTCCCAGCACCACATGATGGCTCAAAACTATCCATAACTCCAGTTCTGGGGAAAGACACTCTCTTCTGACCTCCACAGGCAATAGGCACAGATGCGGTATACATACATATAAACATACTACATACAGGAAAAACACACATAAAAGTAAACCAATCTTTAAAAAGGAAAAGAAATTAATATTGAGTCACCAAGAGACAAAACTATGCCCAAACTCAAAACCTTTTCCCTACTTTGTTTTTTGAAAGAGAATTTCATGTAGCCTAGGCTGTTTTTGAACTATATAGGTAGAGGCAGATCTTGAACTACTGTTCCTTCTAATTCCACTCTTCAAGTGCTAGGATTATAGGCATACACCACCACACCAGGCTGGAACCAAACTTTATAACCACTACCACAGTGCATACTCAGCATTGTGTGATTCACTTTCCAGCCACCACTCTCAGAGGATTTTTCCGTCAATAAACCCTTCTCTACAATAGTCTTCTAAGAACCACTTCCTCCCCTCGCCCTCCTTAGGGACTCAAGTGACACTAGTTGTTCTCACAGCTCCCTCCCTAATCAGACCAAGAACTTAGGCACTAGCCGCCCAAGCCTGATGGCATGAGTGCGACCCCGGACCTGACAGTGAAGAGAATGAACCGACTACTCCCTCTGACCAC
This sequence comes from Chionomys nivalis, assembly GCF_950005125.1. Classification (NCBI taxonomy): domain Eukaryota; kingdom Metazoa; phylum Chordata; class Mammalia; order Rodentia; family Cricetidae; genus Chionomys; species Chionomys nivalis. The sequence goes on along the minus strand of NC_080087.1, from coordinate 121,855,567 downwards.
CTCAACAGGTACACTACGGCACGCATGCACCCAACCCACCAACCGTGTGCACGGACTTGTACACGGACACCACGCAAATAATACAGTATTTCTAAAGTTCATAAAACAAATACACACATAAGATAAAGTTACTGTCATAAAGGAGAGAAGAAATTTGATCTAAATAAGATTTATCTCTAATCTACAAAAGATTTCTTTCCATTGGACTGTCTAAAATCTGAATGATTTGGTGGAGGTGGGGGAGGTGGAGAGAGTGATACACACATTTAATTTCAGCACGTAGGAGGCAGAGGCAGGTGGCTCTTGGTGAGTTCAAGACCAGCCTGGTCTATAGAGCAAGTTCCAGAACAGACACCAAAATCTACACAGAAGGGCTGGAGAGATGGCTCAGCGGTCAAGAGCATTGCCTGCTCTTCCAAAGGTCCTGAGTTCAATTCCCAGCAACCACATGGTGGCTCACAACCATCTGTAATAAGGTCTGGTGCCCTCTTCTGGCCTGCAGGCATACACACAGATAGAATACTGTATACATAACAAATAAATAAATATTAAAAAAAAAACAAAATCTACACAGAAAAATCTTGCCTCAAAAAACAAAAAGAAAAAAATTGAAAATAATTTGATAACACAGGAATAAGTAAAAAAAAAAATCCTAAACTGGAGACCCTTTGTTGCTCTTTGTCCCCTGCTCATTTTCAAATTTGCATGGCTAGAATCCAGGCTTCCAGCATGGTAAGCGAGCACCCTATAGCCGAGGCACACTCATCTGTTTTCCTTTGCAGAATGAGGTGTCTGTTCTAATGGGAATGTCAGAAAACTTATGTTTTCAAACAAGATGGTTCTTAAATCATCGAACGTCTCTATAAGTTAACAGCAATTTCCAATTTGATTCATTTAACCAATTCTTGAGAAATGAAAATGAAAGTGAGTTGCTTTATTTTTAATTTTTACATTGTGTGTATGTGTGTGAGTGTGCGTGTGTGTGAAGAGATCAGATATATCTGCAGGACTCGGTTCTGCCTAAAGTAGCTTTTAACCAACCTGGGGGTTCAGAGTAGAGGGAAAAAAAAATCCAGAGAAGCCTTTACTCAGAAAGTATTACTTAAGCTGAAAATGAAGGTATATTTGATTGAAGGATGAAACAATTCAGATAAACAGAATAGTGTGTTGAAAGGCCTAAGCTAGAAATGTTGTATGTCAACACAAATCAGTGTGTCTGAAAGTTAATTAAGAGAAAGGAAGAGGTCAGAAGATAAAGCTAAATCTAATAAAATAGGCAAGAACCAGGTTATGTAGAATCTCAATCAACTCCACCCCCCACCAACACACACACATACCAAGAACATCTTGTAGCCCAGGCTGGTTTATCTGAGGGGGACTCTGAGTTCCTGATTCTGTCTCTCCTGCTTTATATGACGCTGGGGCTTAAACGCAGGATTTGGGCACGCTAGGCAAGCATTTCAGCACCTGAACCATAACCCCGAACAGGACTTGAAATTTTATCTTAAAGTAATAAGCACCTTGGCAATGGGAAAGTCACTGAAGGGTTTCAAGCAAAGAAATTATACGTTATTTTTGAATGAATGGAAAAGGGGAGTTTGGGAAGCAGAGAAAATGAGTAAAAAAAAAAGATCAGATAGGAAAGTAGTGTTGTTAACTCATAATTACAATAACAATTAATTCTTACCTGCAAGTTTTTGTGTATTAATACTTTACCAAGTTTATAGCACTTATAACAATCCACAGGTGAGAACTCCTATTAGTAATTTACAGATGAGAATAGGAGCCAGAGAGATCAAGTCCACATGAAAAATAACTGTGGTTTAAACTAGAAAAGTAAAAGTGAAGCTGGTCAGAAGCAGATGCAAGACATATTTTGGAAGTAAAATAAAACTTGGCAAGGATACGAACATACAGGATGAAGAAATCAAGAATGCCTCTGAAGCTTCTACCCAGTGTAACTGAACAAATGGACATGTCACATCAGAATGAACATGCCTTATGGAAATGAACACTGGAAGTGTGAGAATCTGGGTACAGAGAAAAAGGTCAAGACTATGGTTTGATTTCACACCTTTAATTCCAGCACTTGGGAGACAGAGGCAGGTGGATCACTGAGTTTTCAAGGCAGCAAGTTCCAGGGCTGCCAGAGTTGTTATACAAAGAAACCCTGTCTGGAAGTAAAAGAAAGTATCAAAAAAATAAAATAAAATAAAAAAAAAAGGTGGGCAGTCCTGGTGGCACCTTTAATTCCAACACAGGGAAGCGGTTTTCTCTGAGTTTGAGGCTAGCCTGGTCAACAGAGGTAGTTCCAGGACAGCCAGGGCTACACAGAGAAACTCTCTAAAATCAAAAAAACTAAACAACAACAACAAAAACCTCTGGTTTTAGAGGTGTTATATTTGAAATTCCTAAGTTGGGGAAATTAAGTTGAGATGTTAAGCAGACAGCCGTTTATCTGAATATGGGGCTGAAAATAAAAATTCTCAAATTATCAATATATAGTGAAATTTAAAACTTAGAGAGGAATGGAACGGCAACACAAGAAAACCCCAGCCCCAAACCGAATCATTTTACCCTGCCTAAATTTCTCACCAAGACAAATGATTACGTTTGTTGCTGTGTTTTTCATCCCTCGTTTACCTTTTGCCAGTATGCAACGACATTTTTTCATCTCTTTAGTCCCTCTACCCGTTATTAAGCATTAAGCATCTCGATGCTACCGAAGTACCCTTCTCTAGCATTGTACTCTTCTTTAGGCAATGTCATGCATACACATGGTTCCAAATTTACACAAGGTAAATGACACACATAACATACAAACACATATTTATCTATCTATATGTGTGGCCCAAAACCCTCCTCTAATCTCTAACCCAATAAACCCAAATGCCTCTTTACCACCTCAACATTCTCCTAGATTATCTCTTTCAGCTGGAGATTCATTAGGTACTGCAACTCGCCATAAGAATACCCGAAAAACACTATAGTACAACTCTCCAAAGACATGGAACTTTATTACCAATTACCTTTTTTTTTTTTACTAGATCTTGATTTAAAATTGGTAAATTGGACATCGTGGGAGTGTGAGGGCCAGACATGATAAGCTAAGTCTGGGCAGGTCACCCAAAGGAAGTTTCTTTACTTCCAACCATTATCACCTGGGACTCTGGCCATCAATAAAGTTAAATGGAGTCTGGAGTCTCAATAGTTTACCCTGAGACAATTCCTGGCAGGCCGAGATTACCTGACCCCCACCCAAGAGCAGACCATTCAAAGGAAATTCCTGGCATTCGAAGCACTGTAAATAGAAACACCTGCCAGCATTTCACCATGACACCCCTAGACAAATGTCAGCCAATCAGGGGTCATGAACCTGAGACCCTTCACCCCCACCTTTACTACTATAAAGACCCAATTCTAATTGAGCCCGGGGCTCTCCGGATATTCCAATATGTTGGACATGCGCAAAGACCGAGTTTGCAAACTTGATTAAAATAAAGGCTCTTTGGTTTTACTCTGGGACTCAGTCTTCTTTGTTGGCTTTTGTGAGGATCCACGCATTTGGGCTTAACAGGAGTGGCTAGATACGGAAAGCAACCAAATGCACGACAAAAAATTAACTCTCTGACTTTTCTCCTGAGCACTGTTTAAGAGGAGGAGGAGGAAAGTAAAGAATGGCCACGAGAGCGAATGAGTATCGCACCCAAGGTCTGAGGGCTGTGTGACTTCGGAAGTCACCTGGAGAGACAGCAGGCCTCGTTAAGAGGCAAGCCAAGACCACCACAACCCGAGCAAAGCGGGGGCAGGTTGAGGATGCGGAAAGGGAGTGACAATACGCGCCGCGTTCAAGGAGAGGGAAAGCGGAGGGGAAAACACTCGAGCGGGGCACCTGTAAGGCACAGAAAGCGTCCGGGGACCTGGTGCAGGCTGAGTAGCAGCCGGGCGAACTCTGGAGTGGACGCCGAGTGGGCGGACCGCACGGGGGTGGGGGAGTGAGGCTGGAGAAAACGGCTCGACTCCGGGGCTGTCCCGGCCCGCTTACCTGTGCCAGAGGGTCCGAGCCCGGGACGAGCCTGCCGGAAGCACAGAGTTCCCGCGGAGGGGGGAGGAGCCGAGGGGCTCAAAAGGAAGGGGCGCTCCTGGCCCCAGACAGCGACACCGCGATCTCTCCTACACACCTGAACCCGCTGATGGCGGGAACTGTGACTACACGCAAACACGTACGCACGCACGTACTCTCGACGCAACCAGTCTGGGCGCGTGCGCGACAACACCCAAGCCCCGCCCCGCCGGCATTCGTTCCGCCCCCTCACCACGCCCTGCCCCTCACCCGGGTGGCCCGCCCCCTGCGGTGACGGTATGATAGTACACATGCGCAGTCTCCGTTGTTTCGACTTCGGACCGCCCACCATTTTCCTCTAGCTCAGCCTGGCTGAGCATGCGCAATTCGTGTCCTTCCCGTACGGCCGGCCTTTTCCCGCCCTTCTCTGGCCTTAAGAGGGAAAGTCGGAGTTCTGGCTCCTCTGGGGACATACCTGCGAAGCCAGGGGAATACGAGGACCAGTAGGTTGTAGACGTCATTTTGATCCTGTATCTTAAGTGTCTGAAACTATTAGCTAGGCCGAGGGCCAGGAGGCGGGAAAGTGCTCAGTGGGTGGAGGGTCAGAGGTGAGAGGTCAGAGGGCTGCGAAGGGGGAGGAGCGAGCCGGAGGCGGATGGCGGCTCTTCATCTCCGGCTGCACAGCCGCTAAAGCTGGGACGCGGGTTCGGCGCGTCCGGCGGAAGGAGGAGAGCGGCGGCCGCTCCCAACATGCACAGCCTGGCGACGGCAGCGGTAAGTGGCAGCGCCCGGATACCAGTCTCAGCCTTCTTCCTAGATCCTGGAGCCGGGCCCCGAGTTCAGCTCCATCTGCCCCTAGCCGGAGGTCCGGGATCTCCACACCGGGCCCCGACCTTGGCGGAGTCGGACCCCCGGCTATCCCCCCCTCTCCTCCGGCTCCCCTCCCGGCCTGGCGCGCGGCCTCTCGCGTTCTTTTCCGGCGCCGAGGCCTGGTCGCGCGGCCCCAGTAGGCCATTCCATTGATTCATTGGAGCTCGGCGTCAGTCTCTGGACGCCGGTTGTGTGCTGGGCGTCGGCGGGGATGAGGATAATCCGTGGCCATTCGCTCTGGTCCCTTGCTCCTGGAACTCCTCTCCTAAGGGCATCTCATTGGGAAGGAAATGGCTTCTAGCTCAATCCACTTGCTTTACATATAGAAATCCAGAGACCCGAAGTTCAGGATGATTGCATCTTAAGAGTTCTCTGCGTTTGAAGCCTTCCTCACAAATCTCATTTTATCTTTGAACAAGAAAAGCTAATCAATCACGTGTGTTACACCTCCCTGAAGTCATACTGTGGTTTTCGGTTACGTTTAGAGAAAGTAGACTCTAGGCCTACAAAACTGGTATGATGGGCTCCTTAGTCATGTTTATGGCCTCGGTTTTTGTCACTTGCTCTTTAAGCTCCGACAAAAAGTACATCACTTTTTTGCTGCAAAAAGCAGGTCTCTAGCCGGGCGGTGGTGGCGCACGCCTTTAATCCCAACACTCGGGAGGCAGAGGCAGGCGGATCTCTGTGAGTTCGAGGCCAGCCTGGTCTACAAGAGCTAGTTCCAGGACAGGCTCCAAAGCCACAGAGAAACCCTGTCTCGAAAAACCAAAAAAAAGAAAAAAAAAGAAATATATTTTATGCGTACAAAACCATTCAGCCCAAAAGGGAGAACAGCTCTCTGCTAGTTTGATATAGTTTGATAATAATGTTTTATTAAAAGGAAAGACTATTGACGTTAGTGAGCTACAAGGGATGATATAATATGCACCAGAATAGAGCCCTGTTTTAATCTTGGTTTATACTCCTCTTTTTTTGTTTGTTGATTTGGTTTTTTTGGTGTGTTTTTTTGTTTGTTTGTTTGTTTTTTTTGTTTTTTTTTTTTTGAGGCAGGGCTTCTCTGTATAACAGCCCTGACTGTCCTGGAACTCACTTTGTAGACCAGGCTGGCCTCGTACTCACAGAGATCCTCCTGCCTCTGCCTCCTGAGTACTGGAATTAAAGGCATGTGCTACCATTGCCTGACTGTTTTTAAATGAATTTTTTTAGATTTATTTATTTGTTTATTTTATGTATGAGTATTTTATCTGCCTCTATACTGTTATGCCAGAAGAGGGCATCAGATTTCACTATAGATGTTTATGAGCCACCATGTGGTTGCTGGGAATTGAACGCATAACCTGGAAGAGCAGTCAGTGCTCTTAACTGCTAAACCATCTCTCCAGCCCTTTAAATGAATTTTTTAAGGCTTGTTTTTATTTTATGTGCATTGGTGTTTAGCCTGCATGTATGTTTGTGTGAGGGTGTCAGATTCCCTGTAACTGGGGTTGAAGACAGTTGTGAGCTGTGTGCTGGTAATTGAACCTGGATCCTCTGAAAGAACAGCCAATGCTCTTAACTGCTAAACCATCTCTCCAGACAGTATTTAATATTCTAAATTAAATTTCTCAGATGATATTGTGTATATATTAATAGTTCAACTCACTATGCAAATCCAACTATTAATGAACTGTACTGTAACAGACTGTAGAAAGTTCTGTTAGTTGTAAGAAATAATTTCTTCAGCTTGGAGAGGGATGTTTGTGATTTCAATTGTATAGACTACATGCGGACACGGATTCTAGGAAATGCTGTTAGGTAAATTGAACTCGGCCATATAGTCACTGTTTGACCTTGATCTTGTTAAACCATTATTAACCTGTTTCTTAGCTTAGAGGATAAATAGTAATTCCTAGACAGCATAGGCTTCTCTGCATCAGCAGAAAATACCTGCGTTGTCTAGACCAGGTTATATAGGGTTAGTGAAAGAGGCCCCAGAGAACTTTTGGGGATAACTTTGGATAATAGAAGTGATCTATATCATAATTGTTAGGGCGGTCACTAAGGTGGGTAAGTTTATCAAAATTCATTGTAATGTTTACTTAACATGGTGTGCGTTTACTGTATGAGAAGTATACTTATATGAAATTGATGCTTCCCTCTTACAACAAATCTAAATAATTTCTAAGATATATTTGAACTGGTAGTTGGGTTTTTTTTGTTTTTTTTTTTGTTTTTTTTTTGAAACTGGTAGTTAGTACAGTAGCTCAACTTTAACTGTGACAAAATTGAATGGCTTACCCTAGGCCAGACAACTCTATAAATGGCTAAACTTTGTGAAGGTAGTTTGGTTTACTAATTATTTATTTTATTTTATTTAGTTTTGTTAGTTTTGTTATTTTTTCTATGAGAACTAGGCAAAGGACTTAAAGCTAAAATGTAAATGTACCTCTTTCCATTAGGTTTTTTTTTTTTTTTTTTTTTTTTAGGTGATCTAAAACCTAGACATGTATCCTTCTTTTTATGGGAATGCTTTTTTTTTTTTTATGTGATGTGGTCCATATTAAGCTATGTCTTTTCATAAAGGGCTATATAATATTCCAATATAAAGATGCACCAAGATATATTTAAATCATGTCTTATTGAAAGCTGTTTGTTAGTTTTCTCCCTTAAGACATCTTAGTAGTAAGCATGCTGGTATATTTTCGGTACAGCCCAAATACACCTGTAACATAAACTCCTAAAGGGCTCATTAACTGTGAAACAAATTGAGTTGCTTTGCATCGAATATATGCATTTATTAAAGCTCCTATTATTTAGAAAATACGTTTTCTAAAGCACTACTGCAGGATAAGACTTGGTTTAACTGTAATAAATTGACATTTGTTTTCTTGTTTTCCCCTGAAGCCTGTGCCTACTGCACTGGCCCAAGTGGACAGAGAGAAGATCTACCAGTGGATCAATGAACTGTCCAGTCCTGAAACAAGGGAAAATGCTTTGCTGGAGCTAAGCAAGAAGCGAGAATCTGTCCCCGACCTTGCACCCATGCTATGGCATTCATTCGGTACTATTGCAGCACTTTTGCAGGTGGGTGTGTATTCACAGAGTTCAGTCGTGTTTGTCACTTTGTGTTTTCTTCTTCCTTGGCTCAAATGATTTTTTTGAAGACTTTAGAAGAATGCTTGTTTAAATATTTGTTTATTTGTTGAGGCAGGGTTTCTCTTTGTAGCCCTGGCTATCCTGGAACTTGCTTTGTAAATCAGGCTGCCTTTGAACCCACAGAGATGCCTCTGCCTCCCAAGTGCTGGGATTAAGGGTGTGGACCACCACCGCCCAGTGATGGTTTAAATATTAGCATTTGTCAGAAACCATTTTTTAAAAGCAGAAGTATTTGTTAAAATGCATATTTTGAAGATTGAATTTAGTTGGTTTGAGAGGTGGACCTTAAAATCTGTGTTTGACACAGCTTTTAGACATACAACGGGTTGATCTGTATAGCAGGGAAGAACATAGAAATAGTATAAGGACCAGAAAGAAAATATTGAGATAAAGGTATATCCACTATCGCATTAAATGCGGGTATCTCTGTGTTTTTGAAAAATAACAACTGCATCTGGTGAGGTGGCTTATGGGTAAATGCATTTGGTTGCTGCCAAGCCTAACAACCTGAGTTTGAGTTTGACCCCTGGGATTAACATGGTACAAGGAGAGATCTGGATCCTGCAGGTTATCCTCTGACTTCCACATGTGTACTGTGATGTGCACACACACCACACAAAGTAAGACCAAGAATAAATAACTGAAAATTTGAATCAGACCAAAGTGGTTATAAGTGGAAAATAAATTAAGTTAAAATGAAACAATCTCAAGGTATCAAGATAATATAAAATAATCATTCTATAAAGTTCCTCCCCAAATTACTAATAGTCTTTCAAATCTGTTCAGTAAATTCAACACTTGTAGCCAAGAATCTATTGGTGTTATGGAAAAATTTGCAGCTAAAGTAAATGACTGTGTTCAATATGGGTTTCGTCTTTATAAAGTAGAATATTAGTTAAAGTTATAAAATGTTATATAAGGGTCACTCAATTAATTAAGACTAGCTATGGGAGCTGGAGAGATGGCTCAATGGTAAAGAATATTGGCTGCTCTTTTAGAAGTCCTGGTTCTGATTGCCTGTGGCTTACAACCAGCTATGGCTCAAGTTCCAGGGGATCTGACTCTTTCTGGTCTCTGTGAGCACTGTATACACATGAGGCACAGACATACATGCAGGCAAAACATCAACACATAAAATAAAGACTAGCTGCAAAACCTAGGAGGAAGTGTAGGAGATCCATTTGTTGCCATTGTAGTATTCCTAGAGACACATGAGAAAGGTCTTGCCTAGGTATTCCTGTATGCTTGTGATGAAAGGATAATTCAATTTCTGTAGGGATTAAAGTGGTCTTTTAAAGTTACTGTGCTGGGCTGGAGAGATGGCTCAGTGGTTAAGAGCATTGCCTGCTCTTCCAAAGGTCCTGAGTTCAATTTTCAGCAACCACATGGTGGCTCACAACCATCTGTAAAGAGGTCTGGCGCCCTCTTCTGGCCTTCAGGCACACACACAAACAGAATATTGTATACATAATAAATAAATAAATATTTAAAGTTACTGTGCTGTGACACTGTGATATAATTTTGTGATTAATTGCTCTCTGGGATTCTTTGCATTTTTTCAGGAAATTGTAAATATTTATCCATCTATCAACCCTCCAACTTTGACAGCACACCAGTCTAACAGAGTTTGCAATGCTTTAGCATTACTGCAATGTGTGGCCTCACACCCGGAGACCAGGTAAGACTGTGAGTGTGTTGGTAAAGTTAGTGGGGGCAGATTAGTGTTTTATAGGAACTTAGATACCTTTGCTGAGTGATCAGAGAAAGGACATGCAATGTGGTGTGTGGGTGTGAGTCTTCAGAACTCATTATTATTATTGGTTGGTTGGTTTTGGAGTTCCTTGTGGTTGTTTGTGGTTAGGGTTGTTTGTTTTTGCTTTGGTTTTTTATAGCTGAAGCTGTCTCAAACTCTTAACCCTACTACCTATGTGTCAAGTGCTGCTGGGATTATGGTTGTATACCACCATGCACACCTTTCTGTTTTTTCTTTGACAGAAATATATATATATATATATATTTCTACGCTGTTAAGTTTGATGACTATTTTTAGTCTCTGGCTACAGATTGAGGGAAGAGTAATATGATTTAAAATAAAGTAGAATACAATTCCATACTTTCAACATCATAGAAACAAACAGTTTTCAGAATAGCAATAAACACTCTGAACATAAGCAGATCAGCCAGTTTAGTGATTTGTTATGTTCTAAGAGGAAAGATTTGCGGGCTGGAAACATGGCTCAGTGGTTAAGAGCACTAACTGCTCTTCCACAGGAAAGTTTAATTAATTAATTAATTAATTTTGAGCTAGGGTTTCTCTGTGGCTTTGGAGCCTGTCCTGGAACTAGCTCTTGTAGACCAGGCTGGTCTCAAACTCACAGAGATCCACCTGCCTCTGCCTCCCAAGTGTTGAAATTAAATAAATTGTAAAAAATAAATTAAAAACAAAAATGAGGAAAGATTTGCTTAATTACCTTAAAAGTATTTTCTGGCAGTGATTTAATCCCAAATAGGAAACCAGAGCTTTAAGCTTGACATGGTGGTTCATACCTGTAATTCTAGTATTCAGGAAGCAAAAACAAGAGGCTTGTTGCAGAGTAAGGCCCTGTTTCAAAAAAAAAAGTAATTATTTTATGTTTAATTAAATCAGAGTCATTTTACAGCAGTGAAGTTTGATCTAAAAAGACTTTCCTCCCCCGTTTTTGAACTCTCTTTGTAAACAAATGAGGCTGGCCTCCAACTCACAGAGATCCACCTGCCTCTGCCTCCCAAGTGCTGGGATTGAAGGTGCGCACCACCACACCTGGCATTAGCATGCGTGCATGCGTGTGCTAGAGGGCAAACACACATGCTTGCCTGCTGCTTCTTTCTGGGTGCGTACAGAGACTAGAAAACATCGGATCCCCTGCAATTCTAGCTTCCAGAGTCCGTTGTAGAAAACCCGAAATGGGTGTTGAAACCTCAACTCAGATCCCAAAAAATACTCATAACCACCGAGAGCCATCTTTGCAGCCTTCTGGAAGAATCTTTAGCACTGATATAGCCTCTTCTCTTTCTTTCCTCTCCTTCTCTCTTCTCTCATGTTTTCCCCTCCTTTTCCCTTCTCTCTGCTCTGCTCTCCTCTCTTCCCCTCTTCTCTTTCTTTTCTTCTTTTGGAGACAGTGTCTCCAGGCTAGCTCCAAACTCATGATTCTCCTAATTTAGGCAGGCCCTGAATAATGGGATTCTATCTAGGTGTGCAGCAATACATTGGCTTTAGCACTTATGACTTTTTTTAACCTGTAGTTGAGTGCTTACTCAACTATACAGTTTTTAAGGTATTTGGTACATACTGAGGTAGATTGTGTTGCTTTAATCACCCTCGCCTGGGTAGATGTTGCATATTGATGCCTTAGCTGAGTGTATATAATGTGTCAATGAGGGCAGGAGGATACTATTCTAAGCTGTAGACATCTCTGGCCTCTGTAATTGTATGCTAATAGTCCTCAGCATTTCTTGCTTCTGACAATCAAATGTATCTCCAAACATTGACACATCTCCTAGGGTACAAAATTACACATTTCAGAACGTTGGTCAAGACTAAAAGCCAATAAAATTCTTTTCTTAAGATTCCTTGCTCTGGCAGTCTCACATGTTGTTTCAGGCTTGATGTTTAGAAGTCAACTCTGGGTTCTATATGTGGCTGTTTTTTTCTTTTAGGTCGGCTTTTCTTGCAGCACACATCCCACTTTTTTTGTACCCCTTTTTGCACACAGTCAGCAAAACTCGTCCCTTTGAATATCTTCGGCTCACCAGCCTTGGAGTTATTGGTGAGTGATTTTATTATTTTTGTTTTATTTTTGTTGAGACAGAGTCTTGTATATCATAGACTAGCCTCAGGCTTGCTGTGTACCTGAGTATACTCTTAAATTTTTTACTTAAAATTGTTATTTTCCCTTAACATCCATCTCCCAAGTGCTGGGATTATAGATATACATCACCATACTTAATGCAGTGTTAGGGATCAAACCCAGGTATCGTGCATGCTAGGCAAGCACTCTACTAACTGAAACACACTGACTACGTAAGTTATTAGGGACATTTTTGTAAGCCTGAAATTCTTACAATAGTGATCTCAGTTAGTATGTTTTGTTCGTCTTTTTACAACTTATTTTTTTTTGCTTTTGGCATCATCTCATTTATGAGTAAGTGCTTGCAAATATATCAAGCACCATTCTCAATGTTGCTAATAACAAAGGCGAGGATCAGTAATCAAGATCTGGTCCTAGCAGAGGCAGGCAGGATCTCTATGAGTTCGAGGCCAGCCTGGTCTACAAGAGCTAGTTCCAGGATAGGCTCCAAAGCTACAGAGAAACCCTGTCTTGAAAAACAAAAAGAAAAAAATGTAATCAAGATCTGGCTTTAGCATCAAATTATAAAGGAGTAAAGAATAATTTGATTTTAACTAAGTTGAATGAATTTAGTTTAAATAACTCAGAGCCTTGTATTAGGCTAGTGTTCTTAACACTGAGCACTTTCCCCGTTTGCTTTATTTTTATTTTTTAAACTTTGACACAATGTTTCTTTAAGTTGTCCAGACTGGTCTGGAACTCAACAACATCTCCCTGCTTTAGCCTTCCCACTACTGGGATTATACTCATGACTGTTTTTGGTTTTGTTCACGTAGATATGAAACTGATTGCTTGACGCAGAAACTGCAGTCTGTATATTACTTTAATTCCTTAACTTGCAGAGTAAATATAACTAGAAATCATTTCTCTAAGGTAATTTTGTTTGTCCATATTTTCTTTAGGGGCCTTGGTTAAAACAGACGAACAAGAAGTAATCAACTTTTTATTGACAACAGAAATCATCCCTTTGTGTTTGCGCATTATGGAATCTGGAAGTGAGCTCTCTAAAACGGTGTGTGCTTTTAAGTAAGATTCAGCATTGTTTTAGCTCTTGAGCTGCTGCTTTGTGACTCTAGAATTATTTTCTGCCTCTTCAGACATTTTACCTTCAAAAATATTTTTTCTCTTTTGTTGAAGTGTATTTATTTGTGTGGGTGTGAGTGACTGTGCCATGGGCCACCTGTGGACATAAACAACAACTTTGGGGAGGTAGTGCTCACTGTCTACCTTGTTGGGGAAGGGTCTCTTGTTTCTACTGCTGTGAGTGAGCTGGTCCACCAGCTTCTGGGCAGTTTCCCATCTCACTATAGAAGTGTTGGGATTACAGATGCATGCCACCACATCTGGTTTTTTATGTGGGTTCTGGGAGTCAAACTTGGGTCATCGGGGTTACACAGTGTCTTAGTTAAGGTTTCTGTTGCTGTAATAATATACTATGACCGAAAGCAACTTGGGGGTGAAAGTGTTTAACTCCTCTTACAGCTTGTAGTCTGTTATCCAGGGCAGTTAGAGCAGAAAGTCAAGGCAAGCACTGATACAGAGGCCATGGAGGAATGCTCCTTACTGGCTTGCTCCATGTAGCTTGCTCAACTTCTCTTTTATAGCACCCAAAACCACCAGTCTTCTCTTGGCCTCAAAAGACACATGTATACATACAGTGCACATAAATTCACACACACACACACACACACACACACACACACACACACACACACACTTTCTCCCCCCTCCCCCCAGAAAAGAAAGGAAAATGATAGTAAGATAAGATAAAAGATAGACATGAGGGCTGGAGAGATGGCTCAGAGGTTAAGAGCACTGGCTGCTCTTCCAGAGGTCCTGAGTTCAATTCCCAGCAACCATATGGTGGCTCACAACCATCTGTAATGAGATCTGGTGCCCTCTGGCGTGTGGGCATACATGGAGGGAGAATGTTGTATACATGATAAATAAATAAATATTTAAAAAAATAGACATGACATTCTGGGGCCTCCTACATCAATCACTAATTTAAAAAAAATTTATAGGCTTGCCTACAACCCAGTCTTATGGAAACATTCTCTCAATTGAGTTTCCCTCCTCAGATGACACTAATTTGTGTTAGGTTGACTAAACTAGTCAGTACACACACTACTGCTTTTGTCTCCTGAGCAGTCTCTGGGGTCCCTGTATATTTTCCTTTTTGATGTAAAAACTATCAGATAATCATTAAAAACCACAAACCATGGAAACTGAGGCAGAAAGATCACAAGTTCATGGCCAAACTGAGCTGATAGCAAGACATTGTCTCAAAAGACAGACATAAAAACCCCAGACCTCAGCGTTTAAAGAGCATTGCCTGCTCTTCCAAAGGTCCTGAGTTCAATTCCCAGCAACCACATGGTGGCTCACAGTCATCTGTAATGAGACCTGGTGCCCTCTTCTGGCCTGCAGGCATACATGCAGGCAGAACACTGTGTACATAATAAATATAAATCTTTTTAAAAACAGTATTTGTAAAGATGTCCATGTGGAGGCTAGCCATCACTGTCGGGTGTCTCCATTACTGCTCTCCTGTGTTTCTGTCTTATAGCTCACTGTTTTGCTAGACTGGCTAACGGCCAGTCTGGGATTTCAGATACAGTGTCACATCAGTGTTTACATGGATGCTAGGATTCCAAACGTGGGTCCTTATAAGCTGGTACAGCAAGAATTTTGCCCGCTGCACCATCTTCATGCCAAATGCATCATTTCTGGTTATCTGTCACGTGAAGTGTGGCATGTGTACTCGAGCTTCAGTAAGACTGTATAAAATTCTTACCTCATTTTTCTTGCTGAAAATTCTGTTGCCAAAGCCCTTTTATGTTCTGACACTGAATGTTGTAGTAAAGTTAAAGTCTCTCTTTTTCTTTTATCGATGGCTCACCTTTTTATATTTTTCTTTTATTTGTTCTAGCCTCTTCTTTCATTAACTTTAGTTATGCTGTATTATGTCTTTCATGTCTATTTTTTCTTATATTCTGCTTTTTTGGGGGGGGGGGGGTTGAGACAGTGTATGTCTGTGTGTCCGTGCATGATTCTGTCTGTGGGTGCCCTTGGAGGTCAGAACTGAGGGTGTTGGATCCCTTGAACAAGATAAGAGGCTACAAGCTGCCTAGCTGGAGTCCTGACAGTTGAATTAAAGTCCTCTACTAGAGCAGTAAATGCTCTTAACCACTGAACACACTCTCCAGCCCATTTTACTGTTTTAAGTCAAATATTTTACCTCCTGTTATATTTCTTTACAGCTCACCAGTTTGGGGTGAGTGCTTGTATGTATATGTATACACACACATACATCTTTTGATTGATGTAAAAATATTTAGGTGAAGTGCCTCCCAGTCTAATTAACTATTACTACTACATTTTTATATTGAAGAACATGTCAAGAGGAATTTATGCCTCAGATTATAGTGATTTTTCAGAATAGTAGGATTACAGAATTTAACCGTTTTTTAAAAGATTTATTTTTATAAATACTTATTTTTATAGTCAACTTGATTAGTCCCTATTTCAATAACCCCCTACTTCCAAGTGTCCAAAACTAAAACTAACTCATTCCTGTCTAGGTTTCCATTGGCTTTTTTTTATGCTTCAACAAGAGTAGTTCTCACAGATACCTTTTTATTACTTAATAGCTTCTCTTGTCTTTCTACCTTTGCTCTCTGAGGCAGGGTCTTGCTATGTATCCCTTACTGGCCTGACACTGTATAGCACAGGCAGACCTCAAATTTGGAACAATTTTGGAACAATCCTACCTCAGGTTCCTGAGGACTAGGTGATTGACGTGCACCACCATACTAGGCTTTGTATTTAACTTTCTTTGTATAACACTTATAACACCTTGCCCATAGTAGGCACGCTTTGAGATAAAGGTTCTTGGTCAAGGCTATTGTAAATGATATAATAACCTGGGAAGTATTTTTAAAGTACAAGGGTGGGGTTGGAGAGATGGTTCAGTGATTGCGAGCACTGGCTGTTTTTGTGGAGGCATACTGTTTGGCCCATCGCAGTGACATACCTCAGTAAAACAGTAACGATAGTTCTGATGACACCAAAGAAAGATAATCAGCATCCTAATCCTCTGCAAGCAAGCACTGTGACTCTTGCTTGTAGTCCCAACATTTACTAGGCTGAGACAAGGGCATTGCTGTGAGTTTGAGGCTAGCTAGCCATGGCTACAGAGTCTGGTTTAAATTAGGACATTTTGGTTGGCGGGTGTGGTCATTGGTTTTTGTGTTTTGTTTTGTTTTTATTTTTTTTGTTTTTGTTTTAAGTCCATTCTAAGCTGGTTTGGTACTCACTAAGTACCTCAGGCTGGCCTCAAATTTTAGGCAATTCTAATAATTATCTAGGGTTTTCCCTTTTATGTAAAATGAAAATCATGGTGTGTCTACTTAATGAGTTCAATAGGAAAAATAAGGCCTTTAAATAGCCTTTAGAAAAAATCCTGACATACAGTAATTGCTCAGTGTGATAGTATTTGTTCTTTATGCTCTAGGTTGCCACATTCATCCTCCAGAAGATTCTCTTAGATGACACTGGTTTGGCTTATATATGTCAGACTTATGAGCGTTTTTCCCATGTTGCCATGATCTTGGTGAGTTCTTTACTCTCTTTACAACTGCCGATCACATAACTTAGTCCCTTTGTAACTGGCTGAGAACTTAGTCTTCTAACTAGAAACTACTGTTGTAGCCATGGTGTCCCGTGCCTGTCATCCCAGTATTTATAAGGCAGAGAGGGGCAAGAGGATCACTGCAGGCTTGAGGCCAGCAAGAGTTCCACACCAGCCAAGTGAAGAAGTAATATACACTGTCTCAAAAATACTATCTGGCATAGTAGTAAGTGCCTTTAATTCTGAACTCCAGAAGCAGAGGAAGGCAGATCTCTGTGAGTTTGAGTCCTGATTTATATAGTGAGTACTAGGCTAGTCAAGGCCACATAGACCCTGTCTAAAAAAGGAAAAAATAATAAAAAATATTGGAAACTTCTTTAATGATTCTGATTTTTGGTGTCAAATTATTTTGTGTTTTTTCCTCCCAACCTTGTTTTGGGTAAAACAGGGTAAAATGGTCCTGCAGCTATCCAAAGAACCATCTGCCCGTCTGCTGAAGCATGTAGTAAGATGTTACCTTCGACTCTCAGATAACCCCAGGTAAAGATTTGCAAAACTCAGGACTTGAGGGAAAAGTCTCGTGGCTCAGGTCTTGTATCTTAGTTTATCTTAGACGGACTTAAGTTCCTATTAAAATCTAAGGTTCTAATTTTGAATATCCCCTAGTTAGATCTTCCCATTGTTCCTACCCTCAAATTCCAGAAAGCCCAGACAGTTTCAAGTGAGGCCATATCATGTGGTTTGTTTGAGCTTTCTATGACTACTCCAAGTAATCAGAAAGATAAGTATAGTTCCAAAGATCTCTTGTAAAGTTCCGTAGCCTGGAGGCTCTTTATTTACTCTTGCAGTTCTTCGCTTCCTGTAAGATGTAGAGCTTATTGCTTTTTCTTGGTGTGATCAAGATATCTGCCAGCATCATGCACTTTGTAGATATAACGCACTTCAGAAATGTTTGACCTTTTGTCCTGTCAATCCATAATTTATGCTGAAAGCTACATGCTCAGATTCTGCCAAGCCACATAATGGAGTGCTTTCTGAGTTCCTAGGAATCAGGTAGCTTAATGTGAACCCAGTCTGTAGCCTCTAGGTTATTCAAGCCCTAGCTATTCTTTGATCGTAAGTTGTCCTATTTTTCGGTAATTCCTATTTTCTCCCAAGTTTGCAATATACTTCTTAGAAATTCTTCCTGTTTGAGTATCAGAGCTGTAGCTGTTCTGAACAGCCTGAATGGAGTTGGCATTTGCCTTTTTGAGGCTTCTAGGTAATAATGTTGCCATAGTTTTTACTATTCATCTCTTATTAAGGCTTTCAAATACAAAATTGAAGCGTTTGCTTAAAGACAAAACTGATGTTGGTATAGAATTAAAATTGATTGATTTATCATACAAATGAAGTCATGTCTGCTGTCAGTGTTCAATTTTTAAAATAATTTCATTTACCATAAGCTATGCTTAATGATTTTTTGACAGTATTTATTATAATAAATCAAAACAAAATTTGGAGTGAAGTAAACTATTGCACCGTTTTATTCCGTTTTGCTTTTGCATTAAATTCTGCACTGGGGTATGCTGAAAATATTTGTGGACTACACATTCTGAACATATGCATAAGACCTGCTTTAAGGGATTCTAGTAGATTCTTGATTAACAGCATAGATTCCTACCTAGGAAGCTGTATATTTATATCTAAGAAAGGGGCTCTTCCAAGCCCCAAAATGTGGGTTTATTTGTTGTCTCCCTGGTTGGTTTGTTTGTTTCTGATGTAGGGCACGCGAAGCACTCAGACAGTGCCTCCCTGACCAGCTGAAGGACACAACCTTTGCCCAGGTGCTAAAAGATGACACCACCACGAAACGCTGGCTTGCACAACTGGTGAAGAACCTGCAAGAGGGCCAGGTCACAGATCCCCGGGGAATTCCCCTGCCCCCTCAGTGATCCTCTCTATTCCATCCCACTACTCCCATAAGTTGGGGAGTGGGGTGGAACCTAAGAGGAAAACAGCTCAGGTTTTATTGCCGACTGGGAGTAGACAACCTCAATGCTGAACTGCACTGGAGAAAAAGGGCAAAGTACCCCACTGAGGTGTGTGGGCTGCCTGGAGGTCCTGGATCCCCCTGCTGCTCCCAGGAATTGGGCTCCTGACACAGCAGTCTGCCACCACAGCCCCAGGAGCATGTCAACACCAGCAAATGCTGTATTTGCAGCATGCCCAAGATGACCCTGTTTCTAGCCACTGGTAGAGAGGAGACATGGTAATAGCAGCAACACTCTAGGCATGGTGAGCGCCTGGGACCACAAGCCATGTGGCTTAATTTGTTATTTTTTTTTTAACTTTGCCTTCCTGGAAGACTCAAGATGTGTCTTTTAATTCTTTCAGTATTTACTTTGGGTTTTTGTTGTTTTTAATCTAGAGAGAGGTGTGTTTAATGGACACAAGCTGTGGTTTTCAGCAAAACTTTGTCAATCGGCACTGTTTACAAGTCTGTTAGCTGCATAAGCTCAATAAAAAGTTGGTCTGGGCATTGCACCCCTCTGGCAGACGGATGGCTGCATCAGGCTGTCGGGGGGTGGGAGGCAGGGAAGAGGACAGCCAAAGGACAAGCAGGAACTCTCCAACTCCCCTCTGCTGCCATGAGAACCTTCACCTCGGTTCTGACTTTAGCTGCTAGCTTTTCCAAATCTCAGTGCTTTCCCCTTCTTCTAACCACTTAAACTTAAAGCAGATGTCTTAATTTACCCAACTTTCCTGAAAGTGTTGTACTGGGGCAGGAGGATGGCAGTTTTGAGATCCAGGTCTTCAAAGACAATTTCCGGTGTCTTCTCAAGGGAGGCAAGCAAGCCCCTGGGTCCCCGTCGGATCCCTTTCAACAGCGCCATCTCTGCTCATGATTATACTTGAAACAGTATTAGCTGAATGAGTTTCTTCAGATTTAAGATGAATGGCTGGATTCTGCTGGCTCAGTCTCCTCTCCCCCTTTTAACACACATTTTTTTATTGGTCTATGGAAACTACAGGGTTGTCACTAAGATATTTTTACTTGTTGATAATGTGTCAGAGTTCCCCTTCCATCTCCATGGGCTTGAATCTATAACCTATTATAAACTGTCTTTATTTCTGTGACCCATTTTCAGCACTTGCTCTTTCACTCTCATCCTTATCTCCAAAGATGGGATTATTGCTCCAGTTCTAGAGACCAAGTCTTCAGCCCATGTCTCACATGCTTGAAGATGTCTGTACCGAGTTCAAGGAAGAAGTATAAAGGGGTGGATGCTCATAGAAACCTTTGTAGGGGCAGTTGAGCCAACCCAAGGGCTCTTTAAGCCGGCTTTCACAAAGGGAGCCGGCCTTGTCAGTTGGCTTCTGTCTCTTAGAGCCAAGAAAGTAGTAATTAAGTAGCCTAGATTAGGAAGGTTAGAATAAGCACTTATTCCCTTGCCTTCCAATTGAAGAGCAGAACGCGAACTCAGGCCTGAAGGGGAAAGGTCTTAGAGAAAACAGGAAACAGCATCAACTTGATAGATGTTTGGACTCGTTCCAGTTTGTGATCTGAAAAGTTTAACAAGGAAAAGAAAAAAAGTTTAACAAGGGTATACTGATTTTTGAAATCTGCCTTCCTGCTGAGCCAAAGTTTCTCATTCCTCTCCACCAGGGGAGCAGCTAGGGCCTTCCTCCCTGGGATAGTCTCTCCATCTTTTGGTGCATTGGCCATGTTACTGTGCCAAGTGTCTTAGTTCACATCCCATCTATCCTCAGCTGGCTTCAGAACCTGCGTAGGAGTTGGACGGGGAGGGGTGCAGTAGGTCTCATTCCCTATGGTTGGCCCTGATGTTGTATGTATTATATAAAGAGACCTCTCCCTTATGTGTTTTCCATCCCTTTCCCTCATCAGGATTGAAATAAAACATGCTCTGTTTTTTTTTTTGTTTGTTTGTTTTGTTTTGTTTTTTAATTCTTTTAATTGGGAAATTTATTCTGTCAATATAGAGATAACTAAACACTTTAATCTGGTGATGGTTGTTGGACCTACCTCTACCCTGTCTGCTCACACACACAGACTGCCCTGCTAAGAGGACAACGATAGTTCCTTTGTGGGCAGATTTTTAGGTGACCAGAAGGCTACAACTGATGATGAAAGCTGTTTGGGGGTCTAGGATGATGGCCCTTACCTGATAGTGTCTCTTGAACAAGCAGAACCTCACTCCTGACTTCCGTGCCTGGGTGGGAGAGATTTCTGTAAATAAAGGGGTAGTACTTAAATTTATTCTGCAGTATTTACACTTATTAGGGGCTTTAAATGTCAGGTGTGGAGTTCAGGACATCTTTAGAATTGATCTTGCGCCTGGCTTAATAGGATACAGCCAGCCCATTTCCAGCTATTTTCAAGGATTTTAGAGAGCTGTACTGTTGTAGAAGGCAGGGTGGAGAGGCATTTTCAGGCTTCAGAGAAGGCCTTTCTTCTATATATAATTTCCCTACTTGCTATTGACGCTGCTCTAAAGCCCGGAAAAAGAGGACAAAGCTGCTACCAAAAACCCATGGAAGGTCTAGGAAGATGGATGGTTCATTGGTTAAAGTGCTTGTCATGCAAGCATGGGAGCCTAAGTTTGGATTCCCTATCACCCAAGCAAAAACTGGGTATAGCAGCACACCTGTAACCCCAACAGGCAGGAAGATGCTAGGGGCTTGTTGTCCAATCATTCTAGACAAAGCAGCAGTCTTTGGGTTAAGTGAGACTCTGGCTCAAAAAAAATTGTATGGGGCCGGGCGGTGGTGGCGCACGCCTTTAATCCCAGCACTTGGGAGGCAGAGGCAGGCGGATCTCTGTGAGTTTGAGACCATCCTGGTCTACAAGAGCTAGTTCCAGGACAGGCTCCAAAACCACAGAGAAACCCTGTCTCGAAAAACCAAAAAAAAAAAAAAAAAATTGTATGGAAGCCAGGCATGGTAGTGTATTTAGGAGGCAGAGGCAGGTGAATCTGTGAGTTTAAGGCCAGTTTAGTACAGATTTAGTCACATTGTGAGTTCTAGGCCAGCCACAATACATAGCAACCCTATCTTTAAAAAATAAAATGGAAAGAAGAAAGATGCCCAATGTTGCCAGGTGGTGGCACGTGTCTTTAATCCCAGCACTTGGAAGGCAGAGGCAGAAGATGTCTGAGTTTGAGGCCAGCCTGATTAGTCTACATAGTTCCAGGACAGTCAGAGATACATAGTGAGACCCTGTCTGGGAAAAACGAAAATAAACAAAAACCCAAAACATAATGGACAAGTAAAAAGTTCACTGGAGGAACTTGCCACCAAGCCTAATGACTTCAATCCCTAGGAAGGAGAGAACTAACTCCAGCAATAGTCCTTTAACCTCGCCTGGGGCACTGTGGTCTGTGCCTGCCCACACATACACACAAATAATGTAATGAAATATATAACGTCACAGATAAAAACCACTGGCTTCGTGTTAATATGGAGACTGGCAAGCTCAATAAGAATAACAGCAAAAGTCAGTTAAAATGGGGGCGGGGTGCTACAAACTAAAATATACTTTGAAAACATCACTGAATTTAACCCCTTAAAGACTAATCAGATTTTTTTTATTTCTTTCTTTTTTTTTTTTATTTATTTATTGGGTTTTTTTCGAGACAGGGTTTCTCTGTAGCTTTGGTGCCTGTCCTGGAACTAGCTCTTGTAGACCAGGCTGGCCTCGAACTCACAGAGATCCGCCTGCCTCTGCCTCCCGAGTGCTGGGATTAAAGGCGTGCGCCACCACCGCCCGGCTTATTTCTTTTTTAAAAAATTTATTTATTAAGCATACAATGTACTGCTGGCAAGGAAGGCACCAGATCTCATTACAGATGGTTGTGAGCCACCATGTGGTTGCTGGGAATTGAACTCGGGACCTCTGGAAGAGCAACCAGTGCTCTTACTCTCTGAGCCATCTCTCCAGCCCCCCCCTTTTTTTTTTTTAAATACAGGACTTTCGATATGGGATGAAAGTTTGCACTGGGGCTTGGGAGATGGCTCAGGAGGTCAAGTGCTTGTTCTGTTTTAGTTTTGTTTCATGGTAAGACCATGACCAAACCACCTGGGGAGAAGGGGGCTTACTTCCCCTCACAGATTATAGTCTACCATCAAAGAAAGGAACCTTGAGTCAGGAACTGAAGCAAAAGTCGTGGAAGAACACTAATTGGCTTGCCGTGTGTGTGTTTTAATACCACGTACCCAGCCAACACACTACACAGAAACCTAGATGCACATAAAAACTTTTGACAGTGTGTCTGTGTAACTAGCACACTGGGTGTCAGAGACAGGTGGATTTAGCCAAAATATTGAACTCCAGGTTCAGTGGTAGAACCTCAAAAAGTAAGCTGGAGCTGGTGAGGTGGCCCCAGTTTGATCCCTAGAATCCATGTAGAAGGTAGAAGAAAACACAGATTTGTCCTGTAGACTTCACAAACAGATCATGGTATATGTACCCACACATACATATAGTATTTTAAAAAGGAGAGAGAAAAAGTTCCTCAACGTCAGCCTACACATGACCTGTTCATATCTTAGAACTGCCAATGGGGTAAGTCTTCCAAAGGGATAGATGGATCTCAGTTCATTTTGAAGCAGCAGCGCCCATCCACCAAAGTCTGTCAAGGACATTCCAGGAAGTGCTAGGGACCAACTTCTGCCATGAATATAGACATAAAATTCAAAGGATCACATGGAGCTCAGTCTAGTCCTCAATTTGTGATTCTGCCCCAGCTTCTCAAAGTCTGGGATTATAGGCATGTACTACTGTACTGAGTGGTGAGGACCAGTGTCTTAAAATGAGAATAAGAAACTGGGTGAGGTGTCTCATACCTGTAATGCCAACTGGGAGCTGAGATAATGACTGTTGGGAGGTCAAGCAGCCATGTCTTCATAGGTTCTACATTGTATTGGCTACAGACAGACCTTGTCTCGAGAACAACAATAAGGCTGGAGAGATGGCTTACTGGTTAAGAGCACTGACTGCTCTTTCAAGGACCTGGATTTGATTCCCAGCACCCACATAGCAGCTTTCAACTGGATGTAGACCAGGAGGTCTGACACCCAGTCTGCAGGCATAGGCATGCAATTAGTGCAGATATGCATGCAAGCAAACCACCCATATACATAAAAATAAATGGTTTTTTTAAATGAAAAATAAGGAAGCAAGGGGTATATCTTAGTGATAAAGCACATACTTGAGACCTTAAATTTGAGCTATGGCACCACAGAAATTTCCCTATAAATAATCAAATCTAGCAGTGTGTAAAAATAATGAACCAGGCTGAGTGATGGTGACATATGTCTTTAGTCCCAGCACTAGGAGAGGCAAAGGCAGGCGAATCTCTGAGTTCAAGGCCAGCCTGGTCAATAGCAAATTCTAGAACTGGCTCCATAGCTACTGAGAAACCCTGCCAGGAAAAACCTAAGTAAATAAATAATAATGTATCAGATTATCGTTAAAAATATCAGGTTGATTCAATCTGTGAGAACCAGTCAGTGTGGTTCACAACAGGAGAAAAACAATCACTTAGATAAACAACATCTAACACCTATCCATAATTTTTTTTTAATTATGTCTATCACATGTCTTTAATCTCAGCACTCATGAGGCAAAGGCAGGCAGATGCCTAAATTCAAAGCCAGCGTCGGTACCTAATGAGACCCTATCTCAAAAATAATTTTTTAAAGAAACAGGTGGAGTTACAGACATTTATAATCTCAACATTCAAACAATGGTGGCAGGAGGTTCAGAAGTTCAAGGTCATCTTTAGTATTTACAGAGTTTGAGGTTAGAGCTAGGGATATAGCTTAGTGGTAGAGCATGTGCTATCCCCAGCACTGCACAAAGAGTCAAAGGAAGAACAGAAAACCTGGGTCATAAAGCAATCCTTAATCTAATAAAAAGCATCAACAAAAATCCTATAGCAATGGGCTGGAGAGATGGCTCAGAGGTTAAGAGCATTGCCTGCTCTTCCAAAGGTCCTGAGTTCAATTCCCAGCAACCACATGGTGGCTTACAATCATCTGTAATGGGGTCTGGTGCCCTCTTCTGGCCTGCAGGCATACACACAGACAGAATGTTGTATACATAATAAATAAATAATTAAAAAAAAATCCTATAGCAAGCCGGGCGGTGGTGGCACATGCCTTTAATCCCAGCACTCGGGAGGCAGAGACAGGCAGATCTCTGAGTTCGAGGCCAGCCTGGTCTACAAGAGCTAGTTCCAGGACAGGAACCAAAAGCTACAGAGAAACCCTGTCTCGAAAAAAAAAAAAATCAAACCTCTCAAAAGAAATGTTGAAATCATTTTCCATAAACCAAGTACATGCCTATGAACCCAGCGTTAGGGAGATAGAGGCAGGAGTCCCAAGAGTTCAAGGTCCTCCTCTATTACATGAGACCCTGTCTAAAAGGAAATAAAGTCATTTTCCCTGAGGTTTAGAAAACCAGGATGTTCAGTCTCATACCTCCATTATGCCTAACCAATGTGGTTTAAAGCGGGGGGGGAGAAGGGGGGCGTGTAGGAGAACCTCCATATACCCTGACAAAACAATAGTGGATAGAAATAAACCAAAAGGAACTTCACAAATGCTTACAATCATGCGAATTTAGCAGATCATAGAAGGCAAGGTCAATAAAATAATTTGTGTTTTTTCATAATACAGACAAAATGAACTTTAAAAATACATGTTTAATCCCAGCTCTCGGGAGACAGAGGCAGGTGGATCTCTGTGAGTTCGAGGTCAGCCTGGTCTACAAAGCATGTTCCAAGACAGCCAGAGCTGTTGCACAGAGAAACCCTGTCTGGAAAACAAAACAAAATATTATATTATGGCTTTGGAGATATGACTCAGTAGTTAAGATCCCTGACTACTCTTCCAGAGGACGTGGGTTCAGTTCCTAGCACCTACATGGTGGCTCACAAGTGCTCATAACTCCATTCCAGGATATAGGATGCCCTCTTCTGACCTCCTAGGGCACAGGCATGCACATGGTAGACATACGTGCAGACAGAACATTCATGCGCATAAAATAAAAGTGTGGCTACAAGAATTATACGTACAATAAGCTGGATGTGGTGGCACATACCTGGAAACTTAGCTAACAAGGAATAGGCAGAAGAATCAGTTCCAAGTCACCCTCAAATATGAGCAACCGTATCTCAAAAGTAAGTAAATGGCATTAGAAAGTCGGCTCAGCCGGGCGGTGGTGGCGCACGCCTTTAATCCCAGCACTCGGAAGGCAGAGGCAGGCGGATCTCTGTGAGTTCGAGGCCAGCCTGGTCTACAAAGGGAGTTCCAGGTCAGGCTCCAAAGCTACAGAGAAACCCTGTCTTGAAAAAAAAAAAGGAAAGTCGGCTCAGCAGTTAAACGTTATGTGCTGCAGGATGGAGAGAAGACTTGGTGGATAAGATCACTGATTGGCCTTCCGAAGGACCTGGATTTGACCCCTAGCACCCATGCATGTGGTGTCCCACAACCATCTGTAACTCCAGTTCCAGGAGAACTGACATCCTGGGGCACCAATAAAATTAAAATTTGTGTGTGTGTGTGTGTAGTTTTCCGAGACAAAGTTTCTCTGTGTAGCCCTGGATATCCTGGAACTTGATTTGTAGACCACACTGGCCTCAAATTCAGAAATTCGCCTGCCTTTGTCTCTGGAGTGCTAGGATTAAAGGCATGAGCTACCATGCCCAGCTAAAATAATATATATACATACATATATATATATATATATATATATATATTTTTTTTTTTTTTTTAAGAAAAAAGGGGTCTGGAGAGATGGCTCCGAGGTTAAGACTGTTCTTCCAAATGGACCCAGGTTCAATTCCCAGCACCCACATGGCAGCTCACAACTGTGCAACTCCAGTTCCATGAGACCCGACACCCTCAGACAAACAAATGCAAGTGAAGAACTATATTCAGAAAATAAAAATAAAATTTTTAAAAAAATATGAAGAAGAAAGAGAGCTGGGCAGTGGTGGCGCACGCCTTTAATCCCAGCACTCGGGAGGCAGAGGCAGGCGGATCTCTGTGAGTTCGAGGCCAGCCTGGTCTACAAGAGCTAGTTCCAGGACAGGAACCAAAAGCTATGGAGAAACCCTGTCTCAAAAATCAAAAAAAAGAAAGAAAGAAAGAAAGAAAGAAAGAAAGAAAGAAAGAAAGAAGAAAGAAAGAAAGAAAGAAAGAAAGAAAGAAAGAAAGAAAGAAAGAAAGAAAGAAAAAAGTCATTACTCTTACAGAGGACCTGGGTTTGACACCCACACGCAGCTCACAACCCTGCAAGCTCTAGGGGTTCAAGTGCTCCACATAATTAAAATTCTATACATAATTTAAAATAATCTTTAAAATTTTTAAAAATAATTAGGAAAGAAATAAGACTTACAAGGACACCAAATGATGCAGAGAGCTTTTACACTAACAATGAACATTCTTTGAGATGACTGACTGGGGGTGCTGGAGAGATGGATCAGCATACTAAGACTCCTCTTCTAGAGGACCAGGGTTCAATTCCCAGCACCCACATGGCAGCTCTCAATGGTCTATAACTCCAGTTCCAAGGGATCTGACATCCTCATACAGACATACACATACAAGCAAAACACCAATGCACATAAAATAAAAATAATTTATTTTAAAATAAGAAAGACAGGGCTGGAGAGATGGCTCAGAGGTTAAGAGCATTGCCTGCTCTTCCAGAGTTCCTGAGTTCAGTTCCCAGCAACCACATGGTGGCTCACAACCAACTGTAATGAGGTCTGGCGCCCTCTTCTGGCAGTCATGCAGAAAGGATATTGTTGTATACATAATAAATAAATATTTTTTAAAAAAATAAATAAAATAAATAAAATAAGAAAGACAAATGGAAGAAAACACGTGTCACCCCTGGTTTGATGAACAACAGAGTAAGGATGTCAATGACCTCAAGTTGACCAGCTTGCTGGTTCAACTCAGTTCTGAGGAAAATCACACCCAGGCTTATTATTGTGAAAACTGACAAGCTGATTCTGAAAATTTACCCAAACAGCCAAGATAATCTTGAATAAAAATGAAATTAGCCTTTTTACTTGCAGGTCTCTTTAACCTTTTGGAAACCGGACTCTCATAAAAATAGCACGTACATATCTTATTTTAATGGTCTTTTGTGAAGTTTTGGATCAGTTTGGAATCTTATACCACATACTATTTATTTTACTAGCTACCATCTGGGGCCCTGGGATTTTTATCTTTCAATACCTCCTGCAGCTTCCCACCCTCCACGTAATAAAATGATAGTGCCGAGACAGTTTTGCTGGGGTAGAGGAACAGTTGTAAACGCTCTGGTCTTCTGAATTATGTATACTGGTTTTGACAGGTAGGTAGTCTTCACAGCGATTGCTCAGATGGAATCTCAGTCTCCCCCCAACGTGTGGCACGCAGGCACACACACCCAGTTGTACATCAGGTGTGCATGTTCATATGTGCTTGTGGGAGTCAGAGGTCAATATTGCGTGCCTTCCTCAAGCACTCTCCACCATCGTTTTTAAAAAATGACGCATGTGTGTCTGTGTGAGGATGTGTTTGGACACATGTGGCAATGGTGGACGTTGATTCTCTCCTTCTGCTGTGTAGGTTTCTAGGTGACTGCTCACTGTCGGTCTTGGCAGCAAGTGCCATTACTCCAGAGCCATTTGGTCAGTCCCATTTTGTCCTTTGAGACAGCCTCTCACTAAACCAAGAATCTGCTGTCTCTGCTTCCACGGCTGTAGGCTTACAAGGTGAGCTAGCATGCCTGCTTTCCCATGGGCACTAGGGGATGTGGATACAGGTCCTCATTAACAGCACTTTACTGGTGGTACTGCTTCCCAACCCTCCCCCTGTGTGTGTGTGCGCGCGTGTGTGTGTGTGCGTGTGTGTGTGTGTGCGCACACACACACGCGCGCACGCGTGCAGATTCATGTATGTGAGTGTAAGCACAGGTGTGAAGGGGAGAGAACGATCTCTGGTGTCCATTCTCACCAGCCAGCTTTTTAAGACACAGCTTTGTTGTTGTTTGCTTCTGTGTACACCGGGCTAGCTGGGCCCATGAGCGTCTGCGGATTCTCCCTCCACCTCCCATCTCACCACTGAAGCACTGGATTAAATACTCACTACTTTACCAAATTATACATGAGTTCTGGGGATTGAAACTCAGGTCGCCAGCTTTTAAGGCAAGTGCTTTATCTAGAGCCCTTCCCCAGACGCCATCTTTTTTTTTTTTTTTTTTTTTTTTTAGATAAGTTTCTCACGGATCCTAGAGCCCATTGATTTGGATGGACTGACTAGCTGACCAGCAAGCCACAGAGATCACCAGGTCTCCATGTCCCTAGCACTGAAGTTGCAGACCTGTTCCTCAGTCTGGCCTTTTTTGTGGATTCTGGCATTTTGAATTCCTCATGCTTTCCCAGCTAGCACGCTACTGACTGAGCCATCTCCCCAACCCTGCGATCTAATATCTCGAGTTATCTTTTGAGTACAAACAGATGCTTTATCTTAGAAACTGGAGTTCAGTTGAGGAGGTTGGGGAAGGAGATTCAGATTCCCCAACCTGAATGTCCCAAGCAGTAGACGTGTTTAGGTATGGTAGTCTTGGCCCCGAGTGCCAAGAGGGGAATTCAGGCAGACAGAGATGGAAGACTAAGGGTATGATGTTTGGGTCTCCCTCTGCCACCTGCTACTTCATTTCAATTTAGGGCTTCTAGGCCTTTCCTGGGCATGGTTCCCAGAAAGTCCCTCTGCAGCTGCCCGGATCAGGTTTCTGGATCTGTTAATAATAGACAAGTGTGGGGGAAGGGCCAGGATCTTTGCAGACATGGGAATTACCAAAGCAGCTGGACAGTTCCTGCGCCAAAGCCCTGTCTGCTGCCTTCTGGATCTATGCAAAGTCCCATGCTCTCTCCAAGAGCTACCATCAAAGAACTCTTTCTATTTATTTATTTTGCATTTATCCATTTAGTGTGTGTGTGTGTAGGTCTGAAATCAACTTTAGAAGTTAGTTCTCCCTACCACCATATGGGTCTTGGATAGCAAATACAAGTGGTTGAAGTAGGTGGTGGTGGCACACGCCTTTAAACCCAGTGCTCGGGAGGCAGAAGTAGGCATATCTCTGTGAGTCCAAGACCAGCCTGGTCTACAAAGAGAGTTCCAGAACAGCCAAAGCTTTTACACAGAGAAACCCTGTCTTGAAAAACAACAACAGAAGGAAAGAAAAAAGTAGTCAGGCTTGGCAGAAGTGCCTTTCTCCACTGAGCCATCTCTCACCAGGCTCCTTCCCAGCATTTTCAGGAGCTAAACTGATCTTGCAAAATACCTTATGTACTCAACTCCCAAATCAGAACCCAGAGGCTGAGGAAGGCTAAGAAGTAGGGCTGTGTTGACGAGAACACAGGAAGAGAATATTTGGAGCCTGCTGTCTCCCAGGAAATCTAGTTGTAGTAACATCCTTTTTCCTACATCACCCAGGAGCTGGGGTAACATTGAGCTGATGAGAAAGAGGCAAAAGGTATATGGACCTGGGGTAACAGGAGGAATTATAGAAGAGGGGGATTGTGAAAGGAGAAGATTATAATAACAGGTGGGTGGGACTGGGAGAGCAGGACAAGTGTGTCACACTGCGATGGAACCTCTAAGTCAAATGTCAAATCTAAAATTGGTGGTTTAATTTTGATGTCCTTACTTTTCCTACTCCCCAAGAACAACTTCCCTTTTAATGTCTACCTTCCCTTTGGACAATGCTTTCGGCTACCAAAGCCTGTTCTGAAACAAGGAGAGCGGTATGTGCCTACAGTCGGAGCACTTGGGGGTGGAAGCAGGAGGTTCTGGGGTGGTGGTGGCGCACGCCTTTAATCCCAGCACTTTGGGAGGCAAAGGCAGGTGGCTCTCTGTGAGTTCAAGGCTAGCTTGGTCTACAAAGTGAGTTCCAGGACAGCCAGGGCTACACAGAGAAACCCTGTCTCAAAAACAAAACAAAATGGCCACAAACAAACCTGACTGCTGTCAGTAAAATAAATAAATAAACAAATAAACAGTCAATCCATTATCTGGATAAATCAAGTAAAACTACTAAGGCTTCAGAGACTGCAAGGAGGCACCGACGTTCATACGTGCCTCGTCCTAGCTTTTTTGAAGGCTGAGATGAGGGTGGGGGGGCCCACCTGAGACCACAAGTTCAAGACCAGCCCGAGCAACATAAGAAGATTCCCATTTCACAAAAAAATAAATTAATCGCCGAAGTTTAAATCTCTTTCATGGTAAAATATAATTGAAGCAATATAGAACGACAAAAAGAAAATAAAGGGCTGAGCGAATTATTATAAAATGAAGACTCCTGTTTGTACTCAGGACTAAAAGTAGACCTTGCCCAGCTATGCACCCATTCTGCCACAACCCTTTCCTAAAGTAATCGACATCCTGGCTTTTGTAGTCATCACTTAGAAGGGTTTTATTTTAATGGAACTTAAATTTAGCTATAAATAGCCACTAATGGGCAGGCTCTTAGGCAGTTGAGAGGTGTCTGAGGGAACGAGGAGAGGCAGTCAGAACTCCGTACACTAAAAAGCATGCCATTTCACGAAGCCAGCTCCCTCTGTGCCCGTGACTAAAATACACCACTGAAAAAGAACCTCATAGGAGTTCCATACATGTGTCCTGTGCACATAGCTGCCTTACCTGGTCCAGAAAACCACATGTCACAGTCCTCCCAAGGCGAGACAAAAGCAGAGCCTCGCTGCAGTGCTTGGGGATGTCTTCAGTGCGCCAACACGTCATCTAGAAACTTCCAGGACCTTAGTGTTCATCCATGAAGTATGACATCCCCACCTAATCTGGTTCCCTTTCCCCCATCTTGATTTATGTGCCAGCTAGCTGTTATCTATCTTTGGAAGAAGCTTTATGAGTGTCCTCCCAGCTCCACTTTACTGTTTTTTGTCTTGTTTTTAGCAAAGTTGGACTTCGTAATTAAGAAATGTTTTCAACAGTGATTTGGTTTTTCGAGACAGGGTTTCTCTGTGGTTTTGGAGCCTGTCCTGGAACTAGCTCTTGTAGACCAGGCTGGTCTCGAACTCACAGAGATCTGCCTGCCTCTGCCTCCCGAGTGCTGGGATTAAAGGCGTGCGCCACCACCGCCCGGCTCAACAGTGATTTTTAAGTACAAAATAGAAAGGTGCTCAGTAAGATAGATACCTGGGCCAGGCGGTGGTGGTGCATGCCTTTAATTCCAGGCAGAGTCAAATGCAGATCTCTGTGAGTTTGAGGCCAGCCTGGTCTACAAAGTGTCTTCCAGGGCAGCCAGGGCTGTTACACAGAGAAACCCTATCTCGAAAAAAAAAAAAAAAACCAAAACAAACAAAAGTATATAGGCACATGGGTGTGGGCTTCCCTAATACCTTGCTTCATTTTTATACCTTTGTTATGTGTGGCCAGGCATGGTGGCTCTTGCCCATAATCCTAACACTAAGGACAGGGTGTTGTGAGTTTAAGGCCAGCTTGGCTAAATAGCAAGACTCCCACCTCAAAAATAAATACCCTGGCATTGAATAAATGATTACAAAAGGAAAGAGGAGCCTAAGGATGTTGTTCAGTCAGCACAGTGCTTGCACAGTATCTGAGAAGACCTGGGTTTCATCTTCGTTACCCCTTAAACCAGACATAGTGGTACAGCATGAATCTTGGCACTCAAGAGGTGGGAGCAGGAGGATCTAGAGTCCAAGGTCATCCCCGGCTACACGTCAAGTTCAAGGTTAGTCTGAGCCAAAAAAAAAAAAAAAAAAGCCTTTCCCAACAAAACAAAATAACCCATCATATAAATGATCTGATCCGTGTAACAAGTGCATAGAAACTGTCCTTCAAACTGATCTCTTCGGGCTGGAGAGATGGCTCAGAGGTTAAGAGCATTGCCTGTTCTTCCAAAGGTCCTGAGTTCAATTCCCGGCAACCACATGGTGGCTCACAAGCATCTGTAATGGGGTCTGATTCCTTCTTCTGGCCTACAGACATACACACAGACAGAATATTGTATGCATAATAAATAAATATTTTAAAAAAAAACACCTGATCTCTTCCCTTCTCCCTGCCTTGCCCTGTTCCTGTATCTTTACACACTTAGACTGATTGCCCTGCAAGACAGGATGCAGAAACAGAGGAGCAAGCTGGCAGAAAGAGGCGCTGTGGAAAGCAGCCAGAGGAAATGAGGGCAATGACAGTGGTATTCCACACAGACGCTGGCCAGAATGAAAAGCCGAGATTCTCAAAGCTGCAATAGACGGCCTTGGGTTTCACTTCGAGAGCAATTGCGGGATTGGGGTCAATCAGTAAGGGGTACCGGTAGGGAGGCAACAAGATAAAAAACAGCCAGGCTCCTTCTCCCTGGAGATGTGTTGCCTGTCAACCTCAATCCATTCCCTTAATCCTTTTCTGCCTCCCCACCCCCACAACTCCTCACGTTGACCAGTGTCCTGGGCCTTTAAGAGTTAGATCGGCTGGACTGAGGAAAGCGCTCCCACCTCTCCTCAGCTTACTCCTTCTCCTTGGCTGTAACTCTGCCAGTCAGGGCAGCAAACTGCAGTTGAAGACTGCAGTCAAGGTAGAAGCAGTCAAGTGCAAAGAAGAGGAGCCGAGCTGAGCCTTCCCGTTCTCCGCGGAGAGCACTGCAGAGCTCCGGAGGCGTTGCTCGCAGACAGGATCGCTACTATCTTACCCGCGGTAAGGGCCCTGAGCTCTAACCACCCAGCCTCTCTCCACGCCTGCCTGAGTCCTAACTTAGCGCTACAGGTGCATACCTATCTTGATTAGGTTAAACTAGGCTCCTTCTTTCACCCTGCGGCTCTACCGGGCTCTCTCCCTCCTCCTGGTTCCCTTCTATTTATCCTCTGACTCTGAGTTTTGTTTGTTTGCTCTGGTTTCCCGAGACAGGGTTTCTCTGGGTAGCCCTGGCTAGAGCTCATTCTGTAGACCAGGCTGGCCTCGAACTCAGAGATCCGACTGCCTCTATCTCCCTCATGCTGGGATTAAAGGCGTGCGCTGCTACCACTGCCAGGCTTAAACAGTTTTATTTCCGCCTGTATCAGTCACATTTATTATTATTTTGTTTTTGTTTTTCGAGACAGGGTTTCTCTGTAGTTTTGGAGCCTGTAGACCTGGCTGGTCTTGAACTCACAGTGATCCTCCTGCCTCTGCCTCCCCAGTGCTAGGTGGCGTGCACCACCACCGCCCGGCTTCAATCACCCTTTTATAGAGAAAACTCTTATCTGTCCAGGGCCATGAGTGCTGATGCTAGCCACTTCTCGGAAGTAATAGGAGAAGAGACAGAATAAGAGTAGCTACTCATCAATAAAGATATATTAATAGACTGTTGAGGGTTAACAAATGAGGACTGTCCAAAACCCACGAGGTATCAGAACTCCTGGCAGTAGGGAGATAATTTTAAGACATCCTTGGAAAGAGACAGGATTTGAGTTCTGTGCTTTGTTCCTTGCCTGTTTAATGAGCCAGGGCAAGTTCTTGGTACGCCAGCCTGCTGTGTGCTATGGGACTTGAGGCCGCAGACAGCTGCTGGATCTGTAATGGGGGAACTTAGGGCTTCCCAGACTTGCCTTTGTACCAGGAGTGCTTGTTAAGATGCCCACTAAATATCCTCACACCGCATCCTTGGAAATTTTGATCTGGCAAATTCTAAGAGACTCTTCAGGAGATAGTGATCTCGGCTCAAGTCTATGTGCTGTGAGAGCCTTTAAGTTCTAACATTCTAAGGGCTGTGACCTGTGACCAGCACCATCCTACCTGCTTTATCTGAACCAGGTTAGCCATAACCCCTAGGAACTAGATAAAATAGTTCTCTTCCTTCCTGCCCCTCAGAAAGACATTTGAGATACCCTAAATCTTACTGTAATGTTATTGGCATATATGTTGACACTTCCGAACTCCAACGCTGCCTGGAGGTAGAGGATCAAATCTTGCTTGCTCTGTAATCCTGGGCCATTAGTACTAGGAAAGTTTGTGTCTTTATTACAGAGGTTATTATCTGTATCTTCAAAGATTCCAAATAGATGTATATGTGTTACTCTCTCTTCTCTCTCTCTGAACGCAGGCTGCCCTCAGACTTCCTATGTAGCCAAGGATAACCTTGAACACCTGATTCTTCCACTTCTGACTTCCCAAGTGTTAAGATTCCCATCGTGTCTAGCTGGCCCAATCTCTCTTACTTTGAGATTTTATCCTCTGTGTCCTTACTGGTGCCCCCTCTCCCAAACCCCTTGTGTCTTCTCACCCCACTGCACCTGCATCCATTGTAACCGTCCTCCTTTCAGACACCAGCGGGAACACCAAGCCCTAGAACATTTAGGTTCTAACACATTCTTAGGGCACTTTGTTGAGTCAGTCTCCTAGGATACAGGGAAAAGTGAGACTGAGAGGAGGGGCAT
Source organism: Chionomys nivalis (assembly GCF_950005125.1). Classification (NCBI taxonomy): domain Eukaryota; kingdom Metazoa; phylum Chordata; class Mammalia; order Rodentia; family Cricetidae; genus Chionomys; species Chionomys nivalis. The sequence continues at coordinate 121,820,524 of NC_080087.1, read as the reverse complement.
GTTACTGAGTGTCCAAACCAACGTGTTCTCTCTTCTGGACGATAGATTCAAAATCCGTAAAGGAGTTGAGAATCGGAGCTATTGGGAGTTAGTGGAGATAAAGGAGGGGAATGGCAGGAAAAGGTGATGGGGGAAAGGATGAGGAGAAGGGCAAGAAGAGAACACAAAAAGCGTGACTTGAGTGCACAGAGAGGATTGTGAGAGAGAAAGGAGTGAGCTAGGAAGAAAGGAAAAGAAAGAGGTCAGGCATGGAATAATGGGAAAGTCAAGAAAATGGGAAGAAAAAGAACTTGTTTGGTGGGCTGTAGGGGACCCAGACGGTGATGGAGAGGAGAGAGATCACCAGTGTCCTCCACTGATTCCTGGCCTTCCTTCAGCCTGCCTTCTGGAGGAGGCTCTTTCTAAGGGAGGCGTTGGTGAGCTCTGCACTGGTCCTAGATAGATCTGCTTTCTACTGCAGTTGTACTGACTCTGGCAGGACGGCCAGTCTTCCTGGCCTCCAGTTTCCTCCATGAAGCTCAGGTCTCACGTGCTGTGGTTGAGGTGCTGCTGGCATTCTCTTGACCATACATCACATAGCGACAAGTTAAAACCATCGCTCTGGAATGGTTGGATGGGGGAAAAGGCAAAGTGGTTTTCCAAGGCTGGTTTGGGAAACTGTTCTGGCTCCTGGGCTCTGTTCTCAGGCTTCCCATGTTCCAGGACATGTAAGGCTCCTGGACACAGGAACAGAGAAGGTAATTCTGTCTTCTTCAAAGCCCAAGGCCCACAAGGTGGAAGCTGACATTTAGAGGAAGGACTGACTGTCTTTTAGGTGATGCTGGGCATGGTGATTCCCATCTGTGACCCCAGCATTCCATGGGTGGGAACAAGATGATCAGGAGTTCAAGACCTGTCTTTGGCTACATGAGACTCTGCTCAAAGAAAGAACAAATAAAAGATTTTGCCCTAGCTTTTTAGAAATTTGACACAATATAGATGAGAATGTAGACAGGGCTCCAGGAAGGAAAAAGCTGGGATAATCCTACCTGAAGGAGAGACAGCTAGGGTGTGGACAGATTCAAGGTTCTGATAACTGTTGGCTACAAGAAGGTAGACCCTAATAATGAGAACACGGGGAATGAGCAAGGTGTGGAGTAACGTTACCTACTGAGTGTAGGTAGCAAGAGAGTGGTTTGGAACATGTCCTGCTTTAGCCCTCCCTGGAGATAGCCATGGGAACTAGCTAACAAAGATATCTTAAATTCTAATCTGTGCATGAATTGAGACAGGCTTCTTCACCTAGCTAAGCCTCAGAGTCAGCAAATGCAGAAGTACAGATAGCTACAGACTAGATGAAGTACCTAATATGTGCCATTAAGGAAACCCTGAGTTCCTTCTTTTGTTCTTTTAATCTCTAGGACTCACCCAAAGCCCTTGGCTCCTCCTTGTTCCTTTAAGTGACTCTGGCACCAGCTGGTGGAGCAGTGGGTGATGGCATCTCAGATTCAAGACCGTGAGTACCCCTGCAGGAGGATAGGTCTTGAGGGCAAGCCTGGGGAATGAAGGAGGTTAGACACTGCTTACAGAGCTCCTCTGAGCCCTCCAGCCTCTTGGCTGGCTAAGTGAGCCCCTGCTTTCCCTGGCTCAGGACTGACCACTGATCAGGACCTGCTGCTGATGCAAGAAGGCATGATGATGCGCAAGGTGAGGACCAGATTCTGGAAGAAGCTAAGATTCTTCAAACTTCAGAATGATGGCATGACAGTCTGGCACGCACGGCAAGCCGATGACGTCACCAAGCCCACTTGTGAGTGACCTTAATAGCTGTGTGTGGGTATATGGGTGGAAAGGTATCTGAGGAACCCAGAAGTTTGAGGGCAGGGGGAGGACCAGGATCCTGTGATAGTGGTCTCTTGTGCAAGCCCACTTGTGTGGCTCTATACAAGATGACAAACCAGCCTGTAATGAGGATTAAATTAGTTATTACACATAGGAGGCTTAGAAGAGCCGTGGCATGTGATAAGTCTCTATAAATAATAGGTTATTTATTATGGTCATGACTGTGATCACACTGTCTAGATTAATACCCTGGCTCTGCCACTCTCGTGGTAAGTAGCTTTGGACAAATTGAACTCAGGTTTCTCATCTACAAAATGAGGGTTAACCTGCACCTACCTGTAAATTATAGAGACTCGATGAGCTAACGTATGAAACACCCAGCATGAGATCTGAAACCTGGGCAAAGTTCATAAATGTTAGCCATTGCAGTATTTCAGAGTGAAGTTCATAATTGTTAGCCATTGCAGTATTTCAGGGTGAAGTTCATAAATGTTAGCCATTGCAGTATTTCAGGGTGAAGTTCATAAATGTTAGCCATTGCAGTATTTCAGAGTGAAGTTCATAATTGTTAGCCATTGCAGTATTTCAGGGTGAAGTTCATAAATGTTAGCCATTGCAGTATTTCAGAGTGAAGTTCATAAATGTTAGCCATTGCAGTATTTCAGGGTGAAGTTCATAATTGTTAGCCATTGCAGTATTTCAGGGTGAAGTTCATAAATGTTAGCCATTGCAGTATTTCAGGGTGAAGTTCATAAATGTTAGCCATTGCAGTATTTCAGGGTGAAGTTCATAATTGTTAGCCATTGCAGTATTTCAGAGCATAAAGCGCATCCCAATAGACCAGCTCTTATACCCGTAAACACTTGATCGCAGAATAAGCAGTCTGCTTAGAGACATATCAATAGTCACAAACCATACCACCCCAAGCTGAGGTAAGGAATGGAGGAATTTCTCTGGCTCCCTTCTATGCACCTTGAAAGAAGAAACCTTCAAACCTGAAACATAGGCATCCGCTATACTCTTTGATGTAGCTATTCTACAGATATATTTGTCCTCCTCACTAGTTCTGTAGGAAGCACTGTGACCTGCGGTAAGTGGGGACCATCCACTATTTAAGATGTGGACACTGAGAGGTTAAGTTTGGCTCTTCACACTTCTCACTGACTGGGAGTCAGGTCTTGCCAGGTCTAGCTGAACCTCTTTGCTGAGCTGATTAAGAAAACGCTGACTCATGCCAACTCCTGAATCACTGGGTCTCCGTCACCCTGTCCACATGTCCCTGGGATTCGGCCCTCAGAAGCTCAGGTTTCTCCTCTCTGTGTCTCATAGAGAAAGGAGTTCTGGTCACCATCCCTCATCCCCTTTCCTCAGGGCTCACACCTGTTTCTTTGACAGTTTCAATCTCTGATGTGGAGACAATACGTAAGGGCCATGATTCCGAGTTACTGCGCAATCTAATAGAAGAGTTCCCCCTGGAGCAAGGCTTCACCATTGTCTTTCATGGTCGCCGCCCCAACCTGGACCTAGTAGCCAGCAGTGTTGAAGAGGCCCAGATTTGGATGCGAGGACTCCAGCTGTTGGTGGATCTTGTTGCCAGCATGGACCACCAGGAGCAACTGGACCAGTATCAACCAGATGGAGTTAGGGTGTGGGCAGGGGCTCCTGAAGGAGCCAGATGCTACTGACCCGGGGAAGATGGGGAGGGGTGCAGAGACAGGAAAGCCAGAGGATTCAGGTGGAGTAGAGCTGATGATTCTGAAAGAGAAATGAGCGGCTGCCAGTCAGAATCTGGGAATAAGAGTCCAGGCTAGGAGGGAGGCCAGCAAAAGGAGGAAAAGGAGCAAGCGAGGTGCTGCTTCTATAAGCGGAACAGACACACCCCAGTGGCGTTCACTACCCAGGTGCGGGAAGCAACTCCTAGAGGGTGCCATGGTGCAGGCTCCCTAAGATTCCTGACTGAAGCCAGTGAGGTGACTCAGCCGGTGAAGGTGCTTGCCCCCAACCCTGACAGCCTGAATCCAATCCCTGGAGCCCACGGAGTGGGAGGACTGACTTCCAGTCCTCTGATACCCCTGACCTCAACACACAGTGGCTTACTGACCCATCCTTCAATAGATGGAAAAGCAGTTCCAAGATTGTCCATTACTTCATGTAAACATTCACTTGGCACCAATTAGCCAGGCTAGCCACCATTATGCTTAGTTTTAGGAACATCAAGATTAATGAGACCACATTTATTACTTTACTTAGTGGAGAGAATCAATTCGTGTAAATAATTTAAGTATTAGAGGACTATTTGAGTCTACGTAAGAGCGTTCTAAGAAAGTGCCAGGGGAGCAGTAGCATGTGAGTTGAGTCCTTACAGTTTGGACTGGACATGTAGCTCTGTTGGCAGAGTGCTTGCCGAGCATGCAAGAAGCGCTGGGATCAATCCCAACGCCGAATACCCTGGGCATGGTAACTGGTGCAGGTAATTCCAATACCCAGGAGATAGAAGCAGAAGAATCAGAAGGCCAAAGTAACCCTTGACTATATGTGACCCTGTCAAAGAAAGAAAAAAAAGCAGCATAATTCAAACCTGAAGAAAGAGGAAGGGAAGGCACTCCTGTCTGAGGGGGTGGTGTTGCTGAGACTGGTGAAAGTACAAAGGCAGACTCACAGAGAAGGCTGGGCTGGACTGGGCTGGGCCAGATCAGGTCACAAGGGTCAGGGCATCTTCGCTTCTATGTCAGAATTTAGGTTTCTTTCTGTAGACCATGGGGAGGTGAGTCCCTGCAGGCGCCTGAGTCATACAATGACAAGACAGATTTATGCTGGGGAGGGGTTATTCTAGCAGCCACGTAGAGAATGGATTGGCTCGGGAGGGAGACTGGCAGCAAAGACAGGAGAGGTGTCAGTGGATGAACACACACACACACACACACACACACACACACACACACACGGGACTTTTGCCTTGACTCGGAGCTGGATGGGTGAGTGAGTGGTTCCAGCGAGGGGACAGGAACCAGGACGGCAGGATGAGTTTCGGAGAAGCCCAGCGGCTGCTGCTTCTGATGAACGTGGAAATGGATCAAGACTACGCCCTCCGTCTTTTTCAGGTATGTTTGCTGGGGGGGATTTGCAGGAGACAGCCAGACATGTTTTCATTGGTCAGAAAGTCCCTGACCCTGCTCAGCCGCCAGCACTCATTTGTTGAATCCTTGCTGTGTCTCTGTTACCATAATCAGCTCAATGGGACTGTGTGGGAAATGATGCTGCCCCCTGCCCCCACCTCCCGTCTTGTTGGGAGGATGAATCATAATCGTGTCGGGCACTGGTGGCACACACCTTTAATCCCAGCACTCTCAGGCAGCCTGGTCTACAGAGCAAGTTCCAGGGCAGACAGAACTATTACACAGAGAAACCCTGTTTTAAAAAACCAAAAACCAAAACAACAAAAAAACCAAACAACCAAAAAACACAAAACAAAACAACAAAACCAGTATGTTAATGTATTGGAGTCGAGTGGTGGCGCAGCCTTTAAACCCACCACTTGGGAGACAGAGGTAGGTGGAGCTCTAAATTCAAAACCAGCCTGGTGTACAGAGAGTTCCAGGACAGCCAGGGCTACATAGAGAGACCCTGTCTCAACAAAACAAAACAAAAATCCCTATACATTATTATTGGACTTCCTATTCATAAGCAGAGTGTCACAGGTGCCCACTACAAAGTTCCATCTGCAAGCCAGGAAGTGGTGGCGCACCCCTTCAATCCCAGCACTTGGGAAGCAGAGGCAGGCAGATTTCTGTGAGTTCAAGGCCAGCCTGGTCTAGGAGAGCTTCCTGGAACTCTGACTCCTTAGCTACTGGGAAACCCTGTCTTGAAAACCAAACAAACAAACAAACAAAGCAAAACAAAAAATTCCATCTGCAATGTGACTAAAGAGGAGGTGACAGATTCTGACTAGTTGTTGCTGTTTGCTTGTTTTGAGTCAGGGCCAAATATAGCCCAACTGACCTCAAACTCACTGTCAAACTCCTGATCCTAAATTGGGATTAAAGGCACGTATCATTGCTCCCAGTTCTTGTCTAACCATTCAAGGACCTTTGAGAGATATAACCTTTCTGGTTAAAAATTATCCCTCCAGCAAATTATAGGGCTAAAACCTTGTCTTTTATTTCCTGGAGTGACTTGTATGAAATGTCAGGAGTTTGTGAGATTTTTATAAACACATGCTAAGATGCCCCTTTCACAGTATAGTAAAGTGCTTGCCATGTAAGAATAGGAGAGTAGGACTCAAGTTCTACCCTGGCATCTGTGTAAAAGGTCAGGCATGGAGTGTGTGTCAGGGAGTACCCCCGAGAGAGAGAGAGAGAGAGAGAGAGAGAGAGAGAGAGAGAGAGAGAGATTGAGTCCTGAAGCTTGCTGGCCATAACCCTACAGGACAAAGGAGCATACCATTTCCCAGTGTTTATCCATTCCCTGTTAAATCTTCTCTTGCAGACAGCAGATGTGTCCCGGTCTGATACTCTAGAAGGGGAAGAATTTGTACATTTCTATAAGGCACTGACTAAGCGTACTGAGGTTGAGCAACTATTCGAGCACTTTTCATCAGATGGGCAGAAGCTGACCCTGCTGGAATTTGTGGATTTCCTTAGAGAGGATCAGAAAGAAAAAGAACATGCCCCCGACCTTGCTCTGGAACTCATTGACCGCTATGAACCTTCAGAGAATGGTAAGGACACCTGGGTGTATACATGCTGAATATAGAGAATGGGGGGTGGGGGGTGGGGCTTAAAAAAAGAAAGACCCAGAGACAAAGTCTTCTAATGTAGGGAAGGCTGAGTCTACCCCTCTCCTGGCCTCCTTTCCAATCATCTCACTGGACCACTCTGCTGAAGTAGAGCAGCCATTCCCTGGCAGGTAAGACAGAAACAGTTTTTCATCTCCGAAGAGGAAGCGAGTCCGAGTCTCCTTTCCTTCCCCATGTTCCCATTCCACATCTTCTGGCATTCGGAAAATTCCTCACCACACTAACTTTGCCCTCAGTGGAGGAAGGAAACACGGCTCCCTCACTATGGCCTCTTCTCTTGCAGTGATTCTTTTGCCCCACGCCCCACGTTTCACTGTTGCTGTGCTTTTAAGTGTTAGCTTCCTGATTATTCCAGGAAGTTCTCTAAGGTCATCTTGCTTAAGTCCTTAAGCTCCTGAATCAGGAACCTAGCTAGTCAGCCTAGGCCTGGGGCAGGGATGAGGCCAAGTATCTGGCTTTGGTCAGGCACAGCGAAAACGTGCCTTCTCTATCACTAAGCTTTCCCCTCCTTTGCCCTTAGAGAACTCACTTCCCCGCCCCACTCTCATGGGCGTGTGAGAAGTGGATATCAATAGTAAAGCATCCACAAAACACATTGACACTCTACCTAGTTCAGTCCTCACCGCAGCTTTGTAAAGTGGAAATGACCGATCCATTGGGATTTCACTGAGCAACCCGCAATGTGCCAGCATCTCTGCACTCGGGGCTTGTCCTAGCCTTCTGATAAAATAGGCTCTATTATTAAGTCAGTTTTAGAAATAGTAAAACAGAGATTTTCAAATCTTCAAAGACTCAAACGGGGAGCGGGAGAGGTGGCTCCACAGGTGAGAATGTGGGCTGTGCAGGCCTGAGGACCTGAGTTCAGACCCTAGCACCATGTGAAAGGCCAGCATGGTGACAGGTGTGTCCGTAACCTCAGAGCGGCGGGCGGGCGGAGGGCAGAGATGCGGTCACCAGGGTTTGCTAGCTCTCAGCCTAGTTTCAGGTTCAGTGAGAAACCCTATCTCAATGGTAAAGGGACATGGACCTCCTCTCTGGACACCACACACACACACACACACACTTGTATACATACACACTTATACCACACTCATACACAAACACAATAAAATACAAATAAAAGAGATTAAACAACTTTCTAAAAGCTAGCAGCTAATGAGAATGGAACTGGAATCCAGACCAGATCATCCTCCAGGTAGTCTCTCTTGAAAATATAGAGGAGGATGATTGGGGTGGCCAAGTGATCCAGGGTTTATGGGCCGCAACTTTAACGCCCACTCGTTCATTCTTTCGCTCGTTCATTCATTCGCTCGTTCATTCATTCACCACTTTAGCGAATTCTTTTATTTATTTTGAGACGGTTTCTCTGTGTAGCCCTGGCTGTCCTGGGACTTGCTCTGTAGACCAGGCTAGCCTTGAACTCAGAGATCCACCTGCCTCTGCCTCTCTGAGTGCTGAGATTAAAGCCATGCGCTACCACCACCCAATGAGAAATTATTTTTTTTAATATTTATTTATTATGTATACAATATTCTGTCTGTGTGTATGCCTGCAGGCCAGAAGAGGACACCAGACCCCATTATAGATGGTTGTGAGCCACCATGTGGTTGCTGGGAATTGAACTCAGGACCTTTGGAAGAGCAGGCATTGCTCTTAACCTCTGAGCCATCTCTCCAGCCCCCAATGAGAAATTCTTATTGAGTATAATGTGCCAGGCCTACGCCAAGCACCATAGAGACAATAATGCCTAGACCAGACAGGAACACTGCCCTCCTGGAACTCAGAGTCCAACAATGTGTTAGAGTATCAGTGATTTATGGGTGTACTCAGAGAAGAATAGGAACTCTAAGGCAAAATCTTTTGATCTAAACAAAAATATTTTGTCTTCCCCCCAAAAAACTCTAAACAAAATCTTTTTGTAAGTTTGAAATAGGATTTAAAGCTGGGTGTGATGGTGCATGCCTTTAATCTCAGCACTTTGGAGGCAGAGGCTAGTGGATCTCTGAGTTCAAGGCCAGCCTGTTCTACCTAGTAAGTTCCCGGACAGACAGGACTACACAGTGAAACCCTGTCTTCTCTAAAAACAAAATAAACAAAGGCAAGTGTGTACAACCATGCTAGCCAGGAAATAAGACTGAAGACGTCTGAAGAAAAAAAACGTGCTTCTGTTTCAGAGCAGGATCAACGGCACCAATTACATTTGTCATGGCTTGAGTGTGCCCCTAACACATACATGCTAAGAACTGAATTCTCACCAGTGCATCGTGTTGAGAAGTGGGGCCTTCAGCTGAAACTTCCTACCCAAATTCCTGTCATTCTTCACTCTATAATTTGTCAAACCTATATCTAGGAAGCTGGTCATGAACACTGGGGTTCCTGCCAGCCAAGTCTCTCTGAAGCTAAGTTATACTCAGTGCAAGGCATCTGGTTCAGATTTCAGATCCTTCACTTAAAATAGCCGTGTGACGTAAGGCAAGCTATCTAACTTGCCGTAGTAGCTGTATTGCATACTGACCTCACTGTGTTAGTTAGCTGCCATACATAATGTCCTTGTATGGAGCAAGTGCCCGGTAACTGCTAGTCACTGTTGGTACTGCATGAAGTCCATACTAAGAAAAGTGAGGTGCATTGAAGGAATCAAAGGGCCATTTCCTCAGCAAGACTATAGCCTAAGGAGAAGTTCACATGTCCCCCTAAATACTACAGGTCATAGCACTGGGCATATAGCTGCATAGCCCAAGGAAGAAAGCATAGACACTTTGGCCAGGTTGCTAATAACTTTTCTAGGTATATCCTTAGGCCTTAGAATGAGATTCTGTGCTATCTTTTATGATAACTGTGAACTCCAAGGACTATGTACATTTAAGTGGGTCAAAATCAACTAAAATTATAAAATTACTGCCTCAGGCACACAAGCCATATTTCAAATGTTCATGGACCATGTATCTAGTGCCACTGTGTCCAACAACACAGAATAGAGCATTCTCATGGTTGTGGACCGTGTATCTAGGGCCGCTGTGTCCAACAATGCAGAGTAGAGCTTTCTCATGTGGACCATTCTGTTGGATAACACTGAACTAGAATGTTTGGTCTGTTAGGTTTTTTTATTTTTTATTTTTTTAGTTTTTCGAGACAGGGTTTCTCTGTAGCTTTGGAGCCTGTCCTGGAACTAGCTCTTATAGACCAGGTTGGCCTTGAACTCAAAGATCCGCCTGCCTCTGTCTTCCAAGTGCTGGGATTAAAGGTGTGCACCACCACCACCTGGCAGTCTGTTAGTTTTTTAAGACATGACTTCATGATGTGGCCAAGGCTTTGAACTCAAAGTCAATATCCCATGGCCTCTTCCTCATAAGTGATGTGATTATAGGTGTGCACCACCAGGTCCTGACAAAATATTTTTTATTGATATAAATAGAGACAATTTATTTAGAAAAGAAAATCACTCAGAAAAATTAAGGTGGGGACTGACAAGATGACTCAGTGGACAAGATGCTTGCTGCTTAGCCTGTTGACCTGAGTTAGAGCCCAGGGACCCACATGGTGGAAGAAGAGAAGCCATGCTTGCAGGTTGTCCTCTGACTTTCACAACTGTGCCATAACAGTGCGCCCTTACACACACATCACAGCAGTGCGCCCTTACACATACATCACAGCAGTGCACCCTTACACACACATCACAGCAATGCACCCTTACACACACATCACAGCAATGCACCCTTACACACATCACAGCAATGCACCCTTACACACACGTCATAGCAATGCACCCTTACACACATATTGCACACATCATAGCAATGCACCCTTACACACACGTCATAGCAATGCATCCCTTACACACACATCATAGCAATGCACCCTTATATCACACACGTCATAGCAATGCATCCCTTACACACACATCACAGCAATGCACCCTTACACACATATCGCACACATCATAGCAATGCACCCTTTACACACATGTCATAGCAATGCATCCCTTACACACACATCATAGCAATGCACCCCTTACACACACATCATAGCAATGCACCCCTTACACACACATCATAGCAGTGCACCCTTACACACACATCATCACACACATACACAAAGAAAGTAATAAATGTAAAGAGAGAGAGCATGACAGCATGCAAGTGGGGGCAGGAGAGCATGTTCCAGGCATTGTGGCACACGCCTTTAAGCCAAAGCACATAAGAGAGGCAGAAGGATCTCTATGTGGTCATTTTTAGTTTTCTTTGTTTCCAAGACTGGATCTCACTATGTAACTCTGACTGTGCTGAAACTCATTATGTAGACCAGGCTGGTCTAAAACTCAGAGATCCCCTGCCTCTGTCTCCTGAGTGCCAAAATGAAAAGTGTGTGCCATCACACCTGGATCTATGTGTGTTTGGAGCTAGCCTTGTCTACATAGAGAGTTCTAAGCCAGCTAGGGCTACATAGTGAGAACCTGTTTTTTAGAAAAGGAAAAAAAGAAAAAGAAAAGGCTAGATAGCTGGGAAAGGTCTGTTTTAAGGCACAACATGTGGCAAATTTGGGATCTGCAGACTGGGAATCAGCATCTGAGGGGTGGGACCCCATGGAGGGGGACCAGGGAAGAGGCTTATGGGTGTCTCCCTGGTGTGGCCCGCATTCCACACTCTAGGCAGATTGCTGCACGCACTGAGCAAGGACGGCTTCCTCAGATATCTCTGCTCGAAGGACGGGAACATCTTCAACCCAGACTGCCTCCCTGTCTACCAGGATATGACTCAGCCTCTGAACCACTACTATATCAACTCCTCTCACAACACCTATCTACTGAGGGACCAGCTTTGTGGCCAGAGCAGCGTGGAAGGATACATTCGGTACAGTGGCAGTATCATGAGGTGGACTATCTGTGGGACTAAGGGGATAACAGGGACTGAGATAGAGAGAGCTTAGGGACCTCAGCTCCCTGGGTACCTGAGAGACTTGGAGAACATCTTGGCTATTAGCAGAATGGTAATGAAATCCTACAGATAAACGGAATTCTTCTCTGTTGCAAGCTAGGATATTCTGAGAATTCAGGGGTCCTAGTATTTTTTTTTTTTTTTGAGCTAGTAAATAGAATTCTTTAAAGCAGTGGTTCTCAACCTCCCTAACGCTGCAATCCTTTAATACAGCTCCTCATGTCTTGGTAACCCCAACCATAAAATTATTTTCATTGCTAGGTGGTAGCAGCGTACGCTTTTAATCCCAGCACTTGGGAGGCAGAGGCAGGCGGATCTCTGTGAGTTTGAAGTTAGTCTGGCCTACAAAGCGAGTTCCAGAACATGCCCCAAAGCTACAAAGAAACCCTGTCTTGAAAAAGAAAAAAATTATTTTCATTGTTACTTCATAACTGTAATTTTGCTACTGCTATGAATCATAGTATAAATATTTTTGGAGACAGAGGTTTGCCAAAGGGGTCGAGGCCCACAAGTTGAGAACCACTGCTTTAAAGGAAAGACAGTGGGATGTAGAGTTAAAAAACATAAGCTTGGGGCTGGAGAGATGGCTCAGTGGTTAAGAGCATTGACTGCTCTTCCAGAGGTCCTGAGTTCGATTCCCGGCAACCACAGGGTGGCTCACAATCATCTGTAATGAGATCTGGTGCCCTCTTCTGGAGTGCAAGCATACATGCAGACAGAATACTCTATACATGATAAATAAAACTTAAAAAAAAAAAAAAAAAACTCATATAAAAAACCAAACCAGCCGGGCGGTGGTGGCGCACGCCTTTAATCCCAGCACTTGGGAGGCAGAGGCAGGTGGATCTCTGTGAGTTCGAGACCAGCCTGGTCTACAGAGCTAGTTCCAGGACAGGCTCCAAAACCACAGAGAAACCCTGTCTCATAAAAAAAAAAAAAAAAAAAAAAAAAAAAAACCAAACCAAAAAAAACCCTTAAGCTCCAGAATCAGTTTACTTTAGGTCAAATTCTAGCTCGCTTGGTGTTCTGGGAGCTAACAAACCTTTCTATGTTTCTCTGTGAAATAGAGATGGATAACAGTGCCCATTCTGTCAGGATTCCTGTGAAAACCGAAGGGCTCAATCTGTGAGCCAGTAGTTTAGAAGTGGTAGTTGCCGTTGTTGTGACTAATCAAGACAAGACTGAAGTCAAGGCAACTGAGTGACCGGGTGGCTTGAAGGATACAAGGACTTGTAGCTCAGCAAAGCATCTATGAGGCCCTGTGTTTAATCCTATTGGAGAGAGAGGTGCATGCCTACAATCCCAGCAGAAGTGAAGGTTGTAAATTCCAGGCTGGTTGCTAAAAGAGCCCGTTTCAAACATCAGTGGGGGGTGGATTTCCTAGGCGTTTGAATGATCCAGGTGCTATCTTGGGACACATCCAGAACAGTGAAAATATTAGGAAGTAACATGTAATAATTTGCTGGGGAGGATTATGAACTGGGGCTAGGTGACTCCCTAGATAGACCACACCTTGACCTTTTCCTGCCTCTGGGGGTTTGGGGTTCTTGCAGGGCCTTGAAGCGGGGGTGCCGCTGTGTGGAGGTGGATGTATGGGATGGACCTGGAGGGGAGCCCATTGTTTACCACGGACATACCTTGACCTCTCGCATCCTGTTCAAAGATGTTGTGGCGACACTGGCACAATATGCCTTCCAGGTAGTGACCCAGGTTGGGAACAGCACTTCAAAACAAAACAAAGCACCACAGAGAAACCCTGTCTCGAAAAACCAAAAAACAAAACAAAACAAACAAACAAACAAACAAAAAGCCGCAAGAAGGTCTGAGGGAAATATGACTGACTTGGTCTGGTGAGGGTGGAGGTTTTGAGACAGGGTTTCTCTGTGGTTTTGGAGCCTGTGCCTGGAACTAGCTCTTGTAGACCAGGCTAGTCTCGAACTCCCAGAGATCCACCTGCCTCTGCCTCCCAAGGGCTGGGATTAAAGGCGTGTGCCACCACCGCCCGGCTGTTTCTTTTTTTTATTATTTTATTTTTACAAGACAATTTTACTGTGTAGACTTGGTTGTCCTTGAACTCACTCTCTGGACCAGGCTGGCCTCGAATTCATGGAGATCCGCCTTCCTCTGCCTTCAGAGTGCTGAGATTAAAGGCATGTGCCACCACTACCCAGCCAATAAAAGAAGTTTGTTTTTTTTTTAAAAAAACAACAACAACAAACAAAAATGCGGGCTGCAGAGATGGCTCAGTGGTTAAGAGCATTGCCTGCTCTTCCAAAGGTCCTGAGTTCAATTCCCAGCAACCACATGGTGGCTCACAACCATATGTAATGAGGTCTGGTGCCCTCTTCTAGCCTGCAGGCATACAAGCAGACAGAATACTGTATACATAATAAATAAATAAATATTTTAAAAAATGCTAAAGCATGAGACAAATATTAAAGGATTACTATGACTCAGTGTTGGATATGTTACTAGTAATTAGTATTCATACAGGTAATCACTAGTTCCTAGTAACTACTTTTAAATTTTTCTATTATCTATATAGGGGAGGATGGATAGGGGAGCAGACAGTGGTGAGTTGGGCTGGGGGACAATAGGGATCTAAGGATGAGAGGGTAACGTGAGCTCATAACTAGGGGAATAGCCTGTCATTCACACTGAGACTGAAAACTCAAAAGGCCTCAGAAGGACTTGGATCAGATTTGGTATTGTTACAAGATTTGAGGTCTCATAAGTGACCCTTAGGTGTGGGTATGTCCCAAGCAGTGAACCTGAGATCTATCAAGTTCTCACAGAGCCCTGTAATGGGGTTGGGGGAGTTTAGCAATCAGTATACTCATAAATGGGGGCCTAGAAACACAAGATTTGGAGTGGGGGCTTATAGGATCTTATAATTCTGAAGGCACCATGCCCTTTTCTCTGCCAGTTCTCAGACTACCCCCTCATCCTGTCTCTGGAGAACCACTGCACCTGGGATCAGCAGCATACCTTGGCACAACATCTGACTGAGATCCTGGGAGAGCACCTGCTGAGTACCACCATAGATGGAGTGCTGATGGATAAGCTGCCCTCTCCAGAGGTAGGGACCCTTGGCCAGCCAGGCGCAACTGTGGCTTTCACAGTCCCTCACTATGGCTCCTACATTCCTCTTGTCCCCTTCTATCTTCACAAGGGCTATCTTGATTTCAAGATACCTATAGATAAGTTTTGTTTTGTTTTGAAACAAGAATTCATGTAGCCAAGGCTGACTTTCAACTCCTGATCCCTCCTTTCTTCACCTCCCAAGTACAGGAATTACAGGCATGCACTACCGTGTTTAGTTTCTGTGGTTCTGGGGATCAAGCCTAGGGCATTGTGCATGCTGGGCAATCACTGTGCTAACTAAGCTCCATCCCTAGTTATTTGATAGTTTTTGATAATTTATAATTTGTACAGACTTTACAAGCAATATTGAGCATGGAAATTCTCCCCCATTATGATCCCAAACACATTTTTTTTAAAAAAAAATAAGTTATTTATTTTTATAGACATTGGCGTGCTTCCTGCAAGTATGTCTATATGTGGAAATCAGGTGCCCTGAAACAGGAGTTCCAGACAGCTGTGAGCTGCTATGTGGATGCAGGAATTGAACCCAGGTCCTCTGGAAGAGTAGCCATTGCTCTTAACCACTGAGCCATCTCTCCAGCCCCCAAACACTTTCATGGCAGTATATATCAATAGATTTTTTTCAAGTATTACATTTATTTGTTTGTTTGTTTGTTTGTTTTGAGGCAGGAGATGGTGATGGTGCATGTGCTATGGCAAAACACGAGTGTGGAGGCCAATAGGAGTCAGTTCTCTCCGTCTACCACACAGGCCTCGGAGATCAAACTCGCATCGCCAGGCTTTTGGCAGGTGCTCTACTTGCTGAGCGTCTTGCTGGCCCCAGTGGAATTATTTTTACTATTCCCTAAACTTCCCTCATGCTACACACACGTCGTACTATTGAGCTACTTCCAGCCACAGCCACTTCCTCCTCTTCCTTATCTTTCTCTTCCTCCTTTCCCTCCTTGAGACGGGTTCTCAAGAAGCCCTGGCTGGTCTCAGACTTGTTCTATGTAGCTGAGGATGCCCTTTCTTTGAACCTCTGTTTTTTCTGCCTCCACCTCCCGAGTACTACTATTACAGGCATGTGCCACATACCCCATTTGTGATATGCTGGAGCTCAAACCCAGAGCTTTGTCTACAACAAGGAAGCACTCTGCCAAGCAAATCACATTTTCAGCACCATCAATAGATTTTTTTTATAAATTTATTTATTTATTATGTATACAATATTCTGTCTGTGTGTATGCCTACATGCCAGAAGAGAGCACCAGACCTCATTACAGATGGTTGTGAGCCACCATGTGGTTGCTGGGAATTGAACTCAGGACCTTTGGAAGAGCAGGCAATGCTCTTAACCGCTGAGCCATCTCTTCAGGCCCCATCATCAATAGATTTTTTTAAGCTTAATAAACATATATATGTACATTAGAAAAACTATGAATGAGATTACTGCCCATATTTTCTTATTTCATATCATAAGTATATTTTCATGAATATCTTTTCCTCTTTTTTGTTTTTTTGAAACAGGGTTTCTTAGTATAGCCTGGCTGTCTTGGAACTCACTCTGCAGATCAGGATGGCCTCAAACTCAGAGATCTGCCTACTTCTTCCTCCCAAGTTCTGGGATTAAAAGTATGAGTGACCACTGCTCAGCTTTTTCTTTTTTCTTTTTCAGAGACAGGGTCTCATGTAGCTGAGGCTGCTTTTGAACCCTTGATCCTCCTGCCTCTACCTCCTGAGTGCTGGGATGATGATGGGTATGTACCAGCTCACCAGGTTTAGATACTATTTGAACCCAGAGCCTTGTGCATATTAGGAAAGCACTCTACGCACTAAATTACATCCCCAGCCCCTTATCTTTTCCTCTTTTTCCTTTTCCTTTTTTAAATTTTAATTTATATTTTTATGTTTTTTCAGGGCAGGGTTTCTCTGTATATCTTTGACTGTCCTTGAACTTACAGAGATCTGTCCTCCTTTGCCTCTTAAAGTTGTGCACTACCTTCCTTTGTCCTGGAACAAGCTCTGTAGACCAGGCTAGCCTTGATAGAGACCTGCCAGCCTCAACCTCCCAAGGCTGGGATTAAAGGTATGCACCATTGGAGCTGGAGAGATGACTCAGAATTTGAGTACTGGCTGCTCTTCCAGAGGTCCTGAGTTCAATTCCCAGTAACCACATGGTGGCTCACAACCATCTGTAGTCGATCTGGTGCCCTCTTGTGGTGGGCATGTGTACATGCAGGCAGAACGCCACTATGTATATATACTTAATAATTATATATATAAAAAAATACTACTGCCCAGGTGGTATAAGAGCTTTTTTTCTTTTCTTTTTAATAGCTCTTCATTGTGCTGTTCTATGCCAGTGCCATGTAGGACTAATTTATTCAGTTACACATTTAGGAGACACTTAGATTGTTAATTTTCATCCTGTCCATACATTTTGTCTATTTCTTCTTTTTTTTGTTTTTGTTTTTAAATATGTATTTATTATGTATACAATATTCTGTCTGTGTCTGCCTGCAGGTCAGAAGAGGGCACCAGATCTCATTTCAGATGGTTGTGAGCCACCATGTGGTTGCTGGGGATTGAACTCAGGACCTTTGGAAGAGCAGGCAATGCTCTTAACCGCTGAGCCATCTCTCCAGCCCCTGTTTTTGTTTTTTGTTTTTGTTTTGTTTTGTTTTTTCAAGACAGGGTTTCTCTGTGGTTTTGGAGCCTGTCCTAGAACTAGCTCTTGTAGACCAGGCTGGTCTCGAACTCACAGAGATCCACCTGCCTCTGCCTCCCAAGTGCTGGGATTAAAGGCGTGCGCCACCACCACTGGGCTCTTCTTTTGAATTTCTGGGTTAAAGCATTTGTATTCGAGGTACATTGGTGGTGATACTGTGATGTGCACAACTGCCAACTGCCAGCCAAAGAGTTTACATTCTAGCCAGAGGTGGTAATTCCAGCACTCAGGAGATGGAAGCAGGGGTATCAGGAGTTCAAAGCCAGTTTCTAGCTGGGCGGTGGTGGCACACGCCTTTAATCCCAGCCCTTGGGAGGCAGAGGCAGGCGGATCTCTGTGAGTTCGAGACCAGCCTGGTCTACAAGAGCTAGTTCCAGGACAGGCTCCAAAACCACAGAGAAACCCTGTCTCGAAAAACCAAAAAAAAGAAAAAGAAAAAGAAAGCCAGTTTCTAGTCAGCCTGTGCTACATGAGACCCTTTCTCAACACACACACACACACACACACACACACACACGGAGGGGACAGATTGCATTTTGACAATTTTGATAATTATTGTTGAGTTTTTCTCCAGAAAAATTACCCAATTATACTCCGACCAACAGGACAGAAAAACCACAAACTACTCCATAGTGAGATGGTTCATAATGGAAAACAGTGAAAAAAAGGGCTTCTTGTTGTTGCTCTGAGTTTTTTGAGTGCTGGGATTACAGCATACACTAGCATGCTTGACATGTTTTAGCACAGAGTCCTGGGTGCCTCCTTCAGAGTGCTGGAACTGCAGGCTTGAGGGACTACCTCCTGATTCTATGCTTTCTAAAGGTTCTTCCATGATAAGACTATTCAAAAAACACTCTTTCCATACTCCTCTATGCTTTGTATAGGTATTAACCTAAGGGAGTTTTCAGTGTGTGAAATGCGAGGACCTAGTGATTGTTTTTATAAGTTTGTTTGAGAATAATTATCTTTCTACCATATGTATGGAGGAATCAAACCCTCTGGGAAACTTCTGACAGCTCACTCCCTTCGGCGTTTGAGATGGTAAGACCTCCACAATCTTCAGGAGGGGCTTGAGCAGATAAGTAGACAGGTCTCTTTATTTTTGTTCCCTAGCAGCTTCGAGGGAAGGTCTTGCTGAAAGGAAGGAAGTTAAGCACAATTGAGGCGGATATTGAGGATATTGATGAAGAGGAAGAACTGGAGGACGATCAGGAGTCGGAGCTGGATGCAGACCCCTACCCTGAGTTGGATGCTCTGCTTCAGCCTGAGTCCCAGGAGTTGACCTCTGGGAACAAGCACATTAAGAAGGTGAATCAGGACTAGTTCTTTGTAATGGCATTTAGTCTGCATGCATCACAAACCAAGGGCCAGTTTCTGAAGAGTCTAGAGTCAGGCAGGGTGGAAACCCAAGGAGAACAATAGTCTTTCCTCTCAATGAAAGAGTCCTAAAAGTACATTTGTAGCATCATTGTGTGTTGTATCATCTACAGCATCATTGTGTGTTGTATCATCTACACATCATTATGCATTATACATCGCCATCTACACAGCTATTGCTATGGCGCTCCAACTTCTTGGATCATGAAATCTTAGACAAAGCTTCTTATTCAAAATGGATAAATGTAGAACCATTCTAGTTGAAGCCCTCACTTGGCTGTCTCTGGGGTCCAAGTGTCATGGGGTGGTTCAAGCCTGACGGGTAGGTAGGTGAGTTCAAGAAAGAAGACAAGGAAGGCAGGGAGAGATGAAGGACCTAAGTGACTCTGGACACAACTCTGTTCTTCACAAAATCTTGGTTTATTTTTATCTATTTATTTATTTTATTTTATTTTTTGTTTTTTTTTCGAGACAGGGTTTCTCTGTAGCTTTGGTGCCCATCCTGGAACTAGCTCTTGTAGACCAGGCTGGCCTCGAACTCACAGAGATCCTCCTGCCTCTGCCTCCCTAGTGTTGGGATTAAAGGCGTGCGCCACTACCACCCAGCCTTCACAAAATCTTAAAGGCAAATCTGAAGGCCACTGGTCAGTCTCTCCTGCTCTGTCTCTGTCTCTGTGTGTATGTAGCTATTTTATTGACTGAATAAGAAGTTACTGGGGCCGGGTGGTGGTGGCGCACGCCTTTAATCCCAGCACTTGGGAGGCAGAGGCAGGTGGATCTCTGTGAGTTCGAGACCAGCCTGGTCTACAAGAGCTAGTTCCAGGACGAGCTCCAAAACCACAGAGAAACCCTGTCTCGAAAAACCAAAAAAAAAAAAAAAAAAAAGTTACTGGACCATTGATAGCTGGACCTCAGTCTCAGCTATAATGGGATAAGTTAGAGAACATGTTTTGGAAAGGATACAGTTTGAGGAGGAGCTGGAAGTATCCAGATATAGGGAGGCCAAGTGAGGAAAGGTTCCCATTGGTGGGACCTCCGAGACCCAGGTGTGAAGCCCACATTTCTTTCTCTTGTGCAATTGCATGGCTTCCTCAGCTGACTTCTGACTTACCCTGTGCTGAGTATGTGTGTTTAAACCTGTTGTCAAGTGTAGGGATGACAATGGGAATTAGGAGATAAATTCAAAGATAATGCTCTGGGGTCCTCACCTTACAGGTGTGGATTTTGGGACCACCTGCATACTTTGATATAATCTGACTGGATTCATGTACTTTTTTTTTTTTTTTGAGGCAGTCTTGATGTGTATCCCTGGGTGACCTGAAACTCATTATCTAGACCAAGCTAGGCTCAAACTCATAGAGACCCATCTGCCTCTGTCTCTTGAGTGCTGGGATTAAAGGCGTGCACCATCATGCAAGGATCATGCATACATTTTGACCAAAAGTTATTGTTCATTTATTTTTAAGAGAGGTAGGGTGACTGATGCCTCTCTGTTTAAAAACAATAAAGACTGGTTACCCAAGTAGCACAGAGAAGACCTTCCAAACCCAGCGCTGAAACTGATCCGAGCAGTATATGCAGACTGCCTTTATTCCCATCCTCATCCCCAGGTTATGGCGTGTCCGGTGTCTTGTCTGCTTATCTGTGGTAACGTTTTGGCCCAGACTCCTAGTTACATTCCTGGGTCCTCTTTCTTGCCCAACCAGGTGAGGCAGGAGGGAGAATACAGTGGGAGGTACTGGGCAGAGGCTTAGGTTGGATGGCCACCAGCTTCGTCTCTCCAGATCACTCCAGGCTCAATACCATCTTCCTGCCCACTTTCTTTTCCAGGATTCTGCGACCATCTTGTGCCCAGACCTGTCTGCTCTGGTTGTCTACTTAAGGACTGTCCCCTTCTGCAGCTTCACTCATTCCAAAGAAAATTATTATATCTGTGATATTTCATCCTTCTCTGAGAGCAAGGCCAGGCACCTTGTCAAGGAGGCAGGTCAGGAGAAGTGGGATAGGTAGCTAGCTTCAGGTCTGGCAGGCAGGTAGGTAAGTCCCAAGAAACAGAAAAAGGAAGCAATAGAGAGCTAAAGGAACTTTTCAGATCAGGTAATGAGAAAAGTGGTTTTGTTTTAGAGATAGTCTCCCGTAACTTAGTCTGACCTCAAACTTGTTCTTTCATTGTGGATCACCTTGGACTTCTGATCCGCTTGTCTCTACTGCTCAAATTCTAGGATTACCCTGTATACCATCATTTCCAGTTTGTGCAGTGCTGGGATACAAACCCAGGGCTTTATGCCTGCTAGGCAAGCGCTTGACTAAGTTACATCCCTAAGTAATGAAGGAAAAGATTTGTGAATAGTGGACACAAAGCTCTCGGGAGGGAAAATGTGGGGGAGGTGGTCAGCTTCCTAGAGCCAGCCTCAGATTTCAACAAGAGCAAAGTAAGCTGAAAGGGTCCTTGGGGCCAGGGAAGGGAAAGACCTACCTCAGAGACAGAACTTCCATCCTCTTCCCTGTACCTTTTTACAGGCAACGAGTTTGTACAGCACAATGCCAGGCAGTTATGCCGTGTGTACCCCAGTGCTTTGAGGACGGATTCATCAAACTTTCACCCCCAGGAACTCTGGAATGCAGGCTGTCATATGGGTGAGGAGGTAGCAGGGACTGGGAGGAAGGGAGTGGAGGATCAGCTGATGGGAAGTAAATTCTCTAGTGGAAACAGGGCTGGGGGATGTTTTAAAGGAGCGCTGGGGTAAGAAAGGTTGAGAAAAATGGTGCTATTGGAGTGTTTCCAGCAGGCAATGACTGAGAATCATACTCTGCTCTATAGCCTAAGCTGGTTTCAAACCTTGTCCTCCTTCCTCAGTCTTCCAAGTGTGATACCCAGTTCCAGCTGGCATCCTTACCTACTGTCCTCTTATTTCCCTGAAAGAGGGGCTAGAAGGCCAAAGAGGATATATATATGCACACATGTAATACACATGCACCTTGGCGTGTGCATGTGTATGGGGTGAGGAGGGAAGGAGAGAGGAGGGAGTGGGGAAGGGGAAAGGAAGGGGAGAAACTGGGAATTGTAGCCCTGGCTGGCCTAGACCTTGCTGTGTAAATTAGGATGGTGTTATGGGAGTCCTCTTGCCCCTGCCTCCCGAGTTTACCTGTATCATCACACCCAGTCCCCAAGGTGACTTTTTCTTTTTTTTCTTGGTATTCTCAGTGGCAATGAATATGCAGACTCCAGGGAGTGCCATGGATATCTGTGATGGGTTCTTCCGCCAGAATGGTGGCTCTGGCTACGTGCTGAAGCCAGAATTCCTGTGTGATATGCAGAGTTCCTTCGATCCTGAGAGGCCCATTAGTCTTTATAAGGCCAAGCTCCTCTTAGTCCAGGTATGACAGAAACTGTTGGGAAGAACCTGGAATAGCTGGAATAGGAGTATGTGTGCCTATGACGGGGAGTTGTGCTGGCTCAAGTTGACAGGCGTGTAATTGGTTAAAAATTCTTTGCTAGGAGTGATAGCACACACCTTTAATCCTAGGCCTGAGCTACATACACAGTGAGACAGACTCAAATAAATGAATAAATAGCCATATAAAATAAATTTTTTTTTATTTTTTTTATTTTTCGAGATAGGGTTTCTCTGTAGCTTTGGAGCCTGTCCTGGAACTCGCTCTTGTAGACCAGGCTGGCCTCGAACTCATAGAGATCCGCCTGCCTCTGCCTCCCGAGTGCTGGGATTAAAGGCGTGCGCCACCACCACCCGGCTAAAATAAATTTTTTTCAGAAGAGGGAGGCTAGCCTGATTCAGTTGCAGACATCAGAGTCAACTGCCTAGTTTCAAATCACTTTTTAGTCATGTAACTTTAGGCAAGTTCTTTGTCACCTATGTAAACTCACCTGCATCACAGGGTTGTGAGGACTACATGTTAAAAGTGTTACAACCCCTGGTGCACACTCATGCTATAGAAGAGGCTGTTGTCATTGGTGTGCCTACTTTCAAGCCTCTTGACTCACTTAAAATCTCAGGTGGGAAACTAGAATATGCCATCTCTGCGGGGTTAGTTTTGCAAACTATGAAGTTATAGTGCCGTTCCTGTTTCCCCAAGGGTGAGGCTGGGAGAGGGAAGGCTGGGCTGAGCAGGGTCTCATGAAGTTCCAGTGCCCTGGTTGCAGGTCATCAGCGGCCAACAGCTCCCCAAAGTGGACAGCACCAAAGAGAAGTCCGTGGTGGATCCCCTGGTGAAGGTCGAGCTCTTTGGTGTCCCTGAAGACAACAGGCAGCAAGAAACCAGCTATGTGGAGAACAACGGTGAGACTGGGCATGGGAAGTGTGGGACCAGACTGCCAATTCCTCTCCAGCCTGTGTGAGCCTGCACTCTCGTTGAAGACAGTCCAGAAAATCCTGGCTCTTCCTTATAGGCTTGTGAATTGGGAAAAGTCCTTATGCTTTAAAAAAGATTTTTATTTATGTGTGTGTGTGTGCCACCTGTGTGTGTCCACAGAGGCCAAGAGGGCATCAGATCCCCTGTACTGGGTTACAGGCAGCTGTGACCCATCAGATGTAGGTTCTGGGAACTGAACTCAGGTCACTGGAAAAGGAGCAAGTGCTATTAACTGAGCCATTTTGTCTAGCCCCTGCTTCTGCGTGTTACACCTGAGTCGTCACTTGCAAAATACTGACTAGCAATCTAGATTAAATGAGAATTCTGGGAAAGCAACTAAGTATGGTCTAATTCCTATCTCCATTTCAGGTTTTAATCCATACTGGGGGCAGACATTCTGTTTCCGGGTCCAGGTGCCTGAACTTGCTATACTGCGTTTTGTGGTAAAGGATTATAACTGGACATCCCGGAATAAGTTTATTGGTCAATACACCCTGCCCTGGACCTGCGTGAAACAAGGTGAGGCAGTCCTTGGACTCCTGGCCAATATCCCAACGCTGGCTCCCTTCCTAACACAGTCCTTCTGCCCATTTCCAGGTTACCGACACATATCCTTGCTCTCCAGGGATGGCACGAGCCTCCACCCAGCTTCCATCTTTGTGTATACCTGCATGCGGGAAGACTTGGAGGAGGAGGAGGAATCCTGAGGTGGGTATTCCACAGCAAGAGTAGACAGACATCAAGGTACGAAAGTGCCTCGCCCTCGTCCCCTTTTCCCCTAAGACAGGGTCTCACTATGTAGCTCTGGCTGTCCTATAACTCACTATGTAGACCAGGCTGGCCTCAAACTCAAGAGATTCATCTACCTCTGCCTCCAGAATGCTGAGATTAAAGGCATGAGCTACTATCCCCAGTATACTTTGCCCTTCTTAAGCCAATCTAGGACTTTTTATGTGCATTGGTGTTTCTGACAGGTGTCTGGTCCCCTGAGTTACAGACAGTTGTAAGCTGCCATTTGGGTTCTGGGATTTGAACCTAGGTCCTCTGAAAGAGCAGTCAGTGCTCTTAATCATTGAGCCATCTCCCCAGCCGCCTAGGACCTGATCTTTCATCTAGTCTTTCCTGCCCTTTACTGTTGTGCACTCTGTACTGGAATTCCCTCCTTATTCTTGCCCTAGGCAAGACCCATCCTCAGATCTTCTGTTAATTTTTCCCATTATCTCTGACTAGAAACACAAGGAGGGACTCAAAGCAGAAAAATCTACAGAAGCATTATCCCCTCCAACCTACAAGTCTCTCAAAATCCAGAGCCAACAAACGGATCAATCAAGGATCAAGGCTCCCAAAGGTTGGGGAAGGATGCCTGACCCCAGAACTAGGAGAACAATACACAGCCCTGAGACCCCACTGGACTGCTGCTCCTTAGCTGGTCTAAATAGAGCTGCTCTGCCCAATCTGGCTCCTGTATGGTCTGTCATTGTTAGGCAAGAATGGGATGTATGGGGTGGGGGTGGGGCAGCATTTGGGTAATCAGGTGGTGATGTGGGAGAGTCTTCTGTTTTGTGTTGATTTCATTGGCTAATAAAGAAACTGCCTTGGAAGCAGGGCGATGGTGGCGCACGCCTTTAATCCCAGCACTCGGGAGGCAGAGGCAGGCAGATCTCTGTGAGTTTGGGACCAACCAGCCTGGTCTACAGAGCTAGTTCTAGGACAGGCTCCAAAGCCACAGAGAAACCCTGTCTCAAAAAACCAAAAAAAAAAAAAAAAAAAAAAGAAAGAAACTGCCTTGGCCCTTTAATAGGACAGAAAATTAGGTAGGTGGAATAGACAGAACAGAATGCTGGGAGAAATAAGCCGAGTCAGGCAGTCGCCATGATTCTCCCACTCCAGGCAGACACAGGTTAAGATCTTTCCTGGTAAGCCACACCTCGTGGGGCTACACACATTATTAGAAATGGGTTAAAGCAAAATGTGAGAACTAGCCAGTAAGAGGCTAGAGCTAATGGGTCAAGCAGTGTTTAAAAGAATACAGTTTCCGTTTAAACGGGTAAAGCTAGCCAGTGGCTGGGAAGCAGCCCGCTCCACCTACAACAAGGTGGATGTATGGGCTGTCACTGTTGGGCAAGAAGGGGAAGTGTGTGTGTGTGTGTGGTGGGGGGAAGGGGGGCGCGGGGGAGCATGCGGAGAAACAATGTTTCCAAGGGCTCTCCTCCATGTGCTGCATAGGAAGGGCACAGGAGAGGCCTCGGAGAAGACAGGGCAAACCCTGATGACAACCTAGGAATGACAGAACAGGGATCCAGACACGTCTGTTAACTGATAATCGTCTGTTTCACATGCTTACAGAGCAGCAGACACAGGAACACATGCAATTAGATACAAATGTTCAGAAAATGCTGGAAGAAAATCAGACTTGAAACCGTAAGAAGGAAGAAATGATGGAGTGAATAAAACAGAGCCCTTATAGCCAGGGGCTCTGGTGCGACAATGGTAGACACTGGAGATCCAGGTACAGGCTAAAACCATAGTGCTACTCAAGAAATTAATGTTTTAGTCCAAGCCTATCTTTTTTATAGCTGTTAATTTTAAAGGCCAGAGTCCCAAGCGGGGGTGGGGAGGTGGGGGGAGGAGGAGTGTGTGTGTTCCAGCCACACTAACATCCCAAAGCCAGCCCTCCCTCAGGCCCTAAACTCAGGTTAGCTACAGTCCCAGTTTGCATATCTTGGACTATATGTTCTTCCTAAGGCAGAGGTGGGGTAGGGGTTCAGCCTTCAGGTCCAGTCGGGGGGGCAGGAGGAGCAGGAGGGCTAGGATCTAACAGCTTCACATCATGTAGGTGCACTGTGGGAGTAGTGGGGTCCTTGCCCACACCCTGGCTGGGGTCGGCCTGGTCAGGGTGGTGCCTGCGCACGTGCTTGACCACCTGGAACTTTTGCTTGGCTTTGTAGCTGCAGAGGCGGCAGAAGAACGGGTGGCGGTCGGTATGGGTAAGGGCATGATGTCGCAGCCCAGCAGCCCAGCGGAAAGCACGGTGGCAAACATTGCAAACATAGGGTTTGGCCTCACTGTGCTTGCGCAGGTGGGTGCGCAGCAGGAAGCGCGTCTTGAATGCCTTGCCACACTGCTCACACATGAAAGCCCGTGCCTCTCGGTGCCGTGTCTCCCGGTGCACACGCAGTGCATCAGCCCGGTTGGTGCAGTACTCACACTCGGGACACTGGTATGGCTTCAGTCCTATAGGACAAACACACAACCACAAAGAGGGAAGAACAAGGATCAGTGGCTCATAAAGTCAGTATGACACCTGGATATAAAGAACACAGCACAAGCTAATGACCATTCTTTTCTGACATTTTGGTGCCCTTTTCCACTGAGTCCTTATGGATACACAGGTCCCAGTGGATGCTGACGACCAACTGAACTTCTAGCCAACTAGTCTTCCTTATAGTAAAGAATACTCAATTATGACAGGGTTATTAAATGGGAAACTCTAACACTTCCTTGGTCATGTGACACTATAGAACTTAAAGACTCCATTGGGACACTTTTTTAAATTTAAAACTTTTTTTTTTTAATTTTTTAACTTTCTTTTATTTGCATTAGTGTGAGGTGTCAGATGCCCTGGAACTGGAGTGACAGACAGTTGTGAGAGGCCATGTGGGTGCTGGGTATTGAACTCGGGTCCTCTGGAGAACCAGCCAGTGCTCTTAAAAGTGCTTGACTCATTTGACTCATCTCTCCAGTCCCCTAGATACACTTTTTTGTCTTTTTCTTTTCTTTTCTTTCTTTCTTTTTTTTTTTTTTTAGTTCTTTTTGGTTTTTTCAAGACAAGGTTTCTCTATAGCTTTGGTGCCTGACCTGGAACTAGACCAGGCTGCCCTTAAACTCACAGAGATCTGCCTGCTTTTGCCTCCTGAGTGCTGAATTAAAGGCGTGCGCCACCACTGCCCGGCTCATTAATTACACTTTCTTTTTTTCTTTTGGTTTTGAGACAGGGTTTCTATGTGGCTTTCGGGCCTGTCCCGGAACTAGCTCTGTAGACCAGGCTGGTCTCGAACTCACAGAGATCCGCCTGCCTCTGCCTCCCGAGTGCTGGGATTAAAGGCGTGCGCCACCATCGCCCAGCTTTAATTACACTTTCTTATCAAACTAAAAAAAATTTAAGAGAAACTAACCGGTGGTGGTGGCACATGATTTTAATCCTAGCACTTGTGAGGCAGAGGACAGCCAGGGTCATACACAGAACGTCTATCTCAAAAAACAAAACGAAACAAAAACAAAAAAACAGAAAAAATGTTAAAAAAAAAAAAGATAAAGATACTCTATATATGGGGGAAGCATATGCCACAATCAAAGGTACCCAATCATTAATCTTTTACAGAGAACCCATGATTTGTGAATTCCATACACTAGAGGGGAAAGACAAATTAAAAATACGGAACTTAGGGCTGGAAAGATAGCCCAGTAGTTAAGAGCACTGACTGCTCTTCCAGAGGTTCAGGGTTTCATTCCCAGCAGCCACTTGGCAGCTCACAAGCATCCGTAACTCCGTTCCAGGGTATCTGGCATCCTCACAGAGAGACATGTAGACAATGCACATTTAAAAAAAAAGTGTGGGGGGGAGCTCTCACCTTTCTCCTCACTTATAATCATTCTACCACATTCACACAGAAACCAAGGATCTCTCGGCAGTCAAACTGAGTTGGAGAGTCTCCCTGTGTGTGAACTTGTATCATAATCACCGGGAAAGCTTTTGCAAATACACTCGCCCAGGCCTTCAGGTTTACCCTTTCTTTGGTGTTTAACACATTTCACTGGGCTGGCGAGCCAGAAGTATGTCTTCTTCCTGTGTGGTCCCTATTCCCAGGGTGAAGACTGATGTAGGCTCTGAGTGAGGACATCCAACATCTCATGGAGGTGAAGTTTGTCAGAGAAGAGGGAAACCATTTAAGCAAGACAGTGAATCGACACACACACTTACCTGTGTGCTTGGTCATGTGGTATTTGAGTTGGTTGACCCACTTGCACTTGTACCCACACTCAGGGCACAGGTACTTCCGTTCCTCCTTATGGATCCGCATGTGGTACTGGAAGGAAGAGCAAATGCGAATGTTTCCTCCCCATGACAGGAAGCTTCCCTCAGGGCTCAGTTGTTTCTTAGTAGCTATCCTGTGGGGTAAGCTAACTGCTAATTCTGTTTAATAATCTGTAACACAGGTACAAGTGTCTATCTCTGTGTGTATATGTGATGTGGGGACTATTAAGACTTAATATGTGCATATTAAGTATTCTTATTACCGAGTTCCCTAGCCAGTGACCCATGTTGTATTTTCAAATGATTAAAATTGGAGTACTAGGCATAAAAATAAGTG
This sequence comes from Chionomys nivalis, assembly GCF_950005125.1. Taxonomy (NCBI): domain Eukaryota; kingdom Metazoa; phylum Chordata; class Mammalia; order Rodentia; family Cricetidae; genus Chionomys; species Chionomys nivalis. Next base: position 121,792,039 of record NC_080087.1, on the reverse strand, counting down.
GTCAATAAATGTTAACTGTTAATACCCAGATTATTCTCAAAGTATTAAATACTCTTATCACATTGCAAACAGTTATGGAATTTATCTTTACGAAAGTGCATAGAGTTGTATTATTTTCCCCCTCTTTTTTTAAAGATTTATTTATCTATTATGTATACAGTGTTCATGCCTGCAGGTAAGAAGAGGGTGTCAGATCTCATTACAGATGGTTGTGAGCCACCATGTGGCTGCTGGGAACTGAACTCAAAACCTCTGGAAGAAGTCAGCCCCTGTGTTATCCCTTTTACAGATGAGGAATCTCTTAAGTTTTGAGAAGTTAAGGAACCTATCCAGAGTCACAAGCGAGTATGTGTAATTGTTAAGGTTACAGAATCCAGGATACTTGATAATTGACTTAGCAATTAAGAGCACTGGTTGTTCTTCCAGAGAACCAGGGTTTAGTTTCCAGCACCCACATAGCAGCTCACAACTGTCCTTAATTCTAGTTCTAGAGCATCCAACACCTCTTCTGGCTCTACAGGCACCAGGCTCACATGTGATACACATACATACACATATACACACACACCAAAAAAAAAAAAAGTTACAGAATCCAGAGCCTACCTTGAGGCGAGAAGGGTCAGCACAGGCATACGAACAGAGGTGACAGCGGTAAGGCTTTTCCCCAGTGTGAATACGGCTGTGCCAAGTGATCTTCTGCCGATTTTTGGTGCTGTAGGCACAGTCAGTACACTTGTAGAGCCGGGTGCCTCCATGTCCCTTGACATGGTGATCCAGTACCAATTGATGGCGACATGAAAAGTCACAAAAAGGGCAACAGAGAGAGGGCTGGCCAGCATCCCCAGCCCCACCTGAGGCGGCCGCTGAAGTCTCCTCATGCTGGTCCAGGTAGTGCTTCACCAGGCCTACTCGCTCCCGGGCAGCAAAGTTGCAGAGCTGGCAGCGGTGACTGAAATGGTGTTGCCTCCGATGCTCATCCAGCGCTGGCCGGCTAGGGAAGGCCTCCTGGCAGGCCCCACACTCCAGCCTTGGGTGCTGTTTGCGGGTGTGTCCTCGTAGGCTGGCAGGACTGGGGCAGAGCAGGCCACAGTGGGAACAGTGCAAGGGGCCTTCAGTGGCCTCTACAGGACAGCCAGGGGATGGGTGTGCAGGTTCGGGGTGACGGCGCAGAGCGTGCTGCTTCAGTGCTGTTTCTGAGCTAAACTGGGCCTCACACTGAGAGCAGGAAAAGGATGGGGTGCCTTGGTGGCAGCTGTTGACATGGCGAGTGATGTCATGACGAAGATATCCACTGTAGTCACAGAGTGGACAGAAGTGGGTGGGTGTTTTGTCATGTACTCGCAGTCGGTGCAAACGCAGTTTTGAGTTGGTGCCAAATGTCTGTGGGCAGGAGCTGCAAGGGATGCGGCCAACACCCGTGTGTCGAGACTGGTGGGCCTCTAACCGGTACCGTCTAGTAGTAGAAAAATCACAGAAAGGGCACTGATGTGGCTTCACACCCTCATGTTTGAGTCGCCGGTGCTGCTGGAGGCACCGGCTTTGCTTGCAAGTAAAGCCACAGTCCCCACACTGCAGAAGGGGCCGGGGGCCAGAGGCTGGGGCTGCAGTGGGGTGCCTCCGCTTCTGATGGAGCCTCAGAGCAGCAGCAGCAGGAGCAACAAATGGGCAGAGACCACAGCGCAGATCTCCAGACTCAAGGGAGCAGCCCTGGGTCTGGTGAGTCCTCAGGGTCCGTTCCTGCTGACAGCTAAAAGGACATGTGGGGCAGGAGAAGACGGCACCCTTCTGTTTCTGAACCACAGCAGTGTCCCTATCCCCAGGGCTGGACTCTGTACCCATACTATTCAAGAGAGTTGAGTCTCCATTGTTTAGGGTCTGGGGGCGCCCACGCTTTCTTCCCCGGCTGCGCTCCCCTCGGCAGCCTTCAGTCACATGCGAGGTGATAGAGGAGAGCCGAGAACAAAGGAATGTGCACGAGCTGCAGTGGAACTTGCCTTGCTCAAAGTGGAACTTCTCAGAGGTCCCTGTGGGTAAGGACTTTCCTGTAAGACAGGCTGGGAAGTCAGAGGGTGTGGGATGAGGACCCTCTACTTCTGTCTCCCCAGGGAGCTCAGAAGGAACATCTTTTGGACACAGAAGCTCTACCTTTGATGGTAAAGGTGGGGGTTTCCCCCTTTCAGCATCCTGTGAGGCTTGGCTACCTGGAAGCTGAGGATGTAGCGTGGGAGAGACAGGGCTGGGCAAAGCCTTGTTCTTTCTAAGAAGAACAGGGCATTTTTTCATCATATGGGTGCTGAGGCCACGTTGTTGCTTAAAGCTAGCTCCACACTCAGGGCATAGCAGGGGTTCTCGGCGGCTTTGGCAACCCGATTTGGAGTGCAAAGTCAGGGCTTTCTCCCGGCGAGTGATAAAAGGGCAGTGTGGGCAGCGGAAGGCTCTTCCTTCTCCCTGGATCACCACCATCTGGACCCGGCCCTCCAGCACCAGGGCTTCTGCTTGTTCTTTGTCCTGTCTCCTCAGGGCCTTAAGTAGTGACTCTGACTCGGGAAACTGAGGCAGCGGTGCAGTCTCAGCAGACAGAGTTGCCTTGAAAGCACTAGGGGTCTCTCCAGAGATTAGAGGACTTCTGGGGGGCTCAGAGACTAGCTTCTCCAGAATGGGTTCTTCTTCAGGAATCAAGCCAGGAGTCCCGACACTTTCAAAGCTGGACAGTTCCGGCTCTTCTAGCCCATCTGGTCTTTCCATTCCAAGTGGTTCTGAGGGATCTAGAGGCCTGAACTCCACAGGTGCTGTTTCAGTGAGCTCCTCAAGGGGTGGTGGCTCTGCCACAGGTTCTAGCTCTACCCTCAGGGCCTCCAAGTGTAGTGTGCAGCTACCCTCCTCTGCCTCCCCTGGGCTGGGGCTGCCAACCAGGTTATCCCCTTGGGGAGCCTCAATACCATCCTGTTTTTTGGTGCTGACCTCATCAGTTGTCTCTGGCAGGGCCTGATCCACACTGGAGTCTGCCACAATCCCATGTTCATGGTCTTGTCTCTCAGGCTGGGCTGACAGCTGGCTTGAAGGCCCTAAGTCTGCTGGAGGTGCCAGGCACTGTCTGGCCCCCTCTGACTCTTGGCTGGCATTGCATAACTGCCATACCTGATCCCCTGGCATGTAGCCATGGACCTTACGCTTGTGGAAGAAGAGTGTGGTGTTGCTGAAGGTACGGTAATCACAGAGGGCACAGTGAAACTCACGGAGACGGGTGTGTTTGCAGTTCTCATGGCTCAGCAGGGCCTGCTTGTGGCGGCTCTGATAGCTGCAGTAGCGGCAGGGGTAGAGTGGGGCAGGTGTGCCAGGGTGGTGCTGGGAAGCCATGTGCTTCTGGAGCTCATACTTCCGCTTGCACGCAAAGGCACACACCTCACACATGAGGGACTTGCCTTGGTGCCGCAGTTTGTGGCTGCTCAGCTGATCCGCCCGATGGCAGCGGTAAGAGCACTGGTTGCACTGGTATCTGGGGACAAAGAGGAGTCAATCACAATAAATCCTAACAATTAACAGTCACTGATTAAATACTGTCGGCCTGTCTGTGCTCTCTGCTGCGTGTGAACCATCTGATTTAACCTGCCTTCCACTATCCTGTGATGAGTCCGAGGCACTGAAGTTAAGAGTTTGCCTGAAGGTGTTCCCAAAGTAAGTGATGGGCAGAGACAGCTTAGCTTCAGGGCTGGGGCTCTCTATTCTATACTGCATGTGTGTGTCATGTTGTGACCCCCTACCCCGAGTGGGGCAGGTATGCTAGGGTGGCAGTACCCACTTGACTTCTAAGTAACTGAAAGCCCCATGGAACAGGTTTCTGTACTTTGTTCTCTTCCCCAGTGGAGGCATAAAAGCTACAGACCAAAGCAAGCCCCTGGGCAGATGTGCCTATAGGTTAGCGAATTTGCCCAGCTGTTCCTGGATCTTAAAGTGACTACTTGGTGCCATTAAGTGTAGATCCATTTTCCTGAGACCAAATTCTGAGAACTCAAGTAAAACTTTAAACGTGGGCTCTAAGGATTGAACTCATCAGACCTTCATGATTGCAGGCAAACACTTTACTGACTGAGCTATTTCCTCAGTCCCTCAAGTGACATTTTGATCTCTTTTCCCTCTCCTGGCCCAGAATGCTCTCACCATGCAGAATGGGCCACAGACACAGGGCTCAACTGTAGGTGATAGAGCTAAGATTGGTACTAGAATAGAGAAAGCAATGGGGCCAGAGATGGAAACGTGTGCTCGTACCTGAGATCCCCTGCATGTTTCCGCATGTGCACACTTAGGTAGTGCTTCCACTTGGTGACATAGCCACATTCAGTACACATGTAATCCTTGGTGTTAGAGTGCGTCAGCATGTGCTTGGATAGGTAGCTCACGTCTCGGCAGGTGAAGTCACACAGCTCACACTTGTGAGGTTTCTCTCCTTTTATTATGTGGAGGGGAAAGAACACAGGTCAGATACAGATTTGAGTGAATGGCCATTTCATCTCTTGCAGCAAGTTTGCTATGACGCCAGACAGGAGCAAAAGCTGTATGTGCCACCAGACACACAGCCAGCTTCACAAGGAAGACGGCCACACTATAGCTGTCTATAGCTGTCACAGCTTCCAACTCCTACACCAGTGAAGAGGAGGGAAAAGCAAAGAAAATTAAAAGTCTACCTTGGATTTTTTTTTTTTGAGACAGAGTTTCTCTGTATAACCCTGGCTGTCCTGGAATTTGCTCTGTAGACCAGACCAGACTGGCCTTGACTCAAGAGATCCACCTACCTTTGTCTCCCAGTGCTGGGATTAAAGGTGTGAGCCAAGCTTACCTCTGATTTTTAGAAAAAGGTAGTTGACACCTATAACTGAATCCCTTCTCATTTCCTAAGTAGAGATTAGAACAAGACAAGAAATAGAATTGGAACTCTAGATTCCAATACAGTAAGGCCAGAACAGCCAGCATTTATACAATGCTCACTATGTGCCTGATCTTTGCATAAACTGCCTCCTATCAATGAGTCTTCATAACAACACTATAAGGTGCTGTTATTATCTCTGTTTTAGAGATGGAAAAATCAAGGCACAGAGAAATCACAAAGCCATTTTATTAAAAGGTGGACCACATGGCCTTGGGCAGCCTGTTTCCTTGTTTCCAGAAAGGGAACAGCAAAATACAGACTTCACAAGGTTGGTGTAAGTATTAAACAAAACGTAACACAGCTGTCAGTGGTGCATAGTGAGGACTCAAGGGTAAGTCGTCCTAGTACTTGCTCAATATCTGGCACTAAGAGGCTGGTGGCCATGTTCCTTCAAGACCCCCTCCCACTCCAACCACCTCTGTATAGCAAAGGGCACACAACAGCTATCTAAATTTAACTTCTCAATTAAATTTTTGTCTCTTATCTTTACCTGCCTTGTTTATAAGATTGTTAAGGATAAAATAGGCTAATATATGCAAAAGAACATTTTATTTTATTTTATTTTACTTATTGTGCATATAGTATTCTGCCTACATGCCAGAAGAGAGCACCAGATCTCATTACAGATGGTTGTGAGCCACCATGTGGTTGCTGGGAATTGAACTCAGGACCCTTAGAAAAGCAGACAGTGCTCTTAACCACTGAGCCATCTCTCCAGCCCCCAAAAGAACATTTTAAACTATGTTAACACTACACAGATACAGGTTTTAGGAAAAGGCCTTAGAAACTACACTCTGTGACAAAACTGTGCAGAAATGAACAACAGTAGCTTTGACCAAACTGTCTAAAAATTATTTTTCTAACCAGAGTTTTTTGTGGAATTGGCTTTATGGTTCATCAATGCATAGATGTTTGCAGAGATCAGAGATGATACTGTAGTAGGAAGCCTGACTTAGCTGTCATCTAAGGCTTCAGTAATGCTAGCAACCAATTAGAAGTCTAAGATAAAACAAGTCAATTTTCAGGTCACTAGATGTGACCATGTTAAGTTCTAAGGAAAGCCACATGCTGATTACCCTCCCTTCTCCTGCACCAATACTCTCAAAATTTGAATTATAAAGGAAGTTATCTGTCCTGGTCTGGAAGTTTTCACTCTATAAAAGGCTGGATATTCACCCATCTGCACTTGACTAGGGGTCGGGAGAACTAGATAAATACTTAAGGGTAAGGAATGATAGTCTAGTATTAGAAAACAGGTTCTTAAATCAGAGTGCATGGATTCACGGACTTGACTACTTTATTTGTTTAATGATATTCAACTTTTGCCTTACATCCTTGCAAACTTGGAACATTAGAGTTGTGCCCATAAACCTGAGGTCAAGTGAAACAATGTATGCAAAGCCCTCTGTGTGCTGCTTGCAGCAAAAGCTCATGCCAGCCATCCCCTTCACCACCATTATTCTATCATCATAAGGATAGAAGCCATCTCACCCGTATGCAGCAGCATGTGTCGGATAAGCACCCTCTTGTGGGCAGTGGCAAAGCTGCACTCAGAGCACTGGTGGATCTTCTCATGAGCATGCATCTTGCCAACGTGGTCCTGGTAAGCTACTGGGTTGAAGGTGGCAAAAGGGCAGAAGGTGCACCGTAGCTCTTCACTGCCTGGGTGGCCTTGCTTCTTATGTTTGCGGAACAAGTGCTTATTGGAGCAGGCAAAGTCACAGTGGGGACAGTGGAAAGCATAATGGCTCTTGTGGTGGGCTTCCATGGCTTCAGCTGTGGCAAAGAGCATGGGACATGAGTGATGGCGGCATTCCACAGCTCGTACTCCATGGGTCTCCTTTAGGTGCTTTACAAAGGCTTTCCGGTCGGGGGCTACATAAGTGCAGCCCTCCTGAAAGCAGTGGAGGGGTAACGGCTCTGCTGCAGCTGCTGCTGTGTGGCTCTTGAGGTGCTCTTTGAGCGCTTGGCTGAGGCGGAATTCCTCACGGCAGACAGGACAGGCATAGGTGTCTGAGTAGAAGTTGGAAATATCTTCGTGCATGCTGGCCATGTGGCGGTTAAGTGCATTCCTCTCAACAGCACTGTAGTGGCACAGAGGACATCGGTGGGCCTTCTCACCCAGCTCCCGCAGCAGATGGGTTTTGAGTTTGCTTTTGCTGGTAAAGAACTTCTGGCAGTTAGGACACTGGAGGCTTGGGTCTGGAAAATGGAGATGCAGGTGCTCTACCAAATGGGTCCGCTTCTTAAAGCAGCGTTTGCATTCTGGACACATGTGTGTCTTGAAGAGGGACTCAGTACTGGAAGCCACGTGCCCTTGCCGTCCCTGCTCTATAGAGACAAGCAGAAAGATCAGCAGGGCTGTTGTGAAAGAAAGATCCTCAAAATGAGTGAGCAGAAAGAAAGGTAAAGTACCGTAACCTTCCAAGTACTGGCTCACTAAGCTCAGAATAATTGAGAGCTGGTAAGAAATACAATCAGATTAAAAAAAATAAAATTATTCACCAGACATAAGTATACACACTGTGGGATGAATTTCAAGTGTTTCTATTGAGTTTGAAACTGGAAACAAATATTCAGAAAAAAAGTTTTAGGAAGCTAGACAAAACAAATTGGTCATCAATAACCTGTGATATCTATACTATAAAAGAATCCCTTTCTCCTGTTAAAGAGGTCTATAGCTACTGGATAGTTTTATGTCAACTTGATACAAACTAAAGTCATCAGAGAGGAAAGAACCTCAATTGGAAAATGCCTCCATAAGATTGGGCTGTGGGTAAGCCTGTAAGGCATTTTCTTAATTAGTGACTGATGGATGGCCCAGCCCATTATGGGTGGAGCCAACCCCAGGTTGGGTTCTATAAGAAAGCAGGCTGAGCAACTCATGGGAACAAACCAGCAAAGAACACCCCTCAAAGGCCTCTGCATCAGCTCCTGCCTCCAGGTGCCGTTTTGAGTTCCTGTCCTGACTTCATCCAACGGTAAACAGTAACACGGAAGTGTAAGCCCAGTAAATCCTTTCCTCTCCAACTTGCTTTATTATAGTTATGATGCTTCACTGACATCAGAAGGCCTAGCTAAGACACTGTCTGAAGAAACCCTGCCTACAAGAACAAACTGTATTGTACCACTGCCCTGTGTTACTAGATTACTTGATCTATTTATCGCTGCATATTAGACTTTGCTGTTGGTTTTAAGTCCTTGAGATTAAACCCAAGGGCTTACAAATGTTAAGAGCATACTCTCTTGTTATTTCCCTAGCCCTAGATCTTGACTTTTGAGTCTAAGTCTAACAGAAAGAATACATGGATCTGAACTAAAGCTTGGAAAACCTAATCCTAAGGCCTAAATGTCAGGCTCTCCACTATCCACTCCTGTCTATCACAAAGAGCTTCAACCTCAGTGATGTTATTACCTTCCAACTGCTGAGTTCCTTGGCTTTTATCTGAGACTTTCTGGGAGTCCTTTTGGGTGCCACTCTCCTCTTCCTCTATATCCTCCTCGGCTGACTCCTGCCCAGGCAAAGGTGTACCCGCTTCCTCAGAAGGCTCTCCCTCTCCTGGAGACAGCTTGGGAACTGGGGACACACAAAACTTGAAGTTCACAAGGGCCAATGACAGTACTGAATGCTGGTGCTATACTTACTGGCAAGCAGAATTATCCTTCTCTCCTCTTAGCAGAATCTTGGATGCTAAGTAAATATATATATTCTTATTCAAGGCAGAGATCTGAAGACCAAGAGTAAAATCTTATCTTAAAAACCTACAATAATACAGACTCAGATCCACTGAAGCTCAGAAGTTTGAAGTCACTGGGAAGGGGACAGGGCCTAAGAGGTAGATAAGAGTAGAATGTACTTCCTTTGTCCAGGTCTCCAAAGCCAAAGGCTGGATGTTCAAGGCAGAGACAATTCCCTGACTGTTCACTGTTTACTGAGGGGCCTAATTTGTACTTCAGGCTCATACCTTGCCCCTGAAAAGTCTTCTCTGCAGGCATAAGAACAAGAAAGAAGCTCAGCAAGTCAAGTCCTCAGCCTGCCCTCTCCCGGACTACATTCTCTGTTCCCTGCCCCTCCACCCACCTCATGCTGGTCTTGTTATTTGTGAGACTAAAAGGAGAAACTGATGAAGAATCTTCTTTCCTGAGATTTCTTTCTTTTGTTTTTTCAAGACAGAATTTCTCTGTGTAGCTCTGACTGTCCTGGAACTCACTATGTAGACCAGGCTGGCTTTGAACTCAGAGATTTGCTTGCCTCTCTCTGTCTCCTAAGTACTGGGATTAAAGGTATGAGCTACCACCACCCAGCAAGATTTCTTTTTTACACAATCCTATTCCTTTCTGCCCACTCTCACGATTTATTTATGTTTTTTTGACACATATAGTCTAGGTTGGCCTGGAACTTGCTATATAGCTAAAGATGACCTTGAATTTCTAATCATCTCAAGTGCTAGGATTACAGGCACATACCATTTGGTCTAGCTCCCATCTCATTCATTCTACAGGCAATCTGTAAACATTCTGCTAGTAGCAACAGTCACTAACAGGCACTTTCACTCTTAGCATGGTCTGAAATGGATCAATAGAGGATACTGTTAACATAATTTCATATTACATGTTGCATAAATCAAATTTTACTCAGTGTTATAGACAAAGGCTTCCTTTTGTTTCATGTATTCTAATTGATTCAAGTTTTCTAGAGCCTTTCCCTTATCACCCAGTATTTCCATCTTCTTTTTTATTTTATTTAAAATTTTTTTTTTTTGTTTTACAAGACAGGGTTTCTCTGTGTGGCCCTGGCCACCTTGGAACTTGCTCTGTAGACCAGACTGGCCTCTAATTCACAGTGATCTGCCCGCCCCTGCCTCCTAAGTGCTGGGACTAAAGGCCTGTGCCCCACAGCCCAGCTGCAATTCCATCTTCTTAAGCAGTGGTCTACATTCTGTCATACTCATGGAACAGACATACTAAAAACAAATGGCGTCTCTTATAAGAGACCAACTGTGGATACATTCTAGGCATGAGACTAGTGGGTCCCTGGTCCCCTACCTGGCAGCAGCTCCTGGGATGGAAGGCCCTGAGCAGCAGAAAGTTCTCCCCGTGTACTGGCTCCATGGCTCCGCTGATGCTGCCGGAAGAGTTTGACGTTGGAGCCCATGAAGCTGCAGTGGCTGCAGTGGAAAGGGTAATGGGCTTGCCGATGCAGCTCCATTCCCTGTTGGCTCCCAAAAACCAGGGAGCAGCCCCGGAATGAACAGGGTACAGGAACTGCCTTGTGGGTCTGTCTCAGGTGATGCTGCAGACCCTTGCGATCTTCAGCAGAGAACACACAGCCAGACTCTGGGCAGGAGAATGTGTTGGGAGTGACCCGGTGAATCTTGAAGTGGCTCTTCAAGGCCTGGGGCTGGACAAACTCTTGTCTACATACAGGACATGGCAGGGGGCTATCTGGCAGGCTGGGGTCCTGCAGAGGGCCATGGAGGGTGAGGTTGCTGGGGGGCAGCTCTACAGAACACGGGGGGCTAGAGAGGTCCTGCACAGCCTGAATATGGGTCTCAGTGCACTGGTGCAGGGACAGCAGAGTAGGCTCTGCAAAGCTCTGTTCACAGCGCTCACAGAAGTAAACCTCCACCACCTTTACCAGGACACCTGCAGGTAGAGGACCGACAGAGAGAGGCACAGAATCAGACGGAACAAGACTTGAAAGAGTTAGTCACTAGTAGAAATGTAGGTAAATCTTTTTACAGTCACGGAGTACAGATAGATTTCAAGTTTGGCTTTGTACCTGGACTATAAGGTCAGGGAGAGCCTGTCTGGAATGTCTCTGGATTTCTAGTATCTAGTAAAATAGTTGGCAAAAGATGTGTGCTTAGTGTGTTAATAAATCAATAAACAATAAAATCCAGAAAGCATCAAGAAAAAGTAAATTTGGGGCTAGGGAGATGGCTCAGTCAGCAAAGTGCCTGCCTTGTAAGCATGAGGACTGAGTTCAGATCCCCAGCACGGATGGTACAAAGACAGACAGGTTTCTATTTCTGGAGCTTACAGGCTGGCTAGCCTAGGCAAACCAAACTCATAAGCTCCAGGGTCAATAAGAAACCCTTTCCGAAATGACTCAGTCAGTATTGGCCTTTGCCACCAAACCTGATGACCTGAGTTTAAACCCAAGAATCCATATGGTAGGAGAGAACCGAAGCCCATAAGTTATTTGCTCCCACGCACGGACGCCCATACCCACACCCACCTCAGGTAAGATAATATGCAAAAGAAAGAAATAAAAACATAGGGAGCAACTGAGGAAGATCCCTGACTCTGGCATCCACATGCGAGCATCCATGTGAACAAACATCCACCCCTAGGATGGGACAATGGTGACGAAGGTGATGGCTGGCAGGAGCGTTCGCTGTGTACCAAGCATCACACAATGGGCACTGCATACATGTTTTCACTTGACCTCAAGTTTATGGGTTGATTCTCCTGTCTGCACCTCCCATCTCATAAAGGAGTATTGGGTTAGAGATCCACATTACTGCATCTGTATGGCTTTTTGGCATGGTTCCAAGGATAAAATTCAGGCTGCTAGGGTTGCATAGCAAGCACATTTTTTTAAAAACTTGTTTTTATTTATTATGTATACAATGTTCTGCCTGCATGTATACCTGCACTGCAGGCCAGAAGAGGATACCGGAATGCATTATACAGATGGCTATGAGCCACCATGTGGTTGCTGGGAATTGAACTCAGGACCTCTGGAAGAGCAGCCAGTGTTCTAAACCTCTGAGCCATCTCTACAGCCCCGTGGCAAGCATTTTTATCTGCTGAGTCATCTCATAAACCCATGAGACAGGGTCTTGATATGTAACCCAGGCTGACTTAAGCTACAGCTTAGTCTAGGCTTGAATTCTAGACCATTCTGCCTCAGTTTTCTGAGTACTAAGATTAAAGAAATCCTCGGATAACAGACACATACCAGCATACTCACCTATCAAAGTTATATTTGTGTGTGACTACCTATTAAATATAACTTATCTTTTTTTAACCAATTCATGGTATTTCAGAGAACTAATAAATCAAACTGAAATTCTACCCTGATAGACCAAGATGTTTCTAGCAACAATAACAACAAAACAACAAAGCTGCCTTATACATCTCATTCCTATATGCATATATGTCTTCCTATAAGAGAAGTTCCTTGAGTGAATTACTATGTCAGAATGTGCATTATTGTAAAATTCACTATGTAGCTAAACTGACCCTCAAAAGCTTAACTTAGGTTGTGGATGCAGCTGGGTGATAGTACAATAATTAGCTACCATGTAGAAAAACCTGGGTTCTATACCCCAGCACACACACACACAAAAAGATTATTTTATATTCTTCTAAGGAAAATGTGGTACATTTACACAATGGAGTACTACACAGCAGAAAAAAATGACATCTTGAAATTTCCAGGCAAATGTATGGAGCTAGAAAACATCATATTGAGTGAGGTAACCCAGACCCAGAAGGACAATCATCATATGTACTCACTCATAAGTGGTTTTTAAACATAAAGCAAAGGAAACCAGCCTACAAATTACAATCCCAGAGAACCTAGACAACAATGAGGACCCTAAGAGAGACATACATGGATCTAATCTACATGGGAAGTAGAAAAAGATAAGATCTCTTGAGTAAATTGGGAGCATGGGGACCACAGGAGAGGGTTGAAGGGAGGGGAGTGGAGAAAAATGTATAGCTCAATAAAATCAATCAGGGCTGGAGAGATGGCTCAGGGGATAAGAGCACTGGCTGCTCTTCCAGAGGTCCTGAGTTCAATTCCCAGCAACCACATGGTGGCTCATAACCATCTGTAATGAGATCTGGTGCCCTCTTCTGGTCCATAGGGATACATGCAGGCAGAATATTATATATATATAATAAATAAATAAATCTTTAAAAACTTAAAAAAAGTAAAATCAATCAATCAAGTTGCAAGACTGTAGTAGCTGGGCATGGTGGCATACACCTTTAATTCCAAAACTGGGGGGCAGAGGCAGACAGATCTCTGTTCCAGGCCGACCAGAGCTACATAGCGAGATCATATCAAAAACAAACAAAAACGCAAAGTCGCAAGATATTCTGTATCCTTACATAGCCTCTTCTCATCTCTAGGAGTTTGTTTTGTTTGCTTTTTTGGTGGAGACAGGGTTTCTTCAGAGAAAGAAGTAGTTTTCGCTGTCCTGGAGCTCACTGTAGACCATGTAGAGATCCGCAAGTTGCTTCTTGAGTGCTGGAATGAAAGGTGTGTGCCACCAATGCCTGGCCTACTCTACACATTTTTAAAAAAATACTTAGTTTTGGCTAAAATTGAGAAGCAAAAACAGCATTTTATGAAATTAAGCATTTTTCCATAGGGCTATTGTTTATCTTTATTTCTTCTTTGTGAACTGCATGTAGAGTAATTCATATCCATTCACTTATTCCTTCTCTCCCCTCAAGACAACATCCTGCAGTGCAGCCCTGGCTGGCCTGGAATTCACTATATAGACTCTGGCTTAGAATATTTAGTAATCCTACTCACTTCTGGAAATTGAGGTATGTACAAAAACAAAAACAAAAAAAACAAAAAAAGGCCAATGAACTCTAAAATTTAAAAATATTGTTTTTATTTTTTATTTCTTAAAAACATTCAGTTGTACGAGCTGTGTCCATATGTGCATGCATATGTTTGTAGGTCAGAGGACAACTTGTAGGAGTTGTTCTTTCCTTTCACCATGTGGATCCTGGGGATTGAATTCAGGTTATCAAGCTTAGTGGCAAAAGCCTTTATCCACTGAGCCACCTTGCCAGACCCCTTAACCAGACACAGGCTCTCACTATGTAGCACTGGGTGGTTTTGAACTTACAGATATCAGCCAACCTCTGTCTCCCAAGTATTGGGATTAAAAGTGTGCACCACCACATAGTCCGTTCATGCTCTCTCTGTTCCCCCAGAGAGAAGTAATGATTTTTGTTTTATTTTGTTTTTTAAGACAGGGCTTCTTTGTGTTGCTCTGGTTGTTGGAACTCGTCCTGTAGACCAGGCTGGCCTCAAACTCAGAGATCTTCCTGCTTCTGTCTCCTGAGTGCTGGTATTAAAGGCATGTACCACCAATGCCCAGCTCAGTTTATAATTTTTACACGGTCAAATTACCTATTTTTTCCCAGCATCCTTTGCTATTATCCTACTCTGTCAGAAGACAAAGTTTACAGCTGTAACTGAAAAGTAGCAGTTAAAGCATAGGACATTTCCTAAGATGAATTTTTTAGATGTAGAAAGAATGAAGGGAAACTTCCTGCTCAGACAAACAACTTGCCCTGGGTGAGTAAAGTATGTTATATACTTGAAACTAGGGCAAGGAAACACCAGGGACTTCTGGAAAGCCCCGCCAAACTCAAGATGGTTGATCAGGTTGGGCCTCTGACCTAATGACTGGCTGGTTTGGGGTCAGTATGGAATAAAGAATCCCCAAGGACTATCAGAGCAAGGAGAGGCCAGAATAGACACAGCTGTCAGAAAGGTCTTCTGTTCTCAATTACTGCCTAGCAGACATGAAGCTCTCAGAGGGAAAACTTTGCCAAAAGTTTGTTACAAGGCTGTATGCTACCTTGCCAGCCTTCCGTCAACATGCATCAGCTGCAAACCAAATTATAACATCTCCGGGTATAAAATTAGCATGCTACCTTGTGTTCTCATCACATTCAAAGAGAAGAACCAAAAATAGCACAGACAAAAAACGCAGGCTGTGTCCCACTGGCCTGGTAGCAACTATGTTTGTACCTGAGGTGTCTCCAGAAGCTCCTGGGGTCAGGGTTTCAGCTACTGTTTCCACAATGATCTCCATGTTCCCTGAACTCTCTTCAGTAGCTGTGGCCTCTACCAGGAGGCAGCCTGGGTCAGCAGGCAAAGGTGCAGGCTCCCCAGAAGCACAGGTATTCTGGACACGGCCCAGGATTCCATGGTCTGAGAGAGGTGGGGGAATCAACAGTAGCTCAGAGCATAGTCCATCCATCTCCCCAGTGCCGTTAGTCAGCTGGGACGCCAACACAGGGTCTGACATTATCATTGACTTCTATGTTATGGTCTCCTAGATGCTGACAAGTAGCCAGGAAAAAAAAAAAATCATACATACATGGTTAGAATTCTCAACTTCTCCGAAGATGGCCCACACATTTAGGCATTTCCATTCATGGCAACATGCCATACTTTATTATCCTAAATATTTTCAAAGCAACACTGAACACAGTATAAAATGAGAATGAAGTCCGAATTAGTAGAACCAACAAGTTGAGGCCGACATTAAAGACTGCAGGTTATGTTTCTTGCTAGTAAGCGATGACTACAACAAGACTAAGTAGGGCCGGAGGCTCTCGTTATTCTCAGTGTAGAGATAAAACCACTGCTTCACTTACAGCCCTCCTCACCAGACGATTTGCTGTATTCTGACGCGTTACATTCTGTTTTGCTTGCTCCCCACTTTCTTACATTCATTGCATTTCAATCTCTTTGTCTAGCTAATCAAACATACCTACTCCTTAAGAAAATATCATTTCTGCTGTGAATGCTTCCTAATATTCTGGATTTCCTTTCTTTCGGGTCCCGACAGCCTTTGTATGTAACTCCATCAGGAACCATACTGCACTATTTTTTCCCTATCTGTCTCTCTTCCTAGCTGTAAGCTGTACAGCTTAACTAGCATCAAATATGGTACATAGCTGAGGATGACCTTGAACACCTAGTATGGATCTAATGAGTGCTGGGAAGTCAGGTGTACATAACACCTGTTTGTAAGATTTTACCTTTAGTTATGTGTGTTGCTATGTGCACATGAGTGCAGGTGCCCGCAGAGTCCAGAAGAGGGCACTGTCAGATGCTGGAAATGGATGCTAGAAACTGAACCCAGGTGCTCAGAAAGAGCAGCACTCTTAGTGATTTCTCCAACCTCACCCCCCCATTTCTTTCTTTTTCTTTCTTTTTTTTTTTTTTTTTTGGTTTTTTGAGACAGGGTTTCTCTGTGGTGTTGGAGCCTGTCCTGGAACTAGCTCTGTAGACCAGGCTGGTCTCGAACTCACAGAGATCTGCCGGCCTCTGCCTCCCGAGTGCTGGGATTAAAGGCGTGCGCCACCACCGCCCAGCCCCCCCTTTCTTTTTTAAATGCGGGGTGGGGATCAAGCTTTGTGCATCCGAGGCGAGCACTCTACAAATGAGTTACTATATATCCCAACACAGAATGTGGCGCTTTCTCACTTTAGCGAGCACAAGGCAGACATACAAACATTCTAGTCACCAGCTGAACTGAAGTAAACCCAAATATTTAAACCAAGGTGTCAAACCAGTGTTCCCTCACATACAAGGTAACTTTTGAACTCACCAACTTTCTAACGCCTCCAGAACCTAACACAACCAAGAAGCGAATTAAACTAAAGGCCCTGTTAGTCACGGCTGAAGTAAGTGAGATACATGTTTAAATTCTTAGTACTCAGGAGGCAGAGGCAGGCGGATCTCTGTGAGTTCGAGGCCGGCCTGGATTACAAAGTGAGTTCTAGGCCAGTCGAAGCTCTTACACAGTAAAACCCTGCCTCAAAAAACCAACCAACCAAGCAACCAACCAACCAAAATAGAACAACATTACTTGATGAAATCGGATCACCAAGGTGGAATGAGACCCAGGTGAGGGCCGCTATTCCTTATTCTGCAGAATCCCTCCACTCAAACCAGTAAGAGCGCACAGAAATTCCGAAGGTGGCATGGAAGAGCACTTGCGTGGTCAGCGAGGCTCTTTGGAACCTACAGCTTCCACCGACGGCTTAGAATAGCTGCTCTGCCCAATTTTCCTGCTCCATCACGCCGCCTCAGGAAGATGCAGCGCTTGAGGCAGGAGCGTGCCAGAAAGTAACGTGTTTTCTTTGAGACTGGAGAACCAAGAGACATGAAAGCCTGGGGAACAAGGCGCCTCGGTTCCCATGCGCCTCTGGTCTTTGACTCACCGTGTGGCCTTGAAGAGAAGCACTGCGGCGTCGATTCTCTAGGATTCAGCTTTCCTGGCTGTAAAGTGGAGGCGGCGACAGACAAGTCACGAGATCCAGCGAAGGAGAAGGGCGTTTAGGAACCTGCAAGACTTGGAATGATGCATCGTCACGATTATGGTCCTGAGGAGAGGCAGCGGATACCCGGGCGGGGCCCAGGGAGGTGACGCGAAGATGCACCCGGGTCCCTCTCGTCGGCGTGCTCCCCCTCAGCACCACCTCCCACGGGGTCCCACCTCCCAGGCCCACTCACGCTGGGGCTGGACAAACTTTTACCTCCAGCTTGCAGCACCCGCACTACCCCTGGTTCCCGCCGACAGCCGCTCTCTCACCTTCTACCCCAGGACCACCGGGAGCTGCATCTCTATGGTCTGACTGGTACAGGAGCGGCTCCTTAGGGGCCTTTGGTGTGGCCGCCCTCGCCCCACACTCCTCTGGGAATCTGACGTGCGGCGGTCACTCTGTCTCTCTTCGCGGCCGGTGCTACTCTATGGTTTCCCCCCCTATGTCCTTGAGTACCCTAACTCGGAGGCCCAAAGCGGAACCACCGAGAGTTGCAGGGTAGAGTGGCACAGACTTCGTGGTGGGTGTGGCGGGAAGTAGTTGTAGAACTCGGGGGCGGGGCCTAGCGGCGCCAACTCCGATTGCGGCCTGGTTTTACCATCGAGTCTGAGGGCCAGAGAGTCATTGCAGTAGGGGGCGGAGTGACAGGTTTACCCGGACCACGTTCCTGGAAGCCCGAGCTGTGTTGTGTAGCGTGTCTGGGAGACAGTTGCTGCCTGTCAGGCTCGGCAACCGGCAGCCAGAAGAGCTTCGTCAGTGGCTCTCTATGGAAAGGTGTTTTGGAATCCTAAATCCCAGCTCCGAGCCTTAGTGGAGGTCACGGCTGTCAATTCACCGGTGGCCCGAGAGCCAGGAGGACGAAGTGGCAGTGGTGGAGTGTCGCTGAAGAGGTGTGCAGGAAGTAATTAGTCCTTTTCCCTTGGGAATGGTCTACAGTTAGGCCTAGTCACATATTGCTGGGTTGAAATTGGAAAAGGCTCCGTGGAGGAAGTAGCCTATGAAATCTCAATAAGAATGCCGGGAATAAAGAAGGGGGCATTCGGAACCAATAGAACTGAATGGGCCAGAGGTAGGTAGTGATTTGCATATTTTTGAACTGCTGGTAAAGAACCTCCGAATGTGGAGGTTCCTGCGTATCCGGTTGTGTTTGAATCCAATGGGAGAAAGTCACCGAGGGTGCTGGAGTGAAAGTGTGACAGAACTGGAGAGGTCCCGGTATGGTGGCTGACTGATGCAAGCACTGAAGGTCCATTCAAAGGCCACTTCAAGAACTAAAATTTAACTTGCATGTAATAGTTTAGGTGGGAAGCAACAAAAGTTTGAACAGTTCATTGGGAACTGGGTCTAAGAGAGAGGATATTTGAAGGACATTTCTGATAGTAAGGCATGTGGTCACTGATAGATCAATGGAAAAAAAAATCATCTTTGTTGACTCCACCCAATGGGGACTCTTTCTGTCTCAGCTCTTGCCAGGGACCAAAGTCTTGCCTTCTCGTATCCTGATGTGAAGCTTTTTGGAGTTGAGAAAATCTCCAAACCTGTTCTTCTGGCAAAAGGTCTTCTATCTGAAGAGCAAAATGGGTTGGAGAGCTTGGGTGTTCGCCCTGGCATTCCAATGCCACATCTCCTCCCCAAAGGATACTGAAACACACAGCTCTGCTGACCTGCTGTCTTGCTTCTGTGGGAGGAAGTGGGCACATCGGATGGGTCTGGCTTCTAAACTAGTCTTGTGCTTTCTCCCAGCTCTGCTGCTCTCCACCCCTAGGTTTTGACAGTGTCTCGGGGCCTGTAAGCATCTGTCGTTTTTTGTTTTTCCCTTTCAAGATGCCATTCACAGACTTTATTCTGGCCCTAAAAGACAATCCCTACTTTGGGGCTGGATTTGGGCTGGTAGGTGTGGGCACCGTTCTGGCTGTGGCCCGGAAAGGAGCCCAGCTGGGTCTAGTGGCATTCCGGCGCCATTACATGATCACACTGGAAGTCCCTGCTAGAGACAGAAGCTATGCCTGGTTGCTTAGCTGGCTTACCCGACACAGCACCCGCACCCAGCACCTCAGTGTTGAAACCTCATACCTGCAGCACGAAAGTGGCCGAATCTCCACCAAGTTTGAATTTATCCCCAGCCCTGGAAACCACTTCATTTGGTAAGACTGGAAGCTAGGAAGGGCTCTGAAGACAGGACAGACTGATGGAGGAAGCTGGGTCACTTTGACGGTTTTTCAGGTATCAGGGGAAATGGATCCGGGTACAGCGAAACCGAGACATGCAGATGGTAGACCTGCAAACGGGGACTCCTTGGGAATCCGTCACCTTCACAGCCCTGGGCACGGACCGGAAGCTTTTCTTCAACATCCTGGAAGAAGGTATGAGATGGCACAGGCAGGCGCAGGCTTTGCTGGGGCTTTCAGGAATGGGGGCCGCTGGGCATCAACAGCTCGAAGAGGAGGAATAGGAATGCAAATACTTGGGCGAAGGTCACCAGGACAGAGCTCTCCTTAATTGCAGAACAGCTGTCATCAAGAGACTTAGGGTCTCATCTCCTTGCTTTCAGCTCGAGCACTGGCCCTGCAGCAGGAGGAGGGGAAGACAGTGATGTACACAGCTGTGGGTTCTGAATGGCGTACCTTTGGTTATCCACGCCGGCGCAGGCCACTGGATTCTGTAGTCCTGCAGCAGGGTCTTGCTGACCGAATTGTCAAAGATATCCGGGAATTCATTGATAATCCCAAGTGGTACATTGACAGAGGTAAGAAGCAGCTGGGATCTAGGCTAGTTTGTAGCCAGATGAGGTGACAGAAAATTCTAGCTCCGGAAAAGGAAAACGAAACCTAGTTTCTTCTGATACTAAGACCTCCAGACTAATAGGAAATAGAGCTGAGGTGGAATATGGACACCTGGACCAGAGTACAGGATTCGCTTTAGGTTTTGTTTGTCTTGGTTATTTATGTCCCTAGGCATTCCCTACAGACGTGGCTACCTTCTTTATGGGCCCCCTGGTTGTGGGAAGAGCAGTTTTATGTGAGTAGTCCAGTTCTCTCGACTCTGAACCACAGTCTTTGCAGAAGAACTGCCCTGATAGGGTGGGGAGAGAGGCATGGGTCTGGGAACTCCAAGCCAGGGTAAACAAGACAGACACATCGGTGGGTGGTACCGGAGACGTAGGCCTCTGAGGCAGACCTCCTGGGAGTCCCAAAGAGCCTTCAGGTTGCCTAGGCCCTCCTTCTGTGTGTCTGTCCACAGAACCGCTCTGGCTGGAGAACTGGAGCACAGCATCTGCCTTCTCAGCCTCACAGACTCTAGCCTCTCAGATGACCGGCTCAACCACCTGCTGAGTGTCGCCCCCCAGCAGAGCTTGGTGCTCCTGGAGGATGTGGATGCTGCTTTTCTCAGTCGAGACTTGGCCGTGGAGAGTAAGTAGAAGATGCTGGGGCGGGGACTCTTTTGTTTAGCTGATTTAGTGTGTGGGCACCTTGCTGAAGTGCCTCTCTGGGTCCTGCCATACTCCTGTCTCCGCTGTCAACATGCCGCAAGACTTAGATCTGTGCCACTGCATCCAGCATTTTACTTGGATTCTGAGACCAGACTTGGATCTACAGGCTTGCGCAGCTAGCACTTTTGATCATAAAGCCTTCTCCCTGACCCAGAAAAGTAGTTAAGATACTGAGGGTCAGAAGGAAATGAGGCAGCACTTGGGAGGCAGAGGCAGGTGGATCTCTGTGAGTTCGAGACCAGCCTGGTCTACAGAGCTAGTTCCAGGACAGGCTCCAAAACCACAGAGAAACCCTGTCTCGAAAAACCAAAAAAAAAAAAAAAAGAAGGAAATGAGGAAGAGCGGAAGCAGGAATTTTTGGAGGCCTGAGTCAGCAACACGAGGTGCTGATAAGTAGGTAACTGCAGAGACTGGAGCAGGATTTAGCTAAGACATGCCCATTCGCGTTCCTGTCATCCTCCAGACCCTGTAAAGTACCAAGGCCTAGGTCGTCTCACCTTCAGCGGACTGCTCAATGCTTTGGATGGTGTCGCCTCCACTGAGGCTCGCATTGTGTTCATGACCACCAACCACATTGACAGGTAAGGAGGAAGAAGGCAAAACTCCACTGCTATGCCTTAGGTGGGTGGGGGTTGAGGAGACTGTCTCTTTTGGGTGCTAGTAGGAGTATTGGCTGTGACTCTGCTTTTCCTCTTAGGCTGGATCCTGCCCTGATACGCCCTGGGCGAGTAGATCTGAAGGAGTATGTAGGCTACTGCTCACACTGGCAGCTAACCCAGATGTTCCAGAGGTTCTACCCAGGGCAAGCGCCTTCCTTGGCTGAGAACTTTGCAGAACATGTCCTTAAAGCTACATCCCAGATTAGTCCTGCCCAGGTGCAAGGCTACTTCATGCTGTATAAAAATGACCCTGTGGGGGCTTTTGAGAATGTTGAATCTCTGAGGTGATTCACCAGGCCACTATCTGCTCTCGAAAAATCCATAAACACCAATCACACTAATCTGGTTGCTGCGTTTGTACTTGAGAATAAAACAGGGGTTGCAATAGCAGTGCTGCAAGATACACGTATACAAATGATGGGGCCATGGCCGCAAGAGAGGGAAAGGCGAGACTGACATGAATGGGGAAAATATATGCGTCCACAAAAGGCCACCCAAGTAAGAGGCATTGTGGCCCGATGTCATGGCACACTTTTTTGTTTGAGGCAGGGTTCTGTGTAGCCTTAGCTGTCCTGGAACTCACTCTGTAGACCAGGCTGGCCTTGAAGCAGAAATCTACCTGCCTCTGCCTCCCAAATGTTGGTATTAAAGGTGTGCCACTTGGCACATACTTTTTTTTTTTTTTTTTTTTTTTTTGGTTTTTCGAGACAGGGTTTCCCTGTGGTTTTTTTTTGGAGCCTGTCCTGGAACTAGCTCTTGTAGACCAGGCTAGTCTCAAACTCACATTGGCACATACTTTTAATTCCAGAGCTAAAGTAGTTAAGATTGCAAAAAGCTCACAACTAACCTGAACTACACAGTAAGACCTTTTTCCCCTTCAAAACAACCAAGGGGCTTAGGATGTAGCTCAGGTGGCAGAATGCTTGCTTAACATTTGTAGACTGGCCGTGATGGCAATGGCTGTGACCTGAGCACTCATGAGGTAGAGGCAAGAAGATCAGGGATTCTTCAGCTGCAAAAATCTTGAAGCTAGTCTGGGCCACATGGAACCCTATCTCCAAACAACCAACAGGTCAACGGTGCACCCCTGTAAATGTGGGTATGGACAGGGAGTTATATGCTGTAGTACTGCTCAAATGTCAACCGCAACCTCCTCAAAACTGACCACACTGGCAGGGAATTAAGACCCTTCTCACCTTGGCATTTTTGGAGAACAGACTTAGAGCACAGGTGAGAGCCCCTTGCCATACCCAAATCTTTTATTTTTTTTACTTTGTTTATTATGTATACAGTATTCTGTCTGCATGTTTGCCTGCATGCCAGGAAAGGGCACCAGATCTCATAGATAGTTGTGAGCCACCATGTGGTGACTGGGAATTTAACTCAGGACCTCAGGTAGCTATCTCTCCAGCCCCCATACCCAAATCTTGTAGCAATTTAGGAAGAGCCATACCCAGCTTGCAACTGTCAGTAACTCCAGCTCTAGGTGATCCAACAACCTCAGACAGACAGACATGCAGGCAAAACACCAGTGCACATAAATTTTGAAAAATAAGTTAAAAAAAAAAGCCATTCCACACAAGCTAGGTGCTATTAAGCAAAGAAGGCCAAATCTCTTTATTGCCTCCCTCCCACCCCCAATTCCCTGTCCCCCCACAGTACTGCTAGGAACCTTCCTCAGATTCCAAGCCCAGGGGCTCCCTGCGAGTACCAGACCGGTATGCTCCCTGGCCCCGAGGTAGGTGGGAGTAGGAAGAACCTGGTGTACGGCTTTTGGAGCGTTCCCAGCGAGCACAGTCCCGAGTCCTGCGAGCTGTGGAGCCCTGCCAGCTACCAGGCCCCTTCTCCTGAGGAAGACCTGTAAGCCCTTTGTTACGGGGTTCTGATTTTAAGTCCACAGGCTCTTTGAGAGGCTTCTCAGGAGGTGGCAGTTCTTGGATATCACTGGTACCTTTTGCGGTACAGCACTCCCCTCCTTTCGGGTGCCTCCGATCATACCGTCGCCAGGATCCACGACCAGATCGTGGAGGATCTAGCATGGATTTCTTGGTCTCACCCAGCCTTTGTTGATTTGGGCCAGCCCCTGGAATCTTCTCATACACACACTGAATAGCCATGGGTAGAGGAGTTGGCACAGCTGACTGGGTAGCTAGGGAAGTAGATTGTTCTTCAGAAAGGGCAGTAGGTGGTTGGGGTTCTCTGGAGACATCTACAACTGACTCAGGCTCCACAGCAGCAGGAGGCTGGGGAGAAGAGAGGCAATGCATCACGGGAGACCCCTCTCCACTACCAGCCAACCATGACCAATCTGAACCTCCCCAGGCAGAATGAAGCACACCCTAGGGCCATGGTATTCACAACAACACTGGAGGCATTGAGGCCAAGAGGGGAGCCTTTTCCTTTCCTCACCTGCTGAAGGCTAATAAAGTATCGGTTCCGTTCAGCCTCAAGGTCAATGATGCCACCCTTCTCCTGTTGCCTCTGATACAGCCTCTTGAGCTCTTCCTGTTGGCGCAAGCTCTCTGCACTGGGTTGGTAAAGCTCCTAAAAGGAAAGGAAGCAGAATGGCAGGAGAAAAAACCAAAACGAGAAAGCATACGACTTGACCCGTAACTCTTCTAGGAGTGTCCTAGGAGAGCTGCACAAGGTTCCTGGTTTTTTGTTTGGTTTTAGACAAGAGTTTCATATAGCCCAGATTGGCCTCAAACTCACCATATGACCAAGCATGACCTTGAACTGCTTATCCTCCTGCCTCCACTTCCTGAATGCCAGGATTACATGAGTGTACCACTGTACCAGGTTTTTTAATGTAGTTCTGGGGATCAAAACTAGGGCTTTGTGTATGCTAGGCAAGTGTACTACCAAATGAGCCACACTCCTAACTTGGCTTTCTTCCTCAGAGTTGGGCTTCTGAAGTCTTAAGCTCCTGGTGGGGCTGCGGCTTTGCAGAGTAGTCTTAAGCAAGTCAAACCCAACTCCTGAGAACTCAGCACAGACAAGATGCCATTTCTCTCTAGAATGCCACTATGCCTGGCTTAGACCAGAAGGAAATCCCTTACCATGGGTTGTTGGGGTTCAGGGGCTGCTTTCAGCGAGGCAAGATCATACACAAGGGGCTCCCTGCACACAGGACACTGCACACCGACTGCCTTCTAAAACAAGAGGAGAAATCACATCCTGCTTCTTGTCAGCCAGCCCAGTCTCGGGAGGGCTGGGACTGAAGGGCACAAGCGTTAGCTGCTCAGCAATGAGGTGGGAAGGAGGAAAGGGCAGCCTAAGGAGAGGTCTGGAGATGCTGCAAAGTTGCATGCAATGTGTCAGTGTACTCAAGGATGCCTTTCCGGATAGGGGTGAGATTTAGTCTCAAAGGTTATCTGTAACTAAATGATGAAAAGCCACTAGAATGGAGGGATGGAGAAGGATGTGAAGTATAAGGGTACCAAGCGAGAAAGCGGGTCTGTCTACCTGTTTGGTGACAACATGCTGTCGCTCCTGTTCCTGTCCTTGTGTCTTCAGCTCTTGTTCCATGTGTTGGATGTATCGAGCAAGGCAGTGGCAGTGGAAGTAATGATAACAGGGTGTTTTGGTAAAGGCCTCCTTTTCCTGTAGGGAGACAGATGCAGAGTCCTGTATCAGTGCCCACTCGCTAGCCCTTCCCTGTCTACCCAAGCTCACTGCAGCTCCAGCTGAGAAACCCACCTGGAAACCATAGAGGCAGATGACACACTGACCATGGGGGATGTTGTTGTCTGTGAGAATTTCCTTCCCTTTCTGAAAGGAGAGAAGATTGTGAACACATTCCATGTACTTCTTCCAGGAGTGACTGGTTGGGTGTGACATCCACCAAGCCAGCTTGTTACCTACCGTTTATGCACTCCTATCCTGGTAACCTTCTACTTGCAAGAATCCCTATCTATGCATGCCCCACCCCTGCCCATTTGACCTTCCTGGTTTCAAAATCTAAGTAAATTATTTCTCCTTTTACTAAGTCACTTTTAATATACTTGGAGATAAAAATAATATTTCTAGCTTGGCATTGTGGCACACACAAATCCCAGCACTAGGGAGGCAGAGGCAGGTAGATCTCTGGATAAAAGGCCAGCCTGATCTCAAATACCAGGACAACCACGGATATACAGGGGAACTCTGTCTTGAAAATCAAAACAAACAGCCGGGCGGTGGTGGCGCACGCCTTTAATCCCAGCACTTGGGAGGCAGAGGTAGGCGAATCTCTGTGAGTTCGAGACCAGCCTGGTCTACAAGAGCTAGTTCCAGGACAGGCTCCATAGCCACAGAGAAACCCTGTCTCGAAAAACCAAAAAAAAAAAAAAAAAAGAAAATCAAAACAAACAAACAGAGATGAGTTTTGAGTATTTTTTTCTCCAAGGTGTTTATGTGTGTGTACATGTTTGTTTGGTTTGCTTTTGATTTTGAGACAGGGTCTGGAACTCCACCTGCAGAACTCAAGAGATCCGCTTGCCTCTGCCACAGCAGTGCTAGGACTAAAGGCCTCCACCAATGCACCTGGCTCTCAGAACTCTACCCACACATGGTAGCTTTAATTCCAGCACTCAGGAAGCTGAGGTGGGAGGATTGCTTTGAGTCTGAGACTGGCCTGGAATACACAGTAAGACTGTCTCAAAAACACAAAACAAACCCACCCCATTTTCATTTTCTGAGATGCCTTTGGATTTTTGTTTGTTTGTTTTTTAATCTGTTTGAACCAGGAGTCTTGCTTTGTTGCCTTGGCCCAAGTTCTTTGGCTCAAAAGATCTTTTTTCTTCAGACTCTGGTGGGCTGGAATTGTTAGCACACACCACTGTGCTGGGCCGCAGAGACTTTTCTTAACAGTTTTCAAGTATAATTCCCCCATAGGGCAAGGCATTTTTTCAGACAACCAAATGGACAGAAATCAAAATGCATCAAGTTGGTCTATGAAATGTATATTTGCATAGCTAACACTATGGAATTTCAGAAGCTGCCCTAGAGTCTAATCCAAGAGTGCTAGAGTGCTAAATGCCCATTCACTAATCCTATGCCACCCACCTTCACTGTACTCTGAACATTTTCCCTAAAAAACCCAAGGAGGAAATAAGCAAGGGCGACCTTGTTTGTGTGTTTTTAACCTCAAACAAGAAAAGTTACCCATGTATTTTGTTTCTCTGCCTTTGTTTCTTGTGAGCTGTTTACTTAACCATAAAGAATGTACAATTCTCTCTCTCTCTCTCTCTCTTTTTGGGGTGTGTGTGTCGGGGGGTTCAAGACAGAGTTTCTCTGTGTAACAGCCCTCCCTGGCTGGCCTTGAACCACCTGCCTCTGCCTCCTGATTGCTGGGATTTAAAGGTGTGTGCACCACCACAGCCCAGCTTCTCTCTCCCTGGTTTTTCGAGACAGGGTTTCTCTATAGCTTTGGCACCACCACCACCTTGCGCTCCCCCCCCACTCCCCCCACAAGCCAGAGTTTGATGGAGCTCAAACCATCCCTGAACTTGCTATGTAGTTAAGGATGCTTTCAATTGACGGGTTTTCTTGCCTTCCCCTCCCAAGTGCTAGATCACACATGTGCACCACTATGCCTGGCCTGAGTATAAACTCTTAGAGAAAAGGAACCATGGCTTTTCTAGTCAGTTCTAACAGCAGGCTAGTCTTCAAGTGTTCATCCCTCATACTTAGCCCTAGGCAAGAGTCCTGTCATTTTCTACTTTCAGTTGTCAGTGCCAAGAAACAAGAACTGCCTGAAACCAGTCCTGGTGGCACAGGCCTGTAATACCAACTTCTTTGGAGACAGAGACAGGAGGACCACAAGTTCAAGGCCTGTTAGTTCATTTGATGAGACTCATTCTCAGAATTAAAATTTAAAGATGTTATGGATGTAGCCCAGGAGTAGAGCACTTGTCTAATATGTGCAAAGCCTTAGGTTTGAACCTCAGTACAGAAAAAAAAAGTTCTGAAACTGGAGCAAGAGAAAATGCAGGGTATGGGAATGCATGCCTTTAATCCCAGCACTGGAGAGGTGGGACAGATGGATCTCTGGGTTTCAGGACAGCCAGACACGCACAATGAGACCCACCATGGTTAATTAGAATCAAGTAAGAAGGAATCACAGCTGAGAAGATACCTCCATAAATCTGGTTTAAAGGCGAGCCTGTGGGGGAATTTTCTTAATTAGTGATTGGGATGGAGGAGGGTCCAGCCCATGTGGGTTGTGCCCTCCCTGGGCTAGTGGTCCTGGGTGCTGTAAGAAAGCAGGCTCAGCAATCAGGAGGAACAAGCCAGTAAGCAGCACCTCTTCATGGCTTCTTCCTGCCTACAGGTTCCCTTAGTCATGGAATGTTCCTGAAAGTGTAAGATGAAATAAACCCTTTCCTTCCCAAGTTACTTTTGGTCATGGTGTTTTATCACAGTAACAGAAACCCTAACTAAGACCAACAATAAGTAAGTAAACAAAAGGAGAAAGAAAAGAAAGAACAGAAAAATAAATGTAAGCCGAAGAGGAAAAGTTGCTAGGTGTGGGGGCACACGCCTAGAATTCCAGTATGTAGGGGGCCAAGGCAGGAGGATGGCTGCCAGATTCCAAACCAGACTCATAGCAGGATCCCTGTCTCAAAACAAAACAAATGAAGGACAAAAACCTCACAACAAAGAGGAAAAATACTTTTTCATCAAGATGCTGGAACTGACAACTTGGGGAAGCTGGGAAGCTACTCAACTATAGTTTGGAGGGTTTCTTCTCTTTCTTTGAA
Source organism: Chionomys nivalis (assembly GCF_950005125.1). Taxonomy (NCBI): domain Eukaryota; kingdom Metazoa; phylum Chordata; class Mammalia; order Rodentia; family Cricetidae; genus Chionomys; species Chionomys nivalis. The sequence continues at coordinate 121,764,115 of NC_080087.1, read as the reverse complement.
ACACTGAGTTCTTTCTCTAAGTGAGGCCTTAAGCAAACAAGAACTAAATGTACTGACTACAGAAATGCTCTACCCTGAAAGGAAGGACATTTTCCCAGACCATCACATTTTACCTCAATGAGTTCATAGAGCATGGCTGTGCCTAGCCCCTCCTTGGCCACATGGCCCAGTGCCTGTGAGATCCTGGGGGGTAGAAATGAAGCCAATATTAAAACTTCTTTCGTTCAACAGGTAGAGCTGAATTCTGAGTTTTCCCTGCCCCAACTATCCCGACTTACTTGTGAATCTGCTCATCTGAAAGCCCTCGGGGGTTACGGATGGAGATCTGTGGCACCTCATGGGGGTACTAGCGCAGGAAAACAACACAGTCATCACAGCGACCGCTCGAGGGACCCTCCCCTTCCTCCCTTTAGTCATGCAGCAGCCTCACCTGCACTGGGACCTGAAGCACCAGAGTAAAGCAGACAAACTGAGAATCTTGGACCTCTGCGGTGGCAGGGTGCAGAGTGATAAAGATCTCCCATGGTGAAGATCTGCAGGTGGATGAAGTGGAGACGCAGGATGTGACTGGGCAGGGGCTTGAAAGCTAGGGAGGAGGGGGTGAGATAGTAAAGCAGGTAGAGGAATGCACATAGGACTTGCTTCTTTGCAGGGGGAGGAGTAAGGGACTGGTGTCTGTATGACAAGCATCACCTCGGAGTCAAGGCTCAAAGCACCCTAAGCCCAGATTCTGTGCAGAATCGTCTCATCACTAAGGCTCCTGCCCGCCCGTAACTGAATACGCACCTGCCATTTCCTTTCATCACCTGTAGTTCATCCAGATAGATAGACTCTAATACTTCAACTTCAGAAGGAAGGACCCTGGAGAGTAAGGGGACACTGAGTCACCACTACAGCTCGGCCTGCTGAAGCCTGCCAAGGCTGATGAAGACTGACTTAAACACACAAAACAACAACAACAACAAAAGGAATCTGTCTCAATACATTCTCCTGTCAAATTATCCTGTGAAATAGGGAGATGTTTAAGTTGTCAACCAGCCAGGTAGAAAGAATGGGAATTAGATTTTAGAGTTCACCTCTGCCAACCTGAGAAAACAGATTCCCATAGAGTTGAAACAACGAACCAGGGCTTAACACAGGAGGAGGGAAGGGAGCAGTCAGAGCCAGGCCCTGACTTCCTGCTCAAGCTTGTACAGCTGCTCCTCTCTGACCTACATACATGGCGTTCATCATTACTAACAAGGTTACCAGTGCTCACTACTCCTGCCTGCCTACACAGTCCAGTCACTTCAGCACAGTACCCTGGGTACTGCCAATAACCTTGCCAGCACTAGTCAGCCTAAGCATTTCTAAAAGCTATACCACGATGAACAGGTTTAAGTAATCTAAAAGCGAAACTGCAGTAGAAGAGACATAGGCCTTGTAGCTAATAGAGGGCAGAAATGACTTACCAGCTATGTGGTCAGCTCACTTAGAAGCCTGAGTTACACTCTCTACTCACTAGGACTACTGGGAGACATAACAATGATTTGTTTATATAAAGTGCCCAAGTGTCTGAGACATAGTATGTAGTCTAAGTGATCTTTCTCCCCCTTTAAGAGGAAAGAGAAGAGCATAATCCGAGCACACATGACACTGGAGGTCTCGTTAACCCCATCATCATGTCTAGTACAGGGTTCATGACACAGATCAGAGGGCACACATTTAAACACGCAACAACAGTTGTAATGGCACCGAAGATGAGCAATTGAGTCCATGGCTCTACCCAGGTGATATACTGAAACCTGTATCGAGAGGGAAGGCACCCAGGACGGCCTTTACCAATGGTGGTTATTACACTATGTTTAGCATTCTTTTTAAGCCTTACGCAAAAACCTTAAAATACGAAGCTTGTTACCTCACAAATAAAAAGGACATTCTGGCTGACATAGACTGTTGCAAACACTGCTACTCTCTCCTAGCTCAGGAGTTCCCTTCATAATCTTAGCCATTCTTCCCAATAGCAAAGAGCACTAGTCTCCATGGCTTTATAAAGGAAATTACTGGGTGGCCTCCCCGAATCAACGTAACACCAAGGTACAGGCTCAGTTAGGACATCTTTCAGTATTTTAAGCACCTTAGGTGACCTGGGTCTTGGATGTAAGATACAGACTGGGACAGTGATAAGGTCGTAAGTGACAGAAGGGGGGTGTGTGGGTATCCTAATACTTAGAGTATAAGGCCTACTTAGGTCAGACAGACGTCCTTTGGGTTATCTAGTCTCTTGAGGGCTTATACTTCAACAATTAATGAAAAGCAGGCTTTTATGAACGTTACAAATCCACAGTGACCCTCCCAACTACTCTGAAGTGATGCCACGCCCACTTTTTTTTTTTTTTAAAGCTGACACCGACTCACAGGAACTAGCTGGTCTGGTCAGCATCACAACCAGCTAATTAAATGTGAAGTGAACACATCTTTATCTTCTAAACTCAAAGTCCTAAAAGGCCTTTGGTCTCTTTTTAAGAATGCTCGAGAGAGTAGGAGGGCTTGCTTATGTGGGGAGTAAGGCTCTTCTGACAACGGTTCTTAGTGCTGTCGGGGATACGGAAGGTTGAGGAAAGCTTAGGTAGAAATGGTCTGGGCCAAAGGGCAGAATTCTAGGGGCACGAGGGACACGACGAGGAGGAGGACGTCCGTCCCGAGTGGCGGGAGGTGTAATGAGCCATCCTCCAGACCCCAGAAAGTCACATCAGGGAGAAGCGGGAGGGACAGGGCCGTAGGAGAGGGCAACTGGGTCGATAAGGCGTGGGCCCAACTGGCCAACCCGGCGGAGACCCAGTCCCTTCTCAGGTCAGCGTCCCTCCACCTTCCGCTCCCGGTCCAGTAGCTCGCCTAGGAAAGGATGTCAGGGTTTCTGCCACCTCTCGCCCCTTGATTCACCCCTCATGCCCGCGGTTCGGACGATCTGAAGCTGTTGCTAGTTCCCAGCACCAGATCCAGGCAGCCAGCCAAAGCCCATGACCCAAAGTTACCAGTCCTCTTCCCCAGAAGCTGCCGACGCAGACGCCGCCATGTCTTCTCCGGCTCGTAGCCGGAACCGGAAATACCTTTTGGGAAGTTAGAGACGGAAAACTAGGGCGGGGCGGGGTAAAGAAAGCTGGCGCCGTTTCTAGGCAACTGAAGACTCAAGGTCCTTTGTGGGGCCTGATAGTCGAGCGACCGATGTGCCCTAGAAAGTGCGAATGGGCGGTTCGTGTCTGTCACACATCTCTGAGAGATTTAAAGTCCTTTAAACTTCTGACCAGCTGGTAAGAGTGGGAAAATTACGAGAGCAGCAATGAGGAATGGAGAAAAGTAATGCAGGCAGCTGGAAGGGACTCGGTTAGAGGCCCGGGGGCCCCCAGCCCTCGGCCTGGGAATCTTGGAGTATCTGGGTTGGGGGAATGTTGGGGAACCTCGGCTCGCGATGGGAGTCAAGAGCAGCGGTGCTGGGGAAGCTGAGGTTGTCAGGAACTCGGGAGCTAGAGAAGGAGCATGTGAGCGACGCTGGTGGAGAGGGGAAAGGGGACGCGGTGGGCTGTGGACACCTAGCCTGAGTGGGAACGTTCCGTTTTCAGGATCTGATCATCTTTCCATCCTGATCATGTTTTTGAGGACTGTGTTATTGTGAAAAGGTGGAAAAGGCATGTCTGATAACGTCTATCTTTCTCCCATGTTCCAAGTCAGGCCTCGCAGATGTGTGGAACTGCCCCTGGAGCTACCGTTGGTCGCCACCGTCTTCCTTCTGCCTTCTGAGAGACCCTGAAACCCTTGCCATGGAAAAGTACCACGTTTTGGAGATGATTGGAGAAGGCTCTTTTGGTAGAGTGTATAAGGGCCGAAAAAAATATAGTGCTCAGGTAGTGAACAAAGATACCTTCTGAGTGAGATCCGGTGCTCCTACTCCAGCAGAAACCTGGGACAGAAGGGTTACATAGTGTATATTTCTCGGCCCTGACTCCAGCATATTTCCTAGGATATTTGGACTCTGAAATTTGGTTTCTTGGAGTCAGATCTCAGCCTTAGAACTAGGGACAAACTACCTAACCATTCCATGCTTCTGTTTTCCCCAAACTGTACCATGGGGGATGATAGATGGGGTCTGAGCATTAAATGTGTTTCACACTTAGTTACTTAGCCCAATGCCTGACACCTGCTAAACGGCACAAACTGTCAGTGTTCTTTTTATTCCCTAAGAAAAAATAAACCACTTGCACTTGCTCCCTCCACTCACATATTCTTCTCTTTTCCCTAAATCTCACCTTGAGTCCTTTGCTTAGGTCAGAACACCTGTCCCAGAATCCGTCAGAGGGATCTACTCGGCAGTAACAGTTTCCCCCTGGTGATGGGTAGACAAAGCCAGAGTAAATCCCTCCTACCCTGGGGGAAAGGCAAGGTGGGAGGTTAGCATGTGTTAGCATTCATACTAAGTTGGTCAAGCAGTATAAAAATCTTGCATTGTGGAGCTCTGAGATAAAGCTTGGAATATTTGCATTGTGTGTGTCTGTTTGAGAGAGAGAGAAAAGGAGAGAGAGGAGAATCAGCTTTTCAGTTTTATTGGGGTTACTTAAAGGAGTGAGTGTAAGTGGGAAGTTACAGGAGCAGAAGTGACTCAAAGACAACAGTATCACAAAGCCCACCCCAGCATGTGCGTAGCTCATGAAAGATGAAAACCTGGAGCACACCGTACTCCTTACAGGCAGCTTGACAGGATGGAGAATGTCTCTTTTGGGCAGCTCACTAGGTCTGTTTCTTTGCGCTTCTCCATGGTGTGGTTATGCCTTGGTTCTTTGCTTTACTGCTGACAGGTGGTGGCCTTGAAGTTCATCCCCAAACTGGGGCGCTCAGAGAAAGAGCTGAGGAATCTGCAGCGAGAGATTGAAATCATGCGAGGTCTGTGGCACCCCAACATTGTGCATATGCTCGACAGCTTTGAGACTGACAAAGAGGTGTGTTTGGAGGGTGTCGGGTGGCCTCTCTCCAAGCCCAAGGGCCCCAGATGTTTGTTAACCACAGAGTGCATGACCGTCCCATCGGTATCATATTTGCCTTCTCCTCACAGGTGGTGGTGGTGACAGACTATGCCGAGGGAGAACTCTTTCAGATTCTGGAAGATGATGGAAAACTTCCTGAAGACCAGGTATGTTTCCTGGCTCAACATTCCTATGCTTTGAATCTCTCTCTGGGTGAAGAGCTAGGAGCACAAGCTGAGGGCGTCAAGGTTCATGTGTGTGTGTCTGTATGTCCGTGTGATATATATGAGGGCATAGTTATGTATGTGCAAATATGTGTAGGCTCATGTGCCCATACATGTGCATACATGCAGAGTCCAGAGGTTAGGGTCAATGTCGTCTTCAACTGTTTTCCACCTTTGTTTTTGATGTTAGAGCTCTCATTGACCTTCAGACTATGGGTTGGATCTCTGGCCAATAGGCTCTAGGGATATGCCTGTCTTAGCCCCCTCCCCCAACACCAGGGCTACAGATGTGTGAAGCCATACCCAGCTTTTTTTTTCTCTAGAATTTTTATTTTTATTGCACTATACATTTTTCTCTATTCCACTCCCTTCTCCCCACTTCTACCCTGTCCCGTGACCCTCACCCTCCCAATTGGCTCAGGAGATCATCTTTTCTCCTTCCTAAGTAGATACATGTATATCTCTCTTAGGGTCCTCTTTGTGTCTAGGTTCTCTGGGATTGTGGACTGTAGGCTGGTTTTTCTTTGCTTTATGTCTAAAAGCCACTTATGAGTGAGTCATGTGATATTTGTCTTTCTGGGTCTGGGTTACCTCACTCAATATGACGTTTTCTAGATCCATCCATTTGGTGCAAATTTCAAGATATTTTTTTCTTGTTGAGCAGTACTCCATTGTGTAAATGTGCCACATTTTCTTTATTCATCCGTCAGTAGAGAAGCATCTAGGTTGTTTCCAGGTTCTGGTTATTACAAATAATGCTTCTATGAACATAGTTGAGCACATACATGTCCTTGTGGTACGATTGAGCGTCCTTTGGATATATATGCAAAAATGGTCTTGAGGTAGATTGTTTCCTAATTTTCTGAGAAATTGCCATACTGATTTCTAAAGTGGGTGTACCAGTTTGCACTCCCACCAGCAGTGGAGGAGTGTTCCCTTTATTCCACATCCTCTCCAGCATAAGCTGTCATCAGTGTTTTTTTTTTATCTTGGCCATTCTGGCAGGTGTAAGGTGGAATCTCAGAGTTGTTTTTGTTTGCATTTCTCTGATGTCTAAGAATCATACCCAGCTTTTAACACAGATGCTGAGAATCCAAATTCCCAAGTCCTAATGTGTATGCAATGGACACTTCACCAGTTGAACCGTCTCCTCAGCCCTGACAGTTCTTAAAATTTTTATTATATATTTTGTGTGTGTGTGTTCTGGCATATACATGCAGGCCAGAGCACGTGTGGACTGAGAGGAAAACTTGCAGGAGTCAGAGTCAATTCTCTTCTTTCACCATGTGTGTCCCGGGCATCGAACTCAGGTCATTAGGCTGGGCGTCAGGGCCCTTTACCCACTGAGTCATCTCACCAGCTTTTTTGAAGACCCTTGAAAAGAGTACAGGATTCTAGATATATGTAGAGGCAGTACAGTGTGAGAGTTAAATGTTGGAACTGGAACCACAGTATCTGAGTACAAAGCTTGCCCCTCACTAGCTGGGTCTCCATGGACAAATAACTCTTCATCTTTGTATTTAGTTTCTTCTTCAGTAAAATGAAGTTAGTAATAATATCTACCTATTTGAGGATTAATGATTTCATTCATCAAGGTGATAAATAACTGTTATTAATGTTGTGGGTATTAGTCATTGTTATTATTCCTTTAAGGAAGAAAGGCCAGTATTAGGGAGGGCAGTAAGAGAAGCATTGTGGTTATACAAGATTCACCATTAGGGCAAAGAGGCTGGCAATGGGACTTGGTTGAGGAGGATCCAACTACACCCACTCTAGGTGTTTCTTTTACTCTCAACAGGTAGGTCCCCTCCAACCCCAGAAGTGCCGTCGCTGTTCTAAGTAGTCAGCTGGGGCTGTGTAGCTCAGTAGAGTACTTGCCTTCCATGAAACCCTGGGCTGGATTCCCAGTACCACATAAAACTGGACTTGGTGGCACATACCGTAATCTCAGCCCTGGTGAGGTAGTTGGCAGGAGAATCAGAAATTCAAGGTCATCCTCAGCTGTAGGCAAATTCAAGGCCAGCCTGGGATACACGAGACTCTTGTCTCAAACGAACAAAAAAGTAATCATCTTACTGTTTTGTCTGCCTTGTTTAAGTGACTGTGTATCTTAAGAAAAGGGGTTTTACCCTATTTAAAACACCTAATATGCACACACACTTTTCTTCATGCCAGGTATCATCCTGAGCATTTCTTTACATGCTTTAATTCCATTAATCTATACAATAGTCGTGGGACGTAGATGCTATATTATTGTCACCTTATAGATGATGACTCTGGGAAACACAGAATAATTTGTTCATGGTGATGCGGCCAATAAGAGAGATAGATTTTCCTTGAGCAAATGAAAGGATGAATTAAGAGGAACAAGAACCAAGGAGGGTATAGTGTAATGGAGACTCTAGAAGGGAAGGGAAGAACAGAAAGTCAAATTAGCCTCAGTCCTGGAAGCCCTTGGTGTGGCAGCTTCTTCCTCTGACCTTTCTTTCACTCGTTGGACCCTAGGTTCAGGCCATCGCTGCCCAGTTGGTGTCTGCCCTCTACTACCTGCATTCCCACCGCATCCTACACCGGGACATGAAACCGCAGAACATTCTTCTCGCCAAGGGTGGTGGCATCAAGCTTTGTGACTTTGGGTAGGGTTTTCTGAGCTTCCATCTGTGCTCTTCCTTCAGGGAGCCCTAGACTACCCAAAGCCTCATGTTAGAACCAGAGCTGGAGATTGGCCAAAGGTACTGTGTCTGCTTTGGTTCATGTTATCCCATATGCTAACAGGTAGTAAATGGTCAGGTTTCATTTTCTTTTAAAAAATGTTCTTATGATGGTTATTTATTGTGCATGTGGAGGTGTGGGCACACATATGCCATGGCATGGTTGTAGATATCAGAGGACAACTTGCAGGAATCAGTTCCCTCCTTCACCATATGAATCCTGGGGATGGAACTCAGGTCATCAGGCATAATGGCAGGTCCTTTTACCACTGAGCCATCAATCACATCAGCCCCTGTCCCTAGATGTAATTTTCTAGTTGTGACTAGGTCAAGAAGATCTTTCTCATTTCAATCCTGTCACCTCCACAGGTTTGCCCGAGCCATGAGCACTAACACCATGGTGCTGACGTCCATCAAAGGCACACCACTCTATATGTCTCCAGAGCTGGTAGAGGAGCGACCCTACGACCACACGGCAGACCTCTGGTCTGTAGGCTGCATCCTGTATGAGCTGGCTGTAGGCACGCCTCCTTTCTACACCACCAGCATCTTTCAGCTGGTTAACCTCATTCTCAAGGACCCTGTGCGCTGGCCCTCTGCTATCAGTTCCTGCTTCAAGGTAATAGGAGATAAGGGGGGTGACTTTTATATCAGAAATCTCTGCCCCTTTCCCAAAATCTATGCAGGCAGCCTATGCTCTATTACAGTAGGAAGTAATGTTGAGACACTGGAAAGGAAGAGCTGCTGGGCTTTATGTGCCCCCAGTCCCACTGGTCCACTGTCAGAGGCAGTAATAGGTGCAATCTAGCTGCTCCCCACGCGGTTGTCAGTGCTCTTCAGCTATTAGAGGGGCTGGTGGTTAGGGGTGGGCGACAGGAAGTGGCACCTCCTCATTGTAGCTATGTCCCAGCAGGTTGGTGGGGAGAGAAGAGGGGTTTGTTGTACTCATTTCTCATCTAGGGCAAGGTTATGGGCCTCAGTGGAATTCAAATACTGTCTTCTCCCAGAATAAAATCTCATTGCAGGTTCCCTTTGGCTTATTGAAAGTGGAAGGGAGACACAGTTTCCCCTAACTTACATAGTTGGGGATGCTCAAATAATTCTTAAAAAAGTTAAAGGAGCTTTAAATGAGGGTTGTATCCCTAGAATCTTCCTTCTTCCGTAGGTAGATTTCAGGAATCTTTAGCAACGGCTATAGTTATACAATCACCACATTTTAGAACAGTGCTCATAGCTTATTAGTAGCTTCTTAAGATCATTCTTTCTTTCTTTCTTTCTTTCTTTCTTTCTTTCTTTTTTTAAATTTTTAATATTTATTTATTTATTATGTATACAATATTCTATCTGCAGGCCAGAAGAGGGCACCAGACCTCATTATAGATGGTTGTGAGCCACCATGTGGTTGCTGGGATTTGAACTCAGGACCTTTGGAAGAACAGGCAATGCTCTTAACCGCTGAGCCATCTCTCCAGCCCCAAGATCATTCTTTCTTAAAATATTTATTTTTATTTAAGTGTGTATGTGTTAGTGTATGTTTACTCGGAAGCTAGACGCATCAGATCTCCTGGAGCTAGAGTTACAGGCAGTTGTGAGCTCTTGATATGGCTGCTCGGAACCAAACTCATGTCGCTTGGAAGTGCTTTTACCCACTGAGCTGTCTCTCTAGTGCCTACCTTCTGTTCTTGTTGCAGGCCTAATTAAGGGTTTTTTCTTAACAGACATACCCTTTCTGTCCCTCCCCCATCTGAAAATTCACTGAGTGTTCCCAAACACATCCTTGAACCATTGCTTGTTTGTGTATGTGTTTAATCATGGCTGCCTCAATTCATCTCCATCCACAAACAACCTGTGACCACGAATGTTTGCTTTCTGAAGATGACTGTGGAAGTGACATTTCTCTTCCAGAATTTCCTCCCCACTTCTCAAAGTTGGTGGCATGGAGATTTGTTTGTAGTCAGAGGCCACTTGTTTGTTTCCTGACCACCCAGACCCAAAATAACCACACAGAAACTGTATTATTACAATAGTGCTTGGCCTATTAGCCTATGAATATTTCTAGCTAGTCCTTATATCTTAAATCAACTTATCTCTATTAACCAGTGCATTGCCACGTGATTGTAGCCCGCTGTAGCCATCCAGCGTCTGGCATCTGTCTCCTGCAGCAGCTACATGGCTTCTCCTTGACTTTGCCTTCTTTTTCTCAGCATTCAATTTAGTTGTGTCCCGTCCAGTGTTCCCCCATCCCCAGATGAAGGCAGTGGTCTGGCTTGAATCCTAAGGGATGAGTTGTTAAGAGTGTGTTTGAGCTGCTGTAAGAACAGACACAGGAGTCGGCTTGCCAGCACCGCTGAGTGTTTAGGGAGAGCCTGGAGGGAGGGCAGGGAGGGCTGATGAAGTTTTATTTCTCTTCATAGAACTTCCTGCAAGGGCTGCTCACCAAAGACCCCCGGCAGCGTCTGTCATGGCCAGACCTCTTGCATCACCCCTTTATTGCTGGCCGTGTCACCAGTGAGTCACCAGGGTTCCCAGGGCTCTGGCCTTTCATAGCATTTTCTCCAGTCTTCCTCTGTCCTCACTGTCTGGATGCCACACACCTTCCTCCCCCACCTTGGACTTCTTCCTCCTGTAGTCTGGCTTTTACCACTCGTGCTTTCTGTTTGTCAAAATGGCCTCTTTCCACAGGGGCCTAGAGACACTGACATTGTCCCTGGTCAAGAGGACATGGTGGCCACAGCCCTAGAATAATCATGTCCTCTCCTCTTCCCCCTCTGCAGTAATAACTGAACCAGCAGGTGCAGATTTGGGCACTCCGTTTACTAGTCGTCTGCCTCCAGAACTTCAGGTCCTAAAGGACGAACAGGCCCATCGACTGACACCCAAGGGTAGCCAGTCTCGCATCCTGCAGCAGGCCTATAAGCGCGCAGCTGAAGAAACCAAGCAGAAGGTGTGTGAGTCAGAGGAAAAGATGACACAGACAGGCTAGTGACTTGGGGGAGCAGGAGGAAGAGGTGACTTTCAGAGAATTGGCAAAAGACCATGAATAGGATCCACACTGCACAAATAGTTCTCTTGTCTCCTACCCACCTCTCATAGAAAGAACAGGATGCAGGACCTGCCCTTGAACAAGAGGCTAGGCCCAGCAACGTGACAGCGAGCACAGCCCCTGCGCCCGGACTAAAGGCTCCTCCTCAGGAACCAAGCCTCTTGGCTAGTATATTGGACTCAGAAATGAAGAGCGACTGGGGGGCTGGAGAAGCACCCCCTGTGCCTCGGTGAGAAGGGTAAAGCGGTTTGTGTGTGTCCAGGAGGGAGACAGTTATCAAAGCAAACATAAAATGGCTCTGTCACTAGCCATCGCCCAAACATAGATAGGGCTTTAGGGGCGAGAGTCCTAGGTTCTTGGGTTCTGATTCTTTGTAGTTTACTTTTTTCTTTTTTTTTAGTTTATATGTGTGGGTGTTTTGCCTGTATGTATGTCTGTGTATCATATGTGTACAGCGCTTCAAAGGCCAAAAGAGGGCATTGGATCTCCTGGGAATGGAGTTATAGATAACTGTGAGCTATTGTGTGGGTGCTGAGACTCAAACCTGGACCCTCTGAAAGAGTAGCCAGTGCTCTAACCACTGAACCATCTCGCCAACCCTCTAATTCTTTCTTAGTTCATCAGGAAACTTGAGGATTTTGTCTTCCTGTCTCAGTTGTGCTTTGAAATGACAAGGGCCACTTCTGTCTGAGGGGGAAACAATTGGAGTGGAAGGTCATGGGTGAAAAACCAGAGTCTACTTGAGAGTAAGAGCTAGCTGGGAGGGCGGTCAACAACCTGCGTGTGGATGTTAACACTTACTGAACTGACCACATCCCATAATCTACTTGTCTGACTGGTTCCCCAAGGCCTTTTCCCGAGCTCAGAGGGCTATACAGGGCAATGAACCTCAAGCCTCACAGATCTGAAAGTCATCTTACTCCCAGCTTTGCTTTGGCAGGGAAAACCACATCACCTTGGAGTGTGAGCAGGCGTTCCCAGAGCTGAGGCCCGAGACGATGGGCGGGCAGAGCACCGATGCAATGGATCTAGAAAATGAGGTGAGACGTTAGATGGGTGCTTTTCTAGAGCAGCGCAGGCTATAAACACAAGCTCCCTTCGTGTCAGAGATGGTTTTGTTATAGGTTTATAGATTTTAGTTACATATTATGTGAACATAAAATTCTCAAATCAGAATACAGAGATAAAATTGAAGGTTCTAAGGTCAATGTTAGCACATTCCCTATTTTCAGTATTTTGGGAGGTTGAGGGGAGAGAATCTCTTGAGCCCAGGAGTATCTAGCTAGCCTGGGCTACATAATGGAACTTTTATCTAAACAAACAAACAAACCAAACCAAAACAACAAAAATCATAAATAAAAATGAAGGTCTCTGTTGAACCTTACCTCACTTCCAGAGATGGCTATCATTACTAATCTGTCTCCTTTCAGACTTTCTGAACTTCACATATGTGCAGTTTGGCTGTTTTTGCATTATTGAATTTATCTTGTTTATTGCCTTGCATTGTGCTTCTTTTACCATATGATCTACTGTAAGACTTGTTTCTACATCAGAGCATGTATTTCTTCCTTAACCTTTGTGTCAGTTTTAGGGTTCTGATTTTTAAATTTTGAAATAATTTCAACTTGAATAATCATGGGGCTCGAAAGGTGAGCTCATCAGTTATGAACGCTTGTTCTGGGAGGCAGAGGCAGGGCAGACCTCTGTGAGCTCAAGGCCAACCTAAGCTACAGAGCGACCTACACACACACACACACACACACACACACACGCACACAGCACTAGTTCTGGCAGAAGCCCTTGGTTCGGTTTATACTACCCATGTGGTGACTTACAAGCACCCACAATTCCTGTTCCAAGAGATCCAGTATTCTCTTCTGACATCCTCGGACATCAGGCATGCACATTGTGCAAATCACCAGAATACGTACGATTCCTTATTCCCTTACCCTTATCTCTGTCTGTTTTGTGCTGCCTAAACAGATACCAGAGACTGGGTCATTTGTAATGAACAGAAACTTATTTCTCGAAGTTCTGAGGCTGGGAAGTCTTACATGAACATGTTGGCAGGCTCAATCTCTATGCTTCTAAGATGGTCCCTTGGGTACCGTATCCTTTGTAGGCAGAAGAACGTATGCTTCCATGTTGCAGAAACTTGAGAGTCAGGGTCTCACTGTGTAGTCCAGGCTGGCCTTGAACTCACAGTCCTCGTTCTTCAGCCTCCAGAATGCTGGGTTTATGGGTGTGAGCCTCAAGGCCTAGCTCTAGAAAATTGAATCCCTGGAATGGGAGTTAAAGAGTTCTGAAGCACCATGCAGGAATCAAACCCAGGTCCTCTGGAAAGTATCCAGTACTCTTAACCACTGAGCCATCAACCCAGTCCCTGGAAATCATTTTTATGGCAGCCTTAATCAGTTTGTGGTATTGGAGCTCATGGCCTAAAACAAAACAAAGCTCTCCCGTTAGGCTCCACCCCCCAGCACTGTTTCTGTGAAAATTAAGTCACCAATACAAAACAGTTCAGAGAAGACGAAAACACTCAAACTGTGGTCTTCCCTGCACCTAGATTCACCTGTCACAGTTTTGCTACATTTGCTGTATGAGTGTCCATGAATAGGATGGACATACTGTCTTTTTTAATCAGTTTGAGGCAATTTGCAGACATGTCCTTCTACCTCAAAATACTTGGTGAATATTTCCTACGAATAAAGTCATTCCTTTGTGCTATCATAGTCAGAAATTTCAAGTTGAATCATGTGGCACACACCTTTAATCCCAGCATTTGGACCGCGGAGGCAGGCGGGTCTCTGTGTTTCAGGCTAGTGTAATCCACATAGAGAATTCCAGGCCAGCCTGGACTATGTAGAGAAACCCAATATCAGAAACAAAAATATTAAAACTAAAAAAAAGAAAGAAAAGAACTTTCAAACCGATACTGTGTTGTGACTCTAACAAAGGTAAATGCATCACATCCTGCCAACTGCTCCAGTGATGTACTTTAAGTCCCCCTTGGCTGGGGGAGTGGCCAGGGCTTGACCAGGCAATTAAGGGCAGTGACTGCTCTTTCAAGAGAACTGGCATTTGGTTCCCAGAACCCACATGTTGACTTAGAACCATTTGTAATTCCAGTTTCAGGGAATCCTATACCTTCTTCTTGCTTCTGCTGGCATGAGAAATGTACAGTGGTGTACATACATACACCTATAGAATAAAATAAATACTAAAAATATTTTCCCTAGCCAGGCGGTGGTGGCGCACGCCTTTAATCCCAGCACTTGGGAGGCAGAGGCAGGCGGATCTCTGTGAGTTCGAGACCAGCCTGGTCTACAAGAGCTAGTTCCAGGACAGGCTCCAAAACCACAGAGAAACCCTGTTTCGAAAAACCAAAAAAAAAAAAAAAAGATTCAGTTCTGGTGAGGACATCATTGCTGATAACATCCCGCAGCAGGGAACTGTGGGAAAAAGGATTATGGGAGAGATCAGCTCCAAGGTTTTATAATCTTTTTATTATTATTATTATTATTTTTATTCTTTTTTAATTTATAATCTTTTTGAAGCCTGGCATAGTGGTCTTTAATCCCAGCACTTGGGAGGCAGAGGCAGGCAGATCTCTGTGAGTTCCAGATGTCTAAAAAACAGAATAGGCTTTTGAAACCTAACCAGGTCCCAAGAAGAATACTTTGTTCCTGTCTGGGATGTGGCTCAGTGGGGCAGTGCATGCTGCTTGCCTCTTGCCTTGGACATACAAAGCCTTTCATTCAGTCCCTACTACAGAGCAGAGGGTGCAGTCCAAGGGAGATCTTAATGCCTCCTGCAGGGTGGTATCCAGCTGTCCTAAGAACCTCCCACTAGGCGTCCTTTCCTAAAGGTCTCAGCATCTCTGAATGCTACTATGCTGGAACAAGGACTTTAAAAAGAAAAACAAATGAAACTTTGAGCACATATGCTTGAAATATGCCCGACCAGAGCACTGTACAAGCGAGTTGTTATGCAGTGCTCCTCAAATTATTTGTTTCATGATTAGATTTGGCCTACGCATTTTGGGTAGAAATCCTATACAGGGTGCATCCTCTGTACTGCATCTACTTAGTGACCTCCTGGTAGTTCCTAATAGAGACATGCCATGGTTTACCATTCCCATCCCAACTGACTTTATGACAGTTCCGTGTGTTGTCATTGTCAGCCATGCTGCACTGGGTGCTTTTCCTAGGTACCTCTTAATGCATATACTCAGTGCCCCACAAGGGACTTTTCAAGACCCATTGTGTCTGTCTGGACAGTGTCTGACTATACACTCCTATGCTGAAGGAGCCACTGGCTGCTCTCTGTTACCCCATAAGTCACTCAGTTTCTAATCTGGGGTTACTCCTCTTGACCTCTTTCACTCCAAACACCCAGGAGCCAGACAGCGATGATGAGTGGCAGTGCTTACTGGAGGCCACTGAGCCTGTGCCGGTCCAGCTGAAGTCCCCCCTCACTCTGCTGTGTAATCCTGACTTCTGCCAGCGTATCCAGAGTCAGCTGCGTGGGACTGGTGAGCAGGTAACAAGCTGAAGGTTCTGTGAAAGATGTTGAGACAGTCTTCAGAAATGACATCATTACCTTAAGGAGACAGAGAGCCTGTCTAACAGAGGTTTCTCTCATGCCTGCCAGTTCCCAAATAACCATTTACAGGCTTAATATAGTTGGACCTAGTAAACTAGCCAGTGTTGTCCGTGACCCTGAGACATTTGATGTATATTTGTAAACAGCAAGGCAAATACAGGATTTGATGTTGATAGTCAAATGGAAAACAATAGACACAGCCATGGATATTGTGGTCTCCTTATGCTGTTTTTACTGTGCACTTTTTGAAATTAGGACCTAATTTCAGTATGTAAGAACAACAAATATTTTGTATATTTTCAAGCTCGATTATATGGTAATGGATCTTGTATCTTTGGAATAGATATATGTTTCTGGATAAAATGCTTAAATTGTCAGATGTCAAAAAAAAAATGTTTGGCTGATGGCCCAGGCTTATTACTAGCTAGCTCTTACATTTAAATTAACCCATTTTTATTAATCTATGTATTGCCACGTAGTCTGGTGTTACCTCATTTTCTACGTCTTGCTTCCTATATGCCTGGATTGTGTCTCCCAGATTCCACCCTTATTTATTTATCTATCTATCTATCTATCTATCTATCTATCTATCTATCTATCTATCTATCTATTTATTTATTTATTTGTATTTTGTGTATAAGTGTTCGCATGTATACCTGCAGGCCAGAAGAGGGCATCAGATCCTATTGCAGATGGTCTTGAGCCACCATGTGGGTGCTAGGAATTGAACTCAGAACCTCTGGAAGAGTAGCCAGTGCTCTTAACCAGTGAGCCATCTCTCCAACTCCCACCCTTCTCCTGTATCTCTGCTTTGATTTCCTGCATGGCTCTATCCTGCTTTGCCATAGGCCAAAACAGCTTTATTTATCAATCAATGAGAACAACACATATTCACAGCATACAGAAAGACATCCCATAGCAGTCCTGGAACTCAGAGATAGCCTACCTGGGCGTGAGACACCATGGCCCCGGCCTTGAAGATTTTTCTAGGCATTATGTAGTTTTAGCTTTTTTTTTCTTTTCTTTTCTTTTTTTTTTTTTCAAGACAGGGGTTTTTCTGTAGCTTTGGAGCCTGTCCTGGAACTAGGTCTTGTAAACCAGGCTGGCCTCAAACTCACAGAGATCTGCCCGCCTCTACCTCCCGAATGCTGGGATTAAAGGCATGTGTCACCACTGCCTGGCTCATAGTTTTAGCTTTTACATTAAGATCTCTATCTCTGACCCTTTTTGAGTTAGTGTTTGTACATGAAATAAGTTCAACTCTTTGTGTGTTTTTGAAAAAACAAATCTTTTCCCACTGAATTATATTGGTACCTTGCTCTTATTTCCTGGATCTAACAATTGTCATCCTACTATTGGACCCTGCCTTCCTTTCTTCCTTTCCTTTTTTCTTTTTTCTTTTTTTTTCTCTTTTTATTTTTATTATTATTATTAAAAACTTCCACCTCCTCCCCTTCCTCCTCCCCCTCCCTCTCCAGTCCAAAGAGCAGTCAGGGTTCCCTGCCCTGTGGGAAGTCCAAGGTCCTCCCCGCTCCATCCAGGTCTAGTAAGGTGAGCATCCAAACAGACTAGGCTCCCTCAAAGCCAGTACATGCAATAGAATCAAAACCCAGCGCCATTGTCCTTGGCTTCTCAGTCAGCCCTCATTGTCAGCCATGTTCAGAGAGTCTGGTTTGATCACATGCTCGTTCAGTCCCAGTCCAGCTGGCCTTGGTGAGCTCCCATTAGATCAGCTCCACCGTCTCGGTGGGTGCACCCCTCATGGTCCTGACTTCCTTGCTCATGTTCTGCCTCCTTCTGTTCCTCATTTGGACCTTGGGAGCTCAGTCCAGTGCTCCAGTGTGGGTCTCTGTCTCTATCTCCATCCATCGCCAGATGAAGGATCTATGGTGATATGCAAGATATTCATCAGTATGGCTATAGGATAGGGCCATTTCAGGTTCCCTCTCCTCAGCTTCCCAAGGAACTAGCTGGGGACATCTCCTTGGACACCTGGGAACCCCTCTAGGGTCAAGTCTCTTGCCAACCCTAAAATGGCTCTCTTAATTAGGATATATACTTCCCTACTCCTATATCCACCCTTCCTCCATCCCAACCATCCCATTCCCCCAAGTCTCCCCAATTCTTCCCTTCTCGCTTTTCTCTCCCCAGCTCCCGTTACCCTCACCCCACCCCACCCCCCAAGTTCCCAATTTTTGCCTGGCAATCTTGTCTACTTTCAATATCCAGGAGGATAACTGTATGTTTTTCTTTGGGTTCACCTTCTTATTTAGCTTCTCTAGGATCATGAATTATAGGCTCAATGTCCTTTATTTATGGCTAGAATCCACTTATGAGTAAGTACATACCATATTCATCTTTTTGGGTCTGGGTTACCTCACTCAGGATAGTGTTTTCTATTTCCATCCATTTGCATGCAAAATTCAAGATGTCATTGTTTTTTACCGCTGAGTAAAACACTAAAGTGTATATGTGCCACACCTTCTTTATCCATTCTTCTATTGAGGGACACCTATGTTGTTTCCAGGTTCTGACTATTACAAATAATGCTGCTATGAACATAGTTGAACAAATGCTTTTGTAGTATGATAGGGCATCTCTTGAGTATATTCCCAAGAGTGGTATTGCTGGATCCTGGGGTAGGTTGATCCCGAATTTCCTGAGAAACCTCCACACTGATTTCCAAAGTGGTTGCACAAGTTTGCATTCCCACCAGCAATGGATGAGTGTGCCCCTTACTCCACACCCTCTCCAGCAAAGGCTGTCATTGGTGTTTTTGATTTTAGCCATTCTGACAGATTTAAGATGGTATTTCAAAGTTGTTTTGATTTGCATTTCCCTGATCTTTAAGGAGGTTGAGCATGACCTTAAGTGTCTTTTGGCCATTTGAACTTCTGTTGAGAATTCTCTGTTCAGTTCAGTGCCCCATTTTTTAATTGGGTTAATTAACATTTTAAAGTCTAGTTTCTTGAGTTCTTTATATATTTTGGAGATCAGACCTTTGTCCGTTGCAGGGTTGGTGAAGATCTTCCCCCAGTCAGTAGGTTGCCTTTTTGTCTTAATGACAGTGTCCTTTGCTTTACAGAAGCTTCTCAGTTTTAGGAGGTTCCATTTATTCAATGTTGCCTTAATGTCTGTGCTACTGGGGTTATACGTAGGAAGTGGGCTCCTGTGCCCATGTGTTGTAGACTACTTCCCACTTTCTCTTCTATCAGGTTCAGTGTGTTCAGACTGATATTGAGGTCTTTAATCCATTTGGACTTGAGTTTTGTGCATGGTGATAGATATGGCTCTATTTTAATTCTTCTACAGGTTGACATCCAGTTATGCCAGCACCATTTGTTGAAGATGCTTTGTTTCTTCCATTGTATACTTCTAGCTTCTTTGTCGAAAATCAGGTGTTTATAGGTTTGTGGGTTAATATCTGGGTCTTCTATTCGATTCCATTGGTTGACTTCTCTGTTTTTATGCCAATACCAGGCTGTTTTCATTACTGTAGCTCTGTAATAGAGTTTGAAGTCAGGGATGGTAATGCCTCCAGAAGTTCCTTTATAAGATTGTTTTGGCTATCCTGGTTTTTTTTTTTTTTTTTTTTTTTGAGTTAATGTTTGTACATGAAATAAGTTCAACTCTTTGTGTGTTTTTGAAAAAACAAATCTTTTCCCACTGAATTATATTGGTACCTTGCTCTTATTCCCTGGATCTAACAATTGTCATCCTACTATTGGACCCTGCCTTCCTTTCTTCCTTTTCTTTTCTTTCTTTCTTTCTTTCTTTCTTTCTTTCTTTCTTTCTTTCTTTCTTTCTTTTCCTTCCTTCCTTCCTTCCTTCCTTCCTTTCTTTTTTTTTGAGACAGGTCTTCCCTGTGTAAAACCCCTGACTTCCCTGGAACTATCTCTGTAATCCAGACTGTCCTCAAATTCACAGAGAGTCACCTGCCTCTGCCTCCTGAGTGCTGGGATTAAATGCATTTCCTCCATGCCCGGCCATTGGAGCATTTCTAATGTGAGAAAGTCAGCTAAAATCTGTTTCTAACCTGGGAGGCTAGGCAGATGGTTTCTTTTCTTTCTTTTCCAATCCCCCCCCCCCCCGCTTTTTTGATATCTCTATCAGGCTAGCCTTGAATTTGTAAGAGATCTCTCTGCTTCTGTCCCTGCCCCCATCTACCACTGCTCCCATCCTCACCCGCCCGCCTCTACCTTGCTTTGATTAAAGGTGTGCATCACCACACCTGGTGCAGGTAGTTTCTTGAACCCAAAGGATTGAAAACATGAAACCAGCCTAGGCAACATAATGGAACCTCTGTTTAAAAAAAAATTAACCAATTATTATGAATGAATTTGGGGCCACATGCTATGGTGCATGAGTTCAGCTCAGAGGCAGCTTTGTGGCCCTGGTTCTGTATTCTACTTTTAAGTGGGTTCTGAACAAACTCAGATCATTAGGCGTATGCAGCAAGCACTTTACCTGCTGAGCCATCTCACCAGCCTAGACTCTGTCTCTCAGAAAACAAAGGTTTTGGCTTCTGAGATAAGATTTCTGATTTGTGGATCAGAATTCACAAAGACCTAGCTATTGATCTTTGATAGGGCCCTGATCTATGTAGATGGATCAGTTCTCTGTCTTTAAGATGAGCAGTTCTCTTTACTACACACTGTGAGATGGGAGAGTAAATGCCGAATTGAGAACAGCAAACTCTGAGGCATTTGGTATCAGTGTTATTCTTTTGAAGAATAACCATGTAAACGTATGGTACTTTCCTTAGCGTGCAGGCTGCATGTGGATACATGTTGGGCGAAAGTTAACATGAGAAATGTTGGCAGTCCTTGATCTAGAGCTGATGATGTCTTGCTTCTCTGGAGTTAAATAACATCATTTCATATCTCTTGTTTTTATTTTTCAGAAGACTGTGTGTGTGTGTGTGTGTGTGTGTGTATGTGGTGGTGTCCTTGCTGCTGCTGTTGTCTTTAAGGTGAAGGGCTATCAAAGGGAAGAAATGAACAATAATGGTACTGGGCCTGGTGGACAGATCTTGAGGTCCCCTGCCCCTTGGTCACTGATGTTCTAGTCAGGAGACCTTCCTTAGTTATTTCTCTGGTGCAGTACCCCTGTGTTTCTGTGCTTGCTCCCTGGCTTTTCAACTCCTCCATGTAGGAATGCAGACATTGGTCTACTCTGCTAACTCCTTGGAACCATTCGGTATTTGTGATTCTTCTTCCTTTACCTATAATTATGCCAATTGCTGTCTCTTTTACTCATGTCCCTCAGATCCTGAAAGGTATCCTAAAGGGTGCTTCCCAGCTGCTTCCTGCACTCCGTGTCCTGAGCAGTCTCCTGTCCAGCTGCAGTGACTCAGTGCTTTTGTATTCCTTCTGCCAGGAGGCAGGACTGCCTGGGCTGCCCCTTAGCCTCCTCCGGCACAGCCAGCAGAGCAGCAGCATCCAGCAGGTACCCCGCCCAGCAGCTCTGAAGACAGCGCTGGTCCTCTTCTTCTTCTGGAGCTGCCGTCTGTCTGACCTGACTGCCTCTTCTTTTCTAGCCTTCTTTTTCTAATTACCAGACCGTCACTTGCAAATTCTGATGCCTTCTGGGTCTAAACCAGTAGTATCAGTCAGTGAAGAAGACGAGGTTAGCATACAGCTGTCTAAGGAGTAGGGAGCATATTAACCATCCTGACCCTAAATGGGGAATCTTCTCAACTCCAGCCCATTGTTGTCATGTGAAAGTTTAAGCCAGTGTACCTAATCTGTTTTCTAACACAAGATAAAAATCAGAGTCTTTTTTTATTATTTATTTGTTTGTTTTTAGTGTCTTTTTTTTTTTTTTTTTTTAGATTTAATCATTTAAGTATACAGTGGTCTGCCTGCATGCATGCCTATAGGCCAGAAGATGGCACCAGATCCCATTACAGGTGGTTGTGAGCCACCATGTGGTTGCTGGGAATTGAACTCAGAACCTTTGGAAGAGCAAGCAGTGCTCTTAACCACTGAACCATCTCTCCAGCCCCCCCAGAGTTTTTTTTTTTTTTTAAAAATGAGTAATTTCTCGATATTGAGAAGAGTTCCTGCAGAGAGTTGGACTTCTGCTTTGTTACCTTGTTTTCTTTTCTTTTTGGTTTTTCGAGACAGGGTTTCTCTGTAGTTTTAGAGCCTGGCCTGGAACTAGCTCTTGTAGACCAGGCTGGCCTCGAACTCACGAGATCCACCTGCTTCTGCCTCCTGGGTGCTGGAATTAAAGGCGTGCGCCACCACCGCCCGGCTGTTACCTTGTTTTCAGAGCAGGTCATTGATGTTCAGAGATTGGTCCCTGGAGTCACTGCTGATGGCTACCTGATAGGTAGGAGAGCTATGATCAAGACTCAGTGTGTCTGGGGCCAAATCTCTACTTCCTGCATTGGGTTCTGACACGGTTGAGCTCAGAGAACAGCTCCCCCACTCCCCTTCCCCCAGATGATGCAGGTATGGTAGGCAGCCCTTAGGATGCTGCCCTCTGCTGCTAAGTAGCGAACTCAGATAAATATAGGGAACTTAAAAGGATACTTTTGTGGGAAGTAGCCCCTCCTCCTCTCCAACATGCAGCTCTAGTCAAGTGGCATCTCCAGATGGTCTGTGACTCTTTGACACCGCTTGACTTTCTCCTTCCCTGCCCCTCTCCCCCTGGCCAGCTTGACTGGCGCTCTGCATGCCTCTGCTGCTGCTTTTTCTGCTTTGGTCTTCATTTCTCATGCTGCCCTTTTGCTCCTTTCTTCACAGCAACCTTGGTATGGGGCCTTCTTACGGGACCTGGTGGCTGTGGTTCAGGCCTACTTTTCATGTGCCTTCAATCTGGAGCGGAGCCAGACAGGTGACAGGTGGGGGAAAAGACGCTTCTGCCCCGCTGGACAGGGTGGCAGTGTGGCTTCAGTTTCTGCTCCATTTCTCCCACTGCTCATTAGGAGGAGACCAAGTGAGAAGTGGTGCTGTGTGACAGGGTTAGAGGTGAGCTGACCAGCCTTCAGAATGTAGTGGATCCTCAGAAGGACCACTTCCAGCTTTGCCCCCCAAGACAGACAGATTCTTTTTGTTTTTTTGAGACAGGGTTTCTCTGTGTAGCTTTGGAGCTGTCCTGAAACTCTCTGTGTAGACCAGGGTGGCCTCAAACTCACAGAGATCCATCTGTCTCTGCCTCCCAAGTGCTGGGATTAAAGGCGTGCGCCACCACCACCCAGCGACAGTCAGATTCTAAGAGTCTGCAGCCACCCAGCACAGTTGGGCATCAATGGAAGGACAAATATGAAAACAGCTGAGAAGGGTCTTGAACAGTGTTTGTGAGATCTCCCTTCCCTCTCCTCCCCTCCCCTTCCTTCCCCTTCCCTCCCCTTCCCCCTGATTCTCTATCTGTGTGTCTGTTAGCAGAGTTGGAAGGAGGAACATTCTGATGTGTTCCTTGGCAAAGATCTCCTAGGTTTCCAGAACTGACCCATTTGCCATGCCATATCCAGGCTTTTAGTGGGAGGATGGAAAGATAGCATGGGTTCATTCTTCCCCAGCCTGCAGGTGTTTCAGGAGGCTGCCAATCTCTTTTTGGACATGTTGGGGAAGCTGCTGGCCCAATCAGATGACTCCGAGCAGGCATTTCGAAGGGACAGCCTTATGGTAATCTCCTCCCACTTCCAAATTTCTGTCCTGACTGTCTTTTCCTGTGTTTCTCCCAGCGCCTTTCTAATGATTGTTTCAATTCAACAAATGTTGAATTCTCATTGTGTGCCACATGGGTAACAGAGTCTCCACCCTGAAGAGACTAAAGACAGTCAAAAAGGACCAGTTGTAGTGGCACATGCCTTTGGTTAGTCCTAGCACTCAGGAGGCAGAATCAGGTGGATTATTGAGTTTGAGGCTAGGTACATAGTGAGTTCCAGGACAGCCAGAGCTACATAGAGAAACCCTGAGTCAAAAAACAAACAAACAAACAAACAAACAAAAACAGCCAAGTAGGGAAAGTGAAGTCCATTAGAACTTTGTACATGGTGCAGAGGAACCACTAAAGAAGATTCCATTAGCTCTGCATGGAGAGTCCTCAGAGAAATTGTGAAGACTGAAGTCATGTGTGCTTTTCAAGAACACATAGCAGCAGCCAGGTAGAAGTAGTGTTTGCCTTTAATCCCTGTACTTGGAGGCAGAGGCAAGAGGATCTCTGTGAGTTTGAGGTCAGCCTGGTCTACAGAGTGAGATCCAGGGCAGACAGGGCTACACAACACAGTGAAACCCTGTCCAAAAAAAAAACCCACAAAAAAATAAATAAATAAATAAATAATAAATGCATAGCAGCTTGCCAGCTTGGGTGGAGCAGGGAAGGTCATAGGCCACTTTAGATAGAAAGAACACTATATCTAAAATGCGGAGGCATTGAGTAGTTTGACATATATCAGAGGCCATAAATATAAGCATCTTAAATAGATAGATAGATGATAAATAAATAATTGAAAAGCCAGGCATAGTGGCACATACCTTTAATCTCAGCACAGGGGGAGGCAGAGATAGCTCTCTGAGTTCAGGGCCAGCCTGGTCTACATATAGACATCCAGGACTACATAGTGAGACCCTGTTTTGAAAACAGAACAAACAAAAAGCAACAAAAAAAAGATGAAGCATCTTGCAGACCAGCTAGTATTCTCCAGCCTTGTTTGTGAAAAAGACTCATGAGCTCCTCTAATCTTCTTCCTTAGACCCTGATGGAGGATGGAGTGAGAAACAGCTGTGTTGTCACTGCGTTGTCAGGGAGGACGCAGACACTTATGTCCAAAGAAAACGATTGTATGGTTGTTGTTGAAACTAGCCGTTGGGAACATAGCTGTGGGATAATTTCCCGCCTCCAGTTAGCAGCCCATTCATGTGTCTGTTGCCTGAGAGTCTCGTTTCATCTTCTTCCTTTTAAGTCAGAAAGCTTTGAATGGCTAGACTAAATTCTGGCCAGCAGTTAGTTGCCAGAATTACCAGCCAGCACCTGTCATGTTATTGAGTACTGAACAATTATTGGAATAATTGTTCTTCCTCCTGAATTTCTGAATTATTATACCTTTGTTCCACATTTTCAGAAGCGTCATCTAGGGAGATGCTGACGAGAAATAGAAGGGTTGATTGGACAGATGTAAGAGTGTGTGCAAGGGAGTAGGGTGGTGGTGGAGCTCACCTTTAATCCCAGAACTCAGGAGACAGAGGCAGGCGGATTTCTGTGAGTTCGAGACCAACCTGGTCTACAAGAGCTAGTTTCAGGACAGGCTCCAAAGCTACAGAGAAACCTTGTCTCAAAAAACCAAAAAAAAAAAAAAAAAAAAAAGTGTATGTAAAGGGGCTGAAATCTCAGTACAAAGAGAAAAAGAGAGAGGAAGGGAGAAAGTGATGGTGGGAGGAGAGAGAGAAAGGGAAGAATTCACCCCAAATCCTCCTGTGTCAACCAGGAAGACTGTGGGTGCATTTTATTTTCCCTGGGAAGAATTCTTACTGTCTCCTGGGCTTTTAATCCCTTTCCTGAGTTCCTGGGGTATTTCCTGGTTCTCACTAAAGCCCATTCAGGTTTCTGATACCCTGATATCTCTACTCTTCTTCCCTTCAGTGCTTTGCTGTCCTGTGTGAAGCTGTGGACGGGAACAGCCGGGCCATCTCCAATGCCTTTTACTCCAGTCTGTTGACCACACAGCGCACTGTATTGGATGGGCTCCTTCATGGCCTAACAGTTCCACAGCTTCCTTTCCACATACCGCCAGGTGATCCGACCTTCTTGTTCCATGCATAGGTCAGCCTATGTCCTTCCTACTTCCACCACTAGAATGGTGCCTGCCTGGAACTTGGCAGGTGCTCAAAAGTGTAAATGGGCTTGGGGACGTAGCTCATTTGGTAGAGCACTTGCCTAGCATGAAGTCCTGGCCTTGACGGCACATGCATGTAATCCCAGAACTCTGGAGGCAAAGGCAGGAGGATCAAGTTCAAAGTAATCTTCAGCTTCATAGTTTAAGGCTTGACTTCTGTTGCATGAGGAGGGTGGCCCTTTGTTCCCTCCTGGCCGCCCAGCTAGCTTACACCAAAATAATCACACAGAAACTGTTATTCATTTAAACACTGCCTGGCCCATTAGCTCTAACTTCTTATTGGCTAACTCTTACATATTAGTTTAACCCATCCACTGTGGCTTACCGGCAAGATTCTAACCAGTGTCTGTCTCAGGCAGGAGATCCATGGCTTCTGCCACTCTGCCCTTCTTTCCAGCATTCAGTTTTGTCTTCTCCTCCTACCTAAGTTCTGCCCTATCTGGCCAAGCAGTTTTTTTATTGATTAACCAATAAAAGCAACACATAAACAGAAGGACCTCCTACACCAGACTGGGACATAATGAAACCCTGTCTCAAAAACGCAAAAACGCAAAGCAAGACAAAACAAAAAAATCCTAAAAGGTTGACTTGGGGAGCCTGTAAGAAACAACCAGATCTTACCTTTCTATTCTCCATAGGAGCCCCACAAGAGAGCCAGCCACTGCGGGAGCAGTGTGAAGATATACCCGGAGCCATCTCTTCTGCCCTGGCAGCCATGTGTACTGCTCCTGTGGGGCTGCCGAGCTGTTGGGATGCTAAGGAGCAGGTCTGAGATCCAAATTCTTGCTTTCTTCTCTGCTACTTGGGAACCAGGGAGTCTGGTCATACTTGCTGCTGAGAAACAGAAAAAATAAGCCTTGGGCTTCTCCTTGCTCAGAATTTCCAAAGACAGACTCTCTCCTGCTGGTCTGGGCCACTTATTTGCCGTCGATGACTAGAATTCGAGAGAGGTGACCCAGACCCAGAAAGACAAATATCATATGTACTCACTCATAAGTTGCTTCGAGACACAAAGCAGAGAAAAGCCTATAATTCACAATCCCAGAGAACCTAAACAACAAAAAAGACCCTAAGAGAGACATACATGGATCTAATCTACATGAGAAGTAGAAAAAGACAAGGTCTCCTGAGTAAATTGGGAGCATGGGGGCCATGGGAGGGGGTAGAATGGGAGGAGAGAGGAAGGGAGGGGATCAGAGAAAAAGATACAGCTCAATAAAAACAATTTAAAAAATAATAAAATGACTAGAATTCCATACATTGGCTACCTGGCTCAGCAGTAACTGCCTAGGTGATAGGGCAGCCGATTGGAAGTCATCATGTTTCTCCAGGGTCAGGGGTCACACAGATTGAGCTTCCCTACCTTGTTACTTATTAGCACTTCCCTGTAGACCTGCCTACATTACGGACGAACTCAGGTAGGATTCAGTTCTCCACTGGCCATGGAGACTGGGCATAGAATGGGACCTGAGGGTTCTAGTGAACCTAAGAGGGGCCAGCAAGAGTCTGAGATTTCTGGCCAATTGAAGATGTGCAAGGAATGGAGGTAGAGTAAGGGAGATGGGGTAGAGCCGAGTTTGTCTCCATAGGTCTCGTGGCATTTGGCCAATCAGCTGACTGAGGATAGCAGCCAACTGAGGCCAGCCCTTGTCTCTGGTCTGCGGCATCATATCCTATGCCTCCACCTTCTCAAGGTACTTCCTTCCCACCGCCCTCAATGCCTGGGATGTCTTTTAACTCCCAGGAAAGGAAGGGAGGGGAGGAAAGAAGAAGGGAGGGAAGGAGAGAGAGAAGAGATTATCTGTGGCTGGGCATGGTGATGCTGGCCTTTAATCCCAGCACTCAGGAGGCAGGGGGAGGCTGATCTCTGTGAGTCAGAGACCAGCCTGCCAGCCTGGTCTACAGAGAGAGTTCTGAGTCAGCCGGAGCTCTAGAGGAGAAACGTTCCACAGGGAGGGTGGTTGAGAAGAGCATCACATGATGGCACCCAGCAAGCAGAGAGAAAGGATAGGTGTGGTGCAGCAGCGTCTGGTTTTTCTTTCCCTTTGATTCTGTCCAGGCCCCAGCCTGTGGAATGCTGCCATATGCACACTCAGGATGGGTTTTCCACGCGTTGGAAAGGCCCTCACAGAAACACCCAGGTGTGCTTCACTTAGGCCCTTCTTACTCCAGTCATACTGTCAAAATTGTCACAACCCCCATGTGTGGACACCAGCTCTACTGAGAGGCCTGCCTGCTTGTCAGCCGAGCCTTCCACTGTAGGACCCAGGGCTGTTCTGTCCACTGACAGGCTCCTTCCAACTTCCCTAGGTTCTCTACTCCTGCTGCTATATCAGTGAGCGTCTGTGCCATATTCTGGGGCAAGAGCCCCTGGCCTTGGAGTCGCTGTTGATGCTGGTCCAGGGCAAGGTAAGCCAGCGATACCCACACGGCTGGGTATCTCATGGTACTCCATCTCTCCCAGAAGTTCTGAGAGCTCAGGTTTCCTTTGTAGGTACAAGTAGCAGATTGGGAAGAGTCCACTGAGGTGGCACTCTATCTCCTGTCCCTTCTTGTCTTTCGGCTCCAAGATCTGCCTTCTGGGTGAGTCATAGAGTCAGGTCTCTCCACTAAAGTCTCCTTCCCTCGGAGCTATCCCTGGAAGGGCACCCTCTAGCTTTTTCCTAGAAGGGGCTGACACAGAGAGAACAAAGAACAGGCCTGGTTCTCATCACCTCTGGGCCTCGGGGGTAGATGCAGCGTGAGTGGAAGGTGTAGTACACAGGAGAGGGGGACGCTGTCCAGCCCAACTGTAACCCTCCATGGTCTCTCTCTATTCCAGGATGGAGAAGCTAGGCAGTGAGGTCGCCGCTCTCTTTACCCGCTCACACGTCGTCTCTCTCGTGGTGAGCTTTCGCCCTCTCTCCTCGCCTTCCACCCCTTCCTCTGACCCCCTTGGGAGCAGATGGCCTTTGTCCTATTTGCAGCTGTTTCTGCAAACATCTGTCATGTCCTGAACACCATTCGGATTCAGATGTCCCTCCTTTCCCTCTACCCTTCCCACAGAACGCAGCAGCCTGTCTCTTAGGACAGCTTGGTCAGCAGGGTGTGACCTTTGACCTCCAGCCCCAGGAATGGATGGCGGCAGCTGCACATGCCTTGTCTGCCCCTGCAGAGGTGAGGTACTGGGGAGGGCCAGATATGGCTCCTCTGAGCCCAACACCAGAACAGCCCTCCTGGGGAAAGACCAGATCCAGTAAGGCTCTCTTTAGCCGGGCAGTGGTGGCGTCCGCCTTTAATCTCAGCACTTGGGAGGCAGAGGCATTCATATCTCTGTGAGTTTGAAGCCAGTCTGGTCTACAGAGCTAGTTTCAGGATAAGCTCAAAGCTACAAGGAGACCCTGTCTTGACAAAAGAAGGAGAAGGAGAAGAAGAAAGAAGAAGAAAAAAAAGCCTCTCTTCCTCTCCTTTGCCACCAGACAGTGAGCTGCTCTAAACCAGGGCTGATCAGGGCCTCTTCAAAGATGGAGGCAGGGAGAGAAAGAAAGGAAGCTGCCCAGTTACCTGAGGCGAGAGCTTCCCCTGTCCAGTTACCTTAGGCGAGAGCTTCCCCTGTCCAGTTACCTTAGGCGAGAGCTTCCCCTGTCCAGTTACCTGAGGCGAGAGCTTCCCCTGTCCAGTTATCTGAGGCGAGAGGTTTCCCCTGTCCAGTTGTCTGAGGCGAGAGGTTTCCCCTGTCCAGTTATCTGAGGTGAGAGGTTTCCCCTGTCCAGTTATCTGAGGTGAGAGGTTTCCCCTGTCCAGTTATCTGAGGTGAGAGGTTTCCCCTGTCCAGTTATCTGAGGTGAGAGGTTTCCCCTGTCCAGTTACCTGAGATGAGAGGGTCCCCTCCACCAGTTATCTGAGGTGAGAGGGTCCCCTGCCTGCTTCAGTCCCCTCCAGGAGTCTGAAGTCCTTCCTGATGCTTTAACCTTATCCCTCCTTACTCCGCTTTTTCTGCTTTTTCTCCTGAATAAGCATGGAGAAGTGGATGATACCCTTCTTTAGGAACCCAGGCCGTTATGTGGCCTCCTGATTTGCTTTTTTTCTTTTCCTTTTCAGGCCCTTTGGAACTCTTTTTGTTTGTTTTGTTTTCCCTCATGCAACAGTCCTAGCTGTCCTGGAACTAGCTCTGGTAGACCAGGCTGTCCTTGAACTCACAGGGAATTCACCTGCTTCTGCCTCCCAAGTGCTGAGACCACCGCCTGGGTTTTTTTTTTTTTTTTTTTTTTTTTTTTTTTTTTTTTTTTTTTTTTTTTTTTTTTTTTTGTCTTAGCTGTCCTGGAACTTGATTTGTAGACCAGACTGGCTATGAACTCACTGAGATCTACCTGCCTCTGCTTCCTGAGTACTGGGACTAAAGGTGTGCACCACCACTGCCTGGCAAAAGTAATCCCCCCCACACACACACATAAATTTGGAACTCTTAATTCCCTCATTTTGGAAAAAGGATAGACTTCATAGTCACATAATTGTCATTCTTTTTTAAAAAATATTTATTTATTATGTATACAATATTCTGTCTGTGTGTATGCCTGCAGGCAAGAAGAGGGCACCAGACCCCATTACAGATGGTTGTGAGCCACCATGTGGTTGTTGGGAATTGAACTCAGGACCTTTGGAAGAGCAGGCAATGCTCTTAACCACTGAGCCATCTCTCCAGCCCCGTCATTCTTATATAGAGAGAATTTATTGTACTTTGTAACATATCTCATCTCCCACAAACACATTTGGAAGCTTAGACACAACAGATGTAGTAAGAGTCGCCCGCTTGTCCTTGGAAAACTAACCTTCAGAGGGATTGTTTCACTAGCTAAGGCAGTAACATTCACCCAGTTTCTCTTCCCCTGATCCTGTTCAGACGGTTCCTCAGGCCCTGTATTCCACCTTAGAGGTGACTCTGTCTTGTCGCTCTGTGCTGCCATCACCGACCTGCCGGGTTTATTTGTGCCTTGTGTGTCCTGGTCTCTTGGCTACTCAAGGATTCCTCCTCTATTGTTCTCTTCATGGCCACCAGAGTGAGCGTTTTAGAGGAAAATATGGCCTTCCATTCATGCAGTGCTTTTTGAACATAGAACTGTATGCTGAGTGCTTGTACTGTTCTAAACTCTGATAGTAAAACAGCGAATGCGGTGCTTTACAACTAGTGCAGATGTGGAGCGTACATCATACTGCATAAATCTTGATTGGCTTCCCACTGCTGATAGGAAACAGTTCAGGCTGTAGACCAGTGCTTCTCAACCTGTGGATTGCAACCCCTTTGAGGGTCGCATATCAGATATTTACAGTATGATTCACAACAGTAGCAAAATTGCAGTTATGAAGTAGCAATGAAATAATTTTATGTTTGGGGGTTGGCACAACGTGAGGAACTGTGTTAAAGGGTCGCACTGGTAGGGGTTTGAGACTGTCACATCCTGTCTGAGGCCAGTGGGCTGTAAAGGGTTGCCATTCATTTCCAGAATTGAGTATGAACTTGTATGCCTACCAGCTTCCCTGTATGCTGTGATCTGCACTTCTTAGGGTATCCTGCCTTTCTAAAGACACCTTCCCTTTTCTGTCTTTACATTTTGATTTCCTTATTTTGCAGTGCTAGAGAGTGAACACAGGGCCTGACACAGCCTTAGTAAATGTCCAGCCCTGCCTTTAAAATGTCTCCTGCCTCTAGGAGGCACTGATGGCACATTCAACTGTGTAGCCAACTTCTTGTTTAGCAATCATCTTCCTAAACTAGAATTGATTTTGGACCCAAAAGCTTCTCCTGCTAGACTGTCTGTCCTTAGGAACATGATGGAAGAATAGTAAAGAACCAAAACTCCTAAATCCAAAACTTGTCCCAGTCTGCCAGGCCAAGGTGCTGGGAGCCTGGTCTGGGGAGCTACCTCCTCCCTCTTGACATGTTCCTCTTGCCTCTCTCCAACAGGTCCGGCTGACTCCACCGTGCAGCTGTGGCTTCTACGACGGTCTCCTCATTCTTCTGCTTCAGCTCCTTACCCAGGTACAGGTGTGCTGTGAGCTGGGGGGAAGCAGAGAGAGGGGCTGGGCATATATCTGAGCCACTGGCAGATGAAATGAGGAAGCAGCCCATGCTCGCCTGTCCTCTCACGCTGCTGTTAGCCTTACCAGCCTGTCCTCACGCTGCTGTTAGCCTTACCAGCCTGTCCTCACGCTGCTGTTAGCCTTACCAGCCTGTCCTCACGCTGCTGTTAGCCTTACCAGCCTGAACCTCACGCTGCTGTTAGCCTTACCAGCCTGTCCTCACGCTGCTGTTAGCCTTACCAGCCTGTCCTCACGCTGCTGTTAGCCTTACCAGCCTGTCCTCACGCTGCTGTTAGCCTTACCAGCCTGTCCTCACGCTGCTGTTAGCCTTACCAGCCTGAACCTCACGCTGCTGTTAGCCTTACCAGCCTGTCCTCATGCCCACCCTCAGCAGGAACCCTGAAGAGAACTGTTCAACTGCACTCCCCCAGGGACCCAGGGAGAAAAGAGCTTCTCTGGGGTCTGGATTTAGGGTTTGGGTTTATGGATTTTTATTATTGTTGTTTAGGTGAAATTTTTCTTCACTAAAAGGTAGGAAGATGAAGGAGTTCCAGGCCAGCCTTGGCCACGTAGTGAGTTTGAAAGTAGCCTGAGGTACATAAGCTCCTGTCTCAACAACATACCAAAAAAATTTAATAAGCCTTGTACACAACTTGGCCTTGACATGAGCTGATCTGAACAGGATATTTTCCTGGTTTTCCATAGGTGCATACTGAGGTTGAGAGATTGGGTTAGATTATAATAGGAAAGGGACATAAATTGGGTGTGGTGGTGGATTTACAATCCTAGGGTTTGAGAGCCTGAGGCAGGAGGATCACAAGTTTGAGGGTAGCCTGAATACAAAATAAGATGCTTGTTGTGGGAGCTGTGGGCTGTGTTCCTGCCGCCCCAGCTCCTGGTAGCCTGGTTAGCTTATGCCCTGAAATAACAACACACAAACTGTATTCTTTTAAACACTGCTTGGCCCATTTCTATTCATGTGTGTAGCATCCCAAGGTGCGCTTACCAGGAAGATTCTAGCCTACATCCATCCTGGGTCCGAGCTTCATCGCGTCTGCCCCAGAGAGCAGCTGCATGGCGTCTGAGCTCACTTCCCTTCTTCCCAGCATTCTATTCTGTTTACTCCACCCACCTAAAGGTTGGCCAATCAAATGGGCCAAGGCAGTTTTCTTTATTAGCCAATGACCTTCCTCCATCAGATGCTATTTCTAAAATGAAGGAAGGGAAGAAGGGAGGGAGAAAAGGAGGAAAGATAAGGGGAAATGGGGAAGGAAGGAAAATACAGAAATATTAGCTAGGAAGACAGAAGGAGTGATTTCAGTGACTCTATTTCCCTGTATGGTTTGGAACAGAAATGACAAAAGGAATCCCTGACTTGTGCATACCCTCCTCTCTAACAGGGGAAGCCTGGCCTGATCAGGGATGTGGCTGCTTCCGAGGTGTGGACCATTCTGTGGCATCGCTTTTCCATGGCCCTGAGGCTACCTGAGGAGGTGACTGTACAGGAAGACGATCTGTCACTGTCAAGTTCACCCAGCCTGGAGCCCGACTGGACACTGATTTCACCCCAAGGTGTCTTTCTCTTATCATAGCTCTGTTTGTAGAGGTCCCATTTCAGAAGGAGGCAGCTTAGAACTGGGTTAGCCCACAGATAATTGCTCCACTGTGTGCAGAGAGGGTGGTAGGGTCTACAATGGACTTGCTTACCAATAGGGAACAGAAAGGACCAGGTAAGTTCTGGGATCCTTGGCATCTGGTCATCTTGCTGGCTTCACTAGGTGTGCGTTCTCTGTTGTTTTCAGGCACGGCAGCCTTGCTGAGCCTTGCCATGGTCATCTTCACCCAGGAGCCCCATTTATGCCTGAGCCATTTGTCCCAGCATGGAAGTATCCTCATGTTGACCCTGAAGCACCTGCTTTCTCCCAGCTTCTTGCGTCACCTGAGTCAAGCGTGAGTCTGAATTAGAAACAGGAGACTCAAAGTCAGAGCCAACAGGGAGGTGGAGGTGGGGAGGAGAGAAGTAGCTGACAGCTTGATTTATATTACTAGGAGTGGGGTAAGGATTAGGCTGGAAACCTAAGGAGTTGCTGAGATTGGGAGAGAAAACATGAAGTGAGGGAGGGAGGCATCAAAGAGTAAGCCTGTTTTGCTCCCTCCCTAGGCCTCAGGGGCCCAAGTTTCTCCCTGTTGTGGTACTCTCTGTGTGCCAGCTGCTCTGCTTCCCTTTTGCCCTGGATGTGGATGCTGACCTCCTTGTAAGCATCTTGGCTGACTTCAGGGACTCAGAAGTTGCAGTCTACCTGCTTCAGGTACTTGGAGAGGTGATCCAGGTGTGGTGGTGGGAAAGGAAGAAGGCCAGTGTTGTATCCTCTGACTCACATCCCAATAGCTCCAGGGCTCTCCGAGGCCCTCACAGAGGAGGAGGGCATCAGCTTGACCAAAGTGCTGAAGTGGAGGCAGCACTCAGACCCAAACAGACATGCACCTGAAGCTGAGCTAGGGTCTCCTCTGTCCACTGGTCTCTTGTCTGGTTCTATTGGAACTCACTAGGGAGGCCAGGCACTGTAGCTCAGCTCCTTGGTCAGAAATTACTGCCTGGAACTCTTTGACAATATGCCCTGGCTATTTGGAGGCAGCAACTGTGGCCTTGCAGAGCCAGGTGTAAGTGTAGAAAGGACCCGCTATTGAGCTTCACATGAGTTTCCTGCACTGTGCTATGGGGCTCTGCTCTGCCACCAGGAATGTCTCTCTCCTTGACTTGGCATTTCTCTTGCCCAGCTTCGGAGCTTTCCCTTCCCCATTGCAATGTACCTTTCCCTCTCCTGAACCCCTTTACCCGAACTCTCCTTTCTCCCAGGTCTGCTGTCACCACCTTCCATTGTTACAAGCTGAGCTGCCCATTGGTCTCCTTACACGCCTGGCCCTCATGGATCCCACATCTCTCAAACAGTTTGTGGACACAGTGACTACCTCCCCCAGAACCATCATCTCATTCCTCTCTGTTGTTCTACTGAGTGACCAGCCTCCTATGATCGCTGACCTTCTGTCCCTGCTGACCCACACAGCCCGGGTACTGTCCCCCAGCCACTTGTCCTTTATCCAAGAGCTCCTGTCTGGCTCTGATGAATCCTATCGGCCATTGCGGAGCCTCCTGGGCCACGCAGAGAACACTGTGCGGGTCCGTGCTTACGGGCTTCTGGGACACTTACTACAACACAGCATGGCCCTACGTGGGGCTCTGCAGAGCCAGGCTGGCCTGCTCAGCCTTCTGCTGCTGGGGCTGGGAGACAAGGACCCTGCTGTGCGGCGCAGTGCCAGCTTTGCTGTGGGCAATGCAGCCTACCAGGCTGGTCCCTTGGGACCTGCCCTGGCAGCTGCAGTGCCCAGTATGACCCAGCTGCTTGGAGATCCTCAGGATGGTATCCGGCGCAATGCCGCATCAGCTCTGGGCAATCTGGGACCTGAAGGGTTGGGAGCGGAGCTATTACAGTGCCAAGTACCCCAGCGGCTCCTGGAAATGGCATGTGGAGATCCTCAGCCAGCTGTCAAGGAGGCCGCCCTCATTGCCCTTCGGAGCCTCCGACAAGAGCCCTGTATTCATCAGGTAAAGCCAGGGGTCTTTTGAGCCCTGAGACCCTTGCAGTTCACAGCATTTCTCTAGTGTAATTTGTGAGGACTTAGGACACCTAGAAATACAAACTGTGTCCCTGTCTGGGTGTAAGAAACTCAAAGTCAGTCTGTTGGAGATGGGTTTCCCATTTGCCCTCTCCCGCCCTGGAGAAGGGAAGGTATCTGGAAGGCTCCACTGAGCTAGGACATACCTGAGATCTCAAGAATCGTAGCTTATCTCTTCCAGACACAAAACAGGAGGGAGATGGGGAAAACCATGAAGATGCCAACTGTTTTTGTGCTGTGCTAAGCATTTTACCTTTACTACCTGGTTTAAGCTGTTCTCACCGTGATTTTGTAAGCGAGGAAACCAAAGCACAAATAATTTAGTGACTTGTCAAGATTACAATGCTACCTGGTGAGACTGGGCTTCTGAGCTCATAAGTCTGGGTCTAGAGCCTATACTCATCAAATACTATCTTATTTTGCTTCCTCTGCTTGATATTGAGTCTCTAAAACACTCAGGGGGAGTCGCATCTGAGAGATCATAGAGTGGAGTATGTCAGTGTGGTAGCATTGGAATGACGACATTTGACAGGGTGGTGCTGGCACTAAATGAGTTTCCCGCAGTCCATGTAGGGAAACAACGAAAGGGATGCATGGTTGGAAATGAGAGACCAGCTGGGAAGCAGACATTCAGGCTGCCTGTCAGTTACTGCTGCTTTCCTTAACCTCTTACTGGTGACAAGTGACCGGATCACTTGGTGTGTTGATTTTATGCCCAATACCAAAGAGAGGAAATAAATACCTGGGTCTTATTGATTCATAGCTCGCAAGATTTCTTATCTTGATCAGTCTATCCTGAATCCCCCAAATACCCATTTCTCTTTTCTTGGCTGTGCCAAGAATGTGCCAACACCACCATTTCTCACCCTTACATCATATTCTGCCATTTATTTCCTATTCCATAGGTGCTGGTGTCCCTGGGTGCCAGTGAGAAGTTAGCCTTGCTCTCTCTGGGGAATCAGTTACTGCCAAATAGCAGCGCCAGGCCTGCCTCTGCCAGACATTGCCGGAAGCTCATCCACCTCCTGAGGCCGACTCACAGCACATGACCCCAGATCCCTGGGGCTACTATCCTTGTTCTGCCAAATCTTCCTTCTTCTCCTACCCAAGGCACTAAGCTCAGCCGAGAGCTGAAGACACTGAAAGGGAATGATAAGCTGCCAACTCCCCCACGAGCAAGAAACTAGAAGAGATTTTCATATTAAAGCTCCTTCCTTTCCCTAGATTCATGATGATTTGATTCAGTAAACTTCATCATTGTTGGTGCCAGAGAAAATTCTGTCCTTTCTCCCACAATGTGCCTTTAACCCCAGGACCCACCCAGGCCTTAGGAAGACATATCTGCCGTGCCGGATCTCTTCCTCTCTGAACCTCCTGTGGTCTGCCTAGCTATTTTTGCCTCCTTTCCACCAGTCTCCATCTCAGGTCTAGCCTGTGGAGATAAATGTCATCACCCCTGTTGTTAGGGGCTCCTCCGCCCTTAGCCCACACTCCTCCCATGGGTAGGGAGTATGTGTGTGTAAATTATATATGTATGTATATGTGTGTGTGTGTATATATATATTCTACTTGTAAACACTTATTGGAAAATGTGCCTCACCCTACTTGAAGCTTCCAAGGTAAGGGGAGGGAGGCTCAGTCCCTCTTCTGGCTTCTCTGTGACATTGGAAGCCTTGAGACCCTATTCATACAAAATCCTGGTTTGGAGAATTGTTTTATACCTTTCCAAGCAAGGCCAGTGGAGCTGATACAGAGAAGACTGGGACCAAAGAGGTAAATCAGGGTGCTTTGAGATGATAATACAGTCGTTTTAATTTTTAGTGCAGTGTCAGTGTGTATGGAATCCTAGCTGCTTTGGAAGAGCGGCTCTTTATGGAGACTGTGGGATTTGCCAGAAGAGTGTTTGACAGTCCCATCAATTAAAATCAAATTTAACAGGACATTCCAATTTACCAGAAAGGGTATTTGGCAGACACGTTAGTTAGAATCTAACAGTATGTATATTAGGAAGCTTAACTGAGACAAGCTTCCAGAGCCCTGATTTGTCCATCCAGTAAATGGGGAGACTCCTCTTGATATGGCTCAAGTGGTGAGTGTTTTGCTGCTTATGTATGAGGTTCTGGGTTCAGTCCCCAGCAGAAAGAGGAGGGGGAAGAAAGGTGCCTTGATGTCCTTCCTTGATTAAGGTTTGTAGGAAATGAAAGATAAGTGTGCTTATCTATATTTTACAAGGAGTTTTCTTACTATCTACTGTATTTAATTACATTTGAGTAAAAGTAAGATTTCTCTAAGGCCCTCAATTTCCTGCTCTCCATATTATTTTAATTCAGCACACACACATGCACACGCACACACCACACACACACACACACACACACACATAATACACCACACACTCACCTTCCTGTGCACGAGATACTGTGCCTATCACAGTTTCCATTCTGACCAGAAGAACAGGGAGCTTATTAAAATAAGTGAGCTGAAGCTGGGTAGGTCGGCAGCTATTAAAGAGGCTGCAGCAGGAAGATCACAGTCTCAGGAGTCTAAGACCAGCCTGAGCAACAGAACAGGAGCCAGTCTTACAAAGTAAGCTAATTAGATAAACTACATAGAAAGGTGATTTTTAAAATGCTCTGGAATGGGCTGGAGAGATGTCTCAGTGGTTAAGAGCATTGCCTGCTCTTCCAAAGATCATGAGTTCAATTCCCGGCAACCACATGGCTCACAACCATCTGTAACGAGGTCTGCTGCCCTCTTCTGGTCGGCAAACACACACAGACAGAATATTGTATACATAATAAATAAATAAATAAACAAACAGATAGATATTTAAAATAAAATAAAATGCTCTGGAATTTAAAAAGTCAAGAAAAGGGCTTAAGAAGCACGAAGCTGGTCATGCTCCCATCCCCACCTGCCCTCAGTTCACTCACACAATCTCTAATTTCTCCTTCCAACAGAGATCTGGGTATCTCCCCATGAACCCTCCTTTCTACCTAGCCTCTCTGGGGCTGTGGATTGTAGCATGGTTATCCTTATTTTACAGCTAATATCGACTCATGAGTGAGTACATGCACCATGTTTGTCTTTCTTGATCTGAGTTACCTCACTCAGGATGATGTTTTTTTTTTTCTAGTTCCATCCATTTGCCTTTAAATTTCCTTGTTTTTAAAAGTTGCGTAATACTTCATTGTGTAAATGTACCACATTTTTGTTATCCATTCCTCTGGTGAAGGATATCTAGGCTGTTCCAAGGTTCTGGCTATTACAAATAAAGCTGCTATGAATCAGCTGAGCAAGTGTCCTCATGGTATGACTAAGCATCCTTTGGGTATATACCCAAGAGCAGTATAGCTGGGCCTGTGGTAGGTTAATAGCCAGTTTCCTTAGAAACTGCCACACTGATTTCCAAAGTGACTGTACAAGAGCAATCAGGTTGGCGTGGGGAGTACTGAAAGGGACTCCTGGAAACCGGGGGCATTTCGGGGTTTCATAAAAACCTGGTACAAGGGAATCTCCCAGGAATCTCCAAGGAAGACCCCAGTTTAGACTGCTAGCAAAGGCAGATGCATAGCCTGAACTGGCCATCTCCTGTGACCAGGTTGGTGCTTAGAGAGAGTCATCCAGCAACTAATGCAGATGCAGACACATAGCCAAACATTAGGTGGATTTCAGGGAATCCTGCAGAAGAGCAGAAGAGGAGAAAGAATTAGAGCCAGAGGTGTCAAGGACACAAGAAAACTCACAGAATCAACTAGGCTGGGCTCATAGGCGCTCAAAGAGACTGAACAATCAGGGAGCCTGCATGGGACTGACCTAGGCACTCTGCATATTACAGTGTGTAGGTTGGTCTCGTGGAACTCCAAATGGTGGGAACAGGAGCTGTCTCTGACTCTTTTACAGTCTGTTGGGACCCTACTCCTCATGCTGGGTCACCTTGCCCAGCCTTAATATATGAGGAGGTGCTTAGTCTTACTGCAACTTGATATGCCATGCTCTGTTGATACTCATGGGAGACCTGCTCTTTCCTAAACAGAAACTAAGCAAGAGTGGATGGGGGGTTGGGAACAGAGGGATGGTGGGAGGGGGGCGGGAACTGGGAGGAGAGGAGGGAGGGGAAAAGTGCTGCCAGGATGTAAAATAAGTAAACAAATTTATTGGAAAAAAAGTACTAAGCTGAATGGGTCAGGTGGGCCCTTACCTAAAAGGGGCACCTGAGCTCACACTTGAAGGAAGTAGAGTAGTGCACAGTGCAATCATCTGAGGGAAAGACCTAGGTGCCGAGGACTGTCATTTCAAAGGCCCTGATACCACCCCTGCCGGGCTGTGGAGCGGTCAGGAAGCCAGGTTACACAAAAGCAAAGGTGAAGAGGCAGCCAGGCATGGTGACTCACGCTGCCGCCGTAATTCCATCACTAGGTAGGCAGAAGCAGGATTGTAAATTTGAAGCCAAAATTCCAATACAGCAACAAAACACTCAAAACCTAGAAAACAAAATGTAGTATCACCCAAAAAGAAAAAAACAAGACACCAAATTGTAACCAAATAAAAATGCACACAAAAAAACTGTAGAGCCCTTTTTTGTTGTTGTTATTGACCAATCAACTACCACTGAACATTAGATCTGCCCTGGAGTGTTATTCTATTGATGAATGATTTGCCTTCTCCCAGCAGATATAAATGACAATTCCATTGTTGACTGTAGCACCCAGCCGCCACCCAAAGGAACTTTCCACCATTATCACCTGCCAGTGTGGCCTGAGTCTCAGCACTTTACCCAGAGGCAATACCTGGTTGCAGGAAAGAACACAAACCGAGATTACCCAGGCACCACCCAAGAACAGACCATCCAAAGGAAATTCCTTAGGTTCCAACCCTTGTAGATAGGATCACTTGCCAGCACACTTTCACCAGGACACCCCTAGACAAATGTCAGCCAATCAGGGATCCTGACCTTAGAAATCCCTCTCCCCCACCTTTACTACTATAAAAACCCAACTCTAACTGTGCTCGGGGCTCTCTGATTATTCCAACATGTTGGACCCATGGAAAGACCGAGTTTGCAAACTTGTACAAAATAAAGGCTCTTTGCTTTTACATATAGGACTTGGTCTCCTTGGTTTTTGGGGGACTTTGCGGATCTGGGCATAACATTAACCATTAACCTAGTGGCTAGGTTTACATTTTAAAATAAGATAAAACAACACTACAGCCAAACAAGAAAATCCAACAGAAAGAAAGGAACCCAAGAGAAGAAGGTACAAGAATCGGAGACCCACTCCTTCACACACTCAGGAACCCCATAGAGTCACTAACTGGAAGCCATAGTATAATGGCAGAGGACCTGGTGCACACCCATGCACACCATGCACACCCATGCACACCCTGTGCACGCTGCCTCAGTCTCCGTGAGCTCATATGAGCTTTGCTCATGTTGACTTAGAAGGTCTTGTTTTACTGGTGCTCTAGCCCCTCTGGCTCTTATTCTCTTCCTGCCTCCTCTTCTGCAGGGTTCCCTGAGCTCTTAGGGCAGGGGTTTGATGGTGACATCCTATTTAGGACTGAGTGTTCCAAGGACTCTCACTTTCTGCATAATGTCTGGCTATGGGTCTCTGTATTTGTTCCCATCTCCTGCAGGAGGAATGATGGTTGAACCAGGCACTGTATTTTTTTTCTTTTTTTTAGGCCATTATTATTACTACCACTACTACTATTATTTTTATTATTGCCATAGGTCCCTGGGTTATCTAGTCTCAGGTTCTTGGTCACCCAAGCAGTGTCCGGTATGGGTTCCTTCTCATGGAGTGGCCTTAAGTCAGATCAGATACTGGTTGGTTGCTCCCATAGGCTGTGTGCCTCCATTGCCCCAGCATATCTTGCAGGTAGTACACCTTTGTAGGTAGAGGGTTTGGGGCTGGCTTGGTGTTTATGTTTCTCTTTTGATAGTGTATGGAGTACTGTCCTGTAAAAGAGATGTTGGAACATAGGGATGAAGACTCCATGTAGGTACTAGCTTCATACCTCTGTGTTGTCTTCAGCAATGGGGCCTTGTCAGTTTGTGGAGAGAAACCTAGTCTTGACAACAGCTTGGTTGTTTGGCTAACAATTCAATTTGATGACTGTATTTGAAACCTATTTTCCCTCAAAGATAAACTAGAGGAATTTAAGAAATATTCCCCTAGTTAGATAGTTAACTAAAGCTGGGCGGTGGTGGCACACGCCTTTAATCCCAGCACTCGGGATGCAGAGACAGGCGGATCTCAGTGAGTTCAAAGCCAACCTGGTCTACCAGAGCTAGTTCCAGGACAGGCTCCAAAGTTATAGAGAAACCTTGTCTCAAAAAACAAAACAAAGCAAGGCAAAAAACCAAAAAGAAAGATAGTTAACTAAATACTAGCTTGAAATATCTTACCTGTTATATAAAAATTTGATGGACACTGTCATAAAGAACAATAATTGAGGGCTGGAGAGGGAGGGAACTGGTGCTGCACCTCAGTTGCTAGAACGCTTGGCTCAGCACATACAGAACTCTGCGTTTGATTCCCTAGCCTGCATAAACTGGGCATCACGGTGCATACTGAACCCTAACATAATGAAAGCACACTAGCCCACTCGAACATGTGGCTCTGGCAGGCCTTGCCCTTCTCCCCACTCCCTCTGCCTTGGTAAACACTGTTAGATTACATTCCTAAAGCTAGCCACCAAGGTCTATTTCCTTATTTCACTGCTTCCTCCTGAGGCTGACTACCAAAGTCCAGCAATCAAAAGACCCCTTTGGCTCCCCTAATTAACATGCTCAATTAAAACTAAACTCCTCATCCTAACAGGGTTTTCCCTTTTCCCTTTATAAACTGCCTTTTGCCTATGTGTATGTCTGTCTCCCTTCTATCCAGGGCAGAACTTTGTCCCTTCAGGACGAACCCCTGCCCCCTTGCCCTTCTCCCTCATCCTCTTCTCCTCTACCATTGCATCCTAGCCCATTTTGACACAGACATCCCCTTTTATTCCTATAAAAATTAACACCTGCAAGGTCATTTGCTGCTATTTTCTGCCTGAGTCAGGAAGCAACCACATTAATTTTTCTTCCCTGCCTAATAAAGTGTCTCTCAGGGCTGGAGAGATGGCTCAGCAGTTAAGAGCACTGACTGCTCTTCCAAAGGTCCTGAGTTCAATTCCTAGTAACCATGTGATGGCTCACAACCATCTGTAATGAGATCTGGTGCCCTCTTCTGGCCTGCAGGCAAACATGCGGGCAGAACATTGTATACATAATAAATATATCTTTAAAATCTTTAAAAAAAAAATAAAGGATCTCTCTGTGAAAACGAAACAAAAAAAAGTCAAAAAATGGTCTGAGGATGTAGAATTTGGAGAATGTCTGAAGACTGAAGGATTTGGGCCAGTGTTGGTTTTATGTGTATGAGTGTTTTAATTTTGCTTAGGGGTTGAAGGAAGCTTAAGGTTTTCAACAAAACTAGAGAGAATGGCATAATAAACCCCTAACCTATGAGGTTCCAGAGTGAGCTGTCATGAGCATTTTCCTGCATTGGGTTCCTCTATGCATTTCTTTTAA
The DNA here is from genome assembly GCF_950005125.1 of Chionomys nivalis. NCBI lineage: Eukaryota > Metazoa > Chordata > Mammalia > Rodentia > Cricetidae > Chionomys > Chionomys nivalis. Next base: position 121,721,389 of record NC_080087.1, on the reverse strand, counting down.
AAAATTATCACTATCATAGTTAAAAAACTATTCAAAATAATCTGCAAGTTATTGAATAATACAAAGAACCTCAGTCCTCCCTTTGCCCAGATTTGTTGTATGATGACTTACTCTTTTGGCTTTTGGGGGGACCCACCACCCAGCTTCCAAATAAAACACACAGGGGCTGAGCAGTGGTGGTGCACACCTTTAATCCTAGCACTTGGGAAGCAGAGGCAGACGGATCTTTGTGAATTCGAGGCCAGCCTGGTCTACAAGAGAAACCCTGTCTCAAAAAACCAAAACCAAAACCAAAACAAACAAAAACCACACATGGAGGCTTATTCTTACTTATGAATGCCTGTCCTTAGCTTGGCTTGTTTCTAGCTAGTTTTTTTTTTTATTTTAAACTATCCTGTCTACCTTTTGTCTCTGAGCTTTTTCCTTTTCTTACTTCTGTAATCTGACACTCTTACTCTGTCTGTGGCTGGCTGGGTGGCTGCTCCCCGACATTCTCATTCTCTTTTTCCCCCTCCTCCTTGTTTCTCCTTCTATTCATCCTCTCTGCCTGCCAGCCCCACCTATCCCTGCTCCTGCCTTGCTATTGGCCATTCAGCTTTTTATTAGACCACCAGGTGTTTTAGACAGGCAAAGCATCACAGCTTCACAATTAAACAGATGCAGCATAAACAAAAGTAACACACCTTAAAATAATATTCCCCAACATTTCCTCCTTTTTCTTTTTAAACAAAAATGAAAAGTTTTTAACATAGTAAGACTGTATACAATAAGAACAATTATCAAATAAAGATTACATTCACAATGTACTGAATTCCAATTCATTTGTATATAGTAATTTTAAATAAAACACTCCATAATCTAACCTATCTTAGTAAATCCAAAATTTTATACCTAATTACTTTCTATCACATCTAAGGAAAACTGCAACTATATCTGTCTAGTCTTTAACTCCATCAAAGGCACCAGAGGATATAATATTAAGTAAACAAAATGTGCATTGCAAATGACTTCCAAAAACTCTAGAAATGACAGAGACATCTGATTGCCTGGACAGTCACCCAAAGTTCCTTTGCAATGTTGGGGCATCCATCTTCAGCGTATAGGCCCATAGTATCTGGCAGATTTTTCAATGAAGCAGGAAATTTGAAAGACTGTCCCACCTATATTGGCAATTTGTCGGTCGCTTTCCTTTGTGTCCTGCAGAATGTCTGACAGTTTCTTCTATGAAGCAGGAGCGCTGAATGATCATCCTGCCTTGTTTTGATGAAGTTTGCAGCAGTCACTTTCCTGTGGGTCCTGCATGTCCAGCGAGCACAGCACACAGGCAGTCAAAGGCAAGAGCAGTTTTTTTTTTTCTCAGTGGGTAACCTTGCTACAATGAAAACAAACTCTATAAGGAGTTTCTTCAATGTCCATATCTTCCCTGAAGTAAATTGGTACTGCTAGGAGCAGATTTGTCTCATTGTTATGAAAAGTTTTAAATTTCACAAAACATTTGAAATGCCATATTCTATAGGTTTTTGAAGTATTTGAAGGCCACTTATCTATCTAAAATACATCTCTATATGATCTGGAAAACATACCTAGCATATTTACAAATTTGATTGTTATAGATGACCCGTGTTTCTTGATTCTCCTAAATAGTTCATAATAATAGCTTTCAAAAACTAGACTTTTTGCTTCCATTTTTAAATGAACTACATAGGTACAATACCTTAAACAAGAGCAAAAGCATATATACAATATATTGTAACAAAAATAACCTTACATTGGTGTCAATATACAAGATCCTTTAAACAAGAGTAGAAACATATATAGTGTGTTGTAACAAAAATTACCTTAAATTTTTATCAGTTTTTATCAATGCACAAAAGTCCTTTAAATAAGAGTAAAAGCATATAGTATAACTAAATTAACTTTGAATTTGCACCCATATACCAAAATCCATGCCAATGTAAAATATCTGAGATTAGTAGTTGTTTTTTATCCACTATTCCTAAATTCCTCTAAATTAGAACAAACATCCATAACCCACAAATAACCAAAGACCACCCACACCCTCTTTTCTCTTGTGAACGTGGAATTGTATCTTCTAGATTGCTTCCTGCTGCATGTTGGTGAAGTATTTTTAAGGTCTCAGAGAGAAATTTTGAGATAATGGCTGTGTCCTGGGAAGACCAGCTATAACCTTTATTGATAGATAAAACCTGTCACATATCAGGAGGTCTCCCCTGATCAAACCAGATCCAAATCAGCCTGGAACAAATCCACAGCCTCTTGTTTACTATGGAAACAAAAGCAAAACCTCTTTTCCAAAAGCATTTTTGATTTCCATTTGACAAATACAATTTTTGGCTTTTTAAAAGTTAAACCATTCCTAAAATATCTAGACTGGTTTATTTCCCCAGGCCTCCTTCAATTTCAAGTCTCTCAGCAACTTTCCTTTGCTTTTCAGCAATTAAAAAAATTCAAAACCAACATAATACTATACAGGATCCAGACTCTGTGTGTTTCCCATCCTTATGTATCTTTTTTCTTTTATGTTACTTTTAGTTTCTTTAAAGACTTTATTATTTTTAATCTATTTCTTTCTATGACTGCCTATACCCATTTGCTTTCTTTCTTAACCCTATGCACATTGTAAAGATATTCAGTGAAAGAGGTTTTTTCCATCTGCACCTCTTTTAGTGGATATCTTTTAGCCTTTTTTGATCACACAAGCAAACTTTAGACTGCTAAGCCACACCTGAATCCTCCTCTACAGGCTGGCTCTGCCTACTCTCCTGTTGGTTCAAAGCCAAGCCCAAAGCTTGAGAGCTGGTCAGAGGCATGTGACTGAGACCTGCAAAAAACTTCCTAGCTGTGGAAGCCCGCACTTGAGTTGCCACAGGTGGCTCTTACTTAGCTTGCCATTTCTTTTCTTTCTTTCTTTTTTTTTATTTATTTATTAGCTTGCCATTTCTAGTTTCTAGTTAGCACTGCAGGTTGAACAGCAACACCGTGTCTTTTTTTTTTTTTTTTTTTTTGAGACAGGGTTTCTCTGTAGCTCTTGTAGAGCAGGCTGGCCTGGAACTCACGGCAATCTGCCTGCCTCTGCCTCCCGAGTGCTGGGATTAAAGGCATGTACCACCACCACCTGGGATTCCCCCAGCTTTCTTTTTTTTCTTAATATTTATTTATTTATTATGTATACAATATTCTGTCTGTGTATATGACTGAAGGCCAGAAGAGTGCACCAGACCCCATTACAGATGGTTCTGAGCCACCATGTGGTTTCTGGGAATTGAACTCAGGACCCTTGAAAGAGCAGTCACTGCTCTTAACCTCTGAGCCATCTCTCCAGCCCCTGTCCCCCAGCTTTCTTAAGTCCTACATGGAAATTCAGGCCCATGTTGGGTACCAAAATGTTTGTGCTGATTTACTCTTTTGGCTTTTTGGAGGGCCTATCACCCAGCTCCCAAATAAATCACACATGGAGGCTTATTTTTACTTATGATTTCCTGACCTTGACTTGTTTCTAGCTAGTTTTTCTAACTTAAATTAACCTATCTACCTTTTTCCTTTACTTACTTCTATAATCTTACTTTCGCTCTTATTCTGTGGCTGGCTGGGTGGTTGACCCCTGACATTACCCTCTCCTTGTTCTCTTGCTCCTCCTCTTCCTCGTTTCTCCTATTTATTCACTCTGCCTGCCAGCCCTGCCTACCCTTGCTCCTGCCTTGCTAATAGCTGTTCAGTTCTTTATTAGACCATCAGGTGTTTTAGGCAGGCTTAAAGAATCACAGCTTCACAGAGTTAAACAAATGCAGCATAAACAAAAGTAACATACCTTAAAATAATATTCCCCAACACAGTATTTTGTCACAGGGGCAGGTAGCAGATAGAGGTACCTCACATAGGCCTGGTCACCTGAGTTCAATCCAGGAACCCCACAAGGTGGCAGAAGAGAACCGATTCCTGAGAGTTGTCCGCTAACCTTCTCTGGGGTGCTGTGGTGGGCGTGCACTTGCACACCCCCACACTAATAATAATAATAATAAATTTTTCACATTTGGTTTTATAGTTTTCTAAACTATATGGGAGCTGTAAATATCAAGAGCCTTTACTTTTAGATAGTTTACTGTGCAAGCTACGTGTTTTAATCAGGGTTCTCTAGAGTCACGGAACTTATAAAATGAATCTCTCTCTCTCTCTCTCTCTCTCTACACACACACACACACACACACACACACACACACACACACACACACACTTTATTGGAATGACTTACAGCCTGAGTCCAGCAACGGTTAGCTGTGAATGGAAAGTCCAAGAATTCAGTCGTTGCTCAGCATAGTCTGGGATCCCAAGGAAGGAGACTTCAATGCCAGTGAAGGAACGGGTGTGCTGAGAAAGTGAGAGCAGGCAGGTGAAGCAGGAATGAATGAACCCTCCTCCTTCTCTTGTTCTTATACAGACTTCCAGCAGGAATGAATGAACCCTCCTCCTTCTCTTGTTCTTATACAGACTTCCAGCAGGAATGAATGAACCCTCCTCCTTCTCGTGTTCTTATACAGACTTCCAGCAGGAATGAATGAACCCTCCTCCTTCTCTTGTTCTTATACAGACTTCCAGCAGGAATGAATGAACCCTCCTCCTTCTCTTGTTCTTATACAGACTTCCAGCAGGAATGAATGAACCCTCCTCCTTCTCTTGTTCTTATACAGAGTTCCAGCAGCTGTGGCCCAGATTGGAGGTGTGCCTTCCAGCCTCAAGATCCAAATCACAAGCGTGCCCTCCATTTCTGGATCATGACTGTAACATTCCAGATCTAGTCAAACTGACAACCAAGAATAACCATCACACTAGGCATAGCAGCCACTGTAATCTCGGAATATGAGACTGAACCAGGAGAAACAGCCTAGGTTATACAAAAACCCATCCCAACACCCCCCCACACAAGATAATGTACAAATTTTTTAAGAACAAGGATATTCTGTATGTAACTATGGTATACTTAATTTAGGAAGTTAACATCTCTAAAATATTGTAATCTATGTGTCATAATTAAATATTGCCTCAATCCACAGCCATCATATGTCACCTTTGGCAATCGTCTATCTATTCAGCCCCTAAAGCCACCCCATAACCTTGGCTATTATGGCTATTATGTCTATTATTATGACATTAGTTGATGCTTTCAAAGAGAACAGGTCAAGTTTGGGCTACCTGGTATTTCTCAGGTTTGTTTTCTGTTAGTCAGTTTTGGCAGGGGCACTATGTAGGTAATGTGTTTTCCTAGTATACCTTGTCAGGTCGCTTTTTGCCACTTTAAAAATAGTATTTATGTTCGTTTGGAGCCTCCAGCTTGACCCTGCATGATCTCCTCTCTCTCTCTCTCTCTCTCTCTCTCTCTCTCTCTCTCTCCAAACCTTGCCCACTGAGAGAATCTCCAAGCAAAGGGAAGGCACAAAAAAAAAAAAAAAAAAAAAAAAAACCCAAAAAAACAGTTCTGGGCATGTCCTGGACTTTGAAAGCTGGGGCTTTTGAGGGGAAGCAGGTTTCATGATCACAGACCCAGCAAGCATCTGTGAACTTGCTTCTCTGCTGTGGCTCCCGAGGTGGGCCTCTGAGACTTGAGACCAACGTGCCCCTGGCATCTAGGTAAATGCTGCCTCAGACAGTGACTCTGAGCTCTTCCTGCCAAAGATGCCCATCCCTGTGGGCATGATCTTGCTGGTCACTGTTAGCCCATGCACAGAAGGGACCTCTGTCCATCTGCACCGTGGGAGTGAAGACCAGGAACCAAGTTCTAGCCGTGCTGTGTGACTTTGGGCACATAACTGCCTTCTCTGGGCTTCAATGTCCTTTTTATCCTGGAAGTTCCATGAGGTCCCTTGGGGTCTCACACGTTTCTGGGCTTCAGAAGGGAATCAAGTAGAGAGAAGTTGATTGTGGTCTGTAAGCCCTCCTTTTCCCATCCTCAGAAACTGCCTGCCTGGGCCCACTTAGCTGGAGTCTGGGGTAGGACTCCAAGAGGACAGTTTGGTAGCAGCAACCTAGTAATATCTGCCAGCTATGGACTGAGCCAGGGCTGTTGGGTTGGGTTTTCCACTCCTGCCTCCAATGAGCTCAAACCTCTTCCTCCCGTTCTTAGCCAGCTTAATGTTGCAGTCCTGCAGGGTGTGTGTGTGTGTGTGTCTGTGCTTTTCAACTTGGGCACATCAGGACACCCCTTCCAGAACACACACACCTGATCCCACATGTGGCCATGGCCTCTATGCCCAGGCTTGTGTCCCTGGGGGTGGGCATGCCAGTTTTCTGTCCCCGAGTCACAGGGTCAGGCAGTGTATTTCCTATGCGCCTCTCTTACGGGGCCATGATTCTGAGCCCTGGCCAGACACCTCCTGAGGGATGGGCCCCTCCTCATCTCTGGATCTTCCAGGGTACTCTGATCCCTCCACATGAAGCTGTCAGGCATCTGAGTCAGCCCCTCCCACTCACCCTCAGAGGACAGGTGGCTGGAAACTTGGATGCAAGGGTGTGAACATGGCTCTGTCCCTGGATTCCAATATGCTGGGGGGGTGGCTCCAGCCCCACCCATTCATTCTGTAAACAACCTGTAAAAAGCCTTTAGCATTCCTCTTGTAACGAGATTTTTATGAAATAAATTATTTTCCTGGAAAAAAATCCCTAAAACCAAAAAACCCAGTTTGGCATTCTTGGGGCCTCAGGAACTCCTCCCCTGAAATTGCCAGCAGCCCAAGTTCCTGCTTAAAGCGGTCAGCTTTTGTCCACACTTGGGCATAAACCCAGCTTGCAGCAGACACATCATCACCTCTAACCTACAACGTATATACACTCCCTGCTTTAGTTCCAGCATGCGACTTCTCCTCAACCTCTGGACCATGGGCAACGTCAGAGACCACACCCCCAAAGAAAGTGCCTCTCCCTCAGCAGCCAGCAGCTGCCCAGAGCTCCTCGGGTGGGGGTGGGGCCTCAGGAGCCCATCAGCAATCATGCTGGAATTCTGACTGGCTTGATGACCAGGCTGACTTCAGACTCATAGAGATCTATCTTCCTGCATCTGCCTCCCGGGGCCTGGTATTAAAGTGACACACCACTTGGCACAGCTCGTATATCCTTCCTATCCTAACTTTTGCAAAGTTCCCTGCAGCTGGGAGAGGGATGGAATTGGTACAGATACCTCATCCACAGCTTTGTGCTCAGAAGTCACTTATTCTCAGCATGTTGACAAGCTATGGGTGTCTGCATGAACCAATACCCACAGCAAAAAGGAACTTAACTGAGCAAGACTGAAAGCACTAGAAATCCTGGGTCAGCTCCAACTGACCATTATTGATGAAGTTGCTCCTGATCACTCAGTTAACATATAGTCAGATTTTGTTGATGGATTTTTTTAAAAAATGTATACTTTATTTTTAGAATAGATTTCAGTTTGTAGAAAGATTGGGTGGATTTATAATGTCCCCATTTCCTCTATTATTTAGGATATTGCATTTTACATATTATATCTTGTTAATACTTAATGAAGTATTATATAACATTGGCTGACTATTAGCCTTTTTGTTGCTTGTTTTTGGGAAAGGGTTTCTCTTTGTAACAGCCTTGGAACTCACTTTGTAGACCAAGCTGGCCTGGAACTCACAGAAATCCTCCTGCCTCTGTTTTCCAAGTGCTGGGATTAAAGGCATGCTCCACCACACCTGGCTTTGTTTTTTAAAAAAAAAAAAAACAATAAAGGTATTTTGGGGGCTGGAAAGATGGCTCAGAGGTTAAGAGCAGTGACTGCTCTTCCAGAGGTCCTGAGTTCAATTCCCAGCAACCACATGGTGGCTCACAACTGTCTGTAATGAGATCTGGTGCCCTCTTCTGGCATACAAGCATACATGGAAGGAATGTTGTATACATAATAAATAAATAAATCTTTAAAAAAGATATTCTTCCTACTTAATTACATTTTAAAAAAATAAAGGTATTTTTTAAAAGGATTTTAGCCAGGCGGTGGTGGCACATGCCTTTAATCCCAGCACTCAGGAGGCAGAGGCAGGCAGATCTCTGTGAGTTCGAGGCCAGCCTGGTCTACAGAAGGAGTTCCAGGACAGGCTCCAAAGCTACAGAGAAACCCTGTCTCAGAAAAAGAAAAACAAGGTCCGGGGGGACTTATTACATTGGCTTACACAATATGGCCTGGGTAGCTTAATAATGGCTGCCTCACATTAGAGAACCTGAAATCCTATAGTTGCTCAAGTCATAAGGCTGAACGTCTCAGCAGCCCCCATCTGGCATTGAAGGTCTAGAATATTCCTGGAGAGCTGTTGGTTTTCAGTCTACACTGGAAACCCAAAGAAGCGGGCTTCAATATCAGTGAAAGAGTGCAGTTAATGACAGGACACACAAACTCTCCAACAAGAGTGAAGATGAAGCCGGGCAGTGGTGGCGCACACCTTTAATCCCAGCACTTGGGAGGCAGAGGCAGGTGGATCTCTGTGAATTCGAGACCAGCCTGGTCTACAAGAGCTAGTTCCAGGACAGGCTCCAAAACCACAGAGAAACCCTGTCTCGAAAAACCAAAAAAAAAAAAAAAAAAAAAAAAAAGAGTGAAGAGTGAAGATGAGCAGAGAAAAGGCAAAGCTTCCTTCTTCCATGGCCTTGATCTGGCTTGCCCCCATCCAGGAGGGTCTTCATGATTGAAGACTTGTGGTCAAGGAGGTCCCTCACAGGACTGCACAAGGACTTCAGTTGATTCCAGTCAAGTTGATAACCAAGATCCATCACATCCCCTTTCTAATTTCATCACCAATGCTTCCTTTCACTTCTGTATAAACACACACATATACAAAGCAGAAACCAGTGCCACATATGACAGCAAGCACAAAATGCCCACATATCCAAAGTAACTCTATGAACAGGATTCATGTCTTGATGCTGACCTTGGCCAGCCAGATGAAGTGTTTGGCATGATTTAATTTTAAGACATGGTCTTGATATGGGATTCCCCCTCTCTGTATGCTGTGAATACTTCTGGTTAATAAAGAAACTGTCTTAGGCCTGTGATAGGGCAAAAGAATAGAGCTAGGTGGGGAAAACTAAACTGAATGCTGGAAGAAAAGAGGTGGAGTCAGGGAGAAGCCATGGATCCACCGCTGGAGACAGACATGCCAGAACCTTGCTGGTAGGCCACAAGCCTCATGATAAAATATAAAATAAAGGAAATGTGTTAAATTAAGATGTAAAAGTTAGTCAATAAGAAATTAGAGCTAATAGGCCAAGCAGTGATTTAATTAATACAGTTTCTGTATGGTTATTTTGGGAGTTTGGGCAGCCGGGAAACGAACAAGCAGAGGGTGGCTGGGAACACAGAAGTGGCCCTCTTACAACATGGTCTCATATGTAGCTCTGGCCAGCATAGAACTCACCATGCAGCCCAGGCAGGCCTCAAATAATCCTACCACCTCAGTATCCCATGTGCTGAGTTAATAGGCATACAGCTCCACATCATATTCTGTTAGTAGGATTTCTCCACTGTAAAGTATCTCTTTGCCCCACACAGGCATAACCCATAATTAAGGAGAGGAGTACTCCTCCCTCCTTCAAGATAGAGTGTCTACATACTTAAGATTTCTTCTCTTCAGCTTTGTCCTTTCTGTCAAGGTGCCAAATGATTCCAAGGACACCTGTCTATTTGGGTTAGGAAGTAGAATTTCTTTACTTTGTTTTTAATTTGTTTTAGCCTTGTCTGTTGGGAGCTCTTTCAATTAGTTCAGTGACACACTTCTTTCCTACCGTTGTGGGAGGTTTTGTGTGCATGTGGCTGTGTGCTGTGCAAGGCTTCCTTCACCGATGACAAGATACTCCAGGCTCATATATTTTCTGCTGGGCCTAGAATCAATCTCTTTTCCAAAGATGCTTCGTTCCCTTTCATGGAAAAAAGTATTAGAAACTAAAACCTGACTGGGTTGGGTGATGGTGGCAGGTGGTGGTGGCACACACCTTTAATCCCAGCACTTAGGAGGCAGAGGCAGATGATCTCTAAGTTTGAGGCAAGCTGGGTCGACAGAGTGAGTTCCAGGAAAGACAAGGCTATACAAAGAAACCCAGTCTCAAAAACCAAACCAAATCAAACCAAACCAAACAGAGGATAAGAAAATACCTAGATGATGTAATGGTAAAAGAAAATGCTGCAGGTTCCTGGTAGGGTGCAGCACCAGAAATGCTGCAGGTCCCCGAAGTGGTGGCAGGCAGCGGGTCCTGAAACCACGGCAGGTCATGAAGGCAGCTAAGTCCCAGGCAGGGAGCCCCTGTGTGGCCTGCAGGCCACGAGGGGCAGTGAGTCCCAGGAAGGGAACTGCATGGTGGGTGAAAGACTGAGACCCATAGACAGGTCCCATGCAGGAAGCCACACAGCAGGTGAGAGACAGAGACATGGATAGGCACATCATGCAGAGTGAGGTTGGATATTTATTTAGTGGGTTATGGAAGGGAAGGGGAAAATGGGAAAGAGGGGAGAGAGAGAGAGAGAGAGAGAGAGAGAGAGAGAGAGAGAGAGAGAGAGGAGCAAAAGCAGAGAAGTGGGGAGAAAGGAGAGACAGAAGCTGCCTCTTCCAGAGATGGAAAAGGAAGGGACTCAGGGTGGAAGCTGAAGATCAGCTTGCCTTGGCAGATGGGTGTGTGTGTGTGGCTTGTCTCTTAAAGGGACAGAGCAAACCGTTACAGATGACAATTGTATTCCTTACTACTAAGGTGTGTTTTCCGTAGGTATTGGGGTTTCTTTTTCTCCCTTTTTCTTTCTAAAAATTTAATTATTTGGTGGCTGGAGAGACAGTTGTGGGTGCTGGAAACCGAACTCATATTTTTGGTTGTGAACCTAGCCTTTAATGGCTGAGCCATCTCTCCAGCACAGTATTGGGATTTCTTACTGTTGTTGCTTTGGTTATTTATCTATTAACTTACTTATTGAGACAGAGTCTCACTATGTAGTTCTGTCTGGCTGGCCTGGTGTGGAGGCCCAAAATTATGAGCCTATTTCCACATTGACCAAAGGTCAGAGAGTAGGAATTTACAAGGTTATTGTGCTTCTACCTCAAAGGCCCCACCTAGATGTTGATCCAAGAGTTCTGCTCTCTGAAGGTTATTGTCTAACAGGTGTGACTAATTGCCAGACCCTGTGTCCCAGGAATAGAGAAGCAGATCTGTTCCTACCTCAAACAAAAGTCTAAGGATCCAACTAAGTTCCAGTTCTCTTTATGGAGATAACTTGGGATTCTACCCAGGGAGTGGTTTGCCCACAGAGTGCTTTGGTCGCTGGCATGAGTGTGACTTGGTGACTTGTTAAGTTCTAGCAACAGATTTTTTTTTTTAATTTTTTGAGACAGGGTTTCTCTGTAGTTTTGGAGCCTGTCCTGGAACTAGCCTGTAGATCAGGCTGGCCTTGAACTCTCAGTGATCATCCGCCTGCCTCTGCCTCCTGAGTGCTCGGATTAAAGGTGTGGGCCTCCACCATTCAGCTGCAACAGAATGTTTAACTATGGACGTAGCCTGTGACTGTCAATTGGTATGTTCATTTTCTTGTATCATGTTTGAAATGAATTTGCTGCAAGCTCCCCAGCAGCTTGCTGTGGAAAGCAGCCAGTCCCAAGCAGGGACAGAACATGAGACCATGCAGCAGGTCTCCAGGTCTCCATGTGACAGTGCAGGCGGGCGAGAGAGACAGATACATGGATAGGCACATGCAGATATTTATTCAGGGGGTTATGGAGGGGGAAGGGAGAGGGGAGAAGAACAGAGAGAGAGAGAAGGGAGAGAGAAGAGAGAGAGAAGCAGGGGAAGGGGAGAAGTGGGGAGAGAGACAGAAGCTGCCTCTCCAAGAAGGAGACAGAAAAGAGAGAGAGCTCGGGCCAGAAGCTGAAGATCAGCCTGTCTCAGTGGATGGGGGAGGAGAGGGCGTGGCTTTTCTCTTAAAGAGACAGATCATTACATTCTCATTTCTTTTTTTATAATAAAAGGGGGGAGGTTAGGCACCACAAGTCAAAGGAATTGGGGCAGTAGATTCTTTTTTTTTTTTTTTTTTTTTGGTTTTCCGAGACAGGGTTTCTCTGTGGTTTTGGAGCCTGTCCTGGAACTAGCTCTTGTAGACCAGGCTGGTCGGGGCAGTAGATTCTTAAGACTTCTTCCTGCTTATTTGTGGGTGTCATCTTTGGGGGGAGAAAACTGAGAAGGCTGGGCGCTGATCACATCCTGGCATAGCTGGTCTCTTTGCTCCTGATCAGTTTGTGTGGCATGGAAATGTCTAGTGTCTCTTAAACTTGGTTAAGGTATTGGCAGAACAAAGAACAAAGTTAAATTAAGGAAAAAAAGTTTGGGGCCAGGGAATTGAGGTGGGTGTATCTGACCTATTTAAGGTGGATCCTTCAATTTGGCTCCCTGGAACTCAAAAGAATTCTTTGGGTTTTTGAAAACAGAAGTTTTAGACACATACATTGTATAATGACTGTGACACATTTTTGTACATATTTTTTGAAAGGTATTTTTAAGACTATGGGAGGCAGCATGTGAGAGAAATTTGATAACTTGTATTTGTCCTCACACCTTTATAACTTGCAGGTCTTGTATTTGTATTTTACTGAAATTTGTTTGGTGAGGTTGTCCTTTTAATGTGACAAAACCTCTCAGCTGTCAAACTGCATCAGAGATCTTTGAGAAGGACAAAATTTTACTTGAGTTACTGATTAAAAAATGACTGAGAACTTACTTGGTTGGCACCCAGAGCTACTCTTCAGGGTCCTCCATGGTCGCTGAAGGTCACATTTGCCTTTTGCTGTTTATCGAAGGGCCTGCCAGGCTCCAGAAGATCCTGTGGGCTAAGAAATCTGTAAGAAGACGAGCCTACCTTGACCTGAGCAGCTAGGCTGTTGATTCCAGTGATTCTTCCCATGTCTGGAGATCTTTAGTTTAGATGAAAGGCAGTTTTGCCGGGTGCTCAGCCCTTGGCAATTGAAACAAATTGAAGATGGATGTTGTTGTGTGCCCATTTGTCTGCTGTCTTCTTTGGAGGAAATAGAGTGCTGCTGCTAGGAGCCAACCTGTCTCTTTTTGTTATGAAAAGTTTTTTAATAATTAAATATTTAAATGCCATATTCCCCAAATCTCTGAGCAGTTGAGGGCTGTTTATTAGATATAACTACCATATAGAATCTGCCTGGAGAGCTGGATCTGTGCTTGACTGTATTGGCTCTTAACTTAACAGGTAAGATTTACACTCGTAAAAAGACAGAAAGAAGAAAAAACTGCTTGCAATATAAGGTTATTGGCAGAACTGACAATAGCAGAGAACAGCTTAATATATTTTAAATGAGGGTTGGATTAAATATAAAGTATTTTTGTAAGAGACTTAAAAGTACATACCAGTTTAAAACATGAGACTTGTTGTTTTTGTAGTCTGAAATGAGATGCAATGAACAATTATAACATCAAGCACAGGTGCATTTAAGTTACATGTATGAACACACACAGAGAGAGTGAACAGGAATTGGGCAAAGTGGATGCTCTTGGTGGGCCCTACCAAAGGCATGCCACTGCGCAAAACACATACAACTGAGTCAACAAGAGGAATTTAGTGAAAAAAAAAACCCATAAGTAAACTGGGGGACAAGAGAGGGTATACTTCAGTAAAGATGGGAGAACTTAGTCACCTGACCTGACTCTCAATTAAGATGGTGGTAAGGTCACCCATGCAACAGAGTTAACACTGGGGAACCAGGCAGGGAATACCTCAGTAAAGATGACAGAACTTGGTCACCTGACCTGGTTCTCAGCCAAGATGGCGGTGAAGTCACCTGACTCCAGTCAAAATGGCAGCGGTCATATGTTGTATAGAAAAGCTACTTAGTTAAGATGGCGGTGAGGTCACTTGACCTCAGTTAAGATGGTGGTGAGGTCACATGACCTCAGTCAAAATGGCAGCAGTCACATGTTGTATGAAAAAAGCCACAATTTTTGAGCTGCAAGGATTTTAAGTTTAATAATAAGAGAGACCTAGAGGCGTGATCAGCCCTGTCGCTGAGCCTCCATGCCACATGCCGCCATGCCACAAGCCGCAGTGGGGAGCAAAAGGCTAGAATTGAAAAAGGCTGTACCATGCCACAGCTGGAATTGAAAAAAGCTGGGGGACGGACATGGATGGCTCGCTACCCACAGCTGAAATTGTGAAAACCCACAAAACACCCATATAGGCAGGGTGCAAATCGGCGTGAACACCACAAGGACCCGTGGCAGGGCATCTCCTGACCCCAGGTGTGGTGCTATGGCCTGGCTGGATCTAGTTGGGGTGACTCAGAAGCCAGAAAGGCCAGAGGTCACTCTGAGCAGCCTTTTATGGCGAGGGAAAAAAGGAAAGAAAAGAAATGGAAAAAAAGAGAAAGAAGAATCTGAGGGGCCCTGGGCCCCCAGTCGAATGTACTGCACAGATTGTGCAGTGCTAGCGTGGGCGGACTGACCCCACGTCAGTCCAAACACAATTTTAGCTAAGGGAGGTGACCATAGTAGAATGGGGGAAACTCACCAATCGAAAGCGTACGGAACACGTGGTTGTTGTGAAGAAAATACCTGGTTTTGGATCCTGACCCTTTGAACTGTGGCAGGAGAGCCCTTTGAGTCTTGGCACCAATGTAATGGAAAAATCGTTCCACTCATTCTGACATATGTCTAAACTTCTGTTTTCACAAACCCAAAGAATTCTTGTGCGTTCCAGGGAGCCAAATTGAAGGATCTACCTTAAACAAGTCAGATACACTCCCCTCATTTCCCTGGTCCTAAATTTTTTTTTTCTTAACTTTGTCCTCTGTTCTGCCAATACCTTAACTAGGTATAAGAGACACCAGACATTTCCATGCCACAAACACTGGACAGGAGCAAAGAGACCAGCTATGCCAGAGTGTGATCAGCACCCAGCCTTCTCAGGTTCCCCCCAAAGATGATGCCCACAAATAGCAGGAAGCAGTCTTGAGAATCCACCACCCCAATTCTGTGGCGGCGCAAATGAATGCAGACAGATTATATAGATATATACAGCTTTAATAAGGAAATAGACTTACAGGACCACAGGTTCCCGCGGAGAACAGGAAAAGCGGAGCAAAAGAAAAAGGCTGCTGGGCTCATGCCTGGCAGATTTATCCGTAAACATTAGCCCGAGGCGAACACGCCCCCAATGGGTGGGGCTATGTCCCTACATCTCCCCCTTTTGTCTAAATAAGATAGAACTAAACCAAATACAACTATATACAATAATAACAAATAATAAATATAACAAACAATATTGAGAATAAAACTTTTGTTAAACATTTTATCTCAAGGAGTCTAAATAACATAGAGAGTAACTACAATTATATAATCTTTAACTCCGTCAAAGATCTGAGAAGGGAATAAATATTACTTAACAATCGAGAGATATTTAAAATGTGTAACAATTGACAGAGACAACTGACTACCTGGGCAATCACCCAAAGTCTCGTTTGTAATGTTGAGTCAACCAACTTTGGCTAAGGCCTAACATAACTGACATACCATTTTTAGAACTATCCTACCCTGTCTTGGCAGGATAAGACAATCCTGTTTTATCCACTTAGGGACAGTCTGTATCTTTGTCAGAAGTTGAGGTATGGGCTTTTCTTAACCCAAAGGCCAGTTTTGTCAAGAAGACAAGCTCCCAGTGGAGTGTCTTTGGTGTTTAACGTTTTTTTGGGAGTAGAGTGGTGTTGTCAGGAGTAATTGTGTCTCGTTGGCACAGAAATTTTAGGTTAGATTAAAGGCCATTTTTTACAGCTCTTGAAGAGGCTGAAGATCATACTATCTATACTAAATATAATCTCTATGTAACTAAAAGACCTGATTAACTTAAAAATAAATATGACAAACATATAATTTTTAATACCTATCTAACTTGAAGACTAAAAGAATAAACAACTGTGTAATATATGAAGACAATGATCTTTAACTGTAAACAATGTCATAGTATCAGAGGTAGAAATGTACAATGTAATATGGTAGATGTATCAATACAATATAGACAAAGTTATAAGCATACTCATACAAAAATAGAGGTAGGAACACTCACATTTAATATTTAATATATCAATATACAAGAAACAGTACCAATACAATTTTCTATAAACAGTACTTTACAAATACCAATCATCCCAAAAAACCAGTTTCCTTTGACCTGTGGTGCCTAACCCCTGCTTTTTTATTATAAAAAAGAGATGGGAATGTAATGATCTGTCTCTTTAAGAGACAAGCCATGCCCACTCCCTCCCCCATCTTGTAGTGTGGAACAGCAGGCCACTTCCCTGCCGCCCCAGCTCCCTGCCACCAGCTAGCTTATGCCCCGAAATAATTACATGGAAACTGTATTCTTTTGAACACTGCCTGGCCCATTAGTTCCAGCCTCTTATTGGCTATCTCTTACATATTGATTTAACCCATTTCTAATATTCTGTGTAGCACCACGAGCTGGCTTACCAGGAAAGATCTTAACCTGCATCTATCTGGAGTGGGAGAATTATGGCGACTCCCTGACTCAGCTTCTTTCTCCCAGCATTCTGTTCTGTTTACTCCACCCACCTAAGGGTTGGTCTATCAAATGGGCCTAGGCAGTTTCTTTATTAATTAACCAATGAAAGCAACAGATTAGAAAGAAATCACTCCCATATCACCATCTGCTGAGGCAGGCTGATCTTCAGCTTCTGGCCTGAGCTCGCTCTCTTTTCTGTCTTCTTCTTGGAGAGGCAGCTTCTGTCTCTCTCCCCACTTCTCCCCTTTTCCCTTTTCTCTCTTCTCTCTCTCTCTTTCCTCTTCTCCCTTTCTCCCTTCTCCCTTCATAACCCTCTGAATAAATATCCAACCTCACTCTGCATAGCATGTCTATCCATGTCTCTGTCTCTTGCCCACCCGCCCCACATGTCTCCCTGCCTGGGACCAGCCACCACTCAGGGGACCGGCAGCCGTCTCTACCTGGGACTGGCTGCTCTCAGGGCCTGCTGCCTGCCACCACATGGTCTGCTACCCCCTCTTGGGGACCTACAGTATTTCTGCTGCCTGCTGCCGCAGGGGATCCTGCAGCATTTTTAATTTTTCCATTACAATGTTAATGTAGTTTTTTGTCTTACTCCTACCTTCTGGGGTAAAGGGTATTTTAAACAATTGGAAATTAAATGCAGTGTATTTTCAGTAGTGACGGAAATTCCCTCCCAATACTATCCTATATGTTTCTCCATTTTATTGTTTTCATTTGCATCTTCATATTCTTTACTATATTTCTAAATTCCCACACCTTTACCCTGGCGAGAAGTATTTTTGTCAAGGCTGGTCCCCGACAGCCTAGAATTCTCTATTTCTACCAGGCTGATCTTGAACTGGCAGAGACCACCTACCTTTGACTCTGGAGTGCTGGGATTAAAAAATGTATTCTACCATGCTTAGTTGCTTGTTTTTTGTCAGGGGAACTGAATCTATAACCTTGAGCATAGAATGGTAAGCATTCTACCATTGAGCTGTATCCCTTTGACATTCCTATACCATTTTATTTGGTTACTTACATTTAATGCATGTGCATGTTCACGTACAGAGAGAGTTAATGTGAAGTGGCTTCCAATCACTCCCAATCTTAATTTTTGAGATATAGTTTGTCATTGAACTTGGAGCCCACCAAAAAGCTAGATAAACTGTCCAGCAAGTTGATGGGATTCTCCTGTCTCTACCTCCCAAGCAGTGGAATTACAGGCCTGTTCAACTGTGCCCAGCTTTTTATGTGGGTGCTAGGGAGATGAACTCTTTTTTCTTTTTGGGGGGTGCAGTTCCAAGACAGGGTCTCTCTGTATAGCCTTGACTGTCCTGGAACTCACTCTGTAGACTCACTGAGATTCACCTGCTTCTGCTTCCCAAGTGCTGGGATTAAAGTCATGTACCACCATCTCCTAGCTTGAACTTAGTTTTCCTTTTCTCTCTCTCTCTCTCTCTCTCTCTCTCTCTCTCTCTCTCTGTGTGTGTGTGTTTTGAGACAGGGTTTCTCTGTGTAACAGCCCCTGGTTGTCCTGGAACTAACCCTGTAGACCAGCCTGACCTCAGACTCCCAGAAATCTGCCTGCCTCTGCCTCCTAGTACTGGGATTAAAGGTGTGCGCTACCACTGCCTGTCCTGAACTTAGTTTTTCATACTTGTTCAACACTTTATTGACCGAATCACCTCCCCTACCATTCCTGTAGTTTTTTAAAAACAGTAGCAAGCTTCTAGTATTATGCCATTTATACTCTCAGAACTTCTGTGCTTCCCGGAAAACAAGAATATCTCCAAAATCACCAAAATATTGAAATACTTGGTGTAGTCACCTGTGGCTTTCATAAGAAGTTACTACAAATGTGTCAGTCATGGAGGTCAGAGAACAATTTTGGGAAGTCCGTTCTCGTTTTCTACCATGCCAGTCCTAAGGCTTGAACTTAGATCTTCAGGGTTGCTGGGAATCACCTTTATCTGCTAAGCCATCTAGTTGACCTGATCTTTTACATATCATCATCCAAAACACTTCTTTCCTTTCCTAAAAAAATATTTATGTCTGTGTGTGTGTGTGTGTGTGTGGCAGGTGGCTATGGCCAAGTGACTGCAGGTGCCCTCAGGCATGAGAGGGAGGTGTCAGCTCCCATGGAGTTGGAGTTACAGCAATCGTGAGTCATACAACATGGGTCCTGGGAATGGAACTCAGGTACTCTGGAAGAGCAGTGTGCTCTAAACCACTAGGTTTCCCCCCCCTTCTATTTCCAGCTCTTCCATTTTGTTGAAGAAAGTCCATTCATACTGCATATTGGTTCAAATTCTGCATTTGTATGACTCTATAAGCAGTATTCAGTAGTTTTTCTTTATATCTTATATACTGGAAATTAAAGCCAATGCTTGATTGGATTTAAATTCAATTTTTAAAATTATCTTTAAAAATTTAACATTTTCTGCCGGGTGGTGGTGGCGCACGCCTTTAATCCCAGCACTCGGGAGGCAGAGGCAGGCGGATCTCTGTGAGTTCGAGACCAGCCTGGTCCACAAGAGCTAGTTCCAGGACAGGCTCCAAAGCCACAGAGAAACCCTGTCTTGAAAAACAAAACAAAACAAAACAAAAAAAATTTAACATTTTCTAAAATACGCTGTATTTCAGAAGTACTGCTGTGTAATCCAAATCACATCAGGACACGAACTGGACAATTGCCTTCGCTTTGCTTATCTAAGATTGGTAACTAATCCTTTAATAGTTTAAAATCCACCAATGACTGTTGCCTAAAATTTTTGTTGAGCATCCTTGCTGTGATCTAAGTTGTTTTCATTAGGTTAGTCTTATCATTGACTAGTCTCTAAATTTCTGTAGCTTGCTGTCTGAGAAAGATCCTTTTGCCCTCCAACTGTCTCTGTAGTTCTCAAAATTTAATAGGCCCAACGACGTCTGAAACAGGCAGCAGATCTGTTCTGTGCTGGGAGATAAAGAAGGGACTCACACGTTCTTAAAGTTGTCACTCGAAGCCCATAAAGCAGGTTGTTGTAGCTATATCCGGCTTAGTCCTGTCCCTCTAGGTGGTTGAATTTAGAGAAATGTGAGCTGGAGGGAGTCAAAGTGGCTTGAGCTAACTCTTCTTATCTGTCTCAAACTCGTGGAATTTTAGTGGAAATTCTTTAATAGAGTCTGGGCGCGCCAAGGTCAAAGAGAGTCCAGAGCGGTTAGTAGAATGAATTGAATCGTGGATTCCCAGAACGGAGCCATTAACTGTAGGACTACAGTTCCCAGAATTCTGCTCGCAGAGTTCCAGCGCGCCACCAAGGCTGCGCGTTTAAAAAAAAAAAAAAAAAAAAAAAAAAAAAAAAATAGAGCGTCCCCACCCGCCCCTCCCCCAATTCTCTAGGCAGCTTAAGCGCTGGGATTCGGCGCGCCAGCCTCGGGCCCGCCCCCTGCCCACCCCTTCCTGGCCTTCGGTCTGTCCGCTAGGGGCGGGCGCTGTTCGTGGCAGTCGGCCAGCGGCGTCGGCGGCGGAGCGCGGGGCGCGTGGCGGAGCGTGGTTGCTAGGGACACCTGAGGTCGCCCGCTCGCCCAGCAGGCGCAGCGAGGAAGCAGCGCGGAGCTGGTGCCAAGCCGCGGTGAAGCAGGGTACCCTAGGTGAGTGTGGCCGCCGAGCTGGGGCCAGACTCTGGTCAGCCGTTCCCGCTTGCCCCGGCCTTTGGCACGGGCCTCCAGCCCCTCTTCCGGTTCGCCTCTTCGCCATTCTCCGGTGAGGCTGGCACAGCGGCCTCCTTCCCGGCCCGCTCTCGAGTCCTCCCCGGCAGCCGCCACGCGGGGAGAACTTAGTTGGCTTCTCGGGCGGCCGAGCCCCTCAGCCTACTCGGTCCTGGCTCCAGCGTGTCTTCTTTCCCGCTGCGCTGTGGTTTAAAATGTGGTTTGGGTTGGATACCAGGCTCTTCTCAAGGCCAGCTTTTCCTCGACCCCACTCTGAGTTTTCCATAGACACTTCCCTAGAATCCAAGTAGGAGCTGTGAGCCTATGTAATTGAACACATTTATCCAGCCATATTTTTCATTTAATCATTTACAAACAGTTTTTATAAACATCAACAAATAGGTAATGAGCGAAGAGTTTACAGAACGGGGAATTAATCAAGTAAGTATTTGCCGTACTTGGTATGTGCTGTGGTAGAAATGGGACACTTAACAGAGACTTGTTTGGAGAAATACGTCACCCCTCCTTCAGTCTTTACATTCCGGTTCTGAATCTTGGAAATATTTTCATCCTTATTTGAAACTCATCCTTTATGGAGTCATGTTGGATATTCCAAATCTCTTCCTAAATTTCAGCGCCTGTTGATTTGACCAATCTGCAGTGATCTGAAGGACCCTTTGAGAAGATGCCATCCGATCCTATGCTTTCATTTGGTGCAATAAATACTGAGTTTGTTTGTTTGCATAAAACTATCCCTTTGTTGCCAGGAATATTACTGGCTACTTAGTGACTGGACGCCAAGCCCGTCTTTAAGTGTTATCAAATGTTCTGTGGGAATGAAGAGGTGGGAAGACAATGAAGTTACAAAGTAGCTTTAGAAAAGATAAAGCAAGGCCTGAAAAGAAGCAGCGCAGAGTTGTGTTTGTTGGGGGCGGTCTGCTAGCGAGAGGAATGTTAATGGGGCTTTTTTTGCTAGATTAGCGCTGTACCCTCCAGCGGGTGGTTTTGCAGCTGGGGTTATTAGGGCCCAAGATCTCGCATATAAGTTTAAATGAATCCATTTTCTGACTTGCAGTTTCTAGGTAACTCTTTTTCAAAGAGGGTCCAAAAAAAGAAGGGGAGGGATGTATCTTTCACATATTAAAGATTTATATGAGAAAGTTAAAAAAAAATTATATGAGAAAGTTAAAAAAAAATGCCAACTAGGAATTCTTTGGAGCTGTTGATTACAGGGAAACCTGTAGTGATTAAGCTACCTTCTTTTTTTTTTTTTTTTTTAAGCTACCTTCTTAAACCCTGATAAGTTCCTTCCTGTCTTTCCCTAATACACAGTTTCCTGGGCAGATTGTGTGCGGATTGTTGTTTTGTGGCTATTTTGAACAGCAGTTAAATGTGACTAGACCTTTTTTCTTTGCTATTTATTGTTTTATCATTCATTCATTCATTTTCAGAATGGGGTTTCTCTGTGTAGCCCTGGCTGTCTTAGAACTTGCTCTGTAGCCGGGCGGTGGTGGCGCACGCCTTTAATCCCAGCACTCGGACAAGAGCTAGTTCCAGGACAGGCACCAAAGCTACAGAGAAACCCTGTCTCGAAAAACAAAAAAACAAAACAAAACAAAAAAAGAACTTGCTTTGTAGACCAGGCTGGCACTGAACTCAGAGATCCACCTGCCTCAGTCTTCAGAGTGCTAGGGTTAAAGGGGTGTGCCAACATTGCCTAGCTGTGATTTTTTTTCCTTTTTTTTTGGGGGGGGGAGGTGTTTTGGTTTTGAGACAGGGTCTCTCTTATGTAGTCCTGGCTATTTTTTTTTGTTTGTTTGTTTTTTGGTTTTTCGAAACAATGTTTTTCAGTCGCTTTGGAGCCTGTCCTAGAACTAGCTCTTGTAGACCAGGCTGGCCTAGAACTCACAGAGATCCACCTGCCTCTGCTTCCTGAGTGCTGGGATTAAAGGTGTGCGCCACGAATGCCTGGCCCCCTGGTTATTTCCTAAAGACAGGGTTATCTAAGTAGCCCAGGCTGGCTTTGAACTCACTGTAAGTAGTTCAGGGTTGTAATTGTGGGTGTGAGTTAACGGTTTGGCTTGGAAAACACAATTAAAAAAAATCTTATAGGAAGAAACGAGTAAAATCATAAGTATATTTTTCCATGTAAAGATAAAATAGCAGGTGTGTGTCTAAGTACAGAAGGGCTACTGGGTAGATTGACTAAGGATTTCAGACTAGATCCAAGTGATAGAGTCTAGAGATGAAAAAGCTTAGGGATCTTTATTGGTTCATTTCTCTGCCAGTTAAAGAAATAAAAGGCAGGAAAAATCTGAAGCACAACAGGTAGCAGCAGAGAAATTTAAGCACCACAAAAAGGCTATCAGTTAAAGGAAGGTGTTTATGGGTGTGTGGAACCATGCACAAGCAGACACTCAGAGAAACCAGGGGCGAACCGGAAACCCCGAGAACCCAGTCTCTGGTCAGTTTGAAGACAGGATGGTTGGTTGGTCCTCAACTGTAGTGCGACACGTCCTAATCAGGCCCTGAACGTGTTGAGCCAGTCCGTCAGCAGCAGACATGGCAGTTGTTTTTATTTTTTTCTCAAGGCTGGAAGGAAGAAGCTGGCCATCTTGGAAATTTGCCATCTTTCTGCCTACCAAGGAGTCTTGTCTAACTCTTGGTCTCTCATAAGGAGCCAGTGAATAAATAGCACTCCAGAGATAGTGAAGAGTTTATGTTTGGTACCGTGGGAATGCAGAGCTTAGAAAGATGTTAAATCTGGCAGAATTGACAATCTGCTGGCAGAATAATGCAGAAAGTTAGAATCATATGGGTTTCCAACTTTAGTGACCACATGGTAAGAGCTACTAAGAACCACACAGCTGTGAAGGATGAGATTAGAGTTACATTTTGGAGCAGAATTGTTCTAAACACATCTAGGAAGAAGGGCTCAGGAAGCCATTTTTGTAGGTCTGTAGCTCTTGAGTGTAGGAAGTGGCTGTAGTTAGGGGAGAGTGGCAGTGAAGATTGCAGTGTCTCTACTGAGTTCACTGTGCCAAGCAAACTGAGACTGAGCTCGGAAGAGCAGCATGGGAAAGGAAGGCAGGAGCGCGTACCAGGGAAAGAGTGGCCATGCGGATGGAAGGTCATCCCTAGTGAGAAAATGCATCTGCTGCAGGGTGTGTTCCGTACCTAAGATATGGAGGGGGGTTCCTTTTCCCACCAGACTCTGACCTGCAGAGAAACCCTGTTATATATGAAGAGAATTTGCCCTCAAATGGTTAGAAGGACCTGAAACACAAGGAGTTTGTGGGTATTATACTTTGGTATTGTATAAAAGAAGGATCAACTTTTGGTTGGTAGGGCTTTGTTATTTGATTGTTCAAAGTTGGGGTTTCCCTGGGTAGCTCAGATTTTTCTAGAACTGTGAGATTGTATTGCATCAGTCTCACAGGTGTGGAATAACCACCACACCGGTTTGTATTCTTGACTCAATGACTTCACGTGGTAGGTGCTGATTGAGTTATATGACTTCCAAATGCTGTCATGCTTTCTTACAATTAAAACTATAATTTGAAAGGAGGCATGATGGCACCACTAGGCCTATTAAATCCAGCATTTGGGAGACAAGGGCAAGAGGACTATAATTTTTTGACCAAACGTGCTACATAGCAAGACCTTGTCTGAAGACACCAGAAATGGGCCATTGAGAGTCTCATCAGCCAAAGGCACTTGCTACCAAGCCTGATGACCTGGGTTCAATCCTTGGAACCCTCCTAATGGAAAGAGAGAATTATGAAAGTTGTCTCCGGCCTCCACATTATACTGTGATACTCAGATCTACACATACTCACAAATACATAAATCCTACAAGTTTCTATAAAGTAAAATAAAAGTCATTTGTGTCAGCATCACAATTTCCAGAAAAGCAGTCATGCTTCAAGTGGTGGATACAGTTTAGCCAAAATTTTGATTTTTCTCTTGGAAGCTCAATTTTCTCATTGGCACCAACTACTGTCAGCTGTTGTAATTGAAGCGACAGGCTTCACTTTGTTTCAGTTCCAGAAGTGTCTGCCAGATACCAAAGTCTGAAGGACTTTGTCGCTTATGTCATTCATTCTTTCAAGTGAACATGGTGTTCCACAGAAAAGTCTGGCAGTCACACAAGTGCTTTGGGTAGAGACAGTCATCTGTATGCAGCTTAAGTTGTTTTGTTTGAGAAAGGGTCTCATGTAGACCAGGCTAGCCTGGAAGTCACCATGTGGTTGAGAGTGGCCTTAAACCTCCACCTTGGGAATGCTAGGATTACAGACTTGTGCCACCATGCCCCACTAAGTGTGTCTTAGGTGCTCTTGTTCACCATCTCACCAGGTGCTGGGGTTGGAAAGTAGACCTTCATCTTTCTGGATAAGAGCTGTACCCTCAGATCCTGCCTATTTTGTCACATAGAATATTTAAAACCTTTAACAAATGTATTGCAGTACTATGAAGTAAAATTGGCAATCTTCCAGTGTGTTGCCGGTTTATACATCCTGTGGGAGAAGCTAAACTGCTGCTGTCTTGAGTTGGGCCAGGGTGGCAGTGATTTTACCCATTGCTGCTTTCCTTGCCCCATTGCAGTGGAAAAGGCAGATACCCTCTTCTTTCTGATCTAAATAGTTCTGACCTAGCAGAACCTCCGAGAGAGTCTCAGGGCTCCCTCAGGTTCTGTGAACCATGCTCTGAAGACTGCTGTTTACCTGAGGAAGGAGGTGTCTGTGGCAACTGATAAAATCAGAACTTCAGAACTTCATCTGGTCATATGAAACTTTGGCTGGTTTCGCTTGTCAGTAATCTGTAGCTTTACCCTCTTGTGTCTAGCTGTTGGTGTAGTAATATGAGCGGCGGGGCTGCATCCCCGGCATCCAACCGCCCGCATAGCTAGCTTATGCCCCGAAATAATTACACGAAAACTGTATTCTTTTAATCACTGCCTGGCCCATTAGTTCCAGTCTCTTATTGGCTAGCTCTTACATATTGATCTAACCCATTTCTAATATTCTGTGTAGCACAACGAGTTGGCTTACCAGGAAAGATCTTAACCTGCGTCTGTCTGGAGTGGGAGAATCATGGCGACTCCTGACTCGGCTTCTTTCTCCCAGCATTCTGTTCTGTTTACTCCGCCTATCTAATTTTCTGTCCTATCAGGGCCAAGCAGTTTTCTTTATTAATTAACCAATGAAAGCAACAGATAAATCCAAGACCCACCTCCATCATGTTGGGACCTGTATTTTTTTCTTGGTTTACTCTTTCAGTTTGTAGTCCTGCACTGGGCTCTGACAAACTACCCGAGACTTGACTTACCTTCACTTGTAGTGATACTGACCTTATCTTTTTGTTTTGTTTGTTTTTTTGTTTTTCGAGACAGGGTTTCTTTGTAGCTTTGGAGCCTGTCCTGGAACTAGCTCTTGTAGTCCAGGCTGGCCTCGAACTCACAGAGATCCGCCTGCCTCTGCCTCCCGAGTGCTGGGATTAATTAAAGGCATGCGCCACCACTGCCCGGCTCCTGACCTTCCCTTTTTATAAAAGCTGGAGTTTGACTTCTGTGTGACATCTAGAAATCCATTTTGCCTGGGCCTAGAGAGACGACTCAGTGTCTGAGAGCTTATTACTGCAAATGCAGAGGTCCTACCTTCAGTTCTCAGCACCCATATTGGGTCACTGACAACTGCCTGTAATTCTAGCTCCAGGAGCCTCCGAGGGTACCTGCACTGATGTGCACATATCTACTAGTACCTACCCACATACTCATAATGGGAAATAAAAATAAATTGCTTCTTCAACTTACTTTGGGTAGCTAGAGCTAGAGAGAGAGAGAGAGAGACAGAGAGAGAGAGAGAGAATATGATTTGGGATTGAACCTAGGAACTCGTGCATGCCCAGGCAACTAACCACTCTGTTCTAGGCTATATCCCAACAAAGTTTTTTGAGACAAAAGTTTCTCTTTGGCTTTGGAGCCTGTGCTGGAACTAGCTCTTGTAGACAAGGCTGGCCTCGAACTCACAGACATCTGCCTGCCTCTGCTGGGATTAAAGGTGTGTGCCACCATTGCCCAGCTTAAAGGTGTTTTTCTTTTTTGAGTTTCTCTGTGTAGCCTAGGCCAACCTGAAACGCATAGAGATCTTCCTGCCTTTCGTTGTCTGAGTGCTAGGATTAAAGGTGTGTGCCACCACCTACTGGCTATATCTTACCTTTTATTTTGAGCAGTCTTTCACTAAGTTGCCCAAGCTGGTCTTGAATTCATTCTGTAGCTCCTAAAAGACTTGAACCCATGATCATCATGATCATCCTTTAGTAATTAGAATTACAGGTCTACACTGCCAGGCCTGGCAGGCTCAGGAGCATCTGATGGCTTTAGGCTAACACCTAAAAGAAATGGAGGAGATTCTAAGGAGGGATAAATGTAGAAGTAGAGAATTGAGCTGGTGACAGATGATGGTGGCTTGATTAAGGTGGTGACTGCAGATAGGGAACAGTTAAGTAGCAAACTTACTTTGAGCCCAGTGCATGCCTTTAATTCCAGTACCTGGGAGGCAGAGGCATGCAGATCTCTAGTTGGAGGCCAGCCAAGACTATTACATAGAGAAAGCCTGTAGGGTTGGGGACAAACAAAACCCAACAAAAAACATTAGACTTTCTTTGAAGCTGGTAATACTTATTGATTGAGTGGAAGAGAAGGTCAGCGGAGGTAAGGCTCAAGTCCTCATTACTGCTGACAGGTTGTAATTTTCTGTGTCAAACAGATTTCTGTTCTGGGACTGGACACCCTCTCTTTCCCTTAGTTTTTTTTTTTTTTTTTTTTTTTTGAGAGTAGGTCATTCATGTAGCTCAGGCCTCAAACTTATGCTCCTCCTGCCTTAGACTTAAGAGTGCTGAAATTATGTGTCATTGCCTCCATACCTGGTTTTGATTTTTGGTATATTAAAGTCATAATTTGGAATATCAGCCTTTTTCCTGCCCCTGAAACTAATTAAAGTTTAATTGGGCAGGGAGAAAGATTGATTCATTAGTACTCCTCTCTTGTCCTCTAGTGTGACTTTCCAAAAATTTGGCATTCCCATCTACTTTCAAAAAGATTAAAAGATAATTTGTTTCCTCTTGAATGACAGTGGCTATAGAAACTCTTGAGTTTCTTCACACAGTGCCTCCCTTGTTTCATTAGCACCAGAGACCTTATCTCAGCCTCCTAGGTTCCTTCTCAGCTGTGTGTAGACAGCATCTGGCATCTCCGCTGAGGACAAGACTTGAGTTTTGTGGGCAGTGAAGTTTCTGTGGAGAATCTGGTTTTAATGGCATTCTTCAGGCAACGGCACCCCCATAGCTTGTTGATTGGCACCAGGAAGTGCTTCGTTAAGCTTCATCTGCCAGGCCCTGGTGTTTGCCTCCTCCTCTTAAGTTGCCTTGAACCAGAGTTTGCAAGTTTACTGGCAGGTGGATTTAAAACAACTACATTTAAAAGACTTCTCATTTGGACACGTGACTTTGCTCTGTACTTTAGAGCATGGCAGGTGGATTCCTGTTATTATTGTAGGTAGTGGAGTGTGCAGGAGCATCCCGTTGCATCAGCATCGTTTGTTAAAAAGATGAACCCTTTATGTAATTGCCGAGGTGACTTTTAATTGGTCAGAACATGGTTTATTTCTGGACTCTGTTGTGTCCCATTGGCCTACATCTCTATTCTTAACACTAGACTCATAGCCTTGTTCTAAATCGTGAAATTAAGCAGAGTAAGTAAGCTGTTGTGTCTCCTGTTCTAGATCTGCTATTGTGTAGATATATTTTCATATCTACTTGTCAGTTTCTTCAGAAAAGCTTTCTTTGGTAAGAATTACATTTAGTCTTTGTGTCAATCATAAAGATTTGCCAATGTCATAGTGAGCCTTTTTGTTTGTTTGTTTGTTTTGAGACAGGGTATCTCAGTAGCTATGGAACCAGTCCTGGAACTCACTCTGTCCGAGTGCTGGGATTAAAGGCGTGTGCCACCACTGCCTGACTCATAGTGAAACATGCTCTCATTTATGAGCAGGTTATCTCTTTGTATGTTTACACCTCTAATTTCTTTTAGCAGTTTCTGTATTTTTCATTGTATAGGTCTATACTTTTTGTTATTGTTAAAATTATTGCTAAGGTTGAGCACAGCAAGAGAGACCTATAGTTTTTACTCAGGAGACAGCTGCAGAAGACTAGCTTGAACCTGGCCTGAGCTACACAGCAAGACCCTTTGCGAACCCAAAAGTAACATATCAAACCCAAACAGGAACCTCGGTGATATAATTCTTGATGATACTGTAAATGGAATTGATTTGCTTGTATGATGCTAGAGAGTCCACCCAGGGACTGTGCATTATCTAACTACTCTACCGTGGACCTATGACCAGTCTTGGTTTCCTTTCATTTTTGCAGACAGGAAATGGTGTATTCGCACTGAGAATAATCTTTAAAATTTTTTATATTTATTAATTTTACGTGTATGATTGTTTCGCCTGCATGTATGTATGTGTACAAGGTGCATGCCTGGTACCAAAAGAGGTCAGAAAAGGGTGTGAGTTTCCTGGGACTGGAGTTAAAGATAGTTATGAACTTCTGTGTGGGTTCTGGGAATGGACCTTAGAGCCTCCAGAACCGCCGAGCTAACTTCCCAGCCCTGAGAATAATCTTGAATTCCAGATCCTCCATCTCTGATTATAGGTCTGGGCCACCATGCCGCTTATGTGGTACTGCAGATTGAATTTAGGGCTTCTTGCATACTAGGCCAGCACTCTGCCAACTGATCACCCCACTGGACCATTTTCTTAGAGTCTGAAAGGAAAACAACAGAATAGGCAAGCTAAATATTGGCAGCTGCCAGGAGGAGAGAGATTAAGAAGAGGAAGAGAGATAGGCAATTAGTGTCCAAGAAAGCAGGCAAGTTTATCAGTGGAGGTCAATGAGAATCTCATGGGGTGAGACTGAAATTTTTGTGATTCTGAGGGCTCAGTGGGTAAAAGCACACCATGCAAGTGTGAGCTTCTGGGTTTGAATCCTCAAAATCCACACATAGGCCAGGAGCAGTAGCTCAGGTTTTTGCAATCCCATGTTCTTACAGGGAGATAGAAAGTAAAGACAGGAGTCTCCCCTGGAGCTTGCAGGTCACTAATGCTGGCATATGTAGCAAAAAAAAAAAAAAATAAAAAAAAATAAAAAAATCCAGCTCTTGTTTTAAAAAAGGTTGAAGCTGACCTACACATGCATACACAAAAGATGAATTAAAAACTTTTAATTGTTTTTGTGTATCGGTCTTGTACCCTATAGCCTTACTAAACTTGTTTTTTTTCATTCTAGTAGGTTTTCTTTGGTAGACTTCTTGGGACCGACCTACCTTCCTTCCTTCCTTCCTTCCTTCCTTCCTTCCTTCCTTCCTTCCTTCCTTCCTTCCTTCCTTCCTTCCTTCCTTCCTCTTTCCCCCTCCTTTTTGGTTTCTTGCCAGGGTTTTTCTGGGTAGCCTTGTCTGTCTTGGAACTTACTCTGTTGCAGAGTATTTGTTTAACTATGCAAAGATGTGTTGCTTTTGTTTATGTTGTGTAATATTTGTTTAATTACATAAAGATGTGTTGCTGTTTTACCTTGCCTGCATAAGGCACCTGATTTGCCTAATATTAAAGGCTAATAGCGAAGGAAGAAGAAAGAGAAGTATAGGGTGAACTTCTGGGCAGGGAGAGTAAGTAAGAGGAGGAATTTAGACTGGGGGAAGGGAAAAAAAGATGTCAGGGGCCAGACAGACAGACATGGAAGAAGTAGGAAAGTAGGACACACAGAGTGAAAGAAAGGTAAAAAGCACCTATGCAAAATGTAGATGACTAGAAACAAGTTAAATTAAGAGAGCTAGTGGACAAGCCTAAGGTAAGACCAAGCATTCATAATAATAATTCTCTGTGTCTTTATCTGGGAGCTGGTTGGCAACTCAAAGAAAATTCCAGCTATAGCCCTGTAGACCAGACTGGCCTCAAACTCATAGAGATACACCCGCCATTTCCTCCCAAGCACTGGCATTAAGAGTGTACCACTACCACCTGGTTCCTTTGATTTCCTTTTGCCTTCCAGTACAGAGTTGACTAACACTAATAAATGGCCATCCTTGCCTCCTTCCTAGTGCTGTTGGGAAGGCACCCATTGTCTCACTGTTATTTTGGGGATCTTTTGATGTCCCTCTTAGCTATAGAACAGTACCATTTTTGGAGTTACCATTTTCTTTCCTTTTTTATTTTTTGGTGACACCAAATGTTAAAGGCCTATCTCCTATCCCCAGCCCTGGAATCAACCACTTTAAGATGGCTCTGACTCCTTTATTAACTCATTAACAGATGGCATTTAGAAACCAGTCTAGGAAGTGGTTGAATAAAAACTTTTTTTTTAAAAAAAAAACTTTATTTATTATGTATACAGTATTCTCAGTATTCTGTCTGCATGTATGCCTGCAGACCAGAAGAGGGCACCAGGTCTCATTACAGATGGTTGTGAGCAACCATGTGGTTGCTGGGAATTGAACTCAGGACCTTTGGAAGAGCAGGCAATGCTCTTAACCCTGAAATTGTTTCTTCATGTGGGTACTGGGGTTGGAACTTAGGTCGTTAGGCTTGGCGGCAAACACCTTTATTTACTGAGCTATATGGCCTTTCTGGTCTGTGTTAATGGGAAATCATATCATAGCTGAAGGATTTAAGTACTAGTAGTATAATAATGTCACAAAAGCTCCCAAGTAGCTGTTAGCGTCTTTTTGTTTGTTTTGAAACAGTGTCTCACTCTGTAGCCTAGACTCACCTGGGACTCGCTTCATAGCCCAGATTGTCCTAGAACTTGAGGCAGTCCTCCCGAGTGCTAGGATTATGGGCCTGAGCTACCCTGCCTTGCTCCAATGATGTCTATATAAAAGAACATTGCTTGTCCTAGTTAAAATTGAAATTCCTGGTAGAACAATCATTATCTATTCCTTCTATTTTTCTTCTTTCCTAGCAGATTATAAAAAGAACGAGGGGAAGGATAGGGTCTTTGAGTGCTGCTCCAGTTAGCTTTTGGTTAATGTGATAAAACACCATGATCAAAAGCAACTTAGGGACATAGAGTTTATTTCGTCTTACAGTTCTAGTCCATCCTGAAGGGAAGTCAGGACAAGAACTCAGGTCAGAAAGCTGGAGACAGGAGATGAAGCAGAGACCGTAGAGGAGTGTTACTTTACTGGCTTGTGCTCCATGACTTGCTCAGCCACCTTCCTTACACAGCCCCCAGGACCACCTGCCCACCATGGGCTGGATCCTCCCACCAATCATTAATCAAGAAAATGCCCCACAGACCTGCCAATAGGCCAGTCTAAGGGGATTTTCTCAATTTATGGTCCCTCTTGATAGATGACTTTTAACCTGTGTCAAGCTGACAAAAGACAAAATCAAACAAAAAGCAGGACAGGTATCAATAACAATAGTAACTGCCGTGTGGTCAGTGTATTGTGGATCAGGTACTGTGGTGGTCCGACATTCACAACCTTCTGCTTGTTCTATGGTTATGGGTGTGCTTGCGTGTCCATTGGTATACCATGCTTCTGTGCCTTATGTGAATTTTAAAATTTGGTTTCTTGAAACTCTTAGTAGGGTTATGGTTATTTCCTCTCTCCTGCCTTTTCCAGAATACTGCAGCTGTGAGGCCCAGCCCTGACAGAGACTAATTGCTGAGTGCTGAATGTGATGAGCTGCCGACCAGAGCTCTGCTGCGCAGGAGCTCCTGGGAGGTGGTGCTGCTAATGCAGCGTGGCTGGGAAGAGGAGGAGTACCCTGGAGACTCTTGGAAAACTTCGCACAAGTAATGCGGATTTTTGTTTGAAATGTCAAACAATAATGCAGGTGTCTTGAAGTAAATTATCAGATATCCCCCTCACCTTCCCCTGCCTAATCCTTCATCCCATCCCTCTGCACAGGATGACCCCACTAACAGTGGGGTGTGTATTTTTTCAGCCCTTTGTTTTTACACAAACAGATGCCCTGAAAGTTTTCCAGGGAGACTTTCTAAGAATTCCCTTCTCAACTACTACTGTGCTCTTAATTAACTTTTACTTTCCTTTCTGCTGGGCAGTTTCCTGTTTGGGCCTACATGAAGGAACTTAGCCTTGTATTCTTTTTAATCTTGAACTCTACAGGCAGTAGCTCAGTGTCTGTACACACTCTTCCTCTTAGATCTCCTTCCTTGTTCCTTGGGGGTTATATATAGGGACAGGAATCATATAATTTCACTGACTCTATAAGACTTTAGATTATTCAAACTGCTGTTTCCCAGGTGTGTTCAGTTTGTTGGCTCTCTAAGTTCTTTGAAGGTTCAGGAAGTGCTGGGTCATTTTGTTATTGGCAGAGACAATAAGTACGAATACCTTTGCTTTCTTTAAGGTGTGTGTGCGTGTGTTTTAAGTATATAAATTAATAATAGAGTTTGTGGGAAATTATTTTTTTTAATTTTATTTTATGTGTATGGCTGTTTTGCCTACATGTTTGTCCATATGTGCCTGGCACCTGTGGAACCAGAAGAAGGCAACAGATCCCCTGGAACTGGAGTTACAGATGGTTGTGAGCTGCCGTTTGGATATTGGGAATTGAACCTTGGTCCTCTGGAAGAGCAAACCAGTACTTTTTAACCACTGAACCACCTCTTCACTCTCAGAAAATTTATTTTAATTTGCTTAATTAACCAATTGCTTTGGTGAAATTTGATTTAAGTTGACTACTTTTAAATATTTTTGTTTTATGTATATGACTTTGTCTACGTATATATGTTTGTATGCACACTGTGTGCGTGCTAAGTTGTGGATTTTTTTTGTTTTGTTTTTGGTTTTGTTTCTTTATCCTGAGACAGGGTCTCACTATGTAGTACCAGTTGACTTGGAACTCAGTATGTAGACCAGGCTGACCTGGAATTTACAGAGCTCTACTTGGCTCTACCTTCCAAAAGCTGGGATTAAAGACATGTGCCACCATGTCTGGCTAAATTGGTTATTTGTCTTTGTTTTCTCTCAGACAGGATCTTACTGTATAGCTCTAACTGGCTTAGAACTCACTGTGTAGACCAGTCTAGCCTTGAACTCCTAGAGAGCCACCTGCAAAGGCGTGCGCTAACACACCTGGCCAACTTGGGTATTTGTGAAGAAAGACTTCTACCAATGGTCTGTGCATGGCCTTCCACATATACTAGTTAGTATCTTTTTTCCCTGTTCTCTTTCCCCAGCTGACTCATCCTAACCTTTTGCTTGGGAGAAGGGCAGTCTGTTCCCTGGATCCTAAAGGCATACACTTACGAATTTAAGGCGGGGGTGGGGGGGGGCGCTGGGAAAAAGCTTGTGTGTGGAAATAAAGAGAATACTTAAGGGGATGGGCTTGACCCAGCAGGAAGCTGCCTTGTGAGGGTATCTGGGTGCCAGGCAGTATTTGCCTCTGTGACTTTGACTTGATAGTGGAGCTCAGCACTTTTTCTTGTTCTGTTTCGTTTGGAGACGTTTTCTCCGTGTAGCCCTGGCTGTCCTGGAACTCACTCTATAGACCAGGCTGGCCTCAAGCTCAGAGTTCTGCCTGCGTCTGCCTCCTGCACACCCCCCATCGCTGGGATTAAAGGCATGAGCCTTTAAAGGCATGCGTATGAGAACTCACCATTCTTAGTGTTAGCTTATTTCCTCAAATTCTTAGAATTTGAACCCTTTCAAACCTTTTTTAAGCTTCACACTTACATTGCTGTAGGCACTGGGCATCACACAGGTAGCTGTGACCTGTGTCAGTGGTGAGGTCACAGGCTGCTTGAATAGTCACTAAATCTCTGCTTCCCATGACACTGAGCTTTGATTTCATTAGGGATTTCCACAAAGAAAAATAAATTGCTTTTAGCAAACATCATTTCCTTGTTTGAACCAGAAACTACTTCTGCACTAAAACCGGATTGAGGCACCTCTATGCAATTCTGTTGTGGAGTGGTACTGTCCACTTTGTGTTCTTGGAGCCACTGTCAACAGGACATGACACAGGTTTGTCTTCGCTTGGCACTTCATGACACCGCCATGCTAGCCAACCCTGGATGTCTGTTATGAGCTGTGGAACTCTTTGCCATAGTTAAACCATCTCACCTCCCTGGACCTTACATACAGACACTTTTGTTAAAGACAAAGGCCTTCCTCTAGGTTGTTACCCTACACACCATGGAACTTACAAGAGAACAGAGGAGTGGAAATGATTGTCTCAGAGACACGAGTATCTCATCAGTGAGAAAAGAATTCACCTACACTGGAGCTAATTCAGCTTGCCAGCTTGACATCATATGGGAGCAACTGCCCTTCTTAGCCTTTGAAGAGGATGGGATTTTAATCTTTAGACTCTTTCTTCCTTAGTTGTATTAAAAGGCAAGCCGGTCAATTGTAGTGGCACACACCTTTAATCCCAGATCTTGGGAAAGAGAGGCAAGCAAAGATCTGTGAGCTGGAAGTTATCCTGGTTTATATTGTTGAGTTCAGGCTTATCAAAGACCCTGTCAAAAAACAAAGATCAAACTAGTTGGTGTCTGTGTGTCGTGACACAGAGGAATATCTGGTGGGCTGCGGAGAAGAAAATGTGAGTAGTATGTGCAGAAGGAAGGTTCTCTTCTTCTGGTTGTCTAGTTCTGAGGTATTACGCAGTGGGGAAAAGTGGGGCTCTCTCTGGTATAGGTGAGAAATCTATGGCGTGCTCTTAGACACTTCACCTATGAAGGCTTGGACCAGAACTTACAAAAGCATGGAGGTGAATAGGGAGCCATTAGTGGAATTGCTTTTCAAGGGATCCTCAGTCTTAGGCTTTATTTCCTTAGCTCTTTTGTTCTGTTGCTTTGGGGTATCTGTTGTGTTGCATTGGTAGGGCAAGATGTGGGTCCCTGAAGAGGACTGAGTTGAGTTATAAGTCTTTTGAGTATACCCAGCACTCATTTATACATACACATGTGCTATATTTTACAAAGTCATTGGTAGGGCTTGACTCTTTTGGTTTTTCAAGACAGAGTTTCTCTATGGCTTTGGAGCCTGTCCTGGAACTAGCTCTTGTAGACCAGGCTGGCCTCAAACTCACAGAGATCCACCTGCCTCTGCCTCCCGAGTGCTGGGATTAAAGGCGTGTGCCACCACCACCCGGCCATGGGCTCGACTCTTTCAGTGTTAGTCTTCTCTATTCTACCTGTACAGAGTAATTGTCTCTTAAACATGATTTCTGTTGTTTGGACTTGAGTGGAGTTTTCTCTCTTCTTTTTGAGGATACTGACCTCAATACTGTTTATAGCACTTAAACTGTTTTTAGCTCACTATTGTTTTGTTATGTTTTTGTATTCTTGAAAAGGATATGAAAACCCTGTAGGTCAGCATTTGTAGGAAAGGAGGGAAATGTTGCATGACTTTGTCAGGGTCTTTGTTGGCACCTTCCCTCTGATGGTTGTAGACAGGGATCTCGGACAATACTCTGATCAAAATATAAAATCTCTTTCTATTTTTATATCATAAATGCAACTTGAACAAAATTCTCCTTGCTAATTCCTTCTCTCTAGCTCTCTTGATAGGGATATCAGGATGCCATCTTCTGAGATGAATAGGTAGGTGTTATTTCCCTCTGGATGTGGTCATGCAGGCAGACCCACATTTTCCCACAGCTACGAAAACTAGAGAGTGATTTGTGAGTTTTATCTAGACAGTGACCATGCTGAAAAAATTGTGAGACAAGACGGGGCACATACTGCTTTATAGAAAAATTTGGAAGAACAAGGCAAGTTCTCCACCCCAGAGAACAGCCAAACTGCAGTCTGGGTCCTAGAATGGAAGTCTCTCCTGCCCCTCCCCCTGCCGCTTTCTCAGTTCTCTGTTCTATTATGGCTGCTGAGGATAAGGTCTCTGAGGATAGTGT
Source organism: Chionomys nivalis (assembly GCF_950005125.1). Taxonomy (NCBI): domain Eukaryota; kingdom Metazoa; phylum Chordata; class Mammalia; order Rodentia; family Cricetidae; genus Chionomys; species Chionomys nivalis. The sequence goes on along the minus strand of NC_080087.1, from coordinate 121,685,209 downwards.
TGGTGTTTAGGTTCAGCTTTCTTGTTTTTAGTATGTAGGTTGGAATTTTAGCCTGAATGGTTGACAAGATTCTTGAAGAGATGAAATTGCTGTCTCTGCTCAGATTTCAGAGTAAGCTGGGAAATTTTCTGTTTCTCTCTCAATTTGCCTTGTTTTGGTGTTTGTTTGTTTGTTGCTTTGTTTTGTTTTTTTAAGGACCAAAAAAAGTTGAGGTGGAGCAAGAACAATAGAGCAAATGCATTCTTGGACCTTTGAGCTTTCTGAATGAGTTGAGAGGGGTACAGTCTGACCTTTGCCACTTTCAGCCCTGCCATAGGTAGAGAAGGCAGTCATTCAGCTGCAGCCCAGGATGCTTTTAATCAGTTCTTATTTTTTTTTTTTTTAAAAAATGTGCTTCAACTTTTTTCTTTGACAGTTCCATATTTATATGTGTGTGTCTCTTGATCATATCTACTCAACAACTACTTCTCTTTGGAGAGAGGCAAGCTTTCTGAGAGTGTGGACACATGAGCAGCCTCGCATTAGTGAACCCTTAAAGTCTTAGTCCTTGAAAAAGCCAGATTTGATCCCACGAAGGCCTCAGAAAGGCCTCTGCAAGCTCCCTGGAAATGTGTTCTCCTCTCAGGACCCCAATGATGACCAAGACTGGTCACTAAAACGGAAGTAAGACCCTATTACTTACATAGCATAGGACCCATCCTTACAAGCTGGCAGCATTTCCAATCATTTTTCTCCCCGCAGGCTGACGGATACAAGGATGCAGCTGGTGCTAGAGGTGTGTGGCAACTTACCTGAGCCAGGCCATGAGGCCATGTTGCTATGATGTGGGCCCCTCATGGCCTCAGCAGGAACAGAACACTACAATATTGGCCTGCGCCGAGGAAACAGCTTCAAGCAGAGACGTCCCTCAGGCACAGTGTCTGCTTCACCACCTGAGAAACCCTCAGAGGTCAAAGTCTGGTCTCAGGCCCATCAGCAGGTGAAGCCAATCTGGAAGCTGGAAAGGAAGCACGTAGGCACACTGTCAGCGGGGCTGGGCACCAGTCTCTTGGGAGTCCCACCCCAGCCAGCCTATTTCTTTTGCCCTAGCACTTTATGTAGCTCTGGGACCACAGCTGTCATTGCAGGTCACAGCAGTCCCTGTTACCTGCAGTCTCTCCCTGACTTGTTCAGCAATACTCTGCTGTACCGCCGCACCAACGTGAGGCAAAAACCGTACCAGCAACTGGAATCTTTCTGCGTGCGTTCCAGCCCATCAGAGAAAAGATCGTTTTCTCTCCCTCAGAAGGGTCTCCCTGTCAGTGTCACTGCCAATAAAGCCACCTCTTCTACAGTCTTCCCCATGGCCCAGCCTGTGGCGTCTGCACCCACTGATCCATACCTCTCACTGGCAGCAGCTGGGGAAAATCCTTCAAGGAAGAGCTTGTCCTCAGCCATCTCAGGGAAGACTGCATCTCCTCCACTGTCCTCCTACAAGCCCATGCTGAACAACAACTCCTTCATGAGGCCAAATAGCACTAAAGTGCCCTTATCACAAGCCACAGATGGCCTGAAGCCAGTATCCTCACCCAAGATCCAACCTGTCTCCTGGCATCATTCAGGGGGTACTGGAGACTGTGTACCCCAGCCTGGTGACCATAAGGGGCCCCAAAGCATTGGCACTGTCTTAGATGATGCCACTGCCCCTACCACCCTATCTACCCCTAGTACCTTCAACATATCCACAGCCAGTGTTACCTCTTCCCAGTGCAGTCAGAGTAACTTTAGGATGGAGGCACATCCCGGTGGCCTGGACGAGAACTCGGATTCCCAGAGCGCTGCTAAAGAGGTACACTTCACTGAGGCTGTGAGGAAGTTGACTGCAAAAGGCTTTGAGAAGATGCCACGGCAAGGCTACCAGTTTGAACAGGCTTGTTTTGTGAACCCCAGCTTCCAGTGGGGTCTTCTCAACAGAAGCAGGCGATGGAAACCTCTGATGGGCCAGCGGTTTCCTCAGGAGGACATTGGATTAGACAGTGGGATCCTTCCTGGTGCCTCAGACACCTTGGGGTTGGACAGCACAGTCTTTTGTACCAAAAGGATCAGCATTCACCTCCTTGCCTCGCATGTTCATGGGCTCAACCCCAGCCCTACCTGTGGGTCTGTAATTGACCCCCAATTACTTGGAGAAGACCGAGCTCCTGTTCCCCCTTCTTCCCTCCAGCCTCTAGGTGTAGCTGAAGTGACCACTCGCCTTTCTTCTGTCCATCTTGGCCAGCCTGGGAAGGAACCCGAGGAAGCCAAGGAGCTGAGCTCATGTGCTGGAGATAGCCAGTAAGTTGCACCATGTCTTTGGTTCCTTTAGAACAGAACGATAGTTTCACCATAATTTGGGCACACTGCTGCTTTCTTTTCTTTTTTTTAAAACATTTCTTATAGTTTATTCAACTTTTATTTTATGTGCATTGGTATGAAGGTGTCAGATCCCCTGGAACTGGATCTTCAGACAGTTGTGAGCTGCCATGTGGGTGCTGGGAATTAAACCCGGGTCCTCTGGAAGAGCAGTCAGTGCTCTTAACCACTGAGCCATCTCCCCAGCCCCCACACTGCTGCTTTCTATCTCTGATAGTTGGCTTTATTTTTTAGCTGTCCTACAAGTTTTAGTTTTCACTCTAATGTAGGGATTCATTTTAAGGTTGGGAAGGAAAACTAACCTGTAGACTAAACCTTGCTTTTACAAATAAAGTGTTATTGGATGCAACCTTGTCCATTTTTTTTTTACTGTTTTAACTGCTTTCTTGCTACAACAGTAGGGTTGGAAAGTTGTGATGGAATGACGTATAAAACTGAACATATTTATTGATAGTTCCTTTGGAGAATTTGCCCATCTCTGTTCTAGGTTATCACCAGGGGAGAAGTAAGAATTCCAGATACCACATCTTAGGGTCTATGACTTTTCAACTTACTACAAACCAGATTGTATTCCCATGCATTCCTGGTATGACAGCCATTAACAGTTGAAGACAGACATAGTTGATTCCTTCTCTTGTGTCTTATTACTGTTTCAGAACCTTGATCCACCAAGGCCTTCTGAGTTCCCAGTGAGCATCCCAAGGACATATAAATTACCAGATACTCACCGATGATTTTTGTATGCAGAATTTTAAACTTACATACTATAAGCAGATGAGAGAAAATGATGTGCAGATAAGGGATGTAAAGCTGAGGAACTATGACTGGACATAAATTCTGAGGACCTGAGAAATAGTTTATGAGGTCCAGGCAAGAGATAACATAGTGATGAGGAGACTGTTACTGGGAAACAGTGAAGGAATGAGACTCCAGTGAGGCTTCTTTTATGGAGCTGGCTTGGGTGGAGGCATGACTCTTTTCTTTCAGTTCAGCTACTGACCTCCGGCCAAACCAGGTGGAGCCTGAAGATACAGAAGATGAACTAGGTTTGGAAGATAGCTGCAGCCATGATGAAAATGAAGAAGAGGAGGGTAAGGAATCCTTTTGCCTCTAACTGCAGGGTTTGGTCACCATCCACTAGGGAAGGGGGATGACAGTGCGTGCCAGGCTTGACTCACATCCTGCAACAGTCACTTGCTGTGGGGCCTAACTTAGGAGTTTGTGAGGAATGCAGTGCAGAGCAGAGGTAGTGCTCATTGCAGAGCCCAGGATGTTACAGACATAGTTGCCTGGGCTCGGGGAGGGTGCACATGCAGCACCATCCTCTAGTGAGGATTTCTTTGTTCTTCCTCCAGGAGACTCAGAGTGCTCTTCCTTAAGTATCGTCTCCCCCAGTGAGTCGGTGGCAATAATATCTCGGTGAGTGCTGTGCAGATCATTGGCAGATGCTCATTCCTTGCACTTGAAAGTTGTAATGACATTATCCTAACTGGCCCTGAGAACCCTAATTCATTCTCATCAAGTTTCTTGTCTGTTTTTATATAACTGTAGTTTAAGAAGTGTTTTGATTTTTTTTTTTTTTGAGACAGGGTCTCTACATAGCCAGGCTATCATGGACCTCACTATACAGATAAGGCTGGTCTCACCTATATACTCAGAGGTCTGCCGGAGTCCTGTGACCAGTAATGTGCACCTTGTGCCTTGCTATTTATTTCAGTCCTTTGTAGAACAAATACTTTGGAATGCGATGTCGAGATACTGGAAGCATTTTTTTTTTAAAGCATGTTATTCTGTAAAAGGCTTTTAGAACTTATTTAAGGACTCTTATTTAAAACACATCTGGACCAAACAGAATGTAAAGGTGCTTGCTTCCAAACCTGAACTGGAGTTTATCCCTAGAACCCACATGCTGGGAGAAAAGGACCAATCTCTCCCAAAAGTTGTCTTCTGTTATCTGTATATGCACTGTAGCATGTATGCACCCCTCAGCGCATTCATGCACGCATGCGTGCACACACACACAAGTAAATAAGTTATAAATTAAAAATAAACAAAAAGGCACTTGTTAGTTAGGTCACTTGGGGAGAAAGGGATTTATGTCATGTCAGTTCACAATTACATATCACAGTCCATCATGAAGAGAAGTCAAAACAGGAACTCAAGGCACAAACTTAAACAGAAGCCTTGGAGGAACATGTCTTACCTGGCTCGTTCCTCCTGACTTGCTCAGTGTAAGTCAGTGCAGATGGCTTTAGAGTCCCGATGAAGGTGTTGTGTTCCCCGGAGATCAGGTTATAAGCAGTTATGAGTTGTCTGATACAGGTACTAGAATTGAACTCCGATCTATTGCAAAGCTGAGACCATTTCTCTAGCCCCAAATAAGACTCTTTTGGTTCTAGGTGCCATGGCACTAGTCTCAGTACTCCAGGATTTGATGCTGGATAAATACGGTAAATTTGAGGCCAGTCTATACAAAATACTAGCTCAAAAAATAAAGGATAAAGTTGGGCGGTGGTGGCGCACGCCTTTAATCCCAGCACTCGGGAGGCAGAGGCAGGTGTATCTTTGTGAGTTCGAGACCAGCCTGGTCTACAAGAGCTAGTTCAGGCCAGGCTCTAAAACGACAGCAAAATCCTGTCTCGGAAAAAAAAAAAAAAAAAAAAAACAGAATAAATCTCATCCTCTATCATAATCTTTTGTTTCCCTTCCAACCTTGCCTCAGAATTAGGCTTTGTCTTCATTGTTTAAAAAAAATAAAAAGAACTCCTGAATTATTGAATATTGAAGGTTTTTCTGTTCTAAAGATGCAAAGGAATGGAAAATTAAGGGTGACAAGGTGGCTCAGCTTGTAAAGGCACTTGCTGCTACACCTGATGACTGAGTTCAAGCCCCAGAATTCACATAAAAGAGAAGCAACTCCCTCAAGTGTCCCCTGACTTGAATGACACTGGCAATCATGTATACACACACACACACACACACACCATAGTAAATGTAAAAAATTAGAAAAGTAAAATAAACTCAATGAACAAAAAATTGGCATTTTGTTTTTAGTGCAAAAATATCTGTTCTCATTTTTAATTAAAATCTAGCCTTGTCTATCAAGGCTTGCCAGAATACTTTGATACTGGCTACTTTGTGTGTGTCTGCTCTGCTTTACCGGTAGCTGAGAAGACCTCTGTGTCTGGGTCAGCATGAACAAAGCTGCCATGTCTGTCAATATGATGGTGTGGCAGCATCTTTATTGACTCTAAAGTATCAAGACGGCAAGACGAAGGCAGAGGTATCTGGAAAAAAAAAGAAATGAAGTTAAATCTTTCTATGATGGGAACAGAAATCCTGGCATATGTGTTCCCAGTCTGTTGCATAATTTGTCTTTTTAAGCCCACCCTATCTTGGTTTTATAAAAGTGAAGCTGGTTCTGGTTGCAGATACTGGATACCAATTAAGTACCTCCATTTGCCGTAAGAGAAAGATGCATAGGCGTAATGAGTCCTACCTTTTCACATACAAGAGTGGCTAAAAAAAAAAAAAAAAAAAGAGTGGCTGTGTGTTCATTTGTGGGCTGTCTGTCATCAGGAAAGCTGCACAACCAACCCTTTAGCTTTCCAGATGGAGAAGATAAAACTCAGGGGTGAAGGATTTAGCTTGCTGGTAGAGCACTTGGCTAGCATGAGGCCTTGGGTTTGATCTCAGACTCCATCAAAGAAAAATTTGCTGTATAGGCCAGGCTGGCTTTGAATTCATGGTAACCTTCCTGTTTCAGCCTATCGAGTACTAGAATTCCAAATGGGAACCATAATGCTCAGTTTTCCCGTTATTAAAAGATTTATATTTGACAACATAGGAAAAATAAATCAGAGATGGATTCTTGCCCTGATCCCCAGACTCAGAATCTCAGGTGATCTTTCTGCCTCCCAGCAATAGTTGTATTGTATTTTCTGCTTCTGTGCAGAATCATGTGATACTAACAGTGAGGGTCATTAGAGACCAGTAAAAATACTGAAGGAGATGAAATGTTCCAGGGTCAGGGTCATAGCTTATAGCCTTGCCTAAGGATAAGTCCAGTTCTGTTTGTGGGGTCTCTCCTTATTTTTCCTTTTAAAAGTGCGCTCTTTTTATCTTTCTCTCTCTCCCTTTCTCTCTCTCCCTTTCTCTCTCTCCCTCTCTCCCTCCCTCCCTCTCTCTCTCTCTCTCTCTCTCTCTCTCTCTCTGTGTGTGTGTGTGTGAGAGAGAGTGAGTGTGTTATCCCTTGGAAATGGAGTTATGTATGGGTGGCTGTAAGCTGAACTATATATAGATGCTGGGAATTGAACTCAGATCTTCTGTGAGAATAAGTGTTCTTAGCCACTGAGCAATTTCTCCAGCCCCTGGTTTCATACAGCCCTGACTGGCCCAGACCTTGTGACTGTAGATGATAGAATGACCACAGCTTTTGCCACTGCTGCTGCCACACACTACTGACAAATTGCCATTAGCTTCACCTATTTGAGTTGTTTCTAACTTTGAACTATTAGTGAAGTTACCAAAAAGAATCATATTCGTATTTTATGTGAGCATGAATGTTAAAAATCTCAGTTGTTCGATCTTACCAATAAAGACCCTAGAGCCAGATGCTGTGGTAAAAGTCTGCAAACTCAGGCAGAGAAGCACCTGGCTGACCTCATTCCTCCTCCTCTGATGTCCCAGAAGCCTCCCCCTTCTACACTGTTTCAAAAACTCAGACTAAAAGCCCCTCCCCTCTACTTCCTGTGTGTCTCTATCCGTCCTCCTGACTATCTCTTAGTCTCTTTTTTCCTTAATAATTCTGTGTTCAGTTCCTATCAACTGGTTGCTTGCTCCACTTCTTGACCTGTGATTGACTTTATTTTAAGCCCGTTTACAACATTCAAGCAGAAGGCACTTGGATCAAAGGTATGTGCTAGGGCTGAGCCACACAACATCTAGAAACAGTTTTTTTCCAGTAAATAACAGTCCCCAGGTTGATCGAATAGCCTGCAACACACAAGTCTTTATTTCTTGGACACATATGCCCAGAAATGGATTTGCCAGCTGTTGTGCAGATGCTTTCTGTGCCGCCTTATCTTCCGGCCTTGTCTTTGTTTTATGTCGTAGCTCATTCTCTTCAGTTTCACCATGTGTGCCCAATGCCAGCACTTGAGACACTGAGGTGGGAAAATTGGGAATTTGAGAACAGCCTTGCCTTTATGTAGAAGTTCCTGTCTTAAAAACAAATTTTAAGAAATCTAAGTTAGAGAACACTGAATTATTTTACATATAGAGCCTGTTTCTGTTGCTTTTTATAAAAGGTATTGTCACAGTTTTAGGGATCAAGCGCAGGGCCTTCTCAGTCAAGGGCTCTGCCACTGAGATATTTGTTTTGTTTTTTTCTTTTCTTTACAATCTGAAATTAACCTTACAGTAATATCTGTGGCTCATATCAGTTCAATGTAAAGAGAAAAACCTTTCTTCACCTTTCATGCTATTTAAAGAAATTGTTTGGGCCAGTGGCTTGTACCTGAGTGGCTGGTGCCTACTGAGTTGACTCAGTAGTACCTAGCCCATTGGCCCAGGGTTCTCCTCTTCCCTCTGTCTATGAGATCCAGACCTGTGTTGCCATCAAAGTCCAGAGTGTTGTCCAGAGTAGAGAAGGACAGAAGCCAGCTATGTTTTCACATGAACTGAAGCATAGAGCAGGGCAGAACTTTCACTGTTGCTTTTCTTTCTTTTGCTCTTTTCTCACTTAAAATATTTATGGGCTGAGTGGTGGCGGCACACACCTTTAATCCCAGCACTTGGGAGGCAGAGAGGCAGGTGGATCTTTATCAGTTTGAAGCCAGCTTTGTCTACAGAGCAAGTTCCAGAACTGCCAAAGCTACATAGAAAAACCCTGTCTCGAAGAAACCAAAACACAAAACAGAAACAAAAACATTTCTATATCTTCCTTTCAGTTCCCCTGCCATCCCTTTTCTCCTCCTCTCTTTGTTGTAGTATAGCAGTCTTCTCCTCTTCCAAAACTCTTTGTGGGTCTTCCCCGACCATGGTGGGGAAGTTTATCATGGGATATTGGAGATGTGCTATCAGGGTGTTGGGCCCTTTGCCTCTTAATGATATACAAATCTATAGGTAGATTAGCTCTAGCACTGTATGAGTTCATACTTGCAGAATGATTGTCAAACACTTTTCTTTAAGAAAAGTGTTAACACCTCAAAGCTGTCCCTTTCTCATTCTGTTTGTTTTTCATCACAGGAGCTGTGTGGATTTAATGTCCAAATCACTTCCCAATCATGAGAAGGTTGTGCGACCAGCCCTCATCTACAGTCTCTTCCCCAATGTGTCCCCTACCATCTATTTTGGAACTCGGGATGAAAGAGGTAAATGTAACCAAGGGACACAGTCCAGAGGAACTCACAGGAGGATGCCAGCTAACCTGGATGGAGGGGACAAGATGGAAGAGCTCTTCCAGAATGGCTTTTTTTTGTGCTCAGTTTCCACAGGATGTAGGTTCTATTGTGAACTTTACTTGTCTGACCTTTGACCTTTCTCAGTCTCATAATCTCTGGCTTAGCACATGGCCTTTATTTGGTTTTTGTCTGCTTCCAGCCTTTCCTTTGCTCCTCACTCCTTCACAGCCCCCTTTCCATAAAGGGCAGTTCTCTAAACCTGATCTGGAGCAATTTGTAGTGGTTTGTCTGCCTAGGAAAGAATGGGTACCACTGCCATCTTTTTCATTACCTCACTGTGACCTTCTGCCCTTGCCTTTCCCCAGTGGAGAAACTTCCCTGGGAACAGAGGAAGCTGCTCCGGTGGAAGATGAGCACAGTGACTCCTAACATTGTCAAGCAGACCATTGGACGGTCGCACTTCAAGATCAGTAAGAGTGAGTTACTCTGAACTGCGTGCCCCGCCAGATGGGTTTTGGACAGGAGGAGAGCCTTAGAGACCCCCTGTTGTATATGGGGACCCTGTCTTGGAGCTTCCAACCTCATAGAAGGGGATAGCTCTGAAAGTCCTCTGGGCTGAGCCACTTGCTCAGAATTGGGAGGCAGAAGACCATTGTTTTGGCCTTGTGTAGGGCAGCTCCGTGGTAACTCTGAGTTCAGTGGTGAGGCCTTGTTCTGTCCCAGAGTCTGCCTGAGCTGTTAAGTGAGACGGACTTCCTGACTGCCTTCTGCAGGGAATGACGACTGGCTGGGCTGCTGGGGTCACCACATGAAGTCTCCTGGTTTTCGATCCATTAGAGAGCATCAGAAGGTGGGTCCTTCCCAAGGAGCTTGTCCCACTGACCAGGCCAGGATGAGAGTGTTGTTGGGGCCGTGGAGGGAGTGTTGGAAGGGCATTCAGGTGAGGACAGTTACAGAGGAGTGTTCTAGAGAGCACAGCGGGGGTCTCAGCAAAGTGTCTCCCACCCCAGTCCTGTTGCTGCCAGGTCCATGTCTTGAGAGGCCTTGTCTGTTTTTAGTTGATGAGTTTCCCATTACCACCGCTAACTGCTTCTTCTCTGCAAGCTACATTTATGGAGAGAGGGTTCTGCGGTTCTGTTGGAACACTTTGTCCTCCTGCCCCAGACTCCCCCATGGCCTGGTGCTTTCCTTTCCTTGTCTCCCGTGCTGTCATGAGAAAATAGGTGATAGCTTCCCCATTGTACTCAAGGTGACTGCATGACTGTCCTAGTCTGCCTCTCTGCCACTGTGGTGAAGCACTGGCCAAAAGCAGTCTGGGGAGGCAAGGGTTACTTTGGCTTACAGCTTACAGCCCATCACTAGGGAAGCTGAGGCAGGAATTGAGTAGAGACTCTGGAGAAGCATTGCTCGTTTTCTGTGGTTTGCTCAGCTTGCTTTCTCATATAACCCAGAACCACTTACTGAGGGATAGCCCTGCCCAAGGTGAGCCTCACATCAGTAGTTAATCAAGAAAATGCCCACACAGGCTAGTCCGGTGCAGGCAATTCTTTAATTAGTTCACTCTTCCTGGTGACTCTGGTTTGTGTCTAGATGGCAGAAGACAAGACAGAAAGGAACTTGTACTTTGTTTTGCAGGGGATGTTGGAATGATGGGGTGGGGCTTATCTTGTTTCTCTTGGTCTCACCTCTGCCCTTTCCCTCTGCTTGCCTCTTGTCCCTTCTGTAGCTAAACCACTTTCCAGGCTCCTTCCAGATTGGGAGGAAGGACCGGCTGTGGCGGAACCTGTCTCGCATGCAGAGCCGTTTTGGCAAGAAAGAGTTCAGTTTTTTCCCCCAGTCCTTTATCCTGCCCCAGGATGCCAAGCTCCTACGCAAAGCATGGGAGAGCAGCAGCCGCCAGAAGTGGATTGTAAAGCCAGTGAGTGGGGCAAAGGGAGAAGTAGATGATGGGACGAAGGTGGAAAAATAGCGGATCTCATTTCCTTCCCCTTTGACTTCTAGCCAGCATCTGCTCGAGGCATTGGCATTCAGGTCATTCACAAATGGAGTCAGCTCCCCAAGCGCAGGCCCCTCCTGGTACAGAGGTGAGCCTGTCTAGCTCACATTCCTTTCTCCATCTTCCTGTTTTCTTGGTTTCTGAGTTATCTTCTTATAGTGTTTTATCTCGTGACCTCCCAGCCAAAGACCTTCCTTAGTCAACTGCTGAGAGTTCTCACCACAGTTAGCCTCTCCTCTCTGCAGGTATCTACACAAGCCCTACCTCATTAGTGGCAGCAAATTTGATCTTCGGATCTATGTTTACGTTACTTCTTATGATCCTCTACGGATTTACCTCTTTTCGGATGGACTCGTCCGCTTTGCCAGTTGCAAGTATGTGCTGGTCGTGAGGCATTCCCCTGACACTGGGTGATTTTCTTTGTTTGGTTGGGATGAGGACTCTGAGCAGAAAAGGCACAGATATCTTGGTGGTTTTCATTAGTAAGGAAGGTGGGAGGGTGGGAAATGAGGAAAGAGTTTCTGAAGAACTGAGGTTGCCAAGTAGATTAGCTGTGCTGTTCTAGAACTTGGGATTTTCAGGAGCAGAACAAATCTGTGTGCTTGTCCTTTATCTCCTTCCTGGGGAAATATCTGCCTATTTTCCATCTGCTCTTGCCATCTTGCCTCTGCCATTCTTCTCACTTCCAGGTATTCCCCTTCCATGAAGAGTCTTAGCAACAAGTTCATGCACCTGACCAACTACAGTGTCAATAAAAAGAATGCGGAGTACCAGGCCAATGCTGATGAGACAGCCTGCCAGGGCCACAAATGGTACTGAGGGCAGTGTGTCTCTATCAAAACTCTGTCCTGAACCTAGGTAGGGCTTTGCCTTTGGGAGGTTTGGGGCAGTAGTTGAGGAGTATAGTGACTTGTCACTTCAGAATTGGTTTGTTTGCATCCAGATGCATCTCTTTCTTATTTCAAAATATCACTGGGGAGATACAAAGAAGGTATCTTTTGCTTCTTACTCCTTATTTTTTTCTCTTGTCACTCATTTCTCGGACATAACCCCAAATACTTCCTTCTCCCCTTCAGGGCACTGAAAGCTTTGTGGAATTATCTGAGCCAGAAGGGAATTAATAGTGATGCCATCTGGGAGAAGATAAAGGATGTTGTTGTCAAAACCATCATCTCGTGAGTTGCAGTGCTGCTTTGGCTGTTGGGTGTGCCATGCACCCTCATGTTTTCTCCTTGCCTCTCTGCTGTGCTCTAAGATGTGTCCGTTTTCTGTTTCAGTTTGGAGGACAGGAGATAGGAAGAAGCAGAGTTAAATTCTGCTGTCTTAGTCTCTCTTCTGTTGCTGTGATAAACACCTTGGCCAAGGCAACTTATAGAAGCATTTAATTTGGGATTTAGGATTCCAGGGAGCTAGCACAAGGCAGAGAGAACTAACTGGGAATGACTTGGACTTTTGAAACCTCAAAGCCCACCACAAGTGACACACCTTCTCCAACAAGGCTATACCTCTTAATCCTTCCCTAACAGTTAACCAACTGGGAACCAGCTGTTCAAATATATGAGCCTATGGAAACCGTTCTTACTCAAACCACCATACTGCTCATTTTACCAAACTTCATCAAGGTGATGGCCCAGATCAGGCACATCCCTTAAGAGCCACTGTTTCGTGGTGGGGAGGGGTGGTGCTCATGATGATGACCATTGTGAGATGGTCTGATATTGCCAAGGTTGGCCTTGAACTTCTAACTTCCCTGCTTCTACTTTCCTCTGATTTCTACATGGGGATTGCATGCATGTATTCCCATGCTGACTCTGAGGAGGCACTTTTAAAGAGAAAGTTGCTTCTGCCCTCCTAATTCTAGATATCCCACTGGCAGGTCAGAGCCCTACGTGACCAACCTACTGAAGCTGTATGTGCGGCGCCCCTACAGCTGTCATGAACTCTTTGGTTTTGACATCATGCTCGATGAGAACCTAAAACCCTGGGTCCTCGAAGTCAACATTTCACCAAGGTAAGGTGGTGGTGTTAGTTCCTCAGAGTAGAACCCGTCTTTCATCCTCAGGATCCCTGTCATTGTCTTGTTGACCTGGGAAAGTCCTCCTTCACTTTTTTCTTGTCATGATCTGTATTTACTGACTCAGGGATTCTTTGCTGTTACTTAGGATCTTTAAGAATAGAAAGGGGCTATTAAAAGTTGTTGATCCCTACCATTTTCTAGCAAACCAAGGGCATGGGCAGATTCATCAAGCTGCATGAGGTTATTTGTTGTCTTTGAGAGTATTTGTCTTGTTGTCTTGTTGTTTGTTTGTTTTTTGTTTGTTTGAGACAGGGTTTCTCTATTGTAGATCAGGCTGGCCTTGAACTCACAGAGATCCACCTGCTTCTGCCTCCCAAGTGCTGGGATTAAAAGTGTACTCCACCATCTCCCAGCTGAGCATATTTGTTGAAGATGCTCACACATGTGGGTATTTTAAGAAGCCCTCATTTGGATGTAGGACCCAGAATCTTTCTGGAATGCTGCTTTGACCCTGTTTTGCATTCTACCCCTGCAGCCTCCACTCCAATTCTCCCCTGGACATCAGCATCAAGGGCCAGATGATCCGAGATCTCCTGAACCTGGCAGGCTTTGTTCTGCCCAACGTGGAGGATATCCTCTCCAGTTCCAGCAGCCCCAGCAGCTCCAGCGGCTCTAGCACAAGGTCTGCCTCTCAGCTTCCCTAGGTTGGGATGGTAGCATGAGCAGCCCATTGTGATTTGGGGAGGGAATATGTTTGGGAACCTCGCTCCTGCTTGGTCTTTATGGCTCAAACTTCCTCTGCTGTCCATGCACACACCACTGCCACATCAGTACTCTGAAAGTAAGTCTGATTACTTCTATTCAGAAATCTCCACGGGGACCAAGGATCAAATCTAACCTCCTTACTCGGACATTGGAGGCTCCAGCTACTTTTCCTGGGTGTTTGTTTCTATTCTGCCTGATTCTGGTGCCTTGGCAGATCCTCAAGGATTAGGTAGTGACCTTTCCTATGCTTACATGGTTTCTTCATTCTAAAGATGCCCCTCATCCAGATTCCCTGTCCATCAAAGCCTAGTTCTAGACGTCTTTATGAAGTACCTCAATTTGGAGATTTTCCTTCATACCTCCAAAGCTTTGAAACTATTCTTGAGGAGAGGAAACTAGTATTTAGTAAGTACCTGGGATAGTTAAGGAAATACAGTGTATCTACTCAACTCTGTAGGGCTCATATTAGTATTGTAGTTTATAGATAAGGACA